>NC_071574.1:51520694-52137440 GCF_024509145.1 Vidua macroura
AAACATTAATCTTTTTTCTTTACAGGTAAATGGGAAGACTTCAATGGGCTAAAATCTGCAATTATGAAAGAACTACAGGCAAATGTCAGCACATGGAGAAGATATACACACTTAATAATTTTCAACTTCTATTGACCATGAAAGGAAAATTATTTTTATTTGATTGCCGGTTTTGATGCAATTGTAGGCTTTGATGCACATGCTATACTGTCAAAAATGTTCTCTAGATTTTTATGTAGAATTTCTAAAAATAGTACCTTTGATCCCAATTTTCCTAAGTGCATATTAAGAAATATTTAAAGGGAAATGCTCTTAAGGATAATGCTGGTAGAATTCACTTTTTAAAAAAATAAAATAATAAAGAAATAAAAGACAATTCTTCAAGGGAAGTTGTTAATTTCCTCTAAGGCTGCATGCAATAATGAAAGAGGAATCAACAGAAATGCTCACCATACACCAATGCAAAAAAGTAAAAGTGATCTAGATAGGAAACCCCTTATCTACTGTACACTGTCTGTGTTCATATCTTACATTCATGTTCCATTCTCATAGCATCCAATATGGAATGCAGGCACATCTTGGAGGAAACAAGTCTCTTCTACACATCCTCCCAGTGGTTTATGTATCTCTTTTAGCGTCAGATGTGTATCCTGATTTTATGTATGCATATATGAACTAATATGTTAGAAAATTAAATAGACTATGTCCAGATACAGCTTATGGCTACTGACTTGTTAAAAGCCCTAAACCCAAAAAAAACCAGGCTGGCAAAACACATGCAAGGAAGTGGATTAAACACATTGCATTCGTAAAGCAAGAATGAACACATTCAACATCGAGGATATTCCAGTCTTTAATGTACACATCCCACTTCCTCAAGACAAATTTCAGGGATTGGTCTTCAAGTACGAAATCCACAAATTTATCAGAGACATTACTCACTTGTCGCTCTCCAGTGGTCAAACTGTGGCAACACCTGAACTGCTGCAAAGCATTAATTACTGAAGACCACAGTCCTGCTTCTATTGAGGCTGAAAATTTCCCATCTGTTGCTGACTAATCTGATAAAATCAGTATTCATTGAAAGAAATATTGCTTAAGGCCATAAAAGAAAACCAAAAGGTCACAAAATTCTATAAGTTGAACAATTATGATTATCAACCCTACCTCTAATGCTTCTGTGAAGAATCCTAGGATTGATTTTGCCTTCCAAACAGCAGCTCCTTTTCTATTTTTTCTTTTGCTTCTTATCACTTGTGGACATTAACAGAAAGTCTAAAGTCTACTCTGATAAAGCGCAAGACATTCAAAAGCTGCCTTCCTTCCTGTCTGCACGCTGGCAAGATTTATAGAATCAAAATGAACCTGTTTAACTGCTCAGGTGGCCTGTCAGAAGTCTGCAGAGTTACATCAGCTGTTTGGCTGCTAAAGGAGGGAGGAAGATGGAACATGAAGGTAATCCCTCAAAGCAAAATAAAAAGCTCAGACATTTGGTAAGTCAGCTCTAACCCATGTCCCTGAACATACAAGGTGATAGAGAGACATATCACCCAGCTTCCAGATCCAGAACAGACAAGAGCAGAAATACTGTGACAAGGAGCTGAGTATTGCCTTGTTACACACCAGGGATCTGGAGGATAGCAGAGAAAGCAAAGATAAACAGTAGAGCAATTCAACTGCATCTAACTGGGAGCTCACATTCCACTGAGCCAAACTGCCATGTGTTAACATCCAAGCAATGTGCACCCTTCGGAACTTTTATGAGATTAGTAGGTGCACTTAAGCAGGATTTGAATGCTTCAGCACACACTGAAAGACTGCTTCCCTGTTCATCTGCCAACTTAGTCAGCTTTTGTTGACTCCTATTCTACGTTTGACCTGACCCTAACTCCTTTCAAATATATTGCTTCCTTTGCTTCTATATAAAATTCTACCTCCATACATGCTACCCCTACAAGCCTATTGCACTTCTGTTTTCTAAGGTTCAGGACTTGGCAATATTAGTATATTTGATCAATCATAATTTTATGGTAATTTTCCATTTGAGGTTCATACTTGGACTACACTTCAGAACTATTCTTCTGCACAATGGAATTTTACAAGTCTGTGGGTCAAAACCAAGGATTCCCTGAGAAACTGCACTTCACTGGGAAAACCACTATCTTCCCTGGGCTTGTGAGAACTTCTTAAAGGTACTGAATTTCACATGACACTTCTCATGAACCAGATGGAAATGCTGCTCAAATATTCTAGCACATCCATGCATACCTCAAAAGCACTCCTCTTATGCTTCCACCACTTAAAATACCCAACAAAGGACAAGGCCAGTAGGAACAATGGACTGAGATGAATTTGTACAGCTCATCTATTCATTTATACTCAGCTGTTGGCTTCACATGGCAGTGCTTCAACCCTGAAGTAGAGAGTATCCCTACAGTCCAAAAGGATCAACAAATGCATTACACAAAACTCTTAAATGGAAAAATGACACAAAAAACAAAGTACAAAAGATTAAGAAGGAAGTATCATGATATATTACTACCAGGGCCCACACTAAAGAAAGTCTGTACATGGAAAGATGGTGAATGACCTCAGTAGTAATTGAAACAGACAATATTTGATCAGAAATTATATGAACAGGGATATTTCATTTGTAAATCACTAAGAAAAAATTAGTTTATCAAATATTTTCCTAATCACCTTAGTATTAAACAAGGCTTAAGTAACAAACCAACCTAAAAGCCTACATTTAAAAAACATTCTTTCAGAATCACTTAGTCTAACCAACCTCAACTGCCAAAACCAAGACAAGACTAATCTTTGATTAGAAACTCCAATGCTTCAAGTAGAAAAGAAGGGCTGACAGGGAGGAGGCTCAATAATAACACATTACCACCATCCTCACCATGGAATTGTTTACACATGGCTCTCTCTACATGCAGTGTTTACCAGTCACATCCACTCTCTGGGGTTAAAAAGTCTGACAAGATATGGTAAGAATGTGGACAGAAGAATCCATTAAGCCTTTTATTTACTACATTATATTATTTTTCTTTGTTGCATTTTAAACTTTACAAAATTCAGCTTGGCAAACAAACAAGAGAATTTCACAGTCATTTAAGATTCAACTGCCAAAAGAAAAGACGTCAACAACATCCTTAGTTCTCTTCAGATTTTCCATTCAGGTAGTACAACACCTTCTTTCACATATGGTACAGAAATAAAGAGAAATGCAAGCTTCTCAAACCAAGGATATAATATTCTTATTATTTTACACAGCTGCTGGGAATATTGAACTTCATAATCAGATGTGGTAAAATGACCAGGAGCCTTCTGTAATCAGAAAGCTTCAGATACAGAATCACAAGAAGCAACAAGTTCTTCTAATCTGACATACAACTTAAAGCAATGGCTGAATGAGGAATTCTTGAAAAATTGTGTATTTCAACACCATTGATTAAAATCAGCTCTGAAAGATGCTTTGGATTTTGCTTTTCTTTTAAAGCCAAGTACTTAAAAAGTACTCACTACCTCCAAATTAATCTCATGTGCTAATATTATCAATCCCTGAGAAAGGAATGCCCTGATATTTCAATGGGTACAGAAGCCATCAAACGTTAACCGTGTACTTACTGGCTGTAGCCAAACTTCTGTGCCACAAATCAAGATTGAGCACATATTTGCTCTGAAAGGAGCAGAACTGAGTAATCAATTGTAACCAACTGGTTTTAATTAATAATAACTGTGCTGCTAAAACAGAATTGGCAACATTACAAATAATTTGCACCCCATAAAGACTCCAAGCATAGAATGCTAAAGCAACAGTTTATAGCATTTGCAATGCTACTACAAAATTATTTTAAAAAAATTCACCTTAATTATCAAGAGATATAGCATACACCACAAAGCACATAAACAGGCAGGTGTTAACTACAACTGGTTTAAAGAATAACAGATCTTCAAATTCAAACTTTTCTTCAGCACTTAGGATTTAACAGTTTGACACCTCTATCTGACAGAGGCTGAAACCAAATTAATTTTAATTAATGAATCAAGTTCATTTTCCTGTACAGAGATACTTGTGCTTTCTATACCATTTTTTTGCTGCAACTCAAGGTCTAAAATAAAATGTAGTTGGATTTTTTTATCTGAATTTATTTGCTGAGTACTGCCAAGTGGTACAAGCATCTCATTGCTCTGAATTTCAACTTCTTTCACTGTTCAAGAGGTAACTTCATTACACATTGTCCACATTAAAATAAATCACCCATTCTCCAACAGTAAAACTGATCTAACTGTTACAAAAATCTTCTTGTCTACTTCCAACACACCTCCCTCAGCAAGAAGGCTCCGACAAGCACCATCACTTTCCCACCATTTCCTTCAAAAGCTATTCACATCCCCCTTAAATCCAGCAATTGACTGTGCTGGGAGTTTCTGACAACCTGCAAAACAGTTCTCCTACTATGACTGATTCTGAACAGTCAATATGTGAAAATTGTGTGAAAATTGTCCACTGCACAGTGGACAGATTTGTAGATGCTGAATACATGTAAGTGAATATCTTGCTGCACTGCAGTGTAAGGTGAAGTTTCATTATCACTCTACACAGATTTAAGGATGCCCTGCTTCCGAGCAGAGTAAGGGCATCCACCCTCACCTTCCAGAAATCTGTCCCTGCCTGCTCTATTGCTTGTGTAATACTGTGAGTGGGACCAGAAAACTGATCCAACTGAAAATTAGGGCCTTTGAGTGTGTCCATGCTTCATCTGGTTTAGAATGATCACTGAGTTGTTTCTCCCTGCACCTTTTTACCAGTGAAAAGAGAACTAAAGAGTCCTAGACCACTTGCATAGCCAAAAAAAATGTGGCTCTTGAGTGATGCTACAGAAGTAGGAATATCTGCCTGCAAGTAGGGTGGGGAGGTATAAAGGTTAAAAACCAAATATCTGAGGAAACATATTTATTACTTAGAATGTTTAAGACAGTGAGTAGGAGAGACAGAGCTTTAGAAAAAGAATAATAAAAACCTTCTTTCAAGATAAATGTGGTATTGTAACAGAACAAAGTGTGATCCATTTTGTAAGGAGACTCTGCTTCCCTTTTTCCATCTCTCCACCTTGCAGTATTCTACACTCATTACACTCCCACAAATAAACAACAAAACCAGAATTCCGAGGATGAGACAGCGTGTCTGAAGGTGCCAGTGAGAGAAACGCTGCCCCCTGGCGCTCCACACCACTCGCAGAATCACAACTGTTCAAGGGAAGCCACTAACAGCAGGGGTCGAGGCTGGAGAATTTGAACTGCAGCTTGCTACAATGGAACTAGCATAATTCAGCACTCCATCCTCCAGCTACCAGCTGTAAAGTATTAGAAGTCCTACAGATCATTTCACCCATGTAGAAAATCCTTTCTAGGTCTTCAAACTGGACATCAGCCTCATCTTCCAGCTCACCAGGAATCACCCGGCTCTCCTGTCAGGCAGCAAATTGCATAATAGTTCTCTGATGTGCTTAGTTGTAAAGTTATGTACAGAAGCAGGGAAAAATTCTGGAGGAAGGGGAAAGTGGCAGTACCAACAAGCAGAAAGTGGCTGGAAAAGGGTATGTACATGGGGCTTTGCTCCCACAGCAACCAAAAGTAATGGTTTCTCTACAAGGCTGTGTGCTGTCTCATAAGTGCTTGCCTTGCTGAGCATGGCTACTTTAGTCCAATCATCAGAAAATGCAGGAATCTCAACTGGCAAGAAAAAACAGCTGTCTAGCATATCTATCTGCAGTATTTTTCTTCTACTGATTTAGGACAAAATATCCTCCTTCATGTATAGTAAATCCTTCCTTTTAAATAATGGTGTCTGCAAAACAAAATGTGCTCTCTGCTTGGTAATTCATGATGCAACCCCCAAAGCACAACCAGTAACCATTTTGTTCCACCTGAGGTACAGAAAATGAAGTTTTAGCCCAAACTATTTATGAGCACTTCCTAAAGAATTAAAGGATTCAGAAGTGAAAGACAGTGGGACTCAGTGCTGTTTAAGCTGTTCAAGCTTTGACTGGAAACTCAGGATATCAGACTTTTATTAAGTTCAGTACCTTGAAACTATAAGATCAAAATTTCAGCAAAAGCTATCTACCAGTTGTCTGGGGTTTCTTTTTTTTTAACTTTTAGTAAATACATCTTCATATCCTGCTGTGTTAACCACACAGAGAGCAGTGAATATGATGCACCTTGAGATTCAGCTCACCACCTGCCTATACAAACAAACCCACGAATGTCAGAGCTTAGGTTTTTCTGTGAATATAAAGCTTAAAGCTGTCTCTAGTTCTTATGACAACTGACATATTCTTATGTGCAATTTACTCATTACAACCCAGAGAAATTGCAGTCACAGAGCAGTTTCATTTTGTTGACAATGCCTGCCCACATGTGGTCAAAGCAATGCAGAGTTCAGGCACCCTGGTGGATTTTACCTTTAACACAAAGTTTAGTAAAGCAGCCCGGGCTAAACTTGAAAACCTGTATCATCTCTGAGTCATGGAGATCTGGGTCTCTTGGCTGAGAGAATAACTAGCTTTTAAACACACCCCTTTCCCAGCTTCTTTCCTTACTCTTCTCCTGCAGATTACTCTGTAGTAAGGTATTGACCATGGCACCTGAAGGGAGAAACTGGTCAGTGGAGTCTGTGTCTATAAAGGGAAACCTATAAATCACAGATGTTCCCTTATTTCCCTCCCTTCATGCTTACTTTTGCAGAACATGACAAAGCGTGTTATCTTTAAAACCTTCTTTGCCCTCTGTCCAATCTGAATGAAATTGATCTTTTGGTGATACATCAGCTGTTTGTACAAATTAAAGGAAATCAGTCTAAACAGAGTGAGAAAGACTTTAAAAAAGACAGAATATGAAAGAAAAACAAGATGATGAATGACAGATAGTTACATTTACATTGGAACTAGAGGGGTTTCTTAGTTAACTGTGGTGGTGAGTCCAATGTAGGACCAGCTGTACAGCAGCTCTCTTTAAGGCTACAGGGACTGGATAACAAGTGAGTATCCTTCACTGCCAGAAATGTTCCAGGAGATGCATAAAATTCCAAATAGAAAAACCCAGTATTTGCTTTAAATAATTAAAAAAAAACCAAACTGACTGAGTTTTCTTCTGTTCATAAACTGAATATATACAGTGAAAGAAAAAAGAAAATGAATGAAGAAAAAAGACCAAATATTTTAAACTGCTGCTCCTATTAATAGCACATCCTGTTTTCCATTCTGGCCACACTTGTTTCCCAAAGTATTCTGCTTACCCAGCTGTAGGTTGTTAAGATTGTATCTTGCAGCTATTATGTCTCAGAGGAAATGCTTGGGTAGGCAATTTAGGTGGATTTTATTTTCCTATTTAATATGGGATGGTTTTGTGGCTTTCAAAAACAAGTAAGACTATTTCCAGTCACAAAGAGAGACATCACACTTGTAAAAATAGAAGTTTCATATAACAGCCCTTCATATAACATGCCTTTAAGTACAACAGAGCATTTCACATGGTATGTTCACACAACATGCTCCTGAGATCACTTCATGTTGAAGTACACTAAATTTGAGAGGCATCTGTGCCCATATATGCAGTCAAATTACGTTGTAAGCAGTGCATTAATGATAGAAACACTTTGGTTATGTGTCTGCTCCAGTTAATCGAGATCTCACTCTAAGATGCAAGAAAAACATCTCAGTGACATTAAGATGGTTACTTTTTACTATATTTACTATAAGATACTGTTACTTTCTGTTTCCTTATGTTTTTTCTTATTTTTCATACAATGGCCTTAGAGGTAAGTCAGAAGTTAAAGCTTACAAAGCTCATGCTATAAAATTCAAACTTTAGTGAGCCAGAGGATTTTCTCAGGGATTCTTGGCCCCAGCATGTCCTGTACTATCCTGTACTATCTGGCTTACATAAAGTGAATGCACAAAATGATGCACATGCATGCCTATGTGCAGTGCTTTTCTTCTAGACTGCGGTTCTTCAGCTCTACAAAATTTCACAAAATAATTATGGAAACAATGGATAATTATGATTCAAGTGGCAAATGTCACAGACTAGAGCAGCATACATGAAGACAAAGCATGCACTACAGAACTCAAATGAGATCATAAAATAAATGCAATTCCTGCTGGTACACCTGGATTTTTCTATTCTGTAGTTCTATACTCCAACACAGAAAGATGAAATAGAAGCATCCTCTTTTCTTCAGCACAGTACTTGGTGATGCATTTTTTCCCCAGAACTCATTAAACTAGTACACAAAAATAATTTCTTCTCTGGCTAGTTAACATGAGACAATAGGAACAATTTACATGTGAAGCCGAAATGTAAAACCTCAACAGCCAATGAGCTGAGTATTACCAAAAAGTAGGTGGTAAACTGCAATGACAGTACAAACAGAACACCAGGCAAACAGATCCCCTTGGTGGACACGATGATTCACATGTCACACACTACATACATGAATAAGCTCACAGAAGCAAACAAAGCCAGGCTTTACCATCGTATCTGCTGGGAGAATCACAGGCTTTCTGAGGGGTGGCCACTCGCAGGAATATCTGCTGCCTCCATGAATGCCTCCGAGTCCTCACGGGGCTGTCCGCATCCAGGGCCTGCTGGCCGTGCTTGGACTCGTAGTCACTAAAAGGGCAGAACACAGAGCAGCTTGTGAGGAGGTCACCTGGCTCTGCCAGGAACAGCCACACAGCCTTGGGGAACACATGGGCCACTGCCCTGGGAGTGCAGTGTGCTGTGCACATGCCGGGCCAAGCTCGCAGTGTTAGGAAGGTGGAACTTGCTTTGTGGCAGAGGCTTACACATGGCTGCAAACAGCACTGAGGTTCACAAACAGGGACTGGCAGCTCTGTACAGTCTACTCTTTCCAGTTTTAATTAATTTTCAGTTTTCTCTGCAGCACTATATGAATACACATACATACACAATAATGTAGCTTTACCATTACAGTATTTACATGCCATCCACAAAACTTAGCAATTATTCATGGCAGACACAAAGAATTGCTGATGCCTTTTATCAGAACTCAACAAGGAGCTTTATAAACACCAACTGAACTTCCAACCTTCTGTGCACTGGGTATGCAATATACTCCCCCCCAACACAAACTGGGAGAAAAACTTTAAACATTTCTGTTAGCAAGTCTACCTCTGAAATATGCAACAAACTTGGGAACAAAATCCAAGAACCTTTGATGTCATCCACACATGCCATACAGAGGTTTTTGTTCAGAATACAAAATGAAATAGTGAGGAACAATGCTGTTTTCCTATTAAAAATCCCACTAATAACTTTCATCTGTTAGAACTCTATACCATTCATTGCTTTATTCCAGCTATTAGCTAAATTGTTACATTAGTCTTTGTAGAAGCTGGAAGGGATAAATGAAATCCAAATAGCTCTGGCAGCAACAGGGACGAGCATTTTACAGGTCATCCTCTCCTTCCAATTTGAAGACACTGAGATTGCTTAGGATGAATCATGTATTCTCTTAAGTGAAAATTCTCCTGTGTCAGGAATAATCACAGAAATACATAGATGGAAGTTGCATGACCATTGCAACATAAAAAATGACTAAGATTTGCAATCCTAATGGGAAAGTACTCTGGGATAGCTTAATTCATTGGACAGCAGTTACATGCAGAATACACACAGGTGAACTTTTGCACAAATCAGGTTTTGCAGGTGCAAGAAGAATTTGAAATATTTCAGACAAAGAAATCTTTGAAAATACAGTTTTACCTCCAGGCTTTAAGAGAGAACCCTACCTTGTTGTGCTCCTAAAGTCAGAGGTGTTATTTTCATCTACAGGAGCCAGAAATTTTAAGAAATTTGGCACAGAAGAGGAAGAATGAAGCTTTTTCCTTAAGGCAGTACGGTAGGAGATGCTGAGAGTGCAGTTGGAAAAAGTACGATTTAGAACAAAGAAGTATAAATCCACAGAATAAAAATAATACACATTCCTAAGTTTCAAACAAAAGGCAGCTAAATCCTGATGGTCTGAATATCAAGGAAACCAAAGTCAAAACTAAAACTGCTAACGAAGTCCTACTTTGAGAGAGATATTTGTTTGGGCAAACCAGAATGTTCCAATGTATATAAATGTACTTCCAGTAAAGTTATTATTCTTTGCTATATTGCAAGATTTTTAGTGCATGTTTCAAATTAATTCCTTTAATCTAATAAAAACCAATGCCAACTTTATCACATTTTCTTAAATATGAGTTTCAATGACCAACTGAGTTTGGGGGAAAATGTTAGGAAAAGTTGACACTGATAATCACTGTGCTGGCAAATGAAAAATAAGACTGGCAAAAACTATTTTGTAAAGCATTAAGAGGGTTTTATTCAGACAAACTTGGAAATTTTATGTTAAAAGCTAAGCCTTCTGACTGATCATTCAGGATTGTGGCTCTATTTATGCAACAGACAGGAGCACTAATCCAATTTCATCACCAGGCTTCTGGCCAACATAATTCTTTTAATAGAAATTATTTTCATTTAAAAGAATTATTTAATTGTCTTTTAAAATAACAAGTCTGAAACATACTCAGAAGAAGGTTAATAGAATGAAGTAAGAACAATTCACATAATGAGAAGTTTTTGCATGGAGTGAAAGTATAGAAAATTACTTGGCTGATGATACTAGAAGACCTTTCTTGAGACAAGTACACAAAATCACATGAGTAGGAGAATTTACTCCTGAAAAAGTAAGTTTAAGAAAGAAGTGTTTCTGATAAACCATAATGTTCTATTTGGATGACATTTAGCACTGTTTCCTGAAGATGTGAATAGAAGGGGGTGGAGGAGGGTAGAATACTAGCATGAAGTGAGGTAGGTTCTTTAGTATTGAGATAATGAAGATAAGGCTGTAGCACGGTGTGCCCTGCAAACAGGGCTCACTTACAATTACATTGTAAATCCATTTCAATTACATGGTAATTTCACTTACAGAATTGGGAAGCTTGACTGTATTGATTTAAACTCATTAACCCATTTGACATCCCTATCAATTTCCATTTTCAGTCTTGTTGCTTAGATGTTCAACATGGCATACCCTTAAGAGATGGGGAAAGGAAAGGAGAAGTTGCAACTGTGTGTACAGATTCATTACCAAATCACTTGGAAAAAATTGCTTTGAGAATTTAACCTTCAGGTTTCAAGTAAGTCTTATTAAATTGAAGAGTGAACAGGATTTTGCAGACTCACATTTCCTGCCTTGAGCTATGTCATACTTCTGAGGTAAAGCTGAATTAAGAGATTCTAGTTAGTACTCAGCAAGTACAACTGAAGAAACTGGTGAAGCAGCATCCTCAGTTGTGTATTTTCTTAGGTTTAGAAAAATCAGCACCTTGGGGAAACAGCAAACTTTCACACAAGAGAACAAAACTAAAAAATAAACAGCAACAGCAATAAAAATTGCTCGCCAATGGCCAGCAACTGTTGACAGTGCTTCTGAGGACATTTGGTCCTTATTTCAGCCTTTTGAGCTGAAATAAGCAGTTTTAGCTCAAGAGGTTAAGAAAGAGTTTCACAGTTTATGATTTTTAGGGAGCCACTCAGTTTCAGGTTCTGAGGGAAACAAGTGTTAATGTCCTTTTCTTCAATGCTCTCTGTCTATATTTTAATTCTAAGAAAGAAGGCAAGGAAAGCATAATTTGATACTGCTGCAAGTAACCAAGACAAATGACAGGTTGATGGGTTGGGGTTTTTGTTTGTTTATTTGTTTTGTGAGGAGTGGGGATGGTGGTGGAGTTTTGTGAGGAGTGGGGATGGTGGTGGGGTTGTATGTGGTGGGTTTTTTTCCTCTCAGCTATCATATTCCTGCTGCTTCTTGCCCCATGTAACTACTTGGTCAACTTGCCTTTAATGTCAGGCACAAAAGAACAGTGTTTTTGTGTTACCATGAACAAAGGACAGAACCAAATGCTTCAGGAAAGACAGAGTGAGGTCTCAGGTTCTTGGCAACTTATCCCTCACACAATTTAAGGAGCGCTGCTGTCTGCTGCATAACAACAAATTGCTTTGGAACAACTGGCTCTAAAGAAAGAGCCAGTGTCTGAAAGAATTTGATTGCTTAAAACAACAAATTATGTAAGTACCAGTTTTACATTCAGTGGTGGAGCAGTTAAAGAGCTCCCTCTCCCATAAAAATCTACCATCTTTGGTCTATACTAAATTGTTTTAATTATTTGTGCTACAGACTTTCATATCTATGACATAGGAAAGCAAACCCTACCCCAAACTATTTGCAGGTACTAGCTCACCTTTTTTGTGCAACATGCCCACTTGGTTCTCCACTTGAATTATGCCTTAGATATTTTAAAAAGTTGGGTGAAGAGGCCGAGGGATTAAGACGAGCTAGAGTAGGAGAACGTGCAAGTTGACCAGAAGAACTTTTAGATTTGCCGACAGATTCGTTCACACCATATAGTGCGGATTCCAACCAGAGCCACGGAGTTGAGGTAGCACAGAGAACAACACAGAAAGAAAGGAAAGGAGGGGAAAAAAAAAAATGAAATCCCTTCTCTAATCTTTGAAAGGGAGCTGGCATATGTAAATGACACATTTCCTATGTTTTTCACAGTTAATGCAGTAACTGTAAGAACACGAACCTTTTTTTACCCCAATCAGCAAAGTCCCAAATTCACATTTGCAGGCTTCAGCAAGGCATTTCAGAATATGACCAATTATAACTCACCACAAAATGGCACTAATACCCCCATTTCTTTTTTCTTATATGTGCTTCCCCTTGATTTTGATGAGAAAGTCAGGCATATGATCAAGAATTCCAATGAATGAGAAGTGAAATACAGAAGTATTTCAACAGTAATTGGAAAAAGCCAGATAGAAGGAAGGGAGAAAACTGCCATAAAGTTAAGAGGGGACTAGAAATGCAGAGGCAGGCCTTTGAAGGAGAACAGCTTGAAGAATATTCATATTAAAGCAAGTAGTAGTTTGTGAGTAAAATCTAGATAGGCTCATTGAAAAGGTAGGCAGGAGCCCCACCTCTACCAATAACTAGGCACTTTAAGTCACTTTTGTGTGCTATTTCAAAGTAACATATGAAATCACCAACTAGTAAGGTTTTCAGGATCACAGAGGCTACTGGATTTTTCTCTGTAAACAGAAAACAAGAAGTAGCTTTTATTTATACTGCTCACAGATCAAAACAACAAAAATGATTGCTTGGACAAATATAACTGAATCAAGTAGTTTGCGACATATACTGTGGAACTACACATCTCATGTCTTCTTTCCCCTGTGAAGCACAAAGGGCTAAAGGTGCTTTTAAAAAGAATACCTACAAACCTCCAAGGAGTGACACACTGCATCTCTTATCCATTAAGAGGACATACCTGGTACGCAATTATCATCCCCAAATATGCCCTCAACAAACAAAATCATAGCCTGCTTTTAGTAAGGCTTACTTTCTTTTGTGAGGAGTCTCTGTGCTCACTGAGTGATACCTCATAAGTTTCCTCTGAGGAACAGATGGCGATGTTTCGACAGGCCCCAGAGATTCCTGGCTCTCTGTCGGTAAATGGCTGAGTGTGTTTGCTCGCCTCCGAAAGCTCTGCTGGGGCAATGTAACAGACTGCTCCAGAGAGAAATCCTCTGTGTCGCTGCAGAGATCATCCAGTGATCCACTGGTCTTGTCAGCATTTTCTGCAGGAAGTGTAGGAAGTCTGTCTTTCTCCTTTTCATACAATGGTGGCTCCTAGCAGTGTAAGAAATAAGGTTATCAATATGTGGGCTTAGAATCCATCTTTGAGATTGCAGTACCATGTCATTCACATCCCACAGACATCTGCTTCAAACACACACATTTTTATCAAGCTGGTCACAGAAAGTTGTTTGATGTTTTATGTCCTTCTTAGGCCAACAAAGCAGAGTCTATTTTGCAGAGAAAATTTTGAGTAATTTTGAGAGTAATTGTATTTTATAGTATGTTGAATACAACTCAAAAGAAATAGGGTCAGAACAAAAGGGTGACATTTGGCTAACAGTGAAAAGGGTGGCATTGCAGAATGCTGTATCTTTAGCAACCCATCTAGCCATATAACATTCCTCTTGTCTACCTGCAGATTCACACAAAGAACCTAAGCCTATGACTTCAATTCCAAGCCATGCATTTTCTTTATTCTTCACCTTGTGTGTTTCCTGCAGAATCAGCCATTCTTTCAAAAACATAAGCAGAAAGAGCAGACTCTTGTTTACATGGCGTCAGGAGTCTGCAGGTGAGCAGGCATTACAGCAGAATCAATAGCTGTATATCTAAGCCTGTAGAGTGCTATGCTGCCTCCAGGGAAGAAGACTGACTTCTTCCATGCTGTTTGACTGTATTGTTTTATACAGACTAAAAGTTTTCTAACCACACAAACAGGGAAATTTCTCTACTTCCTGCTTTAATTTTATGTTTCTTTTAATACAGTCCTGCATTCATGGTATGAACTCTCAGGACTAAAACCAGTGAGATTAGGATTGGCAGCATGGTCATTATAGCCCTTGTTTTGCTCCACACTGTTGTAAAATTCAGATGATGTTATATAGTATTTTATTTCACATATTCATACAAAATATATGTTATATACAGTACAAGGCATTTCTAATTCAATAGCACTTTGTTTTATAACACAGGGAACAGAATGAAAAGCTTGAAAGCAACTTGAAACATTTCACATCTGACCATGTTTAATACTTGCTTAGTTGTTTCAGGGAATAATTTTTGAAGTGTCTAAATATGTACAATTATCCCAGCCTTTACTTACTTTATTTGTGCTGCTTAAGGTACTGGACGTAGGACTCTCCAATTCCACAGAACCAGACCTGTCCAGTGGACCTCTGACTTTACTGCCCTGTAGAAATAAAGCACATCAACAGTTAAGATTATGATATATAGGGCACCCCAAAGAGATTTTGGTAGCACAGTTAGGATGTGTAATTTTCACAGACAGTATCAAATTTAATTTCCTGAAATGCCTAAAAATACGCTTTTTCCCTATGGGAAACAGAAGCTTCATTCAGGATAGCCTCTTTCAACTTGAAGGATCCCGTAGAATTAAGGAATTCTCATGGGCAATGATCTGCTTTCCATGATATGTACATAATCACACATTTCACATGACCTAGAACTACTGTTAAAGTACCTTCTGTATTAGGTACTTAGAAAGTAACAGAATAATAAAAAGGATGTCTTTTACAAATTACTAAACCCATATAAATTTAATACACAGGAAAACATAATTTCTGGTATTACCATTCAGTGCCTACAAATCAGAAAGCATAAAAATTTCTGTAGAATCTGTGAACAATATTTTTATATAATTTGTTTGATTAATGTTTTTGTGTAACCAAGAAAAAATATCTGATGAATTCTGATGTGCTAGCACAATTATGGAACTTGTATCTTCCTAACCTTAAATCATATAATTTTTTAATGCTCTGAAGTTAAAGCTCATGTTCTCTTTGAAGTTTGATTCCAGGTAAAATATAAAATGCCATATTCACAACAGCAACTGTCTCTCTAGTTCAGCCAAAACTTCTGGCTCCAGATCTGATCAAAATCAAGAGTTTCCATCAAAACAGCAATACCAGTGAAAATGCAAACAGCGTACAGCTATGCTTAAATGAAGGCAGCTTATACCAGTCAGGAAAAATGGAAAAAAATTAGAACAGTACTACAGCTAATATAACAACACTAACATTATATTTCATATCCTGAGCACAGCTGCAGTAGGATTTTACAGGGGTGAATTCTAGAAATGCTGTCTGGGAAGTAACAAGAGGAGATACAAAACTAAAAATCATCTCTATACGTACATTTGTAACAGGAAAACCATGCTTTTGCTATCATTTGTCTTAAGAGAATGGGTTAGATATGATGTCTGAAACAAGCTTTGAAAACCTAGTTTTGTCACTACGAGTTGCTTATCTGTGAACTAATAAATTCTACTAGATATTGCTTCAGTGTAACTGTCCAATATCTGTTCCTGAATATTTGTTGTTCAGCATTCTGTCACAACTCTTTTGTTTTAAGGGAGAAGGTCTGATTTTTTAATCCTTTGTCAAGCAGAAGTCCTTCCAAGCCTCCTACTATTTTCCTCAAGACTTCTCTCATGAGGTGTAAAATGAAGTATATTTGAATGAGAAGACACTCCATAGATTTAAATTGTGATTAAACTTGTCATCTAATTTAATTTCAAACTGCTGATGTTTACTTTCAGTAGCTAATTTCAGCAATCTGTTCATGATAAACATTTTCACAGAATCACAGAATTAGCTAGGTTGGAAAGGAATCACTATTACATAGAAGCTCAAGTTTTTTCCACTAATCAGTATTTCCAGACACTGTCTACAGAGAATTTTACCAGATGTAATATTGCATAGATGCCTTCATGTTCTTAGTACCATTCTTTACATTCCTCTTCGAATAATTTAGAGAATTTAAAAGTTCAGATATCCCACTATTCATCAGTTCTGTGTCACTAATAAACACATCTCATTAGAAATGCTTAGTCATCTCCTTAGTAGTTTCCTTCTACATAAAGAGAAGTGAACAATTATAATTACTGTTTTAATTTTCTAAATCCAAAAGAGAAATAAACCAATTGTTGCTTTTCATAAGTCCTCGTGTTAAACTTCATATTAATTTTTTAAAATGCCTATATACACACTTTCTTATCTTGGAATTAGTTCACTTCATCCAAGACTTGGTATTCTCTCTACCAAAGCCCTGCTTTTTTTGTCTTCAAAAACGTACACTCAAATATTTTTGTGACTTTAATAACCTTTGGGCTAAGGCCTGGAATGCTAACAAATAAGACTTTTCTATCAAATAAACAAAGCAATGACATGTTCAAAGACAATAAACATGAAGATACTTACACGTGATAAAATACTTTCAAAAGATTCTGTAAGAGACCTTTTTGCTTTGTTCTTTAACATGTCTAATCTGAATCTCGGAGCACTGCTGGACACTTCATTTACAGCATTCTCAGCAGGAGGTTGTGAAGCCTGCAAGTGTTTAAAAACAGAAACGCAAAATACTCAACAGCATGGAGAAAATCTCAGTGAACCGTTTGAAGACTTCTGTAACCTGTATCAGTAGTTTTTCCTGATCTCCTCAGCTTGTCATTCCTTTTTCTCTAGTGATACTGTCTGTACTGAAGTTTAACAAACTATCTAAAAATAAGGATAGGAAATCTCTTACAGGAAACATGTTGAGTGAACTAGCATGCTTCAGAAGAATTGCCATTTTAATATGGATTTATGGCTCTATTGACAAATTTTCATTTATGCCAATGTAGAATTGTACAAATTCTAAATGTTTAAGTGTAACAGATTAGAGATTTCTCATGGATTTCCTTTTCTTCAATGAAGAAATGAATCAAAATCTCATCATTAACAGAAACTCTTAACTTTCTCTGTTACAGTGAAATGGGTTTTTCCAATGGCCAGGAAGATGTGTAACAATCTAAGTCATCTATATATTTCACCAGTAGAAACATTTTCACCTTAAAGCTAACAGTCAGTTGAGAATTTTGCTTCTTAAATAAATATTTCAGTCCATTTTTAATGCTGGTGAATACTAATGTAGCAAACAAAAAATCAATACTATGATACAAACATTACCATCCAAACCAAATATCTGCAGTAGAAACCAGAGCTCAGTTTTCAATGCTGTTTTGGGAGGTTCATCTTGAAGGTGGCAGGCACCATAGCCCTCTCTACTTGTCCCTAAATTCAGAGATCTGAATGCTTGATCTGTGCAATTACTAGTTCTGGGCAGCTGAATGACATATCATGACCATCACCAAATTGTCCTACCCAGATGTAATTTTAAAACACCCAGTATGATGATTTAAAACATCTAGTATGACAACTTTACAGGCTCCTGTATTTTCTTTGTAACTTCTGTCCTGGTTATGCCAGGCCAAGGTTAATTTTTGTAGTAGCCAGGAGGGGGCATGGCTAGGATATGAAGGATATTTTATACCATCTGTCATTGCTGGAGGTAGGGGTCTCTCTTCAGAGAGAAGGGGCTCCTTCCAGTCAAAAAAATGTGTCAGAAGGGAGCCTTCCAGTACTGTCTATCATTGGGGGGTAGATTCTGTGTGAATCATTTATTTTCTTGTACCCTCTGTGACTAGTATTGTTGCTATTACTGGTCATTTTCTTACCTCATTGCTGTTTCCAGTAAATTGTTCTTATCTCAGCCTGTGATCTCTGCCTTTTGTGCCTCATTTTATTCTCCAAGGGTAAATCAGATGCTGCTTGCTATTACATTCTTATGAAAAGACACTTATTTTGAAGTGTTTTTGTTAAACAAGATCCATGTACTAATATCACATTTATCTTTTTTTTGCCTTATTTAAATATATTTTTAAAAGGCAATGAAAAGCATGGAAGTGAATATGCAGAACAGAAGGGAACAGGGACATCAGGGTGTCATGGGTTAATGATTGCTGAGACAAATAACAGTATGTGTTCAAAGGTATCTGCTATTACACAGGCCTTGAGATAAATTATCAGAGTAAATATAAAATGCTAGACTATGGGGAAGTCAGTTCTTTTCTTAGAACACTGGCATCTTTGTAAGTGTCATATTAACCAATTTGGTTTCAGGAACTGAGCAAACAGATTGCAGCAAGGCTTATAAATTTTCAAATTATTGAAGACATACTAAGATCTTATCTCATGTTGTATATCCTTGTTTCCAAGCTGTTTGTGACTGACCAGCAGCTAGCATTACACCAAATAAAAATATTTCAGGTATGATGACAGAGGACCTCAGGCAATGTTTCCTCCTCTTATCCCACAACGGAAATGCTTTTTTCTTAAAAGCATATTTCACGTGAAATGCCCAAGACAATAAATCAGAGAGTGAAATGTGCATTTTTCTTTCTGTTTACTCAGGGAAATCAATAACTAGCTAGTAAGCCATAAGAGGAGAAGAGATTAACAAAGTGAAAATACAGTAAAGGAAGATTTGCTGCTACTTTCCTAATTTCTTCACAGGTCTAATTATTCTCCATATATTAATTTGCTAGTTTATATCACAAATGGCTGACAGCAATCATCACAGTGGAATTACCAGCCAACAGTAGAGGGACAGTCAAGACTTTTAAAAGGGTCTAAATAATTGGAACTGAAAGTTTCCAGAGAATGGATGGAATCCTTTTTTAAATACTAACCTCCTTGATTTGTCTCAAGGTAGCTACTCACAAACAAAGGCTCACAATCCAAAATCACTAACTCCTTTGGAAAAATGTTTAACTGTGCTGTATAAATAGCCAGTTAAACAGCACTGATGGAACCTGATAGAGAATAAAAGGTAGCTCATCTCTTTGGACATGGATAAGAGTCTCTGCTGCTGTTTCTGTAGCAATCCTCCTCATCTTAAGACCACTTCAAATGGTTGTTTGCACACAAGAAATAACTTTCAGTCCTGAGTAAAAGGCTTTATCAATGACCAAATCTAATGTGTTGTCATTCCACTGACTCAACAGTGACAGCAAAATGGCAAATGCCACAGATCAGCAGAGAGCAATCACAAATTCATTATAAATTCTCTCACATATACTGAATTTTCATTGCAGTGAGAACAAATAAATGATTTAGTAGTCTGCCCTGTTTGCACCTCTGTCTTCTAGGCCTGAAATCGACTGTACCAGGGACCTCAAAACTGGAGATATCTGTTTTGGCACATGACAATAGTTTAGGAACCATAAGCAAACCCAGTATTCACCACTGCTTACACATTAAAGTTTCAAATTGTAAGTGATGGAAATTTGCTGTTGGAAAGATACAAAATTCAAATGGAAAATTTTTTCCTGGCTTCTCCTTACATGAACTAAAATTGAATGATTACTTACCTGTTTTGCTTCTCCAACATGAACATGGTCCTTCTGTTTTTCTTCATACATGTTTCTCAAAAGAGAGATAACCAGCTCATTCTCTTTCTGTTCATTTCGTGGTCTTAATTTCTGTAATTGAAAACACAACAAGCACAGGAATTACACATTTGTGTAACAGTTTGCAAATCTTTGCACTTTTCATTTGTCACTGTAATAAATCATCAATGTAGGAACAAGTTAATGCTACTACTCCAGTCCACCAGAGGACACCAGTGTCCCAGGCAAAGCACCAATACAGCCACAAAAACTCTTGACTTCACTTCATACACGACAGAATTTACATCTAAGATAGAGGACATCTGTACAAATTCAAACTGCCACAAGCAAATAAAGGCTTTAAAAATATTTTTGCCAATTTTCTTTCAATATAAAGAAAACTGAACCACTGTAGTTCTGAGTTCGTAGTACTGTCCTAGAGATGGGATTCACAACACTTCTCCTAGAAATCCTTCGAACTGGACATTTAGTTTTTGGGAAATGACATAGGTTTTTTATAAATTAGTGCACAAGATGAACCTATTTATCTGCGCTGCACTTTATTTTGATCTCAATTATTATAAGAGAAGATTTTAAAACAATTTATTAAAGAATTTAATCCAGAAACTTAACTTTTGAAAAACATATGCTGCCTTAAGCCTATTGATACAATGCAGAGGATACAGTATGCATTAATGCCAAGGTAGCACATTAGATTAATAAAAGTACCACAGGAAGACAGTTACCTAAAAATGCAAATCATGGTAACAATACATGGATCTGCAAGAATGCAACATTCCAGGCTGTCCAACCAAAAAAGTTAGCTGAGAAAAATGGGCAGATTTGTACTTTACCCTTAGTTTTACCAAGTTAATGGTTTGCAGACCCTCACCAGAAGCAATTAACAGTTTCCTGTGACTACTGGAAGCTTTAGTGTGCAGAACACTAAAAGGCAACAGAGCTGCTAGCTGCCCTATGCTAAGAAATCACTCAGCTCATGGAATTGCTTCCACAGAGTAACTTCCAAATTTGGTATTGAGCGATAAACTACCATGTGGAAACACACAAAGAGACTGAAATGACTCAAAGAGGAAGGAAATATTACTTTTTAAAAAGTCTGACATTTCCTAATCTTCAGCAGTGTTTCAATCCCAGTGACATTTCTGACAATGCACATCATCTGTTTTAAATATAGCTATGCTTTCCTCTGTCCTAAAATAGATTTAATTAAGAAGATAGGAAGTTTAACTTCTTTAGTTAGTTTGACAAGAATTAAGATCTAGGATAAATTTTAGGCATGAAATTTTCTCATCTGGGAATATTACAGAAATTTGTTTTGGTCCAAGTAACAGTTTGAATACCCTCACAGTACAAGTTATTGCCTTCACCCATAAAAAATGTGTTCAGTTTTACTCAGTGAGAAGGCAACATCTCCATGGAAAGCAAGGAGTATTAGGGGAATGAAAATGAGTAAAACAGTAATTTTCATCAAAAGGTAAGTTTTTAACAGCTCTAGAAAAATAACTGAAATAAAAGCACAAGCTGGCAAACAGTCTATTAAGTAAAAATAATGAATGATTCACAAAAAATGAAAATAACTTCTGTGTTTTACACAGATGTTAGCAAAAAACACCAACTGCTTTAAAATCTTGTAGGAAACAAAGCTTACCTGAACCTCTTCAAAAACAGAGGCCTGTTCCTGGTTATTTAGTGTGGTTAGATGCTTTTGTAGTTCCAGTTTAGTCTTAGAAGGGTGCAACCCTACCAAGAGGAACAAAAATGAACAAATTACAGGGTTAAATTTTTCAGAATTAATCAATCACATAAATATGCTCACAATTTAAGTCAAAGCTTGTCAATTATTTGAGCTGGCCCATTCCATGATTTCGTAAGAGGACATTAGTAAGAATTCTAGGTTAATTTAAAGCTACTACTAAACTCATGTCTTTAAAATGAGGGACATGAACTCTGCAATGAGGAGATTTACTGAGCACAGACCAGGATTATACTCTTAGCTGAAGATTCCATTATCACACAAGATAAAATAAACCCACAATCTACTGCATTTTAGCGAACTGTTTTGTTGGTGTTTTATGCAGTGCTGCTTGGATATTGTTTATGGTATAAACAGAATTCCCTTTCATTTTCTCAAATTTCTATGCTGTGCGTCCCTCTGAAAATGAGTAAATTTATTGCTTGTTCGTGAAAGTCTTACTTTGCCTTTTGATGAAAACATTTATTGACAGTCTAAAGCAGACTACCCTTTCATTCAGATTATTTTTTCTGTTCTCATCCTGGATTAAATTCCTTTCCTCTATTTTCTGTGGAAAACCAGCAAACCATCAACAGTATTGTGCACTTCGGTTTCTGATCCTGGAATATCTCCTTCTGAAGCAGATGATACAATTAACAAGATGGCATGATTGAAGGCATTAAGGAACATTTGCCTTTTAAAAACTTCCCAAAAATCACAGCTAGCTGAAAGTCAAAATAGAGTGAAAGTAGTTTTGGAAGTTCTCCAGTTTCATCAAATTAACACTAGGCAGATTTTAGTCCAACAAGCCACTGCCACGTGATCTGACAAGCTGCTGCTGCCCTTTATTCACCCCAAACATCATTTAAATGAACAAAATCTAACAGTGAAATTTGCTCAAATGTAAAGAGTTTTTTTATGACTTGAACATCTGTTCCTGGGTGACAACTACAATTCTAATTTCTGCATTTTCATGAAAGAGCAGAGATCAACACCACAAACACACATGTTGAAAGCATACTGTTCAGTTCCTGCTTAGTGATAGCATAATGCCAGTTTCTAAGGACTCAATAGGACAGCAGGCCACAGCTCTTGCAGCACCTATCCTTCAGAGGTTCCATATCTACAGTCTTCTGCATTTATAGGGCTAAAAGAGCCAAACAAGCTGCAACTCACTAATGTTTACACTTGCAAACAGTTTTCAACTAAAACACAATAAAGGAGCTTAACTCTTGTTAGAAAATTCTTATTACTTTACAGAAAACCTGACACCTCAGTCCTCTAAATAAAAGTACTGCCTCTCAACTTTCCACCCCAAGTCCCAAGCTCTTTTTAAACATTATTTTCCTTAGGATTTTACATACTACCCCCTCCAATGAAACTGCCAGAAAAAATATTCAACCAGAAAATTCTTTAAACATCACCTTCTATCTTTTCACAGAGTTTATGCAAACTTTGCATAGGACACCCTTCACAGAGCTGGGGCTGTGCCTTGGAAGTTTGTTGCACAGCAGCCACGGTGAAAGCCTGTTTCAATGTCATCATGATTTCATCAACCTGAAAAGAACAGCATGCAAAAGAAGAGAATTTCACTCTTCCACTGTTTTCCTTAACACAAACACAACAGTCTTTTAGAATGTTACTGCCCCTTGCTTGGGAATGTGCTTATGATTAAAAAGACAAGCTGTGCATATGTCGGTTCTGTGCACAAACACACAAGCACAATAAAACTCATCATGAACTCGTGTCTCTTTCAGACCACCCAATTTTATTACTGTGGTCTAATGAAAGATCCTACCCTCTATCTCCAACCCCTTTCTTGTCTATGATCAAAAAGCTTACTGCAGTTTTGATGCACTGGTCTTACTTAGAGCACAGGAGTGTAGTCCTGATTTTCAGAACAGGTGCCCTAAGAGAAAACTCTCCCCCCAAAAAAGGCATAAGGTCTAACTTAGTTTGTGAAATGAAGATTTAGTGGAATTTAAAGAGGATTTTAACTTCTGCCCTCAAAACAAATGAAAAGGTCTCTTGCAGACTACTATATTAGCTACATTTTTGAAATACTTGTATTTCTGAGTGGAATAGGATTTGAGGACATTCAGCAAAATACAGAGCATAGAGCAATAGAAGAGTTTCAGGGCCTAACATTCTATCTGGCTGTTATTCTCTTTCACTTACCAGTGCTTCATCTGTACACTGAAACACATAGCACACAAAGTGGAAGCCTCCATTTTCTGAAGACTCTCTGCAGATGAACCCAAAGTGATCCACATGTCTAATTCCCTAGCAAAGAAACAACAGCAATGAAACAGTCATACCTACTTTCAATGTTTTGTACCTGTATTTCTTTCAAGAAGAAAAGAAAAAAATAGCATTACATATAGGTCACTTATCTCTGTTACAGCTACATTAAAGACATCTGGCCATTAAAATTCTGTCCTGTTACAGAATTTAATACTTCATGAATCTTTTGAATTTCAATTAAGTCAGACATTGTTTTGTTTTTAATGGATGAAGTATAAAAAAACCCATATAGCAGACCCAAAGATTAACAAATTCTATTCAAAATGTATTTTACTCTGAAATTTTCCAAATATGTGCCCATATTTTTAGCGATGAAAGCTATTATCATCAAATTAAAAAACAAAGTAATTTATGGAAAACAAAATCTACCAAAAAAAAAAAAAAAACCCACCAACAAACAAACAAACAAACAAACAAACAAAAACCAACCTCAGGCAGAAGGAGAGAGAAGCAAACTCTGTGGCACAAGGAACAGGGATTAATAGTGAATGAGGAGTCTCTGACACATGCCTGCCTACAGCGCATCACATATACTACCTCTGCATGGCAGAGAACTGTCCTCGTTTAAACACATGCAACTTATATTCTTTAAAAAAACATATTTTTAAAGTATTTTTCAGATAACTCTTACATATAATTTTTCTCCTTTCATTCTCACTTCTTGAAAAATATAGCTCAGAGATCCCACGATTTGCACAACAGTGAATCATGCTCACTGCAATCTCAAACAAGATTGTGCTCCTGACCAGTGTGTTCCTTCTAGCTAATATTATTCATCCACTCACACAGAAGTGAGTCTATCTCAGAAATCGCAATGCAAAGCATGAAAAAAGAATGATGGTCTCATAAAATTACTGATTAATTAGCAGCTTTTCAATAGCAATCACTGAAACTGCTGTTGAGAGAATCCATGCGGAGTGCAAGGAAAGAGGATTACATGAGCATTCACAAATAGAGAATATTTAAACAATAAAAAAAAAGAGAAAAAGAATACATTACAATCTTACCTGAGAACAAAAGGATATTTCTTTAAAGCTTTTCTCAATTGCAACTTTTTTTGTGTCAGGACTGATAAGGTAAACTTCAGACTGGCCAATCTGAAAAGAACAAAATAAATTGCAAGATGCTGTAAAGTAACATTACACTTCCTTTTGTCCCACTATAAAAATGCTTCCTGAATATAGATCTCCATTTTTTCTACCTGTATATTTATACCAATTAGCGTATTACTACCAGAAAGAATACTGAAACCCTCACCCTCAATATACAGCCAGGAGAAAAATCTAAAAATGCCCCCTCCTCCTCCCCCAAATCCCAAGAAACTGTCTAGGAAAGCAGTTCTTCAGGAAGAAGATATGAAAATCAGGACTGTTTGAATCAAGTGAGGAGAGCTGCCAGATAATTAATCTGAATATTTTTCACACCTCATGCATCAACCAACCTTTGCTTCAGTCCTGGGCAAAATCTAAGCAACTAACTGAGAATATACCAACCATTTTTTTCCCTCTGGATACTAAGCTACTTGTAAGCATTCCATATGTAGCCACACACAAACTGATGAGAACCAAGCATGCTGCCTGCATTCTCTAACTCAGAATCTGCTGAACACGGAGGACAGGTAACCAACAAACTCAACTCTGCCACCAAACAAACTCAGCTCTGCCAACAGCTGCTGCTTGTGGATACTGAAGGCACAAACTAGAGTTACTTCACTTCCTTATATTCAGCTGAATTTAGACTGCTTGAATAGGAAAAGAATACAGCTGTGCATACTAAACAATATTTTCCCTGGCAAAAAGCAACCCAAGACACAAAGCCTGGTCAGCAACACCTCACAATTCAGAAATGCGGCTGCCAGCAGGTGACTGGCATTATATACAGACTGAAGCTGCAGATGTCCTTGAGAACTGTTGCATCTATTTAATATAAATTAAAAATGCACTCACTGGGGTAAGAGGATCTGGACCTACCCAGCCCAAGTATAATCTATTTCTAAAATATGTGCCATGTATCAATAACGGAATCATGATTTATTTAAAATTAGGCATTATTATTACAAAGTGTACCTATATTTTCTATGTGAAATACATGCTCAGGGGAAGAAGGTGAACATGGCTTTCTTTTACTAGGGAAGAAACATCTTTCCACCTTCTTGCACTCACTGTTTGATGTCAGCCTGCCACAACCAAACAGCTTTAATTCAGGTATAGCTGACTACAACATTTTCTGCATGCTACTTTTTACAGATATAACACAGTGGCAATCCTCCTTAAGGATTCTCTTTCCCTATTTTAAAAAACCTGCTATAATTGCACACACGCCACTCCATTACTGGCATTATGAATGCCCCACTCCAACAGCAGCTGATGAATCCAAGATGACCTTAAGAGAGTCAGTCTTTGCAGTATCAGCTCCAGGTTTGTATCATGCTCAGAAGACAAAAGTTAAGTAAAATATGTTACTTAGCTTATGTATCATGAGGACTGTAAGAGGAGCAAATATCACATTCCTTACTTGCTTCTTGGTTCTTAGAAAATAGTTTTGCTGCTCACCTGTCAAGGCAAGGGCATAGCTAGCCATACCAAAGCAGGGCAGGAGTGGAGGCACAAGTGGAGTAGCATAGGAAGCTATTACACTACTACTCCATCATTACACAAACATGTTGGCATCAGGAGCACCTTCATCAATTACACTGCTTATCATGGGACAAAGTCTACTAGCTCTCAGTCATGGTTTGCTCCTTCTGCTCTAGTTACAGATAATTCGTTCCCCTGGAAATTTATTTCTGCTGTTACTAGTTAGTGTATGTATACATACCATTCTGCAACTGCACAACTATCTACTAACTTGCAGTAACTTTCTAAAAGCTTTCTTTAGAAGTCCAAGGTTTCGGGAAGTACTGTTTTAAACTATTTAATATAAACTTATTTAGAATATGTAAACCAATTTGCACTAACAAGTAATGCTCTCCAGAGAAACAGGCAAGTTTAAGTTAAGCTCTGGTAATTGCAATTAAGTTATCAAAAAAGTAACTGCCATCTGTCAGAACATCTGCTTTGGTGTCTGCCACTCCAAACTCCAAGATGTGAAAACGCCACCAGAAGTGCAAAGCTTGCTTTACCGTAAACAACATAGTCCGGTTTTCTGCAATGTCAGTTGGCTGCACAACACTGTGTCCATAGATGAGTTGACTTTTTAGGTTCAGTGAAATTGCATCTTCTTCAAAAGACCTGACAAAGCTGTTACTCCTAAGGCTTCCCTCTTGGAAATCCTTCTTAAAAGCAAACGAACGAAGTCCAGGTTGAGAAAAAGATTTCCTAATTGGCCTTTTTTCCTCCTGTTCATTGACCAAGGGCTGGAATACAGACCGCAATTTGCTGCTGAAAGAGAAACCTCCAAAGTTATTGGCAGTTTCATGTTGTTGGGATGATGAGTTGAAATCTGAATTTTTTGTACAACTTGCACGATTAAATTTCTCAATGCATTCATCTATGAGTGCTGGAGGTGCATTTTTATGTGCTACTGTTACCCGTCCACAGAAGAGCACCTCAAACTTTTTGGCAAAAGGGTCTTCAACATCTGAGAGATTATTCTGGAACTCCTCTTGACGGGCAATTTTTCCAGCTTGTCGAATAGAGCTTATAATCTCAGGCACCTACAAGAGGGGGAAAAAATACACATTAGCATCTGGTACTTTATGACAAATAAACTGCAAAATTAAGAGGCTCCTTGTTGTGATTTTCCTGGAAGGATACTTTGATTTAGTTTCAAAAATAAAAGACCAGTTGAAGTGATCTTGCATTAATTCAAGAGACACATTATAGCAGTTAAACACAGAGAAGAGGATTTTCTCATTTGTTGCCTTGCCAGGAGTTCACCACCATTAACACTTTGTCAAAAGAACTTTGTCGCTTGAAATGCTCTTCATCTTCAGTAAAACTTATGCCACTGAAGCAACCTTTATAACGTGACAAATTCCAACTCAAAATGAAAGACAGAAGTACTTCAAAAAGCATACAAGAAGACATGGACTAAATAATTGGTAAAGTTATTTAATCTGTTATTTTTCACTCCATTCTCTTACTCAAACACTCATGTCATGTAGGTTAATGAGTCTCTTGCCAATTTGCTTTCCCCTACATAATAGCATATTACATTGTTATGGCAGTTTGGTGGGGTTTTTTAAAAAAATGTAAATGCTGTATTCTAAAATAATTATATTCACTATTTTAGACGTTCATTTTATTCTACTATCCTAGATGACACTCTTAAATAATATTACCTCACATACAGTATGACTTGCAGGGCATCTGTATGAGAAAGCAGTCTGCTAGAGATGACAGACGTTGTAATTAGAACCCAAACTGCCATGTGACGCATTCTGAGTGACAGTAAACGGTCTCAGTTGCTGATATGGTTAGATGGTAGTGATATGCATATGCTCTCTGCTAAGCTGCTGTGAGGCCAATGCATGGTTACATCACACTGCTTTGACTGACCTAGGAGATTAAAGTTCTTCTGCAGCCTGTGCTGCTCCTGCAGTAACGAAAAATGTGAGGCCACCATCTATGATTACAACTGCTAATTCTGCCACTTTCATTTACCAAAATTACTTTGAGAAAAATCCATGCAAAGTGTGTTAATTTCCTGACAAAACAAATGTCCCCTATCAAGCATCAACTGGAATTCTCTTTACTTACAAGTATTTGGTTGCAGATAGTACAGAAAGAAGTCTGGGAGCCGCAGACTGAAATAGCAGCCCAGAAGAACCACCTCCCCTATGAGAAAAGGCATCCCTAAACCTAGAGAATAATTTGGAGACCCGGCCTCTGGTTTTTTTTCAGACATTTTTGTGGCTATCTATTACTTAATCATAATGCAGTAATGTTCATAAACTAACTGAGGAAACAGCAAAGGACTTTGAGGGAAAAAAAATTTGAACCGTGAAAATTGAATGAATATTCTGGGTGTTCATAAAGACCTCAAAAGGATTCCTTTTCTAGACAAGGAAACAAAAATAAAGATATGGATAGATAGGCAGTAGGTGGGTAGATGGGTAGATAGGTAGGTAGGTAGGTAGGTAGGTAGATAGATAGATAGATAGATAGATAGATAGATAGATAGATAGATAGATATTCACAGACATATAGCTAGTGGATTTAAAACAGTAAGTAACACATTACAGAATAGGAACTCAGGAAGCATTACTTCACCCTTCAGCGCAAGGCATGCTAATCATTCAGCAAAGACAACAGGGAAGAATGGGCAAGAAAAGCAGGGTCAGGAATTTTTAAGTCCATTCTCTGATATGTCACAAACCAGTCAGAAAGCCTTGGGCTCAGGCAGGTTTGTGCCGAACTTCTTAATCATACGCAAGAACAACATTAAGGGTATAACAAATCTTTAGTACCTCAAACAATATGCATTTGCTCTATAGTGAGCTTAAGGTCTTCCTCAGTTTTATTTACTCAACACTTCTTCAAAGAAACAATTCTGAGTGGCATAACATATCAGAATTATAATAAAACATAAACTTCATTCTACGCACATTTGAAGGTGCAACTGCTTTAGCAATTTTTAATAAACATGTTTTACTCTTTGGGAGTGTCTGGACTCACCAGCCATAGGCAATTTTACTACTGAGCTGCCCAGGATACGTGCAGAGACCAGCAATCCCACCTCCACTTTTGCTGAGGCTGCAGAGGCACCAGCAAAGGACTGAGGCATTTTCTGAACTCTGCTTACTTTGGTAAAGCCAGGAACATCAGCTCTCAAAAGAGGACCACTATCTGAACCACACTAAAGCTCCCCCAGCTACACACACATCAGTGACTATAAGGACAGTTTCCAGCAGTGCAGATGCTGCAAGGGTTACAGCAGAGCTAAAGCCCTGACAAGGCATTAGGGATCCAGCAGACATATGCAGTTACTGAATTTAAGTTCTTCAGTGATTTTTGTTAACAAACACCTTGGACATTGACAAAATAGCTATTCAACAGTGGCTATATTTTATATATAGACAGTGCTTAGGGAAAGACACTACATCACACAGAAGGACTTTGCAGTAGTTAATAAACTTTGTGTCTGAGGAGACCAAGCAGGCATGTTGATGAAAAATCAAGGGGAGCATTTATTTATTTATTTTCACACATGCTAGGGCTTGAATCATGTCATTGATAAGTAACAGCTGGCTTCCGTGCTATACTAACTAAAAAACACAGACTCTTCTGTTCTCACTTACAGACCTAAAAAAATTTTCAGCCTGCTAATAAAATTTTATTACTTATGATTAGGCAATTGATGTAGCAGCAGCAGAAGCAGCAGATCATCACCTCACTTTTCTGTGATGCTTATGTATGTTAAACATTTATATGTTTATTAGTAAACATATAAAATTTATACGTAGTAAACATATAAAATTTATATGTTTATTAGTAAAGATAAGATCCATGATGAATGAAAAAAAAAATCCAAAATACTTATTTCCCTGGAACTGCTCTTTGCCTGATCAAGATTTGTGCTCTTTTTATCTACCTGTACCACTCCAGACTTTTTATGCAAGTATGGAAAATGAACAATCCACCTGCCCTCTGTATCCTCTGACACTGGCTCTCCAAGTAAACAGACCTGGATGCTTAGTAAACAAAGTAAACAGTAGTTAAAAATACATATAATTATTTCAGGTTATTAGGATAAAGACATAGGCTCTATCTTGGCAAATGTTTATTAACCACAGCTGGAACATTTCCAGATTAAGCAGCATGCCAGTGGGTGATCAGTAACCACATCTCTTGCAAACCTCCAAAAATTAATTAGGATGTAAACAGAATCAGGTTTTATGACTCTTCAATCTGCATCAAAAAGCAGCAAGTATGAAATTGCTCCTGAATGAAGTTAATGTTGCTTGAGGTCTTTTAAAGGTTGTGCGCTCTTTCTGAACATCAGAAAAATATCTTTTTTGTTTAATTGCAAAGGGGTCACAAGCTGGCATAGGCTGCCCAGAGAGATTGTAGAGTCTCCAATCTTGTGGATATGCAAACTGACTGGACATGGGCTGAGCAGCCTGCTCTAGGTGACCCTGCTTTGAACAGGGGGCTGAACTAGATGACCTCCTGAGGGGCCACCCTATGTCACCTTGGTGATATAGATACCAACTGCTTTTATACATACCTGTATGTATAAAAGTAGGCACTTAGCAAGTGCCTACTAATCTGAACTTGCTAAGACAGTGGGAGAAGACTGTTGCACACAGTTAGGATTTCTTCCTGTCATGCAAGTCCTCTTTTCTAGCATACTTCTATTCTTAAGTGTTTTCTGACTTGTTTCTTAATATAAATATATAATTAGTGGATAAAGATTATTTCTGTAATCAGAAAAGCCACTGCTGCTGACCTAAAATTACTTCCCTAAACCCACAAAACTATGTATCAGTGTAAACAACAATGAACCTTTACCAAACACAGAGCATTACCTTCTTATCACTTCAGGCCAAACAAGCCTGCTGAACAGAAGACACATATGAAATGTACTAGGGAAAAGGTTTTGTGTTTAGAGTGTCTGAATTAGATACAGAAAAAGATCACATATCTATAACCATTAAAAATAACACTGGACTTGTGGGTTTTTTTAAAGTGGACCACATTATTTCTGCTATAATGAGAATGTTTACTTTGCAGAGACAAAGCAGGGAACTGACTTGCTGAGTATTCTTGTGGCTTGGCTTGTGGGTATTCAAGCAAAATACAATCCAACACCTAGGACTTCCTAGTGCATGTTACTCAGTTCCAAGACAAATAGCTTCTACAGCTTCTATGCCATGCACCAAATAATGACAAAAGGCAGTAATTTTTAAGTATGCATGGGTTTGCTGCATCTGAAGAACAAAGAACAGCTCTTCTCCCTCATATAAATTGCAGTTGCATTTTTACCCCTTGAAACTAGCAAGTTTACATACAAGCATGTAAGAGGTCAAGGTCTTTATCCCGTCAGTAGATGTAAGAAAGAGTTAGAAACTATTTTAATGAAAAGAGTCCGGTAACAGCTGAATGCAACAGCTGACTTTTGGTAAGTAAGACCAGACTAAAAAAAAAAAAAAAAAGATTTGTTTCTTTTATACATAGTAGCTAAAAAAGCAAAATGTGCCACAGAAAAAGAACTGCTAACACATCAGCTAGGAGGACTAGGTGAAAAAAGAAAAAAGTGGGATAATTTATTATTCTAGATGCTATGCAGTGTTTATACCTGCAGTACAAATCTACCTGTTTATACCTACCAGTGTCTGCATAAGGTTCAAGCACCAGCTTAACGACTTCAAGGACATAGGGGGGTTTGTTTAACCTAAGCCAGACCTGTGCTGACAGGAACTGGTCTTATGCAACAGACTCCAGAAATTGCTGGAGACTGAAAAGCATTAGGGTCAGATTCTTAGGCTGAACTGCAGAAGGTCTCACACCACCCCAGCTAGAACAAAGCCTTGAAAATCTTCCACGAAACTCTTGAAACAAATAGATGTTTTGATTGTATTTTGCTAGCTTACACAAGCAAGAGAGGACATCTGAATTATTTTTAAGTGCTTTTACTTGCTTTTTTCCTGATCAATAGAGCAGGCTCAATAAAATATGTCAAGAAGTCTAATACTGTTTGCTGTTAGTATCTTTCCTTCTTGATTTCAGTAGAGAATATTGCTACAGAAAAGATAGGGTGCACAGCTATTTATGGGAGAAGCTATCTAGTTGTATCAGGACAATGACAGCAATATTTTTGTCACCTGTATGTTATTTACAATCATGGAATATTTGTAAAAGTAGTAGAATGAAGAAATTAAAATATTTTTAAACATATACAACACATAAAAGGTAAAGCAGCACAGTATTTACTTGCATTTTTTAAAAGACTGCATAAAAGTTTTTATTTCAGTAGTTTGATATGTAATAAAAAGCAGCTGGTCTGTTTTCAGCACACTGATGGCAAAATAGCTGTCCAGAAATCAATGTAGATCAGCATTTCCTGTCCTTACCAGTCCTTAACCCGCAGTACTAGTCAACTGACTTTTCAAACACTTTTCTCCACTCATAGAATTTAAAGATTGGCATTTTAAAACCAAAAGTATTTTAATTAATATAGTTTACAGATACTCTTCTTCTTTTAAATTGAGATAGTGCAGAATTTCTCCTTCCAAAATCACAGAATGACTTAATTTGGAAGTGACCTCTGATGGCACATTTTCCCACATAAAGCAAGGCAAATGTCCAAGTTAGATGCAACTTCAAACTTTGATGAGATGTGGGGGTCGCATACAGCTAAGTTTCACATAGGAATATCAAGACAAAATTTTCTTACTGTCTGACATCAGCAGAAATTCAAGGTAGAAAAGAGTTATAAACGTTGCAGTTCATTTCTATTTCAGTGAAAGGCTTTTAATATTCAGGTCTTATCTCAAGTGTCTTCACAGGGCTTTTTCTTCTTCTGTTGTCTTGTTTAGAGACTAGTCTACAGTCTCCTACACCTCCCTGACTTTTTCCAGTCATTAACTTTAATTCTTATTTTAAAACCTTTTTACCCATTGACTTTTAATAAACAGATTTAGTTGATTTTTAGCCCTCCCTCAAAACCACTTTCAAACCCAGATTTAATTCAGGGAACAACAAAGTTCAGAGCCTTCCCCATGAAAATGCATGACCCAAAAGCAAACTGCAGTTGGCAAAGTCTCCACGTGTGTTTAGAATACCTCCAGATGCAACAGCACCTGAGTGGTTCTGAAGGGACTACTCCTACAGATTGTGCTTTTGGGAAGAATACAGGTATACTCTGCCATATACCTGGTGGGCTTATTACGGGTTTTCACGAATTCATATTTGCCCAGTCCTTTCTGTCCTTACAATAAAAACCATTTCTTTTCATCTTGCACAGCTTAATCAGCTCCTCCATTCATTACCATAAATTTAAATGGAACAACTGTGGAATAAATTAAAATATATTTCAAATAAGCCATTAACATCTTCAGATGTATTTTTTCCATATTTTGATTCAAAGGTTTCTTTTCACACAATTTCAAAAATGAAAACAGCATTTCTAGTCTAATTGCTGGTCATACCTACAGGGTTCCTGGCTCACATTTTACAAGGTGAGTACTGAACAATGAGGCAATACCTGTTGTAAAGCAATACTTAGAAATATCTGTGCTCATTCATCATCAAGAGTGATTAAATCCCTTTTTTTTTCCTTTGGGAGAGGTGTAAGATGGAACTGTAAGCAGCTCCCTTCACAGGGTTGAAACAGGTTTGGGACTTTGCTGGAGGCTATGGGGTGGGAAACAGAAGGAAGCCTATTCTTAAATAGCTATAAATGGAAAAAGATAGCAATGGCATTTTAAAGCTTTCACGACATGAGTTCTTTACTGTTTTGACTTTTTTTGAGGCAGGGCAGAGAATATGTCTTTTATAACTGAAAGGCAATATCAGGACTTAAAACAGGAAATTAGGTAGTAACTTCTTTTTTTAAAATTATTAATCAGATTAAATTTCATTTGTACGATAGGATACAGGCTCTCGCCTGTTCTCCTTTGCTCTTGGGCTTCTGGCAGTTATCAAAATTGGTACAACTGGCAAAACAGGGATTAGCAAAACAGACAGAAGTAAATATAATTTCTTTAAAAATTAAAAAAAAAAAAAAAAGCCTGAAATTCTTCTGTCCTTTTTATCAATATCGAACTCCAAACAAGAAAGGAGAAAAACTCCATGTGTATCCTCACTACAACTAAGGTTATTTCTGATATAACATTTTTGACAGCTGACCCAAATGTGTGACCAAATCTCCCTCCCCTCAAAATTTATTTTGATGTTTTCACAAAGGAAGGTAGTGGCGGGAAGTCCACCTGTCAATGCTTTTGGTTGATATGATGTGTAAGTTTTATCTGCAGCAGAGTAAAACACCATCTCTTACTCTGACAACAGAGTTGACAGACTTCCAAAGGAAACAGACAGCCACACAGCCCTTCTTCCTAGGGCTGCTGGTGGGAGGCACAGGGACAGATGATGTTTTTAATTGGAAGAATCTTACTTGAACATTAAACTTACAAAGGCCCCAGGGGAACTGGAGCGAAGAAGATGATCAGCTTTTTCCAGCATTCTGCCTGACTGGTACAAAATTCTGATTTGCTTGTGGATGAGCACATTTGCTGCTCTGTCATATAGTAACAGATTTCAGCTGCCTCAGGTCAACTCCCAGGAGAGCAGGATGGGAAAGGAATGACTAAACATCCCATGAAAACTACTCTGACTTTCACTCAAAAGAGCAGTTAGTTCACCAGTTTTCATCCTTCTCTGCTGACACAGAAAAAAAGAAACCAGAAGAAAAAATGCTGATGGAATTAGAACAAGCTACAATAAATAATTTTTATATGATTCCACATTTCGTAAACAAAACCATATCAGCTGCATGAACTGTTTGCATACAAAAAAATAGGCTTTAGTCTAAAAGGTCAGCCTTCAATGACTGTATGTCAAGCAGAAATGTTGCTTTCACAGAATGATAAGCTCTGTAGTTTATATTCCAGTGGGACATACCTAAATCTGAAATGCCAAAACATATTACTGGTTCTGGGTAAGTAACAACAGTTTTAAAGATAGGCCCCTTGTACATAAGTGACTAGAACTCCAAAGCACTTCTACAAATTTTCTTTTCCATGACTTGCATTTGAGGAGATTAGAAGTATAAAAAGCTCCACAGAAACAAAACCAGCATGAAACATTTAGTGCCAACCATCCAAATTTCCATGACAACGGCTTCAGTGAGCTCACCTCATTGGTACTACAGCAGCAGACCAATAGTTCAGTAAATATACCGAGGCAACTGTTAAGATCTGGTAAAAGTAAGATATTTGGCTACATAGCTCCTTGAAATAAATGCATAAATGTCCTAAAATGGTTAACTGAAAAAGGAAGGAGCTGTTTAGTTTAGCTCAACTTTGCTATTTTCAGTAGCAGGGAGTGTGCCTGTGCAACTATGCATAAGCAGCCTGTTTTCCCAAACCTGCAATTTCACAGAATATCTGTACCTGAAAATCCTGTTTGGTAGCTGCATATCAAAGGTTTTCCCTGGAAAAAACCCATGCTTTTGATTACAGTGATGATGCTGTAAAGGTATAAAGAGAAACATTAACATGTCCAAAGCTAGCAACTTTCTGAGTTGGAAAGAAGCTTCCAGATACTCCAAAATAATGTTTGGTTTGATTTTAAAATGTGACCATCAACATGTGTGCTTACATACACAGTGCCCTGAGAATGGAAGGCAACTAACAATTTTTATACTCTCTTCACAGTTCTTCAGTTAGTAATAGATAGAAATCTAGGGCACAGAAATTCCAGATAACCTCTTCAGGCCTGATATCTTCACTAAGCACTACCAAAAGGTCAACATCCCAGTAAAACAAAAATTCCCTGATGGGCCCCTACTTCCTCCATCAAGGCCATCCACTGTGCCACAGTGTGTCCACACAGCCACAGCCATGTGTATGCTGTTTGTCCAGCTTCTCTAATTGGACTCTCAAGTGTAATCTGGTGTGTTTACGTGTTTGAGAGCAGATTCTTCCATTCCACTTCTTGTGTGACAGACTACATTATGGGGATGTCTCAAAATACCAGAACTGTCACCCATTTAAACAGAACTAAACCTTCATTGTGTGATACATTTCACTTCAAACAGGCATTTGGTTCACAACACCAAATTAGGGCCAATTCAAAGTAAAAATCACTTCCCAGAGTGAGGTATAGAACCTATCCTCAGCACCAGCAGCCCCTCCTAGAACAACATGTTGCTGTATGGCACCTACTAACATAAATGCAACCTACAGAGGATTTCATCCAGGATTTCATGCACCTGGCCAGCTGATCCAGGAATACTGGCCTGGTCTTTTGGGAACTTGAAAGCACAAGGGAAGAGAGGCAGCAGAAACCCTGTTATGCTCTAGTTCACTGAAACAGGGTAAAGGTGCCTGAACCTTCCTCTTGCTTCTCAGCAAGAAAACCATGCTTTTCAGAAAGATTTTACTTTAAAAAATGGATACTGAGTAAGTTTGCAGATGATGGAAAACTGGGAGGAGCTGTGACTCTCTCAAAGGCAGGGAGGCCCTGCAGAGTGACCTCAATAAACTAGCAGACTGGGCAATCACCAAATACAGAGTTTCAACAAGGGCTGGTGCCAGATTCTGCACCTGGAATGGGGCAAACCTGGATGTACAGACAGACTGGGGAATGAGATGCTGGACAGCAGTGCCATGGAAAGGGACCTGGGGGTCCTGGCTGATGGCAAGCTGAACATGAGCCAGCAGTGCCCTGGCAGCCAGAAGGGACAACCCTGTCCTGGGGTACATCAGGCACAGCATCACCAGCTAGGTAAGGGAGGGGATTGTCCTGCTCTGCTCTGTGCTGGGGCAGCCTCACCTCGAGTGCTGGGGGCAGTTTTGGGTGTCACAGTATAATAAGGATATAAAGATGTTAGAAAGTGCCCAAAGGAGATTGATGAGGATGGTGAAGGGCCTTGAGGGGAAGCTGTATGAGGAGTGGCTGAGGGCACTCTGCTGATTCAGCCTCAAGAAGATGAGACTGAGGTGAGACCTCATCACAGTCTACAACTTCCTCATGAGGGGAAGAGGAGGGGCAGACACCTTTCTCTTCTCTGTGGTAACCAGTGACAGGACATGAAGGAATGGCCAGAAGTTGTGTCAAGGAGGTTTAGGTTGGATACTAAAAAAAGGTTCTTCACCCAGAGGGTGATTGGGCACTGGAACAGGCTCTTCAGGGAAGTGGTCACAGTACCAAGCCTGACAGAGTTCAAGAAGCATTTGGACGATGCATGTGGCGTGATTCTTGCGGGTGTCTTGTGCAGGGCCAGGAAGCTGGGCTTCATCCTAGTGGGTCCCTTCCAACTCATCTTATTCTGTGATTCTGTGAAAACACTCCTATTAAAATTCTATATCTACACATTAATGCATCTCATGATTTGTTACTGTAACTTGATTAAAAAGCAAGAATAACTGAAAACAATTCAAATGCAATTCAGTGAGTTAACTTGGTGATAAAACCAATACACAGTAGCTAAAGCCATTCCCCTGCCTCACCTTCTGCTCTTTGAGTTCTGGCTGCTTTTCCCAGCTCTGCTGCCTCACCTCCCCATACAAATTAGTAAGCATCTCTTGACATATTTTGTGTATCTTAACTGATATATAAAATGCTACCAAAACAGAGGCTGAGAATGTTTTTCCTCTGAGTCATTGCCATCCATAAGCATTTCAGCTTGAACAGTAGAGCTGTAAAGGCTTCTAATTAAAAAAAAAAAAAAAAAAAGTCAAGCTGTAATTCTATTAATTGAATAATAATTGAATAATTCCATTGAGGATTTACTTGTTAAGTCATCAGTCAACCTCTGTACACCACACACAACCTCAGCTCCTTCAAATTTAAAATAAAATGGCTCAGAAGACTTCTTAAAAGTATTTAAAGCTTTTATTAGATGGCCCAGTAAAAAAATTCCAACAACCCCTTAAAGCAGAGGCTTCTCAGAAATGCTGCAGCTTCTACATGCAGGATGATGGGAAGCTACAAACTGTAAAGAGGTTCTTTACCTGACTTTTCCCTAAGGATAGTTCTATTTATGGGACCCAGAGTGGAACTGGTGCTTTGGTGTTCTCATGAACACCTCTAGTACACATAAAAGACTGCTTCATTACAGTAGCCTTTCAAAAAAAGGCTACAATGTGAAACAGTATTTTAAATCATCAAATGTAAGGCAAATAAAGCTAAACTGCAGTGCTGCATATATATGTATATATGGAAAAAATTCCAAACTAGCCCTTAGTTGTATTACCTATCTTTGATACGACCTGGGCTTTTCCCTGATCCTGCAGGATTTACTAGTAGTTTTGCTACTGGTTGGCTCAGAACATGTCAACCACATGAAGAGAGCTAGCACCAACTTCCAGAGTGCCCGTCAGCAAAGAAAAGTAAACGGTGTTTGACTAGAGGCTAGAAGTTCTGTTTTGAATTGCAGAGGACAGAACCTGTACAAAAGAGCAAGCTCAGCTACCTTGTCAGGCTCGGCTTGTTAAATCTGAAGGTCAACATGAATCTGAAAGAAGACACTCATGAGAAATTAATTCAGAAAGGCATAAATGATTCAAGAGAAAAACCTTGCTAAACTGCAATCTACATGGCCAGGAACTTCTCTGTGGAAAGCTCTGCTCCTTACTAAGCATCCCTAACGTAGCTGACAAATGCAGAGGCCACTGCCCTACAACACCTGCGCAGCCACACAAAAGCCATGTGAGTGACTATATTCCAGCCTTCTTCCATCAAATGGGGAACACCTCAGCAGAGCCGGTGCAATTCGGGCCTAGCTTGCAGAAAAAGAAATGGAAGGATGAAGAATAAAAGCAAATAGTTCCAAAGGAACTTAAGTGCTGAGTAACTGAGGGGTTTCACCACAGGACTGACTTCATTTCAAATGCTGAGTGCATATTCCTCAGTCATCACCCGGCCCCGCAGGGGAAGGCGGGGAGTGACTGGCATACAGAAAACAGTGCATTTGAACTGCTCGGTGTTTGGTGATAATCGGCATTTATCTGAAAACTGTCAATTGGCAACAACATTTTACCCCAACATAAACTGACCTGGAGAATCACACTGAGTAGAAACGTAGTGTTCTCTGACAAGGGCATTGTGCAAGCTTGGGCACCAAAGCACAGCTCTGGCAGAAATCTGCACTTTCTCTTTGCTACACTGCTGGCATCCAGCCTGGGAGACAAGCGAGGGTCTGTCCTTTCAGCCCTACCCACAGCATCAATGGCTTCAAGGAGATTCTTCCACAAGAAAAAACTGTGGCTTTTGAGCCTTCCCTCTTCAGCAATTCCCAATTCTTCCCTAGAATGCACTAGTTCTCTATTAACTACTTGATTCTTGATACACTATGCAAGTATTCAAATTCCTTTACAATTAGGGTTATCAGGGATAAATGTACTAGCAAAAACAAGAGTTGCACTCCATAGAATACCACCACCACTTACTCACCTACCCAAATAATTTATCAAAAGTAAGATGAGCTTGAATGTAAGCCAGGTTTAACAAACGTGTACGTTTTTTTGCTCTAGACATTTTTAAAATGCCTGATTGTGAGGGCTCCTGAAGAGACCAAAACTTGATTTGTTTGGCTAAAGTAATTCATGAGGGATTAAAGATTTCCAAAGGTGCTCAATTTTTCTGGAAGCTGTGGGGAATAGAAGAAAGAGGCATGTCAGTTAAACTGGAGTAAAACATCCTCATAAATGAGTGTGACATACCGTAGAACAGACCAGCAAAAAAGACAAAACCATCCTTTCAGAATACTCTTTAAAAAAGGAAAAAAGAAAAAAAAAAAAAAAGCAGGATGGGATTTCTTGGATTTCGTGATTTTCAATCTCTCATTCCTCTTCATTCCTTTGCAGAAGGCAAATTAATTTCATTTGTAGCTTCTGACCTAAACTAAGAAGTATATTGTTACTCCCATGCATGCTCCTCCAGAGGTCTACTAGGCACTCTGTTATATAGAAGATAGTAGGAATGATAGCAAAACAGCACCGAGATCAATTCTAACACAGCATAAAAAACTATATGAGGATTACAAGAAATATAAGTGGCATGTCCAATATGATTATGATTACCTTCAGTAACGTCTCATGGCACAAGCCAAGTAACCACATCTTACTGCACTGAATAGGACAGAAACTTTCTTTGTTGATGGCTCATAGGCCCTTCTGACTCAGAAATCCTTGAAAAAAAACCCAAACCAAACTAAAACTTACTTCTTGTTTTGCTGTTGGGAATTTCAGAGCATCTATTGTGAATACACTCTAAAATCTGATTTTCATAGGAGAAGGGTTCCAAACAATTGGCTTTCTCAACTCAAGGTCCAAGATTAGCCAACCCAGCTGGGGACAGCCACCTGGTAAACCCACTCTTTTCTTCCAGTGCTGCTGGCACATAAGTGGAGGTTCCTCAAGTTTCAGCAACACACTCTATCACTTGCAGCTCCCCTCAGGAGGGAGCATCTCTTTCCCACCTGCTGTCCTGCAGGTAGGAGGCAGCTGCTCAAGGTGGATTGATCACTACCAGTAAAATAAGTATAGAAGAAACCTTGAATTAAATTGTGTAACTTTGTTTTGCATTTTAGCATATCTTAGTTTTTACATATCTTAGTTATTTTCTTTACTGGTTCCTTGTTGGTTTATAATCCTTCAGACAAAATAAGTTGAACACAGCTATTAAAGTATATACAGAGCCTTTTTTTGTAACTAGAAAGACAAACTATAAATTTTATGGCTAGCTGAGAATCTGAGGACACATTTATTCAAAAGTCTCTATTTATACAATTTCTTGCACTAAGAACTGTTTCTATTTCGTCAGCAATCAGTTCTCTAATTCTGGTTACTGTAAAGCTGCTTCTGAATAGAAATGTGCATTATAAAATTAAGCAATTTGTAAAGATCTAAGACAAATCTCTTTTCTAAACTAAAGCTGTATTAAATATTATAGGAACAGAAATAAAATTATTTTTAACACTTGTCACTGTATTATTATCTCCTAGTAATGAATTAATAATGTGTCAGTTTACTACTAAAACTCTGCATGTCTGTCTTTTTTTTTTGAGACTGAAAGTTTGACATTTTTCAAGCCCACAATGATTACTTTTAGTAACAGTTACTTCAGTGATCTAAACCGAATATGAATAGTCTTTGTGTATCTACAAAAGCACAAAACTGTATTTTCTACTCAGAACAGTGCAAATATAGTTTACACTTCCAAGAGACTGCTTTCAGGTGCTTAGTCAAAGGTTACCCTTAAGTCAGTTGTCTAACTTTTTATCAAACCATGCAGGAAAAACAGGTATAACTATTCTTTTTTATTTAAATAATTTAAGGGGACTAGAACAAGTCAGTACTTTAGAATTCATTATCCACAGAGCCATCATACAGGGGTTCAGCCAGCACCCACACGGCCAATGGGGGCAACATCAATCCACATACAACTCAAGTGGGGCTTTATCCTCCAGCCCAGAAGGGGCCCCATGGCTGAGCCTGGCAGCACTGCAAAACTCAGCCCTGAGGAGCCTGTGTGTAGGTAAGAGACAAGCTGGGTGAAACTGCAGGTAAAAATGTGTAAACAAGACATATTAAAAGCTAATGTTTATACAAACAACAGGGAAATCAATTTTACAGCATGTGGGAGTACACTGCTTCACATGTAAGTATCTGCAGGCCTGATGAGACTAAATACCTTACTTAAGTGGGGGGAGTCACTCATTTTTAAGTAATAGATGCAAGGGGACAGCTTTCCTTCGAGAGGGGCCAGTTTGCTCCTCTGACAGTCCTTCCCTGTTCCGGAATGGGCCACCATCTTATAAATACTGGAAAGGCTTGCATTTCTGTTGAAAGCCCACAGCAATAGCTCGTACATTTTTACTGATCAGATTTTGGCAGGCAGGAAAGCTTTCTCTATTAACAAGCCTCATTTTATATTTCTAAGTACGCTGCCTTGCTTTCCCTCCCAAATTAGTGCTGACAATTAATGGCCATCAAAAGAATAAAACTTAGTTGTGAGGAACCAGCATTGAAATAATTCGTTTTGAAAGCCCAGAAAGCACTCCTAAAAGCAGTTAGAAGTGCGTTTGTGCAAGAGCTTATTTCTCTAAAACCACAGTGAACTCCATGTGCTACAAGCTCTGACCTCCTCCGACACCAACTCCTCTCCCACCTGCTGCCTTGCCCGGCTGACAAGTGAACAACGAGGGAAGAAAATGAGCCAAGCCTCGGGGGCATCCTTGAAGTACGTACTCAATGGCATCACTCATCTTTGGGCAGCCACCTGAACAGGAGACCGGCACATTTATAAGGGTCGGGACGGGCATCAGCCGGTATCATTCCTTCAGATAACACGGCGGACCGGGTCTAACGTTATCCATGAGACAGTCTGAGGAGCGACAGGAGAGGTAACTACACGTGCTCCAACCAACAGATCTTCACCCAGAGGAAAAAAAGGCAAGGGGAACGAGAGAAGGATACATTTCCATTGTTCAGGGTGTGTCTAAAAGTCAGCAATCTCTTTTCAAAACAGAATAGAGCAAATCCTTCTATCTGAGAATCTGAACGAAGGCAACAGCCACATATCAAGCCCTTCCCTCTTAGTATCTTCCGAGGGTAGGTATTTCACCTGTTAAATATTCAGGAATAGGGATGCAGAAGTAATTAAGCAACTGACCATTTACAACTGACAACAGAGACGGGAGAATCAGGTTTTATGTTGTCTGCCTAGCAGCCTATGCTGTCTCTTGAATTTCAAGATATATGGATTTTTTCCCAGCTAATTTGTTCAAGGAACCTACAATTCTTGACTGCTGTACAGCTGTTTCACACACTTGTCCTCTTCTACATGCTGAACTGTGCCTTGAGACAGCATATAATTTGCAGCTTATTTTAAATTCATAATGACGGTTACTCTAGAATTTTTTTGTTTTACTTTAGAATTTTTTGTCAGCTCAAAACTATATTCTAGAGATCTTTAACCATCTTTACTGCTTTGCATCCATATGTAATTTCAGTTACAGTGGAAAATCCTACTGAAGCCCTAAACATACAGATGAAGGAGGCAGCACGGCACATGCATTGTCATTGTAAAACATGTAAGCGTCCCAATAAAATCCAGCTTATTGTTCTTCATAAATCCAGAGCATAACAAAAACCATGGAAAAAAAAAAAGACAAAAAAGACTCCAAAACAAACAGTGGGAGCGCTGTTACACATTCCCCAGAGTGCAAAAGTAGCGTTAGACTTCAAAAGGCTCTAAGATCGGGCCTTCAGAGCAGTTTTAATAACAGCTCTCCCCTTTTGCACATCCGCAACAAGGTAGAACAAGGCGGCCAGACCTGCAGCTTCGCTTTTAGCCCCTAAACCCAAGCCATGTCTGACAGCAGGTTGACTTTACTGCTCACTTTGAGTGCTCCTCCTTTTCCCTCGTTGAACAATACAGCAGGGCTCTGCTCCCTTCCCAGGGGTGACTGACTTGCCTTGAAATTACACGCAAACCTCTGCAAGCCCTGAGGCTGGACTTTACTTCCCGAGCGCGGAGGGCGGCGGGCGCCGCGCCGCCTACCTTGGCCACCCAGCTGAACAATGGTGACATCCTAGGGGCTCCGGCGCGGCGATCCCCGGCTCCGGCCGCTCCTTTCCGCCTCTCCCGCCCGCCGCTCCCACCGCCTCATGCGCCGGGAGGGACGGGCCCGCGCGGACTCCCCGTGTCCCCGCCGCCGAGCGCCGGCCGGCGGCGCCGCGAGCTCTGCGCGCCGGGGACGCTGCCCGTGGCCGCGCCGGCTGCAGCCGCGGGGCTGCGGGGCGGGAAGCGAAGGGAAAGGAAGGGCCGCGGCCGGGTCCCCGCCCCCGCCGCGCTCCGCCTCCGGCGGGGCTCCCCGCTCCCGGGCTGCGGCCGCCCGATCCCGGCGGGCGGGAAGGGAGCGGGCTCGGGAAGGGAGCGGGCTCGCCCTCCGGCAGCGCGCCCGGCAACGCAGGCAACCGCCGGCCGCCGCCTCGCGCCGCCCGGCCACGTAATGCAGCGCTGACCGCGGGATTCGTAACTAAAACTTTCTGGGAACATCCCGGCATCGAAGCCATTCCTAACATTAAAGGATCGAGCGAAAAATCATCTGTTTGAAACCACTGTGAAATGTTACACTTCCAGTCTGTCTTGCCATTCGTGTTAGCTAATGGCATTTGACATCACACGCTAGCAGCTCAACTTCCAGAAATCAGACTGTCGTGGAAAGCCAGAGAGTAGTGTACATGTTTCCGGCAGGTCCAGGGATGTTACCTGCCACTCAGCCAGGAATGCTCATTCCTGTCGTTGCTGCGGCTGAGCTGGCTGGGAACACCCTCCTCCCCTACTCGGTGGCTGTAGGACTGCCTGAGACAACTAATTTTCCTGAGTTTGGAGGAAGGGCACAGAACCAGGAAAGGAAAAAAGGCTTGGAGTTCACAGGAAATAATCCACTAGTCTCAAAACAAAAAGCCTTTTATTTTCCACCACCTCAGAAACAACGTGAAGAACTAGATTTGCGCAATCATAGCAGAAAAGCATAGGGGTCTGCTATGCACTTCTCAATAAAATTCAACTGGTCAAAGTTAGATGATGAAGTGCCAAATTCAGCTCTTCTTTTTGCCCAAAGACACTCTCACTGAGACAGCTACTCCACTGTGAGAGTACATATGCTTGCACTTGCTCACTTATGGCTAATGGAATGATCTCTTGCGTTGGAGCTGACACTGCTGCAGTTGTTTGAATTATTAAATGAAACCAGGAGGGAAAGAGTAACATCCATGCAGGTGGGCCAGGGAGAAGCAGAGCCAATCTCACAGCTCACTGAGGAAGAAAAGGGTTAGTTTTGGCTCCTGCCCGAAGACTGTATGACCCTGCAGCCCTGGTTTGGTTCAAGCAAAGCAAACAAGGGAGCAAGCAGGCAGAGAGCTCTGTCACCTCCTAACTGGTGCTGGTGAGTGCCCTAGCACTGCTGCATGTCTGCAATGGGCCGCAGATGGATGAGGGGGCAACACAAAAGTGAATCTTCTCAGGCTGTACCTAAGCTACAGTTTCTGAAATGAAAACCTTAACAAATACATTTCACATCTTCAGAGAAGAGAACAGAAATCCATTTTCCAATAGTTCTACAGATTAGAGATAATTCACAAGGATGGCCAATGGCTCTCTCTGTGATTATGATAGTGGTCACGGACATTTTGATTGTACAGATGTTCTTAGCCATAAGCCAAATAAGTCACTAAATATGACTGATACCCCTTCTGGTAGCAGTCTCTAAAGGCTTCCTGGCATGATAGAAGGAGAAATTTTCACTGCTGCGACTGTTCATGATGTACAGAGCACATACATGAAAAAAATAACATCTGTTCTCAGGGCCTTAAACTCAGAACCTGACAAGAACTCTACTTTTATTTCATAAAGTAACTGAGGGCATGAGCAAGGCAGAATGCTGCTCATAGTTGTACAGTATAACCACTATATTTGACGGTAGCAGGAAAGTCTCAAGAGTCCCATTTCTCTAATGCTTAGTGTGAACAATATTACTTCTAAATGATTATTTATTCCCCTTTCTCCGAGGAGATCCTAATAGCTTGGGAATTTTTCCAGCTCCCCCTTCCTGACTGACATCTTTACACTATTTTAAACTTACAATACGTACACCTGCCCCCAAGTCCACATTAAACACTGATGTCAGTCAGGATATCTGGCTTCTCACCCTGTCTGCAACTGGCTCAAACAGCCATCTCCAGTGTGTTAACTTTGAAACCTGTTGCATGTACTTGTTATAGTGACATTTGTATTTTAAATGCACTCTGAAAACGTCTACATGCTTCTATAGGATTGGGAAGAAGAGTGGTCTTGTGGTGAAGATACTGAATTAGGAGACAGAGTAACAATGAATGAATTCCAGCTTCTGCTGTTAACATGACTTTCAGGCATGCTATATAACTGCTCTCTCTGCTTTAGTTCATCTGTTAAAAAAAAAGATTATAGGTGCTGGCCTTGAAGGAAGGAGAAGAGGAGAAGTGGACACACTTTGGCACTTGGGAAACAGCTGGAAGTGAGGCTTAAGCGTTCAGCTTAAAAACATTTAGTAATGCATGAAATTCTTCAGTGTAAATGAAAGGTCACTGTGTTGCTTACCTTCCAAAAAAGATGCATTTAGTAATGTAGTGGGAACAATAACTGCATTCATTTTTCAGGATGTTCAAATTTCTAAAAAGAGAACTTCTGTATTTTAGTATTTTAAGTTTGGTTTGCGTAGATAACTGTCTCTCCAAAAATACTACATACCCATTTTGGGGAAATGGAAAAATTCAGGGTCAGGGAATAACATCTGTATTGCATAAATAGTAAGTAGCACTTGACACCATCTTATCCAAGTGTATGATCTCTTAAAAATCAAAACAAACCCCTCAGTCCTATAAGCTGTTCCATGTTGTCATGGAAAGTATTAGCAAGATATTTGTAGCTGTTTTTAAAATAGCAACAATTAAAATACTTCAGACACAACTTAAAGCTTACATTGTCAGAAAGGTGATCTTTCTGTTTTACAGATGTCCTACATGAATTTACACAAATACCCCCATGATTTTTTTGCCAACGAAGTTTTCTCCATTTAAAGAAGCCATTTGGAGAATGAAAGAGATATAAAAAGAGAAGGGAGACATATGGAAATATTAAGAAGAAAGTAGGGTGCAGTTGACCTTTCAGCTCAAAAGAGGAGTATTCCTGACTAATTTTCTTCTGATTTCAATTTCTCTAGGTTTAATGGACATAAATATTTTTGTGAGTTTTCACAGTATGTCATCACTGAATGATGTCTCACAAGAACTTGCATTAAGGGTATAGCCACACCTGTGGTACCTGAGAACTGGCCTCTCCTGTTGCTCTAGTGGTGATTTTAAGCAGGTCCCACTCCCATTTAAAGTTTTTTCCTCTGAGTGGTACTTAAACATATTTTGGCAGTTATTCTTCTCATGAATTACCCCTTCTGTCCACATTCACTTGCAACTTTCACTTATCTCCTTTCTTCCTGTACACAAGAAGGAAGAATTTATCAAGAAGGTCTTGATAAATTCAGGTGAAAAAATATGCCTGCCATTAATTATCATTTTCCAATATACAGTCTTTGTTTAAAAACACCCACAATTTTTATCCTTTATCACTTATTTCTCACTGTTCTTTAGGATTTCCCTGAGTATTGTCTCATCCTTTCCTGAAAGTTTCATGTGTGATGGTTTCTACTTTATCAGAGAAAAAAGAGAGAAAGAAAATAACTACTGTGACAGTACTGTTTGTGACGTGAATTCAAAATGTAATATTGTTTTGGTTCTTAGATGCAGCTGTAATAAATCATACCAAAAGAAAGGTGTCTAAGGAAACACCAGACTTTTATGGCACCTTCACACAATGCAAGATGCAAAAAATTATTTATCTGAATCCACCAACAGAAATGAGTAATGAATCCTCTGGATTTCATCCTATCGAAAGACTCAATCCAGCCTAACTCAGTGGCTTCTGAACAGATAGTGTGGTGAAGAGTAAGCTTTGTTACTTCTTTTGGCTAAATTATAAGCAAACTTTTTTCTCAATACAAAATGAAATATTAATCATAAAACCAAATTACTTCACCAAACCAGATCTGCACCAGCCCCCTGATGAAAGACAATAGCAAGACCCAACACCTAACCACAGACTAGTAGTGGCTGTCCCTTTGAATTAAAGTGCATAGGAGCCCACTGCCCATGCTAAAGATGAAATCCAGCTTTCACCAAAGCACCTGGGATGACTTTCTTGCTGGTTTCTAGACACTCAGTGGAAACAGAAATTACATAGATCTGGATAATCTTCTTAGTACTGTGAGTGAAATTTTCTGGCTATTTGCTCACCAGTAGCAAATATGAAAAATGCTGACATTGGGCCGGTGCCCAGAGACACCTTGCAATTCACTCCCCATGTGGCAGACAGAAGAGAACAGCTCCTCACCACACTGCTGGGCACTGATTCACCAGCAGAGCTCTTTCCAACCTCTCCTGTAGGTTTAGCTACAGGAGCTTTTATATTACATATGATTTTTATATTACATAATTGTCTTTTCCACCACAAAATTTGTAATTGCTAAAATGCTTCAATTCAAGTGATACTAGGATTTCTCACTCAGGAATGAAGAGTTGTGTGGTGATAGCCTATCTGTCCTCTTCCCTACCACCACTATCACTTTCTCCAACAGTGTCAGAGCAAAAGAGGGTTACCATGTGCTGAGGCTCACTGGCACCTCAGCAAGAGGACTGAGGGAAAGCAAGATCTGGAAGGGAAAGGTGATTCTACACCTGTAGGAAAGAAGTGTAAGAGCACATGGGCCATGATACTCACTCAGCAGACAGTGGAATTGCAGTCTTCCTTGGGCAAGTCATATCCTAGAGGCAGGGTTACATCATCTGGAGTGAGGTCATGAGAGTATTAGAGGATAAAACACCTCATAAGGTTGAAGCAGCTTTCCTGATTGGGTACCATTACCTTCAGATTCTTCCCCATGGGTCTGTTTTGGACCAGAAAGTATTTAGGCATTCTTTTTTTCATTTGAAAGGTTGCATCTAGAGAATACTATTTGTGCCTTTCTTATTCCTTGTTAGAAGGCAGTTGTGGGCGATAGCAGAAGCTGGGATGATCAGTCAGTTACCTTGAATGGAATGGATAATTTTTAGTATTTGCTCCAGAAAGTTCAGAGTCGAAGGGTTTTGGTGAAATCCTTAGTCAAACAAGGGACTGGAGAAAATACTACTCACAGCATGTGGAACCCATCATCCTGTAAAGGTAACCAAGGCTATATATAATCAGCTTAACAGTAACACAATCTAGCTTTAGGGTCCACTGGTGCCCATTCATAAACAGTTAGAGTCATCTGATGCAAAGAGCACATCTGGACTGAAATCATTGTGCCACTTCATACACTTCCATAAACACCGATGAGCAAACTTTGGATTGGCAAGCTTTATGCTGGATTGCATATTTTTTGTCTTCCCACAGACAGCAAAATAAAGCTTAAAGCTGTCAGGAACTTTGCCGTGGGTTCTGACTAATTCCACTCAAGCATAATCACATGTCTGCATTTGACCAAGATGAAATGTACACTGCTGACTGATCTAATTGTCATCAAATGACCAGATCTCTATAAATGAGTGAAAAAACACAGCCTGAATCTACAGATAAGTCCAAGCAAGACTTATGAAGATACCTTGTGACAAGATCACTGTGATCTGAATAGTTGGATGCAGAAAACCCACGAGGACGATGTGGCAAATGAGAAACAGGGGAAACTCAGAGCAGAGCAGGGAATTGCCACAAAGAGACATCAGAGGTTCCATGCATTTATTTTGTTTAGTAATGAGGGTTTTCTGGACGCTGTGAAATGAGCAGGAAGAGCAGAAAACAGGTAGAGCAAACTAGGAAACTGCAGAACTAAATCACAGAGCTCAAAATAAATGGAGATGCTCCCACTGTGCAATGGCAAAACACATGTCAAGCCCTTGAGATCATCAGCTAAGTCTTGATTGTCGCTGAAACAGCCATAAATCTCCTGTTTTTCCTCCTCGTAGGGCAGTAGCTTTTGGTCTTCTCAGTGTTACCAAGCTGAGGGATAACTTAGCTGAGCTCTCCAGAATGCTGAGGTGGCTCTGGGGAGAGAGCAGCAGATGCTACAAGGATGACATACACCTGCACACACACCCTGACACAACTGGATAAACTAGAAAATATTAATTATGCAAGACTTATTTTTAAAATCTCCTGGCACTGGGATGCAAAACATGTGAAAATCAAATTGCCATTAATGCCTCTTGGCACTAGACCTGAAAGGTCCTGAGAGGACCTTTTCCATCAGCTTCCTGCTGCTTCCTTGTGACAAGCACTCACAGATCTCAGGAGAATAAAAAAAACTTCTTAAAGTTTAAAAAACATTTTCAAAATGCAGTTAGTTAAAAGTTATACTTAAAGTGCTTGTTGATCTTGAAGCTTATATGATTAACTCAAGTCAGATGGGAAAAAAGACAATTCATTTGAAGCTAGGTCTCATTTCCTTTGGAAAGAAGCACTACCTCAGAGTGGAAAAAAATCCCACAAACTACTAAGCACTTCTACTTCAAATAAGAGATAAGTTAGAGAGTAAAAAATGTCTAGACAGTATTGAGGAAAATCTATGAACAAAACATGACACCTCCCATTTGACTGGTTACAATCAAAACATAATTATAATTTTATCAATTCCCCATATGCAATGGGAGACATATATATTATGAATGTCTATTTCCATTACATGGGACTTCATGTTAGTTTAGTTAGTCCATATTTACTAGCCTACTAGAACACTCTATTAATGAGTAATATAGAATAAGTAATGATTTTATTGCTTATAGAATAAGCAATCATTTTACAGAGTTATAACCTAGCTCTTTGTTCACATAATTAATTATAGATACAAAAATAGTCCCACTGTCCTAGGTATATTATTTTGTATATCTCCGTTGCAACAGTAGAAGACTAGGGAAGTATATTGAGTTCCATAGAATGGAGAGCCATGAAAAGTAGCCATTCTTCTCAGTTCTCCACAATTTACTTAATAACTTAATAAATCTGTTTCTAACAGCATTGATTTCTCATTATTTAATTCAGCCATTTAATCCCCATAGACAGTAGACAGATTCAAATGGGCTTATATTGTAGTTGACATCCTCTAAAGCAACCCCCATTTCAGTAAACTGAAAAAATTCCAACAGCTAAAATAAAACTTTAAGTGTTAACTATTCTACCCCCAAACCAAAATATTTCTTAGTTTTCCTGGGAACTGCTTAACAATAAGAACTATTAGTTCAGGTTTATCTCTCAGTAGGTGTAGGGTCCAGAACTTATCTACAGTCAATGGAGCTGTATTGCAGTTCACATATGATGAGCAGTTGAGTGCAAAAGCTATTTATTTGAGAATTGCTCCCACTAAAGTCACAGACCAAGTAGTTACTATATCCTTATGCATCTTAAGCATAGATAACAAAAAGAGGAAACAAATATTATATTGTCCTGCTCTTTTCTAGAATCAAGCTGAAGAAATTTTAATGTTTGTAAGGTTGCCCTCAAACTGTAAGCCTCCCTGCTTGGGTGCTCTTGGACAAAACCCTGGTAGAAGAACTGTAGCAGCCAGCTGAGAACTACTGCAGGCCCTTGCAGTTGATTAAAAAGTGCACTTTTTAACCCTTGCTCTACATCACTTCTCATCACCAGCCTTCCATTTGACTACAAGCTGCAGCACAGTCCTTCCCTAGATAGTTCCAGTGTAATGTGAAATCGAGGATACCACTGAAACCTACTAACATAATAATTGGCATGTACAGTATATATGTATTGTATGGAGCCTTTTTATCAAATTATCTGTGATTTTTATTTTGCTATGTTGTGCTGTTGATTATATTCCTTCTCAGCTGTCTTGAAAGTGGAAAACTTTATCAGCAATGTTCCCTTGCACACAGTTTTAACTTACTGTTTCTAATCTCTCCCCTTCCTACCCTCTTCTGCAGGCTTATTAACCCATCGAGTGTATCTTTGCCAGTGGCGTGGACTCTCTTGCTTTTGTATTTTTGGCTAAATCATAATGTCTTTCAATTACAGTGAAAGCCACAAAATGGCAATAAAGCAGCTTTCAAATCAAGATTCAAACACTGTCTTTACCAATCTGAAAAATCACTTTCCCCATGATTCAGTTGGCTTTCCACCCAGAAAATTACAGTTCCAGGTTTCATTACAAACAACACTCCACATTTAGTTACTTTAAGACAATTCTGTTTTAAATCCTAAAAAAAACCACTAGAAAACATTTGTGAAATATAACACACATGGAGAGGCTTTTAAAACACAGCAGCAGGATTTGTCCTTATGGCTCTTTTGTGGTTTTGATAAAGCTACATCGCTTCAAAGGGCTCAGGATATACTACCATAAGTCACCGCTGCGCATTTCACCCACATGTGCTGACTGCGCTTCCGCCCCTCTGCCAGAACAATGGAAGCCTCTGCGTGCTGAGTCAGCCATCCAAAAACCAGGGATGCACGCAGGCCCAATGCAGCCCCTCACCACAGGCTCTGTTAACCATCTTGTCACCAAGACGGGGAGAGAGCGGCGTCATTTCATGTAAGACTCATCAAATTTGGAAATGTGTACATATTTTCAGGAATAAAGTCTGAAATATTAGTTGACATGCAGTACACTACTGAAAAATATAAATAAATACGTAACTAATCACGGGTCATTTTTGCCATTTCCTCCTTTCTGGGTATTCTCAGTACCAATAGGGAACTCTGGCATTCCAGGAGAAACCTGCACAAAGCTGGATAGATGAGCTAGACAGCTGAATTGTTCACTGAAGTGATCTGCTAAGTTCAGATACCACTACAACTTGCAAGTCTGAGCTCACATATATGAATAATTTGCAAGTCTTAACTCACATATTTGAATGTGTTTACAGGTGCAAGGACTCAAATGGGTAAGTGAACCTCAGAAGTAATCTGAGCAGGTCTTTCAGAATCATAGAATCAATTTAGGTTGGAAAAGACCTGTAAGATCATCAAGTCAAACCACTAACCCAGCACTGCCATATTCACCACTAAACCATGTCCTCAAGTGTCACATGCACACATTTTTGAATGCTTCCAGGGATGGTGATTTTACCACTTCCCTGAGCAGCCTGATCCAATACCTGAGAACCCAATTACTGAGGATTTTTTTACCTAATATCCAATTTAAACCTTCCCTGGTGCAACTGAACCACTTCCTCTCATTCTGCCACTTGTCACCTAGGAAAAGTGGCTAATCCCCACCTCACTACAACCTCCTTTCAGATCATTGCAAAGAGTGGTCCAGTCTCCCCTGAGCCTTCTCCAGGCCAAACAATCCCAGCTCTCTCAGCTGCTCCTCATAAGCTCTGTGCTCCAGACCTTTCACCAGCTCCCTTGCCTTTCTCTGGCCCTGCCCCTCAATGTCTTCCCAGTTGTGAGGGGCCCAGAACTGGACACAGGACTCAAGGTGTGGGCTCACCAGTGCTGAGTCCTGGTCCTGCTGGCTGCAAAACTTCTGACACAGGCCAGGATGCCACTGGCCTTCTTGGCCACCTGGGCACACCCTGGCTCATGTCCAGCCAGCTGTGGCCACATTCCAGCCACTTTGCCCCCAGTCCATAGCACTGCCTGGGGTTGTGACCCAAGGGTAGGATTCAGCACTTTGCCATGTTGAGCCTTTTGCAACTGGCCTTGGCCTATTTATCCAGCCTGTCCAGATCCCACTGCAGAACCTTCATGCCCTTCAGCAGATCAACTTTCCAACTCAATTTGGTGTCATCTGTGAATTTACTGAGGGTGCCCTTGATCCCCTTGTCCACATCATTGATAAAGATATTAAACAGGACATTTCATCCAGGGTATATTAAATTCTCAAGTGTCCCATTGCTTTCAATTATAATTTATGAGTAGAATGAAGGCCAGTTTTAAACAATCTTCCCAGCTTTTTCTCTTAGCATGCAAAATGCTGTAATATACAGTCAAACAACAAGAACTTAGTAAAAATCAAGTATTACTTTCTCTCACTGTAGATCCACAATGTCACCCCCATACAAGTGCTTTGATTTTACTCACAACTCCAGTTAAGACAAAAACCCGTAAGTCAAATTCAGCTGATGTTTCAAGCTGGCATCAAGACTTCCAGAACAGGCTGACATGCCCATGGAAACGTGTACTTAATGTCAGGTCACTGAGGCTTATGTGGCTAAGGAAAATTTGTCACATATCTAGGTTTTATATGGCTTGTTGGAAGTACATTGTCTCAGCAGGTGCAAAGGGGTTTATCTTGAGACCTTGACCTTGACCTTCTATTCTGCAACTTTAACAAGAAATGTAATCAGAAATCTGTGTTTTGTTTGTTTGAGGTTCCTGGGAACTCTTCTGACTCTTCCAAATTTAGCATGCATATGGACAGTCTATTAAACACAAAAACTGAAAGAGAAGGAAAAAAAAGAAAACTCCATTCTAAAGAAAAACCTGAAGCATGTCTTCTGCAGTACATGAACTCCCTGCAGAAACCCACTGAAAAACCTCCTCCCACTAAAGAGGAAGCCTGCATACAGGCAATGCATACAGTCTGAAATGTAAAAGCTATTCGTTTGAGAATTGCCCCCACTTAGATCCAGTTGCTACTATATCTTTAGGTGTCTTAAGGATGTATCTGGTTCAGTACACAGTTAATAACATACATATAAAGAATATCCAGAAGTCCTGTAAGTTTCTAGGATATAAACTTCTGTCCTTGCACACATAAAAACTTATTCTAGCAAGCTCCTAACATGACTGAGAGCTAATGGTTTCACATCTATCAGATATTCTGCTGAGGGGAGCTGAAACACCCCAGGACAGTGGCTGATGTCAAACACTAACCAATGTTAAGCACATCTTGTTTTGTGAAGTATAATACACAAGAATAAAGTCCAGAAACAGCAGTATTTCTCTTCTACAGACTTTACATAGTGCTGCTTCTTGTTACATAGTAAAAGACAAACTCATTCCAATACTTTTAGAGGCATTGCAAAAATATTGAAAAAACATCCCAACCAAAAAAAAAAAAAAAAACAAAAAAAACAACCAAAAAAAAAAAAAAAAACAACCAAAAAAAACCACCAAAAAACCCAAAAAAGCCACTAGGAGAACCCAAAAAGAACTTCAGTAGGACAAAGTGGGAAAAATTTAAATGGAAATTACAGTACTGAAACTTTCTAACTGAAAACCCACCGGCATCTTTCAACTGATTGCTACCAGTTATAGATTAAGCCTTCAGTATCTCCACGGTAAGGTGAGCAATTCTCCTGCTGGTGGAAAGCAGAAGAGGTGAAAACTGTCACAGCAATCGCAGTATCTTACATTTGCTCTGGACAACCGCTAAGTGGCACTTAAACACCTCATCTTAAACCCTGATGAAGCTGCGAACTTGTGAAGGGATTGGAGGGACAAAAGGAGTTATGCACTCTGGGGAATAATCCCTTTCAAGAACAATGAAGTTCTTTTCCTGCAATTAGAAAAGCTTCCTAACGGCCTGGCTACAAATGCTACAGTCAGGAATACTGTACAGTGCTCCACAGCAGCACAGATACTGCAGAGAGCTCTGCAGAAGCAACTGCTTTCTCTCCTAAATCCCAGTCCTGATCTGGGAATCGGTGCCTTGTTCCAGTGTGTCATTACCCACTGTGTGGCTTTGAAATCTGCACGTAAATTGGGAAAACTGAAGTGCCTCATTGCTGCTGTACAGCTGGTCCAACAAAGGCAATCCTAACATGATAACACAACTTCTAGAAATGCCTCTGAATTCATCTTCAGTGAGAGACCTCTGAAGGTACCAACACTATTTGTACTTGAAGATGCACATTAGAACATGGTTTTTGTAGTCTGCAGAGAATTAAAAGTGATGAGCGGGGCTTTGCTCTTCTTAAGACTTCAGTAAATTATTGCTTCATAGACATATGGCCTACTTCTATTTGGAATTTTAAACAAGGAAAGAAACCTAATTTTTGTAATAGTGGTGTTGAATCAACCATGTTTATCATCCTCAATATATTCTTGTATTTGAATTATAATTTTTCTTGTCTGGTTTTAAAAGTACTTCTGTTTTATTAAAAATCTTTCTAAATGAATTAATTATGGGTATTGGAAACCTTTTTTTTTCTACGTGAACAACATAACTGTCATTGAAAAAAATCTAAGGCTAAAACCAAGCTGAATAATATATTACATATTACAGGTGCTAACCAAGCAAGTAACTACAAGCATGTTCAAAGTCATTGTTGCAAGTATGGCTGTTGTCTTCAAAAGAACTAGCCTGAAGTGAAAGTGCATACAGATTTTCAGCCTCCAAGACTCAGACTCAAAGACTCAACCACAGGTTTAGATGCAAATACACCACCAGACATTCACTGCAAGCTCTACTTTACACCTTTGTGCTGAATGTAGCCTCCAAAAATCTCAAATGAGGAGTTATAAAATCTTGCTTTTATTCCCTCTTCCTGTGCAAGTTCTTTACATTATACGTAGAAGCATAGCATATAAGCAACAAAGCAACATAACAAACCACATCATGATTACTAAAAATACAATTTTGAAGCACATTCTGCCTGTGTGAAGCTAGTTTTGTGGGGGTCTTTTAAAGGCTGACACAAGAAGCTTGCACATGAAAAGTGTTCAATCAGTTATGCAGAAGGACCAAATTTAACCCAATGCAAGAGGAATCATCATCAGTGAAGCTATTTATGACGAGCAATAGATCTCAATTACTGTCCCTCTGGAAGAAGTGGGGGGAGGGTGGGAAAGAAAAGGGAAGTCCACATCAACCAGCAGTTTCATACAAAGGACAAACCAAGTACAAGATGGCATTATCCACTCAATCCTTGTATCAGATCCTCAATGATCAACCTTTAGGGCAAACACACATATCCATTTAAGCCTGTATTTGTCCTGTCACACAAATCATTCTTTAGGAAAATATTTCCCACAGCCCTTCCCATAACTTGACGTCCACAGAGAGGGTAAAAAAACCCAGAAATACAGAACAACCTGTCTACACCAGGCAAGGGAAAGCACTGATTTTATGACAATGATTTTCTACCATTATTCACTTTTACACATAACAGGATGGGAGATTGTGCTGCTAAAGTAAATACAGCAGTTATATATGCCTCCTCTGCTTTGGTTTTCTGCTCCACTACAGCCAAAGAGCCCCCATCTGATGACCTTGGGGGCACAGCATAAATGTCAGCCCAGGAAAGGCAAAACTTTAAATGAAAAGCCAACTGCATGGAAACAGAAGGAGCTATTTCAGGAAGATTATTTACTCAGTATTATAATTTATGACTTGGCATCTTCATATTTGAATGTGAATGGCTTGCATTTATCTTTTATGGCCATTTTAAAATCTGAAAAGAAGAAAATACAACTGCCTGAACATGAATGTCCATGTTTAAGTAGCTCCAAGTGAGCTAAAGCCCTAATAAAACTTGCAAAGCACAGAAAATAGGAGGCTTTGGTTTTATTAGTTTTGAGGAAAGATAACTGATATCAATCAGATATGAGCCAGAACCAGTCTGGAGTCTGTCTGTAGAGACTGTACTAACCTACATGACAGATACAGCCTTATTTTATTCCTGTATTTGACAAAAACTATCTTCTCACTTTTGCTAACTAAAGCACACTGTCCTCAATATGCTATTGTACTGTGCACCACAAAAACTGACACTGTTTAAGGTAAGACTGATTTTTTAAAATAAAAACTGTTCTTTTCAAAGCAGTTTCTTCCCCTCTCTAATAAAGCCACTTTCTGGCTTTAAATTGCATACAACTATCATTGCACCAAGTATCCACAAAATTAATTTAAGAACTTCACAACTGTGCATAGTTTGTATTACTTAAGAGTGTTAAGTAATTAAACAAAAAATAAAAACCATCTAGTGAGTCTAGATTAGACTTTCTGACTTGAGTTCAGAGATCAGTAAGGCAGCATTCAAAATTCCAAACTCTTTCTAGTCTTAAATGCACTTCAGCAAGCTTCAGCAGCAGGTAACTCAGAAAATACATTAGAGTTCCTTCATCATTAAGTATTTCTTTATATAGTAGTGTACATGCAGTTTATATTCAATATTGCTATAAATCAAACAGTATTTTCTGAACTCTTAATTCTGTATACACAATTTGTATTTCCACACCTTCTATTTCTCACTCAGAACTTTTCCATGGGCACAAGTCTTTCAGTTTGGTTTGGGTTTTTTGATATGCCCAGCAGTGTCTGCTTGCTGTGTGTTTGTTTGAAGCTGTAGGACTGATGAGGCTGCAAGGCAATGAGGAGACCCATTCACTTTGGGTCTGGCATCCAACATCTTTGCAGAAACCAGACTTTACTACCCCACAGTAAGGTGAGCTGGATAACTTTGTTGCTACATATTTTGTTATTGTTACAAGTTGTGAAGCTGAGGACTTTAATATGATTAGTGTTTGGGTAATATGTGGATAGACAGTTTCCCACTTGAAGACCACCCACACCGTGATGTTTGTGTTCTTAGAGCAAGGCTACCTTGGACTCATTGGACAAGTATGCAGTGATTTCTTCTCACACATTACTAGCAGGACAGATTTCAATGTCAGTGACACTTTCACAGAATATTCTGAGTTGGGAGGGACCCACAAGGATCACCAGGTCCAACTATTCAGTGAATGGCCCATATGGGGATTGAATCCACAATCTTGGTGTTATGAGGACCATGCTCCAAACAAGGTGGCTCTGTGTGCAGAGGCCAAAGAAGCCTGCAAGTGTCCCTGTGCACCTCCATCCTCATAGTCTTACTTTTAAGATCTATGTCATCCTACAAAGATAGAACAACAGGTTTCCTGCTCCACAGCCCAATCCCTTTGGAGTACTCCTGGTGTGGTACTCTATTTCCCCCACCTTCTTATGAAAGCCTTGTCCCAAAATATTTTATGCTCACTTTAGTTGCCAAATTTATGTCAACTTGAAATTTGACAAAAAAACATCTATGGTGATCTAGAAAGATGTACCAAATGGGTTTTAGAGCAGAATGAAATTAATTTCTTTTACCTTAGTCCCTAAAGCAGCTCATCACAGAGCTGGACAAACATCAGTGCCAGCACAAGGGAAAACACCAAGGAAGTACATCAAGGGATGGATCAGAAAAGTAAAGAATAACAGAATTGCCTCTTTTGACAGAGGACAACTACAAAATCTCCTCAGTGTACCATCATAGATTACACTTGAACTAAAACCCCACAGCTGTTTAAGACTGAATAAACTGGGGATCTGAGGCCAGGCCTTCTCTCTGCTCTTAGGTGGCAATGCCCTGACTCTCACAAAGGTGCACCTGAAATTGTTCTCTGATCATGTTAGGATGCCGATTTCATTGAAACTTTATCACTTTTCCTTAGGAATATTCAAATTGCTCTGAAACATATCTGAGTGATACCACAGTATAAAGAATAGGGGGAAAGGTGGGAATGTGCAAATCACCAAACAACGGATTACAGGACCACAGAAAGCTGACTCTAACTTGGTTAAGATGTTACGAGTGAGCTTCTCTTTGGAGATATGGAGAAGCTCTTCTCTGGGTGAACAGGAACTTTTAAAGAAAACTCTTCTACAGATATGGAGGATGCTTAGATACTTATGGCTCCAGTTACCTGTGCTGGATATCATAGGCCACAAGTAAGACAAAAAGAGTGGTTAGTAATCAGGTGAGAGGCCATCACAAATCCACTAATTATGTTTTTGCCTCAGTTCTACTATTTTGCATTTCTGCTACAATCCCCAACAGGAAAAGTGAAGGAACAACTGTTCCTTGTTCCTTAATAGCCTTGAACAATCAATAGCCTTGGCATGAACTCTGACCCTAAAATCAAGTGCATGTAACATCATAAGTAAAACACAGCTACTTTCAATATTATTCAAGTTGAAAAATACATGAACAATGCCATCTGATGCAGTTTACTATACAGTTAACTACTACACTAAGATAAGAAATCACAAGAATATATAATTTTTATGTTGCTGCTGCCATAAGAGTGGGAATAGGTAACTCTTTTTACAAACCTTGTGATTAATTTCATCTTCCGTGATCAGACATTATCTCTGACTGTAAGTCAGACAGCAGCACTGGTATTGCACAAATTACTTCCTCCATGTGGCAATCACACAAGATTTAGGGAAACCCCACAATATTTTTTTATAAAATGAGAGCAAACACACGAGCACTTAGCTGAGGCAACATGCCACAAAGTCACTCAAAGACTTCACAAGAGCACCAGAAAGGCTTGGAATAACGCTGCTAGGGACAGGGTCACTGGCCACTAAAGCTCCCTGACAGAAGAGCTCACATACATGAATTGTCTGAATAGATCCCAGGATAGAACTGGTGTCATCACACTCACACTCAAGAAGCCTGTAAAGCTTGATTAATCATGAGAGTAGTGAAAGCACAGCTGGTTGTTTGCATTATACAGGATATTCTGCTAGGCTTCACACAGCTAAACTTTGACCTACTTTATAAACGGGACTGTGCATGTGCAGATCACAAATATGCATTTGATTTTTCATTTGCTCTCCTGCATTTTTTTTTCCTTCTGTATTTTACATTTTCTTCAGTTAGTATTTGGGAGACAGGAGAGATTTCCTAAATCAAAAAGCAGTGCTAGCAGTTTGCAATTACACAGATTCAATCAAAAACCGCAAGGGTGCATAAGGAGGCAGAAAACAGCCAAATTAAGTTCTCACTTGCACTGACATTAGTCCAGTTACTTAATTTTGTTTCAGTGTTTTATGTTTTTGGCAAAAGAAGAACCATGTTTTAATCTCCCCAGACTCATCAGGCAGTAAAATACAGAAGAAAAACATCACCTCTATCTTTAAAATTATCTTCCCCGAATTCTTTTAAGGGAAATGGTGGTATTAAAAATGAGATACTTAGTGAGGCTATACCTTAGAGTCTAAAGTAAAAACAAGTTGTGTAAGAATCAACAGTCATGAAGCCAAGCCTCACAACAACTGCTTAGGAGTCCACTGGGCTCCTGCCATTCCTTTTATAGATGAATAATGTGAAGTTCAGCTCTGTGCAGCCTCACAGAGAGCTAAGTGTTGATTATCTGAAACCAGCTTCTTCAGCACATAATCAGATCATAAACAACATGTAACAGAGTGCTGCATTCCAGGTAAGACAGCATGATCTACTTAAGTGCATAAGCTATTTTAACTCATGAAAGTAGGTGAAGGTTGTTTAAAGGCAAAATAACTGTTAAAGCAATAGGTGGACAAAAAACCCAAGGACCTCTGACAACAGAAGGCATTACAGTTGTAACCAAAAAGCTCAACAGGCCAGGTGCTACATTTCAAGAAGTGCCTCAGTGTAAGGAGATGTAGGGTTCTATCTGTGTTTGCCTTGGGGCAGATTTGACATAGGTCAAGTCAATCAGCAGGCTCAGGTTTTGAGCAGGTGTCCCAGTCTGCTGGAACCATACAGACACTGCAACTCTCATGGTACCACTCCTGCAGCTGCCTGGGCCAAAAGCTGTCCCTGATTGATGACACTACAGAGAGAAGATTCAGAAGCACCACACAGACTTCTGCATGTCTTGTGCAGCTGTGATCCTGTTTAAATCACAGGCAATATTTTTCTATTAAGCAGAGAAGTTCTACCCAGTGTTTTGCCATCATAGCATTAACTGCTCTGGTAAACACAAGCATATATTATAGGTTGTTATGACAACTTGTGTCCAGAGTCTTGGGGACAAAAAAACCCTAACCCACACAAACAGAAACACCAGTACAAAATGTAACCCTTTAAAAATCTGAACATCTTACCTTTCTTCATACTCCAGTTCTCCACTGGTAATGTCACAGAAATATTTTCCTTGCAAGACATCAGGCTCAAGTTTCTAGGCTTTCTCTCAAATTCTCTAAACCTCCAGTTCATATCACAGAAAAAAAAAAAAGGGAAACTTTCAAGCATTCTGAGCATCTGCTTCACTTAAAAAAATAAACTAAAAAATGACAGTGCTGTCTGCCAACTTCTGCTCTGCATACAAGAATTTATTTTACCCTATGATCAGAAAGAACAGGTGGATGATGTACTCTACAGACAGCTCAGAGTAGCCTCACATTAGCATACCCTGGTCCTGATGAGGAATTTCAACCACTCAAATATCTGCTGTAGGAAAAACACAGCAGATACTGGCCAATCCAGCCAGTTTCCAGAGAACCTTGATAAGAATTTGCCAACCCAAGACAGAGACATCATTAGGAAAGCTGAAGTCCACCTGGAATTGAATCTAGCAAAGGCAACAAAAGTCTTTATAGCTATGTAGGTGACAGAAGACAGGATTGGGAAAATGTGAGCCTGCTACTGAACGGAGCACAGGACATGGAAAAAGGCTGAAATACTGGACATCCTCTTCGACTCAGACCTCTGTGAAACCATTAAATTTAGAACTGTTAGTCTTCATTTACAATAAATAAAAAAGTATAATAAAGGACAGCATAACCTTAACTTGCCTTAAATCTAAACTCGCTCAGGGCATGAGTCAGATAAACTAGTGACTTGTGTTCCATTTGCCAGCCCAAACATCCATCAAGTAAGATTAAACATATCTAAGTAAAACAAATCATTCAATACACCAAAGAAGGATCAACACAATGACATCTGGAATTACTTTTCCAAGCTGAAAATAAGAACAGAAATTACTCATCCTCCATAATGTTTTGGCTAATTTGCATATGCTGGTGGGGGATACCCTGCTACAGTATGCCCTTAGCCTCGTGTTATCTATCTCTTTCATTTCTTGGAGTGAATGATGTGATAAAGCAGGGCATCATACAGAAGGAAAGCTGGAGAGAATGAGCTGAGGAAGGAAACGGCACACTTCACCTGCAGTTCCAAACAGTTGAGAACTAGCACATCTCAAATGTAGAACTGAAATGCCAATAATTTTAAAAGTATATAGTTTTCAACAACAACAGTGATATCAATAGCGTCACACTTCTGTAGTACGTAAGCAAATGTCAGACCAGAGGCCACTGGGGAGACACAGAGGGTGGACCATATATGGTTTCATTTCCATTGCACTTCTACAACAGCCAAGCACTCTCACCAAGGTGTTCAGCAGGGCTGTATTCTTATGCTGAACAGACTATTCTGCAAACAGATTTAGTGGAGAATTAATTTTTCCCCAGCTTCTCCCACCATTACTCACCTGACCTATAAGTAGCCTTCATAAGCTCCCTGCAGGCAATATAAATTGAATCCAGCTCCACTCCTGAGCACCTACAAAGAATATGCATTAATGCTTCAGCCCCACCCTCAGGCAGAAATTACTCAATCATCACAGGCCACATCAGAACCTCTGCAAAATGAGGGTGTAAGGATAAGAAACTCCACTATCTGTAACTAGCAGAAACTTACTGAAGTTATACATGAAGAAAGGAACACTCCAGATCCCATGTCTGACAAATCTACTTGGAAAGAAGACTCTAATCCATAAGACAAGCTCTCTCTAGGCAAAGTAACCCATCCTTTAAGCACAAAGTAGAGTGAAATGATCTCCATATTCATATGCTTCTTTTCAAGTAATGTCATCTCATCCTTCCCTACTTACTGCTATCCAGCAGGGAAAGTGAGCCACACATTGCCATGAGGTACAATGGAAACAATTACAGCACATCCTACAGAGGGAAAACAAAGACCACAACGGGGCACTTTTCTTTCACTGCTACAGAGCAGCATAACAAAGAACTCCTTGCAAACAATCCTGACATTACTTAGTGTTAATTACCTGTCTACGGATTTCTTCTCTAAAATGGCTATGTTGGAAATGCAGCAACAACAAACCCAAGAGCCTTGTATTCAGGAAAAAACATTGCATGGCATCGCATGCACCTCCATCAACTCTAGAGCTGAGCTAAATATGACCCAGCAACATTAACAAAACTCACATATTAAACAGTAAAATAATCCCTCACTAATCAGATATGTTCTTACTCAATTTCTATTTATAAAGGAGTAAAACTATGGTTAATGGACTGCAGTCTATCTGCAATGCTGATGCTAAAAGCCTGACCATTCCTGGATTTCTGTACTTTCTACCACCTCCAGAGCTATGCTTGTCTGGATGACTTTCAAGTTTCTTGTCCTCTTCTTAAAGGCTTTAATTGTTTAGTCTTCTACTCAACTGCCTTTGTCTTACCATCCTAATCTTCCTACTGTACTTCTCCCAGAGACATATTTCTGTCCCCTTTTATTCTACTTATCTTAAGGTGAGGATATACACAGAACTTATTTGCAAAGCCACAAAGTACCTTCTACTTCAAATCCTCAGACGTGACTTAATCCAAGAACTCTTTGTCAAATACAACCCTACTACAGATTTATATATGCAGGCACAAAGAATTGTGGCTCTTGCAGTTTACAGTGCTATTGTAATTAGTAATTATCACAGAAGTCTGGATGTCCAAGCTTGTTGGCTAAAGATTGTTATGAACATGTAAATTCTGTGACTAAACGTATCTGGACTGCTGTGATTCTTTTACAGACCTGAAGCAAATAGGAAAAAAAGAGTTCTTACAAAAAAGAGTGCTAGCACAGGAATCTGCTGAGTTCCACAGGCTGCAAAAGTCCCGTTTCTAACATTTATTTCTTCTGTAACTGAACATAAATTGCATTAACAATCCTAAATTCTTCATCCCAACTCACTGGCTTTTAAGAAACAGCTCCTTCAGTTTGTAACAAAGGCATGCGTGTACTCCCTATCCTTTCAAGTTGGGCATCTGCAAAACAGGTAACATCAGTTCACTCCTGATAAATACACAAACATCAATTAGCTAAAAGGCATTATATGATCACATTCAGGTCAAAATAACAACACCCTACAAAGCACAAAGAACTTACTTAAAATGTGGAAATCACACAAAATTTAAGTAAACGAGGTAGGGCTTCACTTTAGATGGTAAGAACACCTGGCATTTCCATTATCTTTTTGTTGAAACATAGGTCCACAAATGTTGATTAGATGTCTACCTAGACTGCAAAGAAGTCAAGAGAAACAGCTCTTGCACACAAGGCAAATTAAGAGGTGGAAGGCAGTCTTTGAAAGGATGGATATCTGTGTGAACCTAGAGCTAAGTAGTTAAAACAGACATACAAAAATTGTGGGTGTTGTTTCCAAAAAACATGTAGACACAGCTGAAAATTTAACTAGAGACTTAGTTTGTTCTTGATCATTTCAAACATGTGCAGGAATTTGATCAAACATGAGGAAAAAATACTTGAATATTTTGGTGCAAAAGAAAATGCCTAAGAAAATGTACTGGAGGTGATCAGTGCTGTGTTCTCACCATAATCCTGGAAAATCACAAGCACAAGTAAATGCAGAAGCAAACTGAAAAATGCATTCACCAGCTGCTATCCAATGCTAAGTTTTGAAATAACTATTCCTTATTTCTGCTCTTACATATATAAACTTGGTATTCTACATTTAACTTGACAGGATTCTCACTTGAATGCTTATGATTTACAATGTATTTGCCTTTTAATTTACTGGAACTGCAGTTTTATCTGGGGGGGATTTATCTAAAGCTGTTTCCATATGTTCTGAGCTGTAAGCTTGAGACCATGGATTTGGAACTGTACAACATTCTGCTATTGGGCAGGTTGGCATAAATCCCATGAGTGGTGTATATTCACATAATACCTCCAGGGTTCTTCAGCTGGACACCTCCTATGAGTCAAGTGAGCATGCTGTTTTCCAACATTATGGAGACCAGAGTTGACATTCAAGAGGTGAAGGATAGGTCACCATTTTTTCCTCACTAGTTCACAATAACTTTTTGTTAAATCTTACTCCATTTTACTCATTCATGAGAGTCAGTGTCTCACATTACTCTCAAACAGAATAGACCCAATAATTTTAATGCTTCCGCTTTTTCAGCAAAGACACGACTGGTTAAGAACCGGTTAGGACATGCAGACTAAGCCAAATCTCACCCGCTGTCAGACATGCATACCCCAATTCCTGTCTCACAACATGCAGCAGCAAGCCTGCATGTCACAGAGGTGCAAAGACTATGCCTTTGTCCCACTCTCTAAACCTGCCTGCCAGGCTTTGTGAATTATAGAGCTAGGAAAAGGTTTCCACAGGGTCCTGTTGTTAGAGATATGATATATATGGAGGTTCCACACTACCCTCTCCTCTTTCTGAGAAAGGAGGTATCTCTGTTTCCCAGTCACATAGGTCCCAACTCAGGAAAACAGAAATTTGAGACGTCTGAGTGCAGGATTAGATAAAGTTCACAGTGACTCAAGAGTGAAATACTAGCTCTAGTGACATCAACAGAAAAGCTCTCACTGACTTGAGGGTCAAGATTTCAGCCCATATCCCAAACTAAAGTGTTTTTTAAGCTGATGAAATTCGGACCCTGATCATGTAGGAGATGTAGACACCTTTCATTTCACATATTGAGCATCTCAAATTTTACTGAGCAATTAACATCAAATAAAGTGAGTAAGTTTTAATGAGATCTCATCTCTAACTGTAAGTACAACCTTAAGGTTTTACAGTATAATGAAAGGATTCAAACAGCACAAAAGCAACTTCAGGGATGCTTACTTTGGTTCTTTTCTTTTTACTTACTTTTGTCTGATCATCAGCCTTAAATACATAGCAGATACTTTGCTGGTTTGCTGCTTCATCCTTTATCAGACAAGCAAAGTAGCTTGGATCGTGGCTGTTGTGAATCAGTTTGTGGACCTGCTGTGGCTTGTATTCAAATAAACTTGAACAAATTAAAGGATCCCACTGCTGGGTTTCTCCTGTGTCTGGCTCACATCGCAAACTGGCTGGTGAAACACAAAGTCGAATTTGGCTGACACTGGGTTCTTCTTTGGAAGACTTTGCACTGAGCAACTGGATCTCGGCCACAATCCAAGGCAGCATTGACATAGTGGTTAGAGAATGCACTGGGAGAGAACCCACGAGCTGGAGACTGAAACTTGCTGAGAAATCACTAGGTGTTTGACACTTTTTAACTTTGAAAGTTATTGGCTCCATTTTACAGTCCTTTAGGGAATCTGAACTAATTCACCAATATTTCAGTTCCATGGAATGACATTATCTGGATGCTAGATGGCTCCTTTGATTAAGGAACAGAAGAGTTCTGAAAGGAAAAGAAAGAGTTATGTAGGTGCTTGAACTCTATGAAAAATCAACTCTCAATAACACAAATAATTAATAGCTTAAAATCAGAAGAGAGCTACCATGGCCAAGCTAGCAAATTCCCCCTCTTTACACTGGGCCTTACTCTTTCAGGTCCAACAAACATAATTGTAATAAATACATTGCTTGGAAAAGAGTCAGTCTTGATTTAAAATTTGCTTTATGACCTTAGCTCACCTATCTAATGAGTAACTAAATTATAATGAACATTTTTTCTAGCCTGTGCCTGTTTCATGGGCAGGCACACGTAGATCACACGGGCCTATTTCAATCGTGTTATCACAGGAAGAACTCAGCTGAGCTATTCTGACCTTCATGACAGTTGAAGTCACTGCCTGCTAAGGCACCTTTACATCTGAGGGAAAAAAAAAAAAAAAAAGTTAGCCTGACAACTTTCTTGTCCATAGGTGGATGACTTTTAATCTGGCTACTAACATGGAGTTGTTTCCTTAGGTATAGTTTGCCCAGTAATTATTGGTTGTAACCAAACAGACTTTTTCAATAAATAACACGCTAGAAATCATTGTCATATAAAAATGCTAGCAGCAGTCAACAGAATGATCACTCAAAAACCTGTCAGATAACAGTCACAAGCAACAATCCTTACAGCATTCTGGGAAGAACCAGATGATGATCACAATTCATGGTTGCATTTTAACACTGGTCAGCCAGACAGGAATACTTAAATGTTAGCCAGACTGACATTGTATCATTTTCATTTCTTAAAATAACAGATTAACAGATGGAATATACCAAGTTACACACAACCCTGTTGTAACCCTGTTATACCCAGCATCTACTACCACTACTATTATTATGTATTAGTACTTTTAGTAATGAAATACAATAATTGCATTTCTTTATGAGTTCCATTTCACAAAATGCAATCCATGAAAACACATAGATTGGCATTTGTTGTACTACCCTGTTTTAACTCCTCTTTAATTGCCCCTAGTTTCAGCTGTTACATTATATCGTGTGAGACTGATGGAAGGCTGACAGGCCTGTAATTGCCTGTGTTTAAATACCAGGACACTAGTTTACCATCAGTCTTATGAGAGTTTCCCATGATAAAACCTAGGAAAAACAACATAAATAGTACAAAGATATCCTTAAATAATATTTTAATTACATTTTAACAAGTTTTGAATAAGTGCCATCGGTTTACTGTGGTAACAGTATTTCTTGTCTTTCGTCATCTAAAATATGATCAAAACCAGCACTATTTTTCTCATGAGTTTCCACTGAACTTTGTCCTTCTTTTGCTCTTGTAATAATATTTTCAGACTGAGTTTCTAACAGTCTTTCACCTTGTTGAAAATGAAAGTAAATTTCAGGATTAAAAAAGCCCCAAAAATTTCAAGATTGAAATTAATTTTGAGCTGTTTAAAATGCAACCAATCTGTAAGTGTCCCAGTGGGTAAAAATGTTTCTGCAGTAATTGGCAAACTGTAAAAACAAGAGAACTTCAGAAATAATCTTTGAGTATATTTACTTTTTTGAAATATTTCATCTTTTGACAAATGAACACCATGGCAGCATTACCAGTTCCAAGAATAGCAAATTTAGCAAGCGTGCAAGTTTTCAAGATACTATTCAATGAATTCATAGTAAATAGCATTTTAGATGTGTAGTTCAATCTTTTAAAAGTCTTTCCATAAACCTCTGTGTGTGTATCTGGGCATGGGAGGTGTGGGAAAAAGGGCCATGAAAATCCAGAATTTGTACACCTCATTTTAAGCATACTACAATTGGGAGGTTTGTTTTTTTGTTTTGTTTATTTCACAAATGAGCAAGAAAATAAGCATCTCAAAGATTAATATAAATGCATGACATCCTAAATGAAATGGCATTAAGCTGTGGCAGGGGTGGTTCAGGTTGGACATCAGGAAGAATTTCTTCAAGGGTGGTAAAGGAAAGGGTGAAAGGGTGGTAAGGATTGGGAGAGGCTGCCCAGGGATGTGGTGGAGTCATCGTTCCTGAAGTGTTCAAGAAACAACTGGACGTTGTACTTGGTGCTATGATCTAATCCACATGGTGGGGTTCAGTCAAATACTGAACATGATGATCTTGGAGATCTTTTCCAACATCAATGATTCCATGGTTCTAAATGGGATAGCAGCTTCACGAAGCACTTTTACACCTTCTCAACACAGACTGCTAAACACAGTCACCATTATAGTTTTCCTTCCACTATCACCACAATCAAAATGGTCTCTTCTTTCACAAACTATTACAAATTTTTTCTCCTTAACTACAACAATGAAAAATAGTTCAGCAACTGCAGGGAAGATTGGATTAATTCATAACTACCATGATGTGTAGTCTAAACTACATAAAAATCGAGGTTTTAGCTTTTAGTGCTCTTGTCACTTAGTGGCATAGATAATAATCTCAGGATAAGAAAGCCTTAGAAGACTTCATTCTTAGTTAAAAACAAGAGAACGGAGCTACCATACAGACAATGATGTATTAGCCACATACTTTTTGTAGCCAATTTCTTATTTGTGTTTTCCAATAACCGTTCTTTAAAAAGTGTAATTAAAGGCATGTATAAATACAACAGTCACCCTTGTTTCTATCAACGTTTCAAGTTTCTTTTTGATTACCACCATCTACCACCATGCTCTTTTACCCTAGATCTTACCCCATGAGGCAATGCAGCCTCAAAGAGAAATGGATATCACAATATAATACATTATTTTGCATGCTAACTCTAAGGACTGAACAGTATATAAAAAACCCAAGGTTGATACCCTGTCATACTTAAACAAACATTGTACTGCTGGAATGTATTTAATATAAATGTGAAGCTTCTTGGCATTCTCTTGGCATCGCTTTTTTAAAAAAATAAACACCTTGCAAAGTCAACAGCATAAATAGTCCAATGTCTGCATTTGTTATTTCCAAAGAAAAACACTTACTACTAAATCAAACCAGTTAAATAGAAGTTAAAATGCTAGGGTTTTCCCCTAATGTTTAGGAGAGGCTAAAAGTGCAGTTTCTCAGAGCACAAATTTAGCAGCATCAGAAAGTCTCCTTATCTAACCAGTATTATTCTGTGTATTACTGTTCTGCATATTCCATTTCCCTTTCCCAGCCATTCTTTCTTTGTTTTCCCCTCCTGTCACTTACTGTAAACAAATTCCACCAGAAATCATGCCAATTTCAAGCTGCTGGTGTTAATTTCCTTCAAGTTTCCACCAAGGACTAGGTTTTACTTCAAAATCATTAAGTATTTATGTATATGCTTAATTTAGGCCTAAAAATAGTTTTGTTCTTCTCAACAGACCTATTCCCAGCCATAAGTTTAAGCACACATTACGGCCAAAGAGTAGCCATGCTCTCAGCCCATCCATGTCTGCCCTGACTCCACTGCTTGGAATTGTAGCACCTTTACCCATCTCTGGTTGCCACCTTTCAGTTCATCCCCTCTGAAATTTGGCTCTGCAGGTGCCATGGGAGTTTACCATACACATTACATGTACATTAGTACAGTAGGCTCAAACAAGTTTCCTCCCAAGTGTCTAATTAACTCATGCTTATTAAATGTTTATTTCACCTCTAATCCAAGAGGAAATAGAAAAGATACAAAAATACAGCTGTCCACTAGTTTCCTTCTACCTCAACTTCGTTGTTCCTTTGGCAGCTCTAAGCACCATTCAGCTTCATTACTCTGGGCTTTGCTTAGCACACTGGATGTCACCAGTTGTCATCCCAGTGCTCACAGACATAACTGGGACAGCTCCTCTTTCTCCTCTCCACAGCATCTTTTGAAGGGTGTTGGTTGCCCTTGCACTCAAAACTGAGAACAGCTTGAGTGGCACTCCTCAGCTGACAGCTTTGCTGCTAAAATGCAGTTTATACAGATATAAAGGATATGAACCTTATTGTTCCTACTGTTTGGCCTGCTTTGATTCAGCTGTATTTGCTCCACCAGCATAAAAACAGCCAGTCGAACTGTAACACATAAGAGATTTCCACAAACCACATTAATATATCTATCCCTGCCTTCTGTACTAGGGAACACCAGACTGACTCATTAATGTGGAAGATACACATGGGAACATATGTGTGCCCTTTCTCCTCAGCTTCTCTTCTGCTCTGATCAACCCAGCCACTTCTCACAAGTGGGGAGCAGGCTTAGAAAGCATGCAACACTACACTGATGGTCCTGTTCTAGCAAAATCTGATATTGTGTTTTTTAAAACCCTAACTTAATTTAAAAAAATAATATATTAGCCTCTTGCTCTCCAAAATCAAGTTACATTCTCACTGTGTTATGCCTCTAAGTTAAAAGGGATCCCTTCAGATAGAAGGCAGGGTGATGGCAAGACAGCATGAAAGGGAGAGCTACACAAATTATTATTTCTATTATTATGCTGGACCCCATGTGAAGATATATGTCTAAGCAGCACTGCATCATGCAGGACAGCATTCCTCAAAACTCACCCTCACTCAAGAGAGCAAAGACTATATCACAAGGGCAAGGTATTGGCTCCAGGTACCAGTTGGTTAGATGGGGTCAGGTAAGCTTTTAGGAAGGAGAATCTTGTGAGGTTATTGTGTTAGTAACCTGGGAAAATAAACCACTGAAAATCAGGTTTGTGCACCTGGGGGAACATCAGGCAGATCTGGGATAGACTCAAACTGACACAGAAAAAATACAATGAGAGGAGGGAGAATGTTCTAAACCAAAAGAACATCCCCCCCCAGAAAAAAAAAAACAAAAAACCAACTTTTTCTTCTCAACTGGACTAAATTCAATAGAGACATGCAGCCAAAAGTTTTAAACTATTGTTCAGCACATTGGTAACTGTAGACTTAAGCTACCCTTCACTCTCCTCCAGTTCCTTTCCTGCTTTGGTAGCAGTTGGAGTGCTGGGACTCACAGCAGAACTCACGAGCTTGGAAGATGCATCATGCAAGGAAGCAGTCAGGGCTTTCACACAGCAATGAATAAATGAGGGGTTTGACCTAGGAGTTGAACAGAAAGATGCCATCGTCCTCAACCTTTGAAGTTCTTCTGAGAGACAACTGTGCACTTACTTCACATCAGGCTCGGGACAAGACAGCAGCTTTAGTTTATGTAAGTTTCTGTAAGTCAGTTTTCCTCCCCTTTAAGAAGCTAAGCAAAAAATGCAACCATACAGCAAGCTCTTATGAAAAACAGCTGGTCTTAAATAGCACAAATTTGTTCAGCTCTTCTCTGCATGGCATTAGCACTGAACCCTGTTGACAAATGGAACCAGAGGCACTGGTACTGACTGCATTTCACCACTGATTATTTTAGCAGAAATATCATACTACTTAAGGATTATGAGGAGCCCTGGCCTGCAGCCAGAATTCTGGAACACTAGCCAGAACTAAATACCACTTGTCTCCCTCTCTTTCTGATCCCTAACTGAAATTTACATTGTCTTTGCTCAAGCTGACAGATTTCTCTATCCACCTGGCAGGATATATAGAAAAACACAAATGAGAGTATATATTAAATATGTCATGACACGGTCACTGCTGAGAACAGTGTTCAAAAAGTTTTTTTATTTAATTCAAATCGGCACTTGGAAGCATCACACACCCCTCTTGTTGCAAGGATATTTTTTTTATCTCATAGCTACTTATTATCTGCTGTTTGCCTCTGGAGCTATGGTTTGTGTGGCCAAAAGCATGCACAAGTCCAGAAACCAATTTGCCTCAGAAATTAGTTTTAATTTCCATTATTTTTTCATTAAATGCTGACTTTTAAAAGACTTAATGCTTAAATGCTGTTAGCAACTCCTGACTGGGTGCTGAATAACATAACCATATACTCTGATATTGGTTTCAGTAATAAACACACCTAAAATATTTACCAGTACAACCAGCATTTATATCACTCCTCAAGTTTTATAAATAGGCTATCAATAAAAAAATTGCAACAAAATGTTCTTGATTACAAATATACACATTCATAATCAACTATTAAATGAAGAAAATAGATTACTGCTCCTGCCCTTAACACCTGTTGCTATTTCCTTAATCAAGTCCATGGAAATTAGTATGTTGATGATTGAAGTCTTCTGACTCAGCCTCATACAGACCTGAACAAAATATTGAGCTGTTCTACGAATGTAATGCTCTAAAAAAAAAAAAAAAAATCAACCACAACTTTGTAAAAGAAAGCTTGCTAGGTAAATTACATTATGAATACCATTCATTTTTATTCAATTGCATATCCACAGCCAAAATGCCCGCATTCAACTTTGCAGTTAACCAAATTAAAGTGAAAAAAGTGTCAAGTCATGCGTTTCACTTTCCTTACATCCTGTCATTTTTCTCACCTGCAAAAATTTCAACTTTTGTGTAATCACCTATGATTTTCAGCGTTCCTATATAACCCACGACAAATTTCTATTTCAGCACTTACAAGTTTTAAAAGTATAGTCATATGCATCAGCTCAGAGGTATTCACTGTTCAGAAAATGCATAATTTATTAATTTTGACCCACGATGTTCCATTCAATCTCTGGGCTTAGCGCAGACACAAATCCCACCATCTGCACTACTAAAGGTTCCTACAGCAGATCTGCCATGTTAGCCTCTCTCCCAAATAAAACATAGCACACAAAGGCCTCAATCTTTTCAAACTGCACTATAAATAACCACATTCGTTTCATACCTCTCGTGAACGCAGTTTCAAGAGATCATTCCCTTGTTGACTTAGTTCGCGAATTTAAAGGGCCATATGAACAGTGCGCCGCCGCGGGCACATTGGAAGTTACATTCGGCCGTGCCGCGGTAGGAAAGGTCCGTTTTCCCCAGGGAAGAGCCGCTCGGCTGCTCGGAGACGGAGCGGGGTCTGGGAGGAGTTATACCCACCTATTTTGCACAGATAGGCGAGGAAACAGCAGAGAAGAGAGAAAAAGCGCTAAGGGCACCTCGGGTCACCGACAGATTAAATTCAAGCAGGTCTTTTGGTTATTCTGACGAGGAGCCAACTCTCCCAGAACAGCGGTACCAGCGCCCCCGTCCCCGCTGCGCTCCCGCCGGGCCGCCCCGTCCCGCAGCAACGCTGTTCCCGCAGCCAGAGCCGCGCCTTCGCCGGGAGCCCCGTTAGGAGCGGCGGCGGGACCCGCCTGGAGCGCGCAGCCCGCCCCTCCCGCCGCGGGCACGCAGCGGGGCCCCGGCCCTAACCCGCCGGCGCCGGAGGCTGCTCCCCCTGGCAGCGCGGGTGCAGGCACGGGCCGCCCGCGGCGGGTGCCGCACTCCTCGCCACAACTCTTCACTTCCTCTGCGCCGAGAGCTGCTCTTCCTCCTTCCCCCCACCCTCCCAAACGCTGCTCGGCCCCGCCGGCGCCGTTCCTTCGGGTCGGCCCACAGTGGGGGCACGGCGGGCCCCACCGCCGCCCCCTGACAGGCCTGGGGCTGGGGGTGCCCGGGCGCCGCTTACCGCCGCAGGATGTGCTCGCCGCAGGGAAGTGCCCTCGCCGGGCAGCGGCCGCGGGCTGCCGGGCGCGGTCGGGCACCTCCCGCGCGGGGAGGCGGGCGGGGCCGGTAACGGGCGCCGGGCCGGGCCGCGCCGGGCCAGGGGATGCCCGCCCGCCGCCTCCTGCGCTGCCCGCCACCCGGCCCGCCCCTACCTGCCGGCGGGCCGGGACGAGGAGAGAGCCGCGCCGCACACCCGGGCGGGCCGCTCGCCAGCGCGGACGAAAATAGCAACAGCCGGAGGGTCCCGGCCCCGGGGGGGCGGACGGCACACGGGGCGCCCGGCAGAGACGGCGGGCAGCCGGCGACAGGGGGGCGCCCATGTCGCGACAGGGGGCAGCTGAAGCCTCCTCCTCTCGCCCGTGAAGTTCCTTTCGAAGAGCATTTCGGCGACGCTGCCCTGTGTGTCGGCACAGCCTCTGCTCTCCCGCGGAAAACGTGTCGTTGTCGCCTGGCCGTAGTGAGCCTGGGCGGATGGCGGGGTCAGCTGAAGTGGGGGCGAGCGAAGCTCGTTCACAACACTGGAGCTAGCCCGGCTCGCCAGCTCTGAAGCGGTCAAGTCCCCACTCGGCTGTGGGCCCAGCCCTGGCCGCAGGGCGGCCTTTTGAAAGTTTACCTGAGTCACCTCGACGGCTTGCTCAAAGAAACCACACTTGCATATGCATAAAATCATTGTAAGAGTAGGTATTAGTTGGTCTTCCAGTTGCCAGAAATGATAAGGCATGAATGGATCCGGAGAATTATCCTTCTCTGCAAGTGGAGAAGATTAAGGCAACCTACATCCCCGTTGTGCAAACCACTTCTGCACTCAATTTTCAATTTCAACTACTACTTCTTGGCTTAAGACCACTGATTTTCTTACTTTTTGATTCCTGTGCACACTTGTAGAATCAAGCTTTCTACAGGAAATTTACTCTGTTGCTGTGAGGGAAACAGTCAAACAGTGCAAGCACAATATTGCCCCAGATTATGAAAAACAAGTCAGATTTCGGTACCCAAGCACATCCCCTACTTGCAAAGTGTAGATACACGCGTAGATACAAAATCCATTGTGTCTCCATGACATCTAGGTGTAGTTCCTGGTACAGTAAATTACCACTTTGCTGGTGAGTGAATTGAAGTAGCAGTTCATCTGAAGAGCTTGTTCCCAGTCTGCTTAGGTCATGGTTGGCTGCTTCCACTTCAGACATGGGAATTGGTACGAGTGCCTCTTGCTTTTCGGTGACATCTTTACAGTCCTTGGAGAGAGGAATGCCATTTCCTTGCAATCAGTGCCTGTCTTAGTTTATAAAACATCACAGCTAAGGACAATGCTCTTACTCCAGTTATTACCTAATATCAGTACCTGAGTCAAGAATGCCTTTTTGCTCATTTTGAGCCTGTCTGAGCATTATATGCCTCTGGTAGCCATGCTCTAGCAGAAGGTGAACTGCAATTTCCACCCAGATAGCTCCAGCATGGCCGCCGAGGCTCATGCATTCCCATATTATCAGCAAATGATCTTAGGAAGACTTTTTTTACTGTTTCACTGTTGCCTTTCAAAAAAATGTTATGAAACAGAGAAGGGTCCTACAAGACTATTTCTCGTTTTCTGGAAAATCCTTGAACAACAACAGAAGTCAATACTAGAGCATCACAATTAGAAATATTTTCTTCTTTCTCCTCTTTGATACTGGGAAAGAAATCAGCCTCAGAATGTTCAGCCTGCCTGCAATGAATATTACCTATCATCACCTTTCAGGCTACTTTGGACAGCATTCATTCTCTGCTTCCTGATGAAACTGCATCAGGGGCAGTTGCTTATGTAGGGGCAATAAAAAAACCACAATGAAGCTTTTATGTTCCAGTCCCTAAAAATTAAGCACTTTTACGTGTTCCAGGGACTGGGATCCCAGTATTCATGTGAAAGCTATGAGCACCAGACTTTCTAATAATTTTCTATTTTCTGAAAAAGTAGATGTCTGTTCTTTTTTCCTTCACAGGTTAGATTTTTCTTTACAGTAACCTATTAACTAAAGCAATACCACCACATTAACTTCCTCAGACTGAGGAGGAAATCAAGCAGTACTTTCCACATCCTGCATACATGATGTAGACATAACACCAGTTTAACCATTTTCTCTTTGTCCAGTCACATTCTAAAAAAAAAATGCAAGGAAAATCCCATCACTGCCTTTTGTACAGAACCTGAATATACAGGCTTATATGAAGCACTCTGTCAGAACATGTGGGTAATGAAGCTTCTTTTGTAGATTAAGGACCAGAGGTATCTACTCACTTGGTCCCAGTTGGGGTAGGACTGTAGATCAATATAAATTTAGGCTGAATGTGCCAGGCCATGAGTGAGGGCAGAACTTGAACTTTGAAGTACCACAAGGCAAGCAGGAAGTTTCCACCCAAGATGCTTTCAGAGTTCAAGCTGCTCCATAGCTGGACAGCAGCTGAGCAGTAATGTTTTTGGATTGTGAATTTGAATGCAGGCACCTATAACATGTTTCACTTGCCTTATAAGCTTCTGTGCTTTTCCCTCTATGTTACCCATAATGATGATTTTCTATTGTTATTATACAAAACAGTCTTTTTTTTGTGACTTCTGTCATGTTATTAAGGGATGTTACTGTTTTGCAGTGCTTTGACTTAGGGAGCTCTGGATGAAGTATTACATTCTTATCCAATGACATTGTATCTCCAGATACTATTTATATATAACCTCAATTCATAAACAAAATTTACATCACTGTTATTATAGCACATTTACCTACTGCATATGCTGTAGGAATACATGCCAGTGGCATTAATTTCTGATTATCTTTGTAGACAAGAGGCTTTATATTATCACTGATGAGTAGTCAAGAAGGAGTTGAGCTACTGTTACAGATCCTACCTGCTGCTGTCTCTGTATTTTTGAGCATTTCAGATGTCATGATTAATCCCCTCTCTCTTTCATTCCCATGCATACTTTTGAAAATTACTTACCAGTGTTTATGTGAGTATTTTAAGCTTGTCCTTTTTGTTTGGAAGCTGCTGTTTCTATGCAATCATCTATATTACAGTTTATTTAGGTGGGTGTTAATATATAATTGGAGAGTTTAATAGTCTCATCCCATTATTCATAATGTTCTGATGGTGCATGACCTCATTTCAGTTACCTGGCAATTGCTATACACCAGAGTGATGTTGGCTTCTACTTGGAAATTGATCAGAAGTACTAACACCATCATGAATTTGTATCTCATATAGAGCAAAAATGTACTGGGGAGGAAAGCAATTCAGCTCAATTACTTTTGATTAGTTTTGTACTTAGAGACAGGAAACTGTTTTACTGGTGATGCTTTTTATTTACAATTAATTAGATATATATATGGCATCCAGATGCCTTCAGCATCAGAATCCTAAAAATCCCCAAACTTGTTAATACTTGTGCTGGTGGTTAACAGCTGTTAATTTAGTATCATTTTAATGTTGCTATTCACAGTGATTGTTAATCAAGGACATAAGATTTGCTTGTTGGTGGTGTGTGGAAATAAAACCAATGACCACTGGAATTTTTAAAAGGATTAGCGGGGAGAAAAACTTTATTTATAGAAACTTTGTAGGTGAATCAGTTACATATTTAAGCACACATTGTACAAAATGAAAACTGCTTATAAAATAAATCTTTTAGAATTCCAGTTATCCTTGATGATTTGTATATAGCAAAATTATCAAATAAATCCTTCTGCAAATCAATACTTGACTATCATAACAATACTTTTACATAACATGCCATGGACTAAGTTCATATTACTTAGATGAAATGTATTTACTTCCTTCCAGCCAAACTGTTTCAATCCATCCCTGAATTTTAATTTATTCAGTAAATGTTATGATACTGGGACTTGTAAAAAACTAATAACCTTCAAGTGAAGTCCACTGTTCTACTCTTAAAGCATTACTGTTTTTGGTTTTTATTTTGGCAGAGTTTTGAGTACTACACTAATTCTTCTCAGTCTTTCCTTCTAGCCCCATAGGCCTGATCCCCTATAGGATCAATGTTTACAACTGTCACTGGAATTGTGTTTCCATCTGTTATAAAAAACAGGCTCATTTTACATGTTTTTGGTAATGTAGGGATGTGTCTTTCTCTAGAAACAACCAAAAATTCCCTTACACCTGAGTTCAGTCCGGGCTGCAAGCACTCTTTATTCCAGTCATGACAATTCCCATCTCTGGATAAAATACTGCTCCCAGTTCAATGCTGCTTGTTTACAAATGACATTTGTCTGTGTTTTAATATCTGTCTTGGGATTAACAATGTCCAAGTAGGCTTCATTATCTTACACAACACTTTAGTGGAAGGATTACACCAGCTCTGAAAAAACTGTAGCTTAACACCCATTCTGACTTGCAATACTAACTTCTCTCTTTGCTATACTCTTGCTGCCTTTGTTTTGATTCTTTATTTCAGTTCTAGATCCTCTTTCTCTGATGCAAGACAAGGTTAGTAAAGACTTTAGCAATATCAAGTTTTCTCTTGTAATTTTGCAGTTTATCGTAATTGCTCAAGCAGCTTGATAAACTGCTGTGGGTTTGGCTATTTATTTTCTTGTGCCCCACCCCTGCCGAAGTTGTGAACTTCTGTCTGGAATAGAGAGAGGAATGGAGCAAGTAAATTCCTTGACCTTAGGAAGACAAAATGATAAAGATTAGGTCATTATCCTATGTCTGTACTGTTTCTGAGGATGCTCTAAAGCCTTCCTAAGGATGTTTCAGTATACAGAAGTGCATTGCAGGTCTCACTTCCAAACTTCTAATGTAAGTAAAATCCAAATCCAGGTTTAGCATATAAAGGCACATGTAAAATATGCCTCTCTAGCCTGTGGAGATGTTAAGATAAATACATAAAAAAATTCAGGACCTGTAATCCTCTGTCTTCAGGCCTTTTCCATGAATTAAGTAAAGCATCCTTTATCATATCCTGTGCCAAAAGAAACGTGAGCCCTCCCAGTAAAAACTAAAGTAAAAGGAATGATGCAATGGTTTTGGTGTGATGGTCCCCTTTAAAAATTACTTAGTTCAACTTCCCTACATGAAGCAGGGACACCTTCCACCAGATCAGATTGCTCAAAGCTGCATCCAACCTGGCCTTGAACACTTTCAGGCATCCAACAGCTTTGCTGGGCAACTTGTTCCCATTCTCACCCCTCTCAGTATAAAACAATCTTTCCTTGTATCCAATTAAATCTATCCTCTTTCACTTTAAAACTGTTTCCCCTTGTCCTGTCACTACAGTCCCTGGTAAAAAGTGTGTTTCTTATAAGCCCCCTTATAGAAGATAAGATCTAACAGCCTCTTCTACAGGCTGAGCAACCCCAGCCCTCTCAGCCTTTTTTCCCAGCACAGGTATTGTAACCATCCGACTGTTTTCATGACCTTCCTCTGGACCTACTCTAACAGCTTCATGTTGTTCTTGTGCTGGGATGCAGTACTCCAAGAGGGGTTTCACAAAAGCAGAGTGGAGGATCACCTCCCCAGTAGAAGCCCAAGGCTGCAGGCTTGTGCAGACCCACAAAGGATCCCCAGCCCTGGGTGTAGCTCATCAATGCCTAAAGTGAAAGCACTGCCCCAGCCTGCCTCCTGAAGAATCATTCCTCTGTCTGTGCCTTCAAGCAAGCAGATTCTTCGTGCTAGGACAGTGCTTTTTATCATGCCAATGTCCCCCCTTTACTTAACTGGCTCAGGATGAAAACTCCCCTCCAGAAAAGTACTGGGACATGCATATGGAGGCTTGAAGGTATTAATTCCTTCTGATGGGCCACAATTCACTCAATCAGGCTGACTTAAGAGGCAGCTGCCGTGTCTTAGAAGGTGTCGTAAACCACCAAAGATCCCTGAAGCACCCCCAGACTCATTTCTGAGTCCTCTCACCACAGGACTGCACAGTGGTATATCAGACTGTGTAAAACTTCCTCTCCTTCCACTTCCCCTAGGGCTGCCTCCCTGTATCCAGCTGCACAATCTTCAAGTTGCTGCAATCTTCAAGTTGCACTGAAAATAACAAGCACAGAGGACTTGAATTCTGGGAGGAAAAATCAAGCTTAGAAGTTTTGCATTTATAAGAAGTATGTAGCTATGGTTGTGACTATTACTGCTACACTGATATCCAAAGCAAATACTGAAAATGCAGAAGAGCCCCATATTAAAGTCAACTGGAAACCTCCAAAAAACCCTCTCAGGCTTTGCAAGCACAGACAAAAGCATGCAATGAAGTTGAAACTTCTGCTCTATATTAGACATGCACCAAGTCATGGCAGCAAACAGTGTGAGAGGCTCCAAAACTAGGGTGTGCATTGAACTAATTATGCTTAGTTCAGTGAGGCAACAAAAAGGTGCTGGATGTAGATATACTATCTTAATGGGTTCATGGTATTCAAAGACAGTTTAGTACACTTTGTATCCCTAGCCTGGAATATGATACATAGTCCCAAAGAAAATAGATATTCAACAAATTTGCTCTGAGTTTCTCATTACTTTGGGCCAAAATCCCTCAGAAAGATAACTACTTCTGAATCATCTGCCCCAAGTTTGTCAAATTCTCACCACAGGCTTTAAATACTTCCTGTTAACAGAAGAACTTGCTTTGCAAATCTAAACCCAGACAAAGTTGCATAGTGTTATCAGATTATATGCACACAGAAGAAATAAGTCACCACAAAACAGGCTGTTTCAGATATCAGAGTATTATTTATATTTAATTAAAACATGTTTTGATTGAAATACATTTGCAGTCAACTTTTAGTTCATAAAGCTTTTAGTTAACTGATTGGGTTTTTTTGGTCCATTAAGGGTAAAGGTATTTTCCTTCCAAAATAAGATACTAGAGCCAAGAGTACCCAAAATAACTCTTAAAAGCTGAAGTCTTTATAGTCAGAGTTCTCAGATGTTTGGTCCTAAAAAAACCTTAACTTCTTAAATAATGCACTTCTAATTCTGCAAAAGCCTATCAAGGTAGTAATTTTGCTATTTTACTCAGTCTGTCGTTGAAGTTTGTTTTTTTCTGGTTGAAAGAAGTGTTTTTCAAGAGCGTTGACCAATTCATCTAGCTCCTTCTTCAGCTGTTCAACATCACTGGAAAACAAAAATCACACGAAAGCAGAAAACAGTGAAACAATGGAAAAGCTAAAATGTACAGTTTTAGTATGAGGAATTTTTAAATCTGTTGCATTGCTTTAGACAAATATTTTCTATTAATGCTAAAAGTCTATACATTTGATTTCTTATGGCAATGCACTGATGTTCACGTTCAACTGATATGCATGAAGACTATGAAGAAACATAACTCCACAATATAATCTAAAGTAGTATGGCCAATTTGAGTCCAGAAGTTCTTCTATTACTAAATGTAAGTGACTAGAAGTGTAATTTTTATACTTGTAGCAGTATTCTTAGATGACTTTTCATCTGTGAAAAGGTATTACTTTCATTATGTAAGTAAATAATTAAGATTGTATGATTTCCAAGGCTACTGGTTAAGGATATAATTACTAAACATAAAAGGGCCTGAAATCTATTAGAACAACTTATATTTGATTAAATTATTTTAAAGCAACTATGTATGTAAAAAAGGGGTGAAAATATTCGCATTTATTTAAGGCAGAATGTTTTTCCTGATACTGTTTTCTCTGAATGTAAAACCGAGTTCAAAGAAATTTCAGTGACAAGAATGTGTCAACAAATTTTGCAGAGTTGAAGCTTTATACAAATACAGTCACTAAAATGACTTTAGTAATATTATTTGACATGGAGAGCTCTTATTTCTCTAAGACAATGCCAAAAAGCCACACAGATTCTGTTACACCAAATGTACTGCTGTATGTGACAATACCTGTTTCCAGGAGGTGCACAAAGTTCAGAATAGTATTTGATCTTTGGTTCTGTCCCACTGGTTCTCATTGTGGCCACTCCTCCATTAGCAAAAGTGAATGTTATCATTTGGCTGCTTTTACTAGTAGGAAGTATCTAGAAATATTAAGAATATTTTTTAAAAAAACTTGGAAGAGACTATATATAAACCCATGACTTGATGTTAGATAGTATGACAAAAGCATCAGCTAAAATTATAGTTTAGTTCTGTTTTCTTCAACATTGTGGTCTTGAGACCACAAGGACAGCCTTGCCCTCAGCCTGGAATCTGGTAGAACTGCATCACTGCTAGGTAGCTCATTTCAAATCTAGACAATTTTTTACTGCTAATAGAAGTTGAGCTGTCATGGCATTTCCCAGGGGGAAAAGAAATCGAGATTGTGGAAAAACATAGAATCCAAAGCCACATCTTAATAGACACTTTAATATGCACTCACAAGAAAACAATGCAGATTGTTGTAGCAAGGCAGCAAGATCCTCCTACTGCCCTTCACAAACTGTCATCTTGGAGAGAAAAACACACCACAAAACCTAACAAAAAACCCACACCTTGGCTTCACTTCCTTTCACCAAGGCAAAATAATCATCACCAATCTAACTTATTTTATGACTCAGTATGTAAATATGTTTAGTGTTTCTCCACAGAATGTTTTATGTATGTGTATATACATCACATATGATTTACATGTAATTTAGAAAGATACTTACAGCCTTTTGATCTGGCTGGCTGCTGTCATACCCAGTAGTTAGATCCCTTATTCCAGAAACTTTAAATCTACCACAAAATTTTGGGTATGTGTTTTTTCCATCAAAATTTCTAAGGTTGTCAAAAAGCTGTTGAATAACTTTAGGATCATGGCAGATGAAATACGAAGCTTTGGTAATATGGAAGCCGTATCTGTGAAGATGCAATATTAGTGAATCCAGGAAGCAATGTTCTAAGAGTTGTACACCAGACACATTATACAACCTTCCAAAAGGCAACACTGTACTCATGCTCACCCAACTGCAGCATCAGTTCTTGCCCTTACAAATTTAAAAAGGTCTAAACAGCTTAATTATCCCATTTTACATACTTTAAATAAACTTCTGTGCAGATGCCTTTTATTTTTAATGATGAAAACTGAGAAACTTTACAGCAACACCAGAAAAAAAAGAAGATACCATTATTGCCTTGAAGTGCTCTAACCACCATAGGAAGGGAAGAGATAGCTTGTTTGAGTGGATTCCAGCTGACCTTTTCTAGGTAAAACAAATTCTAGACTGGTTTTTCCAATAATTTCACTGAAGTGTTTCTACTCTCCCATTACAGTGTTTTTACTAAACCAAACTGTTCTAAACGTTGTCTCTCTACCTCACCTGTTTGCTGCCAGGTAACATGATGCATCAAAGACAAATGACCCAGTAACCCTGACTTTTCAAAATAACATGTTGTTGAGAAACATAAAAGCCTGGACTGGTTGTTCAAGTGAGCTCTTGCTACAGATCAAGACTTGATAAATATCCTTGATGGCAGTGAAAATCTGAGGGGCAGAATCTTCATTAGTACTAGGATGTTCACGCTAGAAATCTGAATGCCTTCTTAAATAAGGTCATATTTATGCTCAAATGGATATCTTGAAGGTTAATAGTAGTTAAATTAATCTTAAGAATTCAGTAAGGGATTTAATAAAACCTATCCTGTATCTGAAAGAAGCCTACTAGGACCATGTCCTTTTCCTGATCTGCATTTACTTTGAGACAGATTCCCCTTCTACATTTCCAAAAACAAAACAATTTCTTCTGCTTTGACTGTAACTCACAAGGCAAATCTGACAAAAAAGTAAAGTAGTAAGAAGTAGAAAACTGCAACTCTGTATTAGCCACAAACAAAAATCAAACACATACAAAACAATCCCCCAAAACAAAACAAGAACCCTTCTTCCAGTTCATTATCAAACAACAATTTAATAGGGCAGATTTGTATCCTTCCCTTTATCTATCTCTAGCTTTGCCACAAAGAATGACTATGTGCAGTGACATCTTACAGACTGCTCTTATGCTAAAACAGCTCTGAGTCCTCTTCAGTGGCTATGTACACAGCAGAACTATGGCACAGCTCAATTCCACTCAGTCAAATATTCTGAGGTCAATCTGAAGCGGGTGTTTACTGTATTAGTATTAAAAAACTAATACAGTTTTTAAAACTAATACAGTTTTTAAAACAATTAAAAAACCTCAAGCCAGAGGTTGAATATTCAATTCTTGAATATGCACTTCCAGCTAGTAGCACTTAAGGGAATTCTCACATCAGATGCTGTATTTGCTGCTCTAGGTATGAATTCTTCTTTCATGCTTTTATATCACACAATTTATCTATGCAGTGTAAACACTGTTTCCTTCCACTTGTTTCCTTCCTAAAGAGGCGATGAAACAAGCATGGATAGTGCTACACACAAATGAGAACTCAGGATGAGCAAAACAAGCAGCACAAAGGCTGGAGTTTTCCATCAGTCTCTTTGCAGGTTCCACACTCCCTTGTTAGTGTCTATGAGCTGGAGAGTATCAAACAGCCTGTGCTGCTCCCTCCTTTAAAACAAACAACCAAAAACCTCTACAAAAACCATGCCCTGCCTCATGAAATCTAATATTCATCTTTGCTATTAATTTCATTGAATCCATTAAAAAAGAACAAAAGAAAAAGTAGTGCCTCATATCAAAAGCTCTCAGAGGGATACCCGGCTGTATACAGCTAAGAGTAATGGCCAGTCACAGCACTTCTGCATAATCAGCTCAGATTTCATTAATCAGGAGCAGAAAGAGAAAAGGACAACCAAAACTCAACAACAATCATCTATAAAAAAAAAAAAAAAAAAAAAAAGAATAATACAATAAAAAGCCTAACTTTAGAGCCAACTAGAATTAATTTAATTTTAAGTAGCCCTGCAAGGACAGGAGCATGCTGGCTTCTGTGTGTAGCATAAATAAGCCAGAGCTACTTAGACCCATTCTGCCATCAACATTTTTGAGTGTCTGGCTCATTTAAGCAGCAACAAGCAATGCAGAGATTTCTACAGCTCAGCAATACAGCTGGCCAAAAACCTGCTCAATCTTCTCTAAAAGGACCCAAGTGCGGGACTTCCCAAAAGGAAAAAACCTTTCAGAAAAACATAACAAAGACCTCATTACTAATAGAGAATTACTAAGGTAGTTATTATTATATTTAAAATACCTTAAAACAACACAAAACAAAGTCATAAATATATTCATGTCCACAAGGCAGGAACACTTTCTGAATATTACTATTAGCACAGAATTGTCTTAATAGTACAATAATCTACATTTTATTTCTTTATAAACTATAGGCTGCTATTGAGTCCCTATTAACCCCAGTATGAGAAATTGATAAAATACGAAAAATAAAAAATTATAATTGAACTCACTCATCATAGACAGCTTTCAGCTGCTGAGACAAAGACAAATTCCTGGTTGCCAAAAAGCTAGCCATCTCTGCAGTTATAACAGCAGCACTGACACCATCTTTATCCAGAACAGCAGGACAGCACATATAACCTAAACAAGGAACATTAGATATAATTAGACACATTTTTAACAGGAAATAGGAAGGGGAGGGAAGGTTAGCCAAACAGGCTAACCTGTTGAAAGGAGATATGCACATTACCATAGTACAGACTTTTTAGAGTCAAACCAAAAGTAGAAAAAAAATGTATCTTCTAATCAGTGTTAATTTTAATAAGTAAGGTATTTAATGGAATTTCAAGACAGAGATTTACATCATATCAGTGCCACATTCTCCCAGGTCCTTATGGAGCTTTCTAGATAGAGAAATGCTCCACTGCAGGAACAATGCAAGTATAGCATTGTCTCAAATGTGATTATGTTATACAGTAGTGTAAGGTAACACTGATAATTATGTGTGAAATTAACCACATTTTCTCTGGTTTTCAGGTATTGAGACACTTAAATAGCATTACAGCTTTACAATTTCCTCCTCATGAATTCATAACTTTCATTTGTGGCTTTCAACCATGGCTTTCCAGCTCACAAATGTAATTTGGGGTAGTTTTTACTTTATTTTATTCTCATTTACACTGAGCTTAAATCTGTCAGGTAAAAAAGCTCAAGTTCATGTCTGAAAAAATGCATTTCTTTCTCTTTTTTTCAAAAAAGTTTATGCAGAATTTGCAGTCCAAATATGCATAGCCACTCTACTGTACATATATACTCCTAGCTCACAAGCTTTGTGCTAAGCAGAGATACAAAGGTTTTAAAAACTAGTATCAATCAGCCAAATAGATAATTATCTGTTACTCACTGGAAATACACCCATTGTATTGAGGACACCCTTATATTGGCATTTTTAGCTTTTTTTTTTTTTTTTTTTTACATTTTGCTTCATTACTGAGATGCTAACAGAGTACTGGCAAAGGTTGCCCACAGAAATTGTAGAATATCCTTCCCTGGAGATGTTCAAGAACCATCTGTGCCCAATCCTGTGTAATATGCACTAAGACACCCTGCTTGAGCAGGAAGATTGGACCAAATGACCTCCAACAGTCCCTTCCAACCTCGCCCATTCTATGACTCTCTGCAATTCTGTCACTTTTTGCAGTGTTCTATTTTTCACTATTTTGCAAGATATGAAAACACAACATTCTGTCTCTTACCTATAGCCTCCTCAAATGCAAAAAGAACAGCTTTCCCCTGGTCCATGAGCTGTTTGGCACGGTTGCCCATCCACTTGAAACCTGTCAGTGTTTCCTACAGCAGTGAGAAAAAATCAAAGGCATTGAGAAGAAAAGCAATGTTTTATGAAGATATGACACTTAGTAAGAAAGATGCTAAAAGTACATAGAATGATGTGTAACATGTTGCTTACCTCAAAGTGAAAACCTTCCTTTAGTGCAATTGCTCTCAGGATTTTGGAAGAAACAGTACTGGATAACATGTAGACATCTTTAATGGCACGAGTATCCCTACTGTTATTTTTCCAGCAAGTGAAGATCCACCAGCCTAAAAGAGCTCCTAGTTCATTTCCAGAAAACACTTTCCATTCACCACTACAGGCAAAAAAATATTAGAAAGTACATTAAATCAAAGGATAATACTGGGGGTAAAAAAGGAATCTATTGGTTCTACTATAAATGAATATTAACAAATAAACCACTGCCTTGGAATTCCATGTAACAGTAACAAGGTATCATGTGTTCATAATGAACCAGCAAAAAAATTCCTCCCCCAAAGTATTCTGAAACTGTTACCTTTCTTCTCCATCATACACACAAGCTTTTGCATTTATTCAAAAAAGAAACAGTGATATTTCCAACATATTTTAAGTAACACAAAAATGTTCAGCATACAAATTATAAATTCAGTGATTAAGACAAGCACAGAGACACAAAAATACAGTTCTCAAGTGATCAGTGTTTTTAGTTGACCTAGTCACAAATACTTTTAATTTAATCACAAATACATCAATTAGTCATTAGGAAGATTGGGAAAAAATCTTAAATGTGTATAAAGGATTAATATAGATGTGTTGCTAGAACGGGAAATAAAATGAAAAAAAGAAAGACAAATGTCAAAATTGCCAAAAAAATTCCCAGTCACAAAAGGGGACAGAGACACCTCCAGACTAACAAAACCAAGACCTACAGAAACAGTACCTGTTGTGAAAGAGAAGCAGACTCAGTCTCCTGCATTTATTGATGCCAACAGGCACAAAGCAATGCACAGCGGCAACTTAGTGTAAGAGTGCTGAGAGAGTGTGCTCTACAGGAGGTTCTGTCAAAGAAGAAGTACAGATACTGTAGAAGCCTGTATTAATAATTGATTAGTGTATGAAAAGCTACAGCAGAAGTCTGAGAAGACGCAGGACTGAAAGTTAGGAGACAACTAAGACTGGCTAAACAAAGAGCGTAGAAGTAGCAGAATGAGAGCATGACACTCTCACTGGTAATGGATGCAATAAACTAACACCCCTCTTCATGTTTCTGGTAGCTCAAAGTTTTCAGACAAAAAGCATGAGTGATTTTGCATTCTTGTTTTAACCCATCATAACTAGCATAATCTGAAACTCTTTATACCTTTTCCTCAACGCTGAATTACCAACTGAGGCTGGCACAGACCAAAACCATTGAAATACGAACCCTCCAACTAACACTGTCCAAGACACAGCAGAGTGTCCACAAAAGACCGTTCTTTTTCCAAAGGCAGAGAAGTCTCCTTAGTTCATGCTGTGAGGCTAATGAGTTTAAAAGCACCCCAAAACCCCAAATAAAATACTGCTACTTTTAAAGCTACTACTTTAGCATTTTTGGTTATCCGTTGAGCAAAATGGGTATTTGCACTGTTTCCTTTAACTGGACTTTTGAAATTTGTCTAACTGATACAGATTCAACTATTTAAGTCATCCACAACCACTGAGGACACCTAGCAGATGCCCATACCATCCCCTGGGTACCAAAGACTGTTGCTATAATTTTACATCCCTCTTCTGGCTCTCATGCACAGGGAATTAATATATGCTGGTCCAGCAGCAGATTTTTTTTTTTCTGCTCCTCTCTAAGCTGAAAACCTTGCAGCTTATTTTTACTGAGGATTTATAGTTTATAACTGCTCAGATTAGTTTCTGCTTTATCAAGGTAAATAAAGGAGAAACACCACTATTTGTAGATATGCTACCAAGTACTTGAATTTCAGCTTTCTTTTATTAATCAAATAAAACCACAATACAGAAATGCAAACAACTGTAGACGTACAGAGTATCAGAGGGCATGAAATCAGGGGACAGCAATATTGAATCAGAACTATAGCTTGCATTTTCACAAATATGAACAATTTATTGTAACCCCTGACTGAGCAAGTTTACCTTTTGTGATCCCCTTCTTTGACTGGGTATGCAAAGATAAATAATGCTCATACAGGTAGTTCTTGAAGGGGAGAGTACAAATGACTACACTGAGAAGTACCAAACTCTGAAAAACTTCAAGGTGAAATGCAAATATGTAACATTATGTAAAGAAGTGGGAATCTGAGCAAGAGAAGCACAAATCATCTAATGATTAGTAAAATGTTTGGTTTAACAGGATTTGAGAAAGAAGATACTCATACTAAAGAACAAGAGATTATCAGGGAACTATACAGATTCTCCTGAATCCAAGTTATTGTTTAATAAACCTAGAATGAAAAAATGTTTATCAGTCTTATCCAAAAAAAAAAATTTAACTGAAAACCTACCTTTAAAAATGTATAGCACAATAACAACAATTCACATGCTTCTGTGCATGCCTAAACTACAGCAAGTGTCAACTATTTATTCAGGCTTCTGTACACTGTTTAATATTGATCATTATTTCATATTCTGCCTCTACTGTGGTCTGCTTCATACAGTCTTCTCACATTTCTGTGTGTTTTCAATCAAAAAAATTATTTCTGTGACTATTCTTCCTCTGCAACACAAGTAGCAAGAATTCTCCAAATGAGCCTAACCTTGGGAGTAAAAAATGTCACTGGTTTGCATTACTTTATTACCATACCTCTCTTGTTTCTCTGCCACTGCCAGTCGATCAGCATCAGGATCATTTGCTAAAATGATTCTTGCCCCATCTTTCTCAGCCAAAGCAAAAGACAATGTCTGGAAATGTGGCAAGCAGGACCAGATGAGTGTTAATATTCCCAAATAATATTTTCACTTTCTTTATAGGTTTTAAGTAATTTTCCCAATTTATTGAATCTCAAACACCCAAAATCATTATGTGTCTCTCAAAAACCCCAAAAACTTCTAGCCTGGCAGAAGAACATAGTCAGGACATTTAACTTTACCTACATCATTCCACTTCTGCAGCCCAACTTAAAAGCTAGCTAGATTTAATCGGATACTTCAATAATAATGTGTAACAAAAATAGTAGCAGAAACTCTAACCACCTGTCAGGACTTCTCCTGCTCCCTCCTGGTGTTGTGTCAGAACAAAAGAGTAGAAGCCTTCCAAAAACAAATGAGAAGATTTTTATTATTATTTTATTTTTTAAAGTAACTATCACTTTGTCCCATGTGCAGATCTTGCCCATTCTGTTAGAGCACAGCACAAAGTAGTTGAAAGTTATAGCTAATTACTACCTGACTGGTTCAAAGAGGGTTATGTCAATGAAAGGATACCAGCTAACCCCTCACTAAATGTAAGGCTATGAAACAGATTAAAAATTGACCTTCCACCATTATCTAGCTGTGACTTCTGGCAAAAAGGAAAACACTGAAAGACATCACAACTATTAAGAAAAAATTAAATCTATTTACCAGAACACCTTTGCCTTCTTCAGGATTTGGATATTTCACTGTGGGGAAGTCTGGATCAGGATCTTTCTGCTCCGGAACAGCAAAAGGAGGGCTAAGGTCAAATGCCTTGAATGCCAACTGCACAAATTTATGTCCTACGCCATGCACAGAAGTATGAACAAATTTCAGGTTTGTTTCCTTGTTTATATTCCTGAAATAAAACAGGTTAACAGTAAACTTGGACATGGAAGACTGTTCTGCACAAAACTGACTATGTTTGGAAACAGATATAACTCAGTATTCTATATCACTGTTGAAATAATGAATTAAAGGAGGTCAGATTTTAAAAGCAATGGCTTGAAAATTAGCTTAGCCTAATTTTTCAACAATATGAGTCACTCTTGGCATTCAATGTCCGAGTATGTGCAAATCACTGGAGTAAGAAAGGTAGTACAGTCTACACATCCCAAAGAAGTCAAGTGAAAAACAAATACAACTGACTAAAGAGACTCTTCAACCCCAACTCTAGCATTTAAACCACTCTGAAAAACTCTGAACAAAGTGAGTCAACAGCAGCCTGCCCAATTTGAGCACACTCATTTTTAGCAAGTAAGAAGTATTGGGCACACATAAAATCATGCAAACTCCTAAGGAGATATTTAATTCCGATTCTGAAAAAGGAGTGTAATAGCCCCAGCTTTCTAGTAACTCCTGACTGTTTTTAGCAAGAGTAAGAACATGGTTCCTGGTGCTTAAAATTTCTACATAAAATAAGCAGATCTAAAAGGTTGATACTCATCTACCACATAAATTAATTCTAACTGTTCACCAAGAGAAACATCCACTTCATTTTGCTGAGTAAAGATTTTACTGAGCAAGTGAGAGGAGTAGGCTGTTGTAAGGCACCCAAGGCTATTAAGAGTACAAGCAAGGTTGGAATGACAGAGCAAGACCTCCTTCATCCCAAACTGGCTTAACAACCTGGTTCACTGTCTCCCTGAGAATCTGGTTTTAGGCTGGTGGGCTGTCCATGCCAGCTCACCTCCAGCAGCCCCAGTCTTGCTGTGACACTTGGCTGATGCATGGCCATGAAAATACATGGAGATATCATCAGAAATTTGCTCATTTTGCTGGGTTAGACTTCTGCCAGGACAGCTTTATGAACTGGCTTACAACACCACCACACAGCTGCCAATGCAACAACAAAAGATGACAAAAAGGTACAGGCAGAATTGGGTCATGGCAGGATTGTGGCCACCCTCACTTCCATCAATTTAAGCTTCCCTGCTAACACACTAGATGGAATATCCTGTATTCTTAAAGGAATTAACACCAGTCACCTGTAAAAGCACTGTTTCTGTATGTCTTTGAAGTACTCCTTATTGACCATGGCATATGGATCATGAAGCAGTGGGTTGCTGTCAATCAGTTTGTCATCCCACGCCTGAGGCCATGGTTCTTGGTTCTGCTCAATAGCCTGAGAAATTCCTTTGTCATGAGGGGAAATTATCTGAGCACCGTTTTCCCAGTAAACCTAAATAAAAAATAGGTAAGTGAGTATTTGATCATTAATCTTGTAAGATAGTTTTGTTAAGTTTTTTGCTGGTTAAGGTGCAGTAAATTCACTTGAGTATTACAGTAAATTAGGCTTCTGTGCATTCTGTTAGTATTCTGTTCATATTTTCAGTGTTTCTTCTCACATCCCATTTTTATTCTATTAAAAAAAAAGTAATTTTATCAAAAGATATGAAGATCCATAATGAAACACAAAACAAGGCCCAGTCATTTACTGAGAAAACTTCCTTTTTTGTATTTTGGAAACAGTGTGTATATGACTGCCCAGCTACTGAATGACTAGTACACAGGCAATTCAGCTCTGTTTTTTTTCAGTGGATAGTCGATTACAATGGCATCCTCTTTTCTAGAATAAAGATTTTAACTATATTATTAGTTTAACATAATACTAGCTTTAAATACATAGAAAAGATAGAGAGATTAGTAACTAATTTAGTGTATACCATGATAGGAACTATATACAATTGCATTTGTTTCTCTACATGGAAAAAAAAAAAAGAGACAGAAAATAGATTACATTAGAAATACCTTGTAACCATTGTCTTGTTTTGGATTATGGGAAGCAGTAACCATAATTCCAGCACAAAGCTTCAGATGAGTTACTGTGTATGGCTGTAACAAGAGAAAATTACTTGAAGTAGAATGTGCAACATACTATATATTATTTCTTCTCATGCATATATAATATTTCATAGTATGAAAAGAATGTCAGGATGTGATTCCTACACACTGACTCCCTAAAGCAGAAGCTAAATACTACTTGCTCCACCAGACTCCATGTGGCTCAACTTCAGCCCTTGCTTTTTCTTGTGCATTTTTCCATTTACACGTTATTAATGTTGTTCCAGATGCTTTGTGAATCTCTAGTGTATTTCTAGAAGGAAGCCAGATGCACCTGTTGCCTACTGTGGAATGACTTGAGGTACCTGAGGCCGTAGAGGGTGCCAAGTCTGTTGGAGTAATGACACAAGTCAGCATGGGGCAGAGAACTGCAGCTCAAGCAATCTCATCTACACCATCTTTTGGGAGCAGCCTGGGGAGAAACTACTCCATCAGGGCTCAGAAGAGAATTGTTTTGAAGAGAGCTCTTATGAATTAGCTTAAAACAGATGGAGTGAATTAAAAATGAAGCATTATTCATGAACACAGGTCAAATTTGTGTTTACTCCTGGCTCTTTAATTAATAGTGAAATGCAATCAACTGCAGTTCTTGCAACACCACTTTAAACTGCACTATGAAGAATTTGACCCTAAATTTACAAAAAAATGTATCAGTATAAGAATGCTATGTAGAAAGTCTTTATACCACTGTGCTCTGTTTGCAACAATCTTCACTGGAGCAACTGGTATAGGGAGAAATTATTGCTTTTAGGACAAGGGCCAAGAGCAGGGCTTTTCTGTGTTGCTCTGGAGACACCTGGTGTTCTGATGGGGGCATCGTGAAATCCAACAATCCTCCTGGCAAAACATCACTGCACTCCAACAACTTGCTATTTTGGATAGAATACCTCCCCTTCTCCCTTGCCCCTCCTCCCTCCAAAAAAAAAAAAAAAAAAAACCAAAAAAAAACACCAAAAAAAAAAAAAACCAACAAAAAAAACAACAAAAAACACACAAAAAAAAACAAACCAACAAAAAAACAAACCAAAAAACCCCAAAAAAACCAACCAAACAAACAAAAAAAACCAACCAACCAAAAAAAAAACCAACCCCCCCCCCAAAAAAAAAAACCAAAAAAAGGTAAAAATCCAGACAAATATGAGTGTATGTTTCAGACTTCAGACTCCACAGCTATCTGCTGACATTTCACATTCTCCCTTCCCTATAGATGTTGTAAACAATACATAGCTAAATAAGTAAAAGACTCTCTGCCCGAAGACCTTAAAAAGTAAAAACTAGCTTGTGCAGTCATCCTTAATTTAAGTAATGCAAGGTATTTGACAGAATTTGTGTACATTTAAAGCAGTTAAAGTAATAAAAAGATATAATAAAAAACCTACCACAAAGGGAGTTGGTATTATATCAGAAAATAGATAAACTGGAACTCCCTGACTGATGAAGGTATTGGCAGCAAGTCTTGCAAACCTAACAGGAAGAAAAGATACAATGGGAATATATTCATTTTCTTGCCTATTAGTTTCTTAGAATTCACAGCTTTTCCTTCTACCCTAATGCAATTACAAAATCCCAACAAAAACACCATCACTTATCAATATACCTCAATTACTGTACAGACCCAATTTAAATGTGTTCCCTCTCTATTCCCAATAGACAAAGCACAACTCTAAGAACTGCTTTGGCATTACCAGTATGTAAGAATACTGTAAATCCCACACATTGATTCACTCTACAGAAAGAAAATACAACTGAAGTAGATCCATCATGGATCACACAAGGTAGCTACAAAATCCTGAACACAAAACCTAAGAAGTACCTTTTGCTACTACCTCCACTGGAAAGATGAGCACGAGCATCAAACCCAATCACAACTCCTCTCTTTTTCAGGTCACTGAAACTCTTCTCGAGGTATCTGCAAAATCCCTTAAGACGACAACAAATCCACCTCATTAACCCAATCTTGATGTTTAATTTATCATCACATTAAGATAATGGCATCTCACTGAACTGCTCTGGGATTCAGCTTGTCCAGGACCAATAAACACCATGAAATACCAGAAGCCTTCAAATCAATAGTGCAAACCTGGACAGCATTTAAGTACTTTTCAAAATATCAGAATCAACTCCAAAAAGGAACTGGTAACACAATTAGTCTGAATTGCAGGTTTTGAGAAATGGTTCACCTGTCATGGGTCTCACATAAGGAAGAGAACAGCTGGCCAGTGTTTCAGCTTTTTAACCAAATCTCACCCTTAATAATCTCTTTAGCACATGATACATCACCACTCCAGGCTGCAGTTATTCAAGGTTGTGGGCTTTTTCCCCAAGTAGATCTACTTTAGGATTCATTTATGTATACATACCTTCACTGCCTATATGTAAAACCATGCCTAGCACTCACAAAGCTTAACCAAATGTTGGCTACCTTTGGGGTTTTTTTGTAGTTGTTACAACAGCGCTGTTACACTTGAGCTTAACTGCAGCTGTGTATAAATTAAATTGCAAATCAAATACCAAAAGTAACTTAATGGCTTAATAGCTTCTCTCTGCTTGTTTTCAGAGATCAGCACTCAGCTAATAATTATAATTTAAATAACTTCTGAAGACTGGAAGAATAGGAGAGATCTTGTACTTCCATAGAATACTCATTTGCTTGCCATAAATCAGGCTCTTCCATTCATATACACAACCGGTTAAGTGAGATAAAGTGCTGAACACAATACCTGGGTTGTCTGGATAATAGTCAAGTCATTCATGTGGGAAATCCCTGCTCCCATGGCAGCTCTGAGCCCTGCTGTGCCAAACTCCATCCGTGAGCCAAAGTATTTCTGCAGTTCTCCGGCATTTCCTTCCGCAAGCAATTGTTTCACGATTGCGTAAGTTTTTGGATTCTGTTGATACAAAATTCAGACATTCTAAATGAGGTTTTGTTTGTCTTAACAGAACTGACTTTCTGTCCCAATCTCTGGGTTTCAGCATTAAAACATGGCACACAACTTCCAGAACACCAGAACTCATGCTGTCTTCTTAATTTTAAATCAGTACAACCTCAAGTATTACTTATTTTAGATTTATCTCCTTAAGTGAACATGCTACCTGGACAGCAATGGGTATATGTATATATATATATATATATATATATATATAACAATTTGGGATGTTAAAAGATTTCCAAGATGTCGATTTTAATGTTTTCTATTTTAAAAAACAAAACAAACAAAAAGCAGTACTTCCACAGTTCAGAGAATTTTTCCTCATCACAAGAACTATACTAAACATTTAAGAAAGTTAGTTAAGTTAATTATTAAAAAATATTTGTTATTTCTATAGCACTATATGTAGAATTTAAAACAAATTAAATCATAACCTTGTCCCAAGACTGGCTAGCATCAGAGGTAGCAGAAAAACTAAACAGACTGGGCAGAAGATAATTTCCAACATATTTGCAGGTAATGCTTGTAAAAATAAGCAAAACCCCAGGATGAAAGCCTAGAAACTACAGCCAAATTCTTAAATAAAATTATTCGAGAGTGGCAACAAAAAGGCCATGTCAGACCACTTGAGAACAGTGAGGAGTTTCTAACTTTCACTGCTTTTCTTATTATATTGCTTCCAGATTCTCTATTGCTAATTGCTCTTTTTGTTTCTAGACTCAGGGAATTAGCAAAGTCCTGTATGTCTCTACTTTTCAATGTTATGAGACTTGTGAAGCTGAGTATTTGGTTTCTGGAGAACTTAGGAGCCAAGAGGACAGATGGCAGTTGGCAGACTCCTGACAACAGGATTACCTGGAGAGGCAGCACGTTACTCACTGCATGAGTACACACACTTTACTCTGGAGTACGAAGATTCTCATTTCCAAAGGGACACAAACTTTGATTTCTAGGCAATTAAATGAACTCATAAAAGTCATAGACTTTACTGTTTCTTGGATGACCTAGGTATGCTTACAGAAAAGGAAAGCATATCATTCTAGGCAAAAAAGGAAAAAAAAATGTAAAACCATATCTCTTCTGCAGCTTCAGAAAATGCTGCAAACACATAGAGTAGTAGGCATGTGAGTAAGTTTGCATACAAAGTTATAAACATTCTGCACATCAAACGAAGACCAGAGTCGGGATGTCCTAACCACTGACCTGTGCACCCACTGCCACAGGACAAACAACATAGTTAAATACATACTGAAAAAGCTAAAGAGCCTTTAGTGCTCATGAGTAAGCTGCATAATGAAGACTAAACTAAACAATTAAAAAAAAAAAAAAAATTCCAGCTTCTTGAGTGCAATAAACAATTAGGTGCCCCAGAATTACTGATTTCCAGTGCAAAAATTACTGATTTACCAGTCCAAGAATGTTGTAACAGACATTTCCCTGTAGGCAGCTTGACACAATTATCTATTATTATTGGGTAATTACATTCTGTAAGAATAAATATAATTCTATGTTGTTATAGAATATATAGGGCAGCATAACTGAGTTTAGGCTGTTTACAAGTTGATGTCAAGTTTTTGCTGTAATATCAGGCCTATGTCTCAAAAGTAAAGCCTGAATGACACCATTTGCATCTAGTTTTGTACACTGCCTAGTCACCTTTTAATTTCTCGTGCACATGAGTCATCTCTTAATACTGAAATGTGCATGTTTTTAGGCAGATACCACACACATTTCTACAGGTGTTTCACAGACTAGAAGCTGTAATGCCAATGCAGAAGGACATCAGGAGCATCCTGCAGCCCTCACAGCCAAGAAGTTTTTTGTTAGAACAATTTCCCATGTTTGGTATCTACTGTGAAACTAGAGGGATCCTCCAGTTCTTTAAGTCTGGTTAAATGTACATGTCCAGGGGGCTGCTCAAGTCTTCAGAGTTTCAGTCCATATAATTTTCTAAAGAAAACTTGGTTGCATTAATTTAGTTGCTCCCTACTGCCTGCCTCCACCCCACACCAAATAATGGTAAAAGCCAGGCCAAGTCTGTTCAATATGGCAGAAGGATTTTTCCAGCACTACTGCTATAACTGTTTATAGCTATTTTCTCCTAAGAATTTGCCTATTTTTTTCTTTTGTGGAGAATGTTATGGTGCCACTGTACACAGCTAAGTAAAAAACTAATCTTGGTTTTGGCTTTTTCTTCTGCCTAAACAAACTCTTCACAGCATCTCTACCAAAGAAGAACCAATATCAGAAGGATGAAGTGCTGGCTTTTTCCTTTCTAATTGATTGTCTCAGGTTACACTTTTTCTGCTCTCAAATTAAACCAGATGTGAGTATGGAAGTACCATTTTCTGTGAATACAGTGGCAGATGATTTAATACCAAGATAATATCCACTAGTGCAATTAGCTTGAACATCACCTGGTAACACTCGAGTTATTTACTTTAATCTACACTACAGGAAGGCCCAAAGAGTTATCATCAGTAGAGCAGTCCCCACAAGGTTTTGCAGGAGAGGAAAAACTTCTGACTAAACAGATTTTATTTTTACTAAAATCAGAAGCTACCTTCCATTCATAATTCTGTGACTGATAATAGAAAGAATGAAAAACATGCTATTACTGTAATGAACAGAGTGATGAAAACAGCCTGGTAACAAGCAGAGTAATTGTCATGTAGGTAGAATCTTCCAGTTAGGTCAGCAGAACTGCCATCAGCCATAAGGGCTTGCTCTTGCAGATGATTATTTTGTAAGAAACATGGGGCTTATCATCATTAAATATTAACCTATCTCTGCATGTAAAAAAGGAACTTTTTTTTTATATCAGAGTAAATGGACAAGGGTTACATCTGATACTTCTGTTGCTCAATAGAAACATTCAACAGCTCCCTGAGAAATTAAAATACCTCATCATTTTTGAGCAATCAGCAATGGGTATTGCACACTAGTCAATTATTACTGAGTCAAAGATGCAAGTGCTAACAGAGGGCTAAACTTTCAAAAGTAAAGATGCTATAAGGGATACTGCATTAGATTTCCAGAGGGTTTAACAAAATAATCAGAATAACCAGTTGAAAAGCAAATTATTACACAGAAGACAGGAATATAACTACTGCTGGTGAGGGAAGCTATGTAAATAAGAGGCTCTAAAACCAAACTATTTTCTCAAATTCAATTAAACTGGGGGAAAAAAAGGCATAAAAGCTTATTGTCATTTGATGTTATGCATTAGCATTTCTGAAAAGAGGACTAGTTTGGCACTGCTCTATCACTAATAAAACCAGAACTGGGTAACTGGTCAGTTAAACAGTTTACTGATTTTAATGAAGAATCACAAAAACCTCAAGGTACTTCTAATGACATCCTTTAGAACCCGGAAAGAATACTAAAAAAGAGAAATATTATATGTTTCCATGATATTTTTGAGATAAGCAGAAGATGCCTTACCAAACAGGTATGTGTGCTACACAATACTCAGAAAGCATTGTTGAGTGCTCAGCTCGGGGGAGTCAATTTAGTGACTGAAGGGAGGCAATGGCCAGTGTGTTCTAATACAGCCAAATGGACAAATTATATGAAAAGGGACATAAAAAATGCAAACCAAATGTGCCAATAGAGGCCTGCATCTCAGTGGGACTTGCGGCAGCAAAACTAAATGACCATTTCCAGAACACCACTACGGCAAGATATCTCTTTAGGTATGTGGAAAACAGAAACACACAGAAGATTTTACTTCTGCATATAGTGCTGTCAAAACCAAAATCAAAGTCTCAACAGGAAGGGAAGTAACACCTGAAAAAAACCAGAACTGAGAGCTTCTGCATTTCCAGGTGTTTTTGAATTAAGCCCCCATGTCTTTTAGGATCAATATTTTAGTAAACAAGAATTTGAAGGTACCAGGAGGTTTTTAACACTGAGAGACAGATAACAAGGCAATATATGCTGGTCTTTAATAATTTAAGTCTACCAACTGCCCTGCGACTGAAGCGGTTCGGAACAATACAGGGCCTTTTGAAAAAGACGTTCAGTACAGCTAAAAGCCAGAATGAGAGACCAAGCCGGGATGTTTCTAAACGAAAGCGGCGGCTGCTGCGGCAGGTGACAGAGCCGCAGCACCGTGCGGGGGGCCCCGCAGCCCCACCTGCGCCAGCCCCGGCGCGGGGCGGGAGGGGATGGATGGAGAGGTGGAGGGAGAGCACCCCTCTGTCAGAGAGCTCTGAAAGCAGAGCCAAAGGAGCAAACAGGCGCTTTCACCGCACCCCAAACCGGCACAATGCAACAGCCGGGCGTCACGCCGCGCCTCCTGACCCTTCTCCAGCCCGCGCCCCCGTCGCCCCCCGGCCAGCCCCCGCCTGGCCGGAGCCGCCGCCCCTCACCTTATCCCAGAGCAGCCACTGTTCGGCCGCGCGGCGCAGCGCGCCATCCCCCGCGGAGCCCCGCGCTGCCATCCCACTCCTCCCGGGCCGCCGCCGCTCCGCTCCTTCCCTCTTCCGGAGGGCGCCCGCCCCGCTCCGCTCCGCCCCGCCCGCCCGCCGGGCCGAGCCGAGCCGAGCCGAGCCGAGCCGAGCCGCCCCACCCCCGCCCCGCCCGCCTGCCCGGGCCGGGGTCAGGGTCGGGGCCGAGGCCACGGCCACGGCCGGACAGGGCGGCCCCGCCTCCCTGCGGCCCAGCGCGGCAGGGTCGGGGCCCTTGCTTAGAGCGGGGGTTTAATAATTTTTTTCCCGGGGCGCTGAATGTTGTCAGGTGGGGCTGCGGCTGCCGGCCCGGGGGAGCCCCGGGCAGCCCCTGGCCCCGGCCCCTGCACTGCGCCGAACGGAGGAGGAGCGTTCCAAATAACAGCGGGAAAGCCGCGGTGGACACAGCCGACTCCTCCGCAGCATGGCTGACGGAAGAAAGTAGCGCTGTTAGAAGTGTCACATTCCACGGGCACTGGACTAAGGAGACTGAGATTCCTTTTTTTATAGTCAAGATGAAGGAGGGATGAGCTCGGGAGCACTCTAAATCAGAAAAAAAAAAAAAAAGTTTGGCTGCTTTTCTAATCATCTGTTTTCTCTATCATTTTGATAATGGTCATTTAACCCAGTTCCTCTGGCCTCTGTACCTCTGGCTGAACACAAATCTGACATCAGCTGCAAAATTAGGAAAAAAAAAAAAAAAAAGAAAAAAAGTAACTGAATTTCTCTCAGGAAAATGGACTGTGTTCCTTCTGCTGGAATTAAAGAACAAGTTAATATGGCTTTGATTGAATAATTACTATAGCTTATAACATGGTGCCTTTGAGAGAAGCCTGAGCTGCTGCTCTGTCTAAACAGTTCCTATAACTAAGCTTGTGTTTTGACTAGAATCCCCTGAAGATGCCATGATAAGCCCCTCCATCCTGGTTGATTTCTTACAATTTTTTTGGGCAAACATACAGTCCAGAGAACACTGAGCCCTCTTTCTTGCCTAACAAGATTTCTGTCATCAACTTCCCAAAGTACTAAGGGAAACAGCAGTCTGAGTGCTCTGGAGGTTTTCCCTACATCTGATCAGCCTCTATCTGAAGCTGGGCTAGACCAGGTGATGCACATCTGCAGGGAGAGCCATAAGGAGTCACTGGGATTTCCCTGTTTAACTCTGCAGTACAGGCCAAGGTAGGGGAAGATCCCTGAGAGTGGTGCAGATGCAGAGTGTGTGTTGCAGGTGTTCTGAGGCTGATGAGAAATGCAAGATCACTGTGAAGGTGCCATACAGGAGAAGCAGATTAATTTGCCAGGGGTACCAAATCCTGAATCTGAACTCTTGTAAGGGATATCCTATCCAGGCATTTCCCAACAGTGCTTCAATGGGAGCAATTGGAGCATCCCTTTTCCCCCAAGTTTAGAGGATGGGGCAAATGAGGAAGGGGCTGGCCTTGTGGAAATGTCACTGAACTTCTACATGCTGATGAAAGGCAGGAAAGGAGTAACCACAGGCAAAAAGTAAGATTTGCCTATGTGAAGAACAACACTGACTTTGTAAAGCACCATAACAAAGTACTGCCACTGACTCAACTGAAGGAGGTGACAGATTCATGGAACATGTCCTCTTTCCCTTGAATGCCTGAGGTTGGCTGTAAATCAAGCAGGTTTTCTTCAGGATGGACCAAAATGGTTATCAAGATCCATTACTCCATATGAGTATAGGCTCAGCTGTGTCACAGAAAAACTCTTTCAAAGTTCTTGTCTGATACCTTTTGGGACTGCTCTGAGCAGAGTGGCCAGAGCCATGCAACCTGCAAAGTGCCACAGTCCTGAAAACTTCATGATCTAATGACACCAGAAGAGGCTGAAAATAAAAGAATAGCCAACTGCTGCCTGCAGTTGCTGCTGTGATGAACACAGTTTTTCATGAAAACAATACAGTGTAAATTATTTCAAAATACTACATAACAATAAGATTCTTCCTAGTGATTCTTTCAAAAAGTGAATTTTCAAGAAAGAATTCAGAACCCAACAGTATTTCAAAACAAGCCCTTGATACTGAGTTGGAGAAAAACTGGTTGACTACATATTAAAAATCCGATAAAACTGAGACATAAAGGATGAAGCGTTCTCCATTTTTTTTCTCCAGCTGTTACCAAACCCAGCTGAAATTGACAAAATAAAACTTTAAAAATCCATTCAAAAAACCAAGCAAGTTTGCTGACTTTATACTCTTTTTTGGGAACTTAAAAGACTAATTTTAATTAGATCTTCTTTGAAACAGGTGGATTCATTACTAAATTCACATTAATGCTAGAATTTCAGAATGGGGTACTTTGTGGAGTACCTAAAGCATCCCTCTTGACCTACACTTTCTGAAGTGAAAAGTTTCTGATGAAAACTGAATATTATAGCTTGAGCTCAGTGTGGCTGCAGCTGCACAGGCTTTTCACACATGTAAATGGCATTTGTCTGTAAGCTGTGTTAGGCTTTAGCCTTAACACCACAGCACCAAATTGCTTTATTTAACTTGCAGATAGGAAAAGCAATGAATGCATTAATGGTGCTCATCAATATCTTCAGTCAAGTTTTGAATTTTATGTTATCTGCAACTATATGTTGTACAGAGGGATTTTTCCAACGTATATAAATACCTGAAGGGAGGATGCAAATGGGCTGGAGCCAGGCTCTTTTCAGTGGTGCTCACTGACAGGACAAGAGGCACAAACTGAAACAGAGGAGGTTCCCGGTGAACATTAGGAAATACTTTCTCGCTGTGACAGTGACTGAGCACTTAAGGAGGTTTTGGAGTCTTCATCTGCGGTGTTACATTTAGTGCAATACAACATTCATCATTGAAAATATGTAAAAGCCATCTGGTTTTTGGGCAGGTGGGCCTTGAGCAGGGAAGTTTGACCAAATGATCTCCAGAGGTCTTCTTCAACCTCAGCCATTCTGTGATTCTGAGATGTTGATAGATTCTGTAACACATGAGATGTTGTATGTTCTGGCAAGGAACCTAAATTTTTCGTTGCTGAATTCTGCAGTATTGTGATACAGCTGTAGAGAAAATTTGTGAAATGCTAACAGCAAGTGAATGTCACAACTAGGGATATTTTCTTGTTGTATGTACAGATATTACATTTAAGCTTTTCAACCCAATTCCCCCATTTTCAGTATGCTTTTAATGCATGATCATTCTCCATTTGCAGCCAGCTGGGACGTAACAATTGCTATTGGTGTTACCTACAGAAATAAAAGGACTAAAGATTATAGAATATTACTGATGACAAGTTAAAGTTAGCTTTAGGTTCTCAGAGCTTAGAGTAGATACTTGTCTTAGCTTCACTACTTTAAACAGTCTGAAAATTTAAGGGTATTTTATTAGTTTTCACTTTCATCACTAGCTTGAAATACTAGTAGGGGGCAGGAGAGAAAGCTTTGATTCTACAGCACAGATTGACTGGGAAACTGGTGTGCACATTGCACATTTCAAAAAGCACATATAGCCCTCAGAAGAGAATGTTGTCTTAAATAAAGCACTGCTCTTGTAACCTGATGAGAGGGGAGGGGGAAGCAGGGGAAGAAAAGGAAGGATGTGGTGGTTATTGTATTCATGGCTTGAATTTTAGTATTTGTTCTCCACTTCTGTTGTCTACCAGCTAACCCAAGGATGTGTCAGATTATTTTATGTTTCCTCTTTGAATTTTTTCTCTATTGTTTATTGTAAGTTTCTTCTTCACAACTGAAAGTCTTTTATAATTTCCACTGTTTGTCATAGACTCCTGATCTCTGGTAGTCAGGCGGATCTTGGATCCTGTGGCAGCTGAACTACTAAAACATGCTTTTTCTGTCTTGTTCTAGACTGCATTCAGTTTCTAGGTTCAAGGATAAATTAACTTATGTTTGTTCAACATAAAGGACAAAGTCAGAGCTAATGCCAGTTCTTTTGAATTATATTTTGGACTGCTGCCCTTCTCTTAAATCTTCTCTTTTGGTAAAGACCAAAAATACAAGATGAAGTGAAAAATAAAATTAGTCTGACTAATGAATCATGATAATGAAATCACCCCTTGTGCAAATGATTCAAATTATGCTGTGACAAAAAAGAAACATTTGATGTTAGGATTTAATGGAATTCAAGAGTAATATGCACAGTTTATTTTGACCCAATTCCTTTATGAAAGGAGTAGGGTGCGTTATTTTTATACATGTCCTTCAGTTTGGTTGTGATTAAACTTTATTCCCTCCCTAGGTAATTTTCTGCATATCTAGGCAGAATTACCAGGCCTACAACTTGACTTGAGAAACACTGTGCTGTCTGTTACAGAAATGGGGTTGAGAGGGATTCTGACAGTTCTACTCACCCTAAGTAAAGGAAAGCTTTCCTTAACCACGATTAGTTATCCAGAGTAAAAGTAAAAAAATTAAAACTGGTTAAAGCATAAATATACTGGATAGATATTTGCCTTAACAACAATAAGTTATGAGAATTTTCATAACTTGTTATGAAAACATAACAAGTTTCCCAAAAATGTTAAGCTTCTAAATCCAACTTTAGACTTCTAAGTAAGCTGTTTCTCAAAAGTGCTGAACCTGCAGCAGTTCCCATTGAATGCTCAGGCTTGTAAATGCATGGCTGAGAGGCACGATGGCAATATCAAAGGGGAAAGGTGGTTGCTTCAAAAAAACTGGCACACTATGCTTTTATAATATACAGCTGCACTCCACAGTTTACACCACTAAAGTTGAAATATTTGTTTTACAGACAGCAAAACTGAGCTCACATACAAAAGATTTATCTGATGTCCTACTGATGAAGGAAATAGTATCTAAAATTTGGAAAGTTAGTAGAGGCATTTCCATTAGAAAGCTGCTCTAAGAAGGCAACACTAAATGTCCTACCTTTTCCTGAATAAATAAAAAAATCTGCAATGAAGGAACTGACTTTAAAGATGTAGCATCTTATTAATGCAGATTATTTACCGTTGGCAGAGGAGATAAGCATATCCTACTGAAACCATACAAGAACTAAATGAAAGGCTATACTGAGAAATTTGTACAGTAGGTCTTAAAATAGCCTCAAAAAATTTGGACATTGCACTACAATACGCTTTTTAAACAGCTTCATTTTTAATCTCCACAAAGTTTTAATTAAAATGAATCAGAATAATTAAAACTCCCCAAACGCCAAGGTCTTCCAAAGCCGAGTTCCGGCTTCATGCAATGATTTAATGGGCACAGGCTGCCCTCTCTCGGTCATAGCAGGAATAGCTACCGAGGCCATCCGCTGCTCCGAGTTGATCTGCAGCTGCGTCCACGGGTCCCGCCTTACAAAAAATTCCCCACGTTTCTGCCAGATAATAATTGCTTGATAATGTAGTGTAAGTATTCCTGTAATTTGAGGCAGAACCTTCCTCTTCTTGTCTTTAGATTTAGACTATTGAAAACGAATGTCACTGAATTTAAAATATCTGCACTCTTTCTTACACTGCTTCAATATTCAGATTTCCAGAGTGTTCCAGTATCAAGAAATGAAAAGAAATACTGAGAACACAATAGCATTCTATGTTTGGAATATTTCCTGTTATAGACATTTGACCAGACAGATTGATATTAACCTACAAAAGTTAGAAAATGGAAAAAGAGGTCGGGAGAGAGTGAGGACTAAATGACACAAAATCCCAGATTTCAGTAGGACAGTTCTCCACAGAATAATTTACTATCCATGGATTTCCTGTTAAGCATCCACTGGAAATATTTACAGCCCTTGGAAGACAGAAACAACCAGCAATATAAGCTTTATTTTTCTGTAAAACAGGGGAGGGATAACTCAGCAATGCACAAAGGAGCAGAAGTAACCCCTCTTTCCACCATGTCCACCATCCTAAATTGACCTGAAAATACTACTATCTCTTACTTAGAAAGACTTGTAAGCAGCAATCTGTGTGACAGACAAGGATCACATGCCAATGTTTTCCCAGATGATTAAACCACAGTGACTATATTGGAGCTGGTAACCTTTGCAGCTGTCAAAATAGATCTATGTTCCTATTTTAAGGTACAGAGCTCCTTGCCCTGCAATGCTCAGCTGAACTGATCTAGATACCCAGCCTTATTTATGCGCTGCCTAACTCCAGAAGCAGCTGTGGACTTTGTGACTAGAAAGTAGATCAGTTAGATGTCCTCTAAAAGAGTCAAAGTTTTGGCTGACCCTTTCAAAAGTCACAAAGCTAAACCAGTTAGGGATTCAATGATGAGACAAGCATGCAATCAGCATGTCCCCACCTTTGCTGAAGCAGAATATTGTGCTTCAGAAAGCCCTTGATTTCACTCAATCACTCCCACATTTTGTTCTCATCCATTCTCCTGAGTCCCCTCAAACACACTGTAATGTTGTTTTCACACCAGCTTTAGCAGTGATGACACTGACAGCGTGCCAGTTAACCAGCTCTTATTCCCCTTCCTATTCTGTGTGCTCTCATCACATCTCTGTTTTTTTTCCAGCCCTATCATGGGTCCCACATGATCAGTAACATTTATTGGTATAATTTGTCTCCTAAGAGCAAACTGTTATTCAGACTACTGCTTAGGCTTCTGCTAGACTTCTGCTGCTTTTCAATTATAAATTGCATGAAAGGCAGAGTAAAAAGCTACACTGTGTTTAACCACAAATGTGAATCTGTGGCACATGCCAAACCACTAACATCTCCTCATCTGATACAGCAGTTACTCTGAGCTGTCCAAGTTACTCTGATGCTCCTCCTCCTGCATCCTTCTGCCAACCATTCTGGCAGAAAGGTAGAAGGAACAGCTGAGAGGGAAGTAGTATTAAGTACCTACACTAAGTGTAGAGGCTTAGTTAGTATGTGATGGTTTTTTTTCTCTCAGTGGAACTTTCAATACTATTTGAGTTGTATTTGTGTTTTGAAAAAGAGTATTTTAAAGGGGAGGAAGATCCTCCTGTCACAGTTCCTTGCAGTAGAGGATTAAGTGAAGGATCTGAACTTCTACAGCAGCACTGTTTTGATCTGGGTTGCACTCTGTTGTTAGAGTGGTATAGGAAAAAACACCATTGGAAAAAAAAAACCTTTTCATTTTTTTCAGTCAAAATATTTTGAACTCAAGGAATGTTAAAATATTCAGCAAGAACTTAACTTTATCAGAGGACCTCAATAGTTGAGACAAGGTTACATTTTATAAACATCAGGTGGACTTCCTGATTATGGAATCCTATTTGTGCTATCATATGAGAAGCAAATATTTGGAGATACAAAGCCTTTTGTTGACTTAACACTCTGGAGTGATGCTATGGAATAATTTAGGGTGTTTACTTTAGGAGGCTCAATAAAGGTCAAATGAATCTTTGGGAAAAAATCTCTTGTACAGTATATTGCCTATATTGTCCCTGTGAAGAGATTGAATAATCTTTTCACCTAACTTAATTCTAATTGAAAATATCTCTCTATATTATACATTATCCATAAGATAGAGATATATATCATATAGATAATATAGAAAGACGTATTATCTCAATCTAGGCTCTAATATAAGTTTAGGCAATGACTCTCTTGAGGAAGTTTGGGTTACACACTGCTCCTGGAATAATTATTAAGGTCATGATTATTGCAGGTTAGTGTTTGGTGTACATAGTGATTCATACAAAAAATATCCTTCATAAGGCTGTCCTCATCTTAATGTATTAATATTATTTGCATTATTCTGAGATAATGCTTTGCAAACCTAGGCTGGTTATAATGCAATTCTGTTTGCACATTTTCATTCCTGCCCCCACTTCCATTAGAAAATACTCTGACAGGAAGAAACTGATTTCTTTATATCCTATATATATATACTGGGTTTTTCCTGAAAATATAAAGCAAAAACATTTTATAGGAGACATTTAATTTAGCATAAAGTTAAATATTTTATTTGAAACTATTAGTAAGAAAAAATGAGTGACAAGCTACAAAGGAGTTTCTTACTTTCTTTCCCAGGTGTCCAGCATTTGCTACGTTCTCCCAGAATACTGAAACTATGTATTCTGGCAATGTGTTAAATCATCAAGCTACATAATGTTTTGAGACTTAGACACTGTTTGAAATATGAAAAATATTCAAATAATCATTGTGGTAGCAGCAAAAAAAAGAGGTGACTACTCTATATCCTTGTGATTAGGACACAAGGTACTGCTGACCATAGTTTCTGCTGCTTTGAAGATTTGTCTGGTTGTACACAGCAGGACAGAATCCACAGCTGAGAAACAGCAGAAATGCTCAGCTTTCACAACCCTTTGATTAAGATTCTGTTTAGTAAAGCAGGACTTTACTAAAGTAAAGTATGGATTTATATATTTTTATTTCCAAAAGGAAATCAATGAACTTGTGAACATCTGAAAAGAAGGCTAACACTGGGCTTTTTGATTAAAACCTGTCCCCTCCCTCTGCAAATATGGGAGCCTGTTCCCACCTCCTGCGGAATGTTTATTCTGTTATTGTACTGCAAAAAGTTTGACTGCATTTAATATACAGTTTGGGAATATCTGAAATAATATATTTTAATTAATTTACTATTTACTCTTGTCCTCCCCTCCCATCACCCTAGGCAAGAAAACCTAACTTGCTAAGACTTGATATGTATGGGCACATACTAACCAAAAAAATTTGTTCATCTACAAGATGACTTTAATTAAATTATCACACACACCTATTAAAATCCTGTAAGAGATATTTGTCTCAAATCCTACAGCAAGAGTAGGTGACAGAACAGGGTAGCCAGGACAATTAACCAGACCATATGCTCCACACAAAACATGGAAAATCAGCAGCTCCTTTATCTCCTATTGTTTGGGAACACAACCTGCTTGCTTCTTTTTTAAAAAAGCACACTGCCTTCTGGTAATAAAATTACTGTTTAAGTGCAGTTTGTATCAAAGCTAACTATTGCAGTTTTTAAAAGTATGGCACTAACTATAGGTGATCTCTAAAATAATATTAATTTAACTTGGGCAGAACTAGATTTGTGAGAGATGTTCAGTGAGAAACGCCAGGATTTTTCCTTGTTGCCAGAAGATCCTCTTCAAAAAAAAAAACACAGTGCCAGAGTCCATTTTGCTTGTAGAGCCTTATCCTTCTCCCCAGAGTGACTCTCATCATTCCTCCTGGCCTTTGGCACTACTTGTTTCCTGATTATAGTCTTTTCTATCCTCAGTGAAAACTCGAATCAATTTAAAGTAAACAAAATAGAAGATTAATCTATAGATATTATATTCCTTGGAAAACTGGGACTTCAGAATTATATATTTTACCTTTTTAAAGCTGTCACAAACACTGACTGTTAATGAACTGGTAAAGCAAAAATTACTCTGATTTAATCATACTTCAGATCTCAGCTTTGTCCTTAAATGAAAAAGAAAAATCTGTCCAAATCTTGAAGTTCTCACCATCAGGGCATATTATTTCCTGACCAGATTTAAGAAGCTTCTCCTTCCATCGACTTTTCCCTAAACTCTCATCCACCTTCCTCTCCTGCTCCCCTCTATCCCTTGATTCCCTCTCAGGCTTCAAAATGGAATCAACTCCTGAATCAACTGTGCTTCAGATCCATATTCTCAGGTAGTTTATCCAACATGCATGAGAAATCAGCACAATTTCATATAGTGAAATCATGATTTCAATTCTTGTCAATAAACTATTTTCTTTCAGAGAAAAAGAGCAAGATGCTACCTTGGTATGAAGATTACTGTACCATTAGGCTCAGAGAAGGCAAGATAAGAAGCAGCAGAAATACTAACATTATTTTAGGAAATCCCCAAATAGTACTTATCATGTTACATTTAATAAGCATCCATACAGCCATGTCCACTTTATATCTCACTGGAGTCAAGCTTTTATAGTTTTCTATATTTATTTGTGCACAACTGCTTTTAAGTATTCTCTGTCTCTAAACAATAGGTGACCTGACCTACCAGGGATTATACCTATAAATAGAAACACTGTTGTGAAAACAGTAAACTGGAATTCAAATTAAATCTTTTCCCTCTCCCTACAGCTTTTCAGTCAGTTTGTGGCTTCTTATCTAGAGAGTTTCATATCAAAAGCAGTGGAAATAAACAGGTCCAACAAGATTTGAGGTTTATCTCGATATATCTGTTTTTCACTGAGTTTTAAACCAAACTCCTGACATGCAAACTTGGTGAGTCATATTTGCCTAAAGCAGAGTGTGCTTCTGAAATCTCGGAGGAAATAAAGGCTGTTCTTACTAAGACTTTAAATTGTAATTTAGTGATTACGTACTTGGCTCTGGGCTTTTACCTATATTATGTATTCTTAAGGAGATTAAACCTTGTAGGTAAGAGTTCAGTCAACCAACATGAGAAGTTTAATCATATCAGGCTAACAGATCACTTTCCTGACCTTCATTCTCTGCAAATGAATGAGGAACTGTTACTGCAGTAGTGTTTTATTTTACTGTAATAGTTTCACCCTCAGTATTATTTTCAAGAAATGTGCTATTCCACTTGCACAGCCAGCATGCTCAAATTAAAGCAAGGCTTTTTATGAGTAAGTAAGCCTCCAATCTAATAACTGAAGAATTTAAGTCCTCTGCTAGAGGTCTCTTGGAGGTCTACATCCTTTTTTTTTTCTAGTTCCGTAGCTTCCTAGAAGTAGATTCTAAATTTTCTGGAGACTATTACTTATGAGTGATGAAGAACTAGAAAGTAGCTTCTGAACTGAAGATTGAGAAAGTGCCTAGCCACTAGGTGTAAATGCTGCTGACAGACTAGGATCATAAATCTTGGGATGGGAAGGCCAAACAGATGTATTTATGCCATATCTTCTTGTTAGTATACTGTCATTGCATTCTCCTAGTCTGATCTCTGTTATGATTACAATCTTCAGCAGGTTATTTAATAAAGCTGGATGTGGCATAATCTGCACAAGTTACTGCTATTTGGCTACCTTTTTCATTCTTATGTCAGATCCAGTATGGGAAAATAATCAAAATGCAATTGGTTTAACATTAGCATTTTATACATTAAAAAAAACATGTCCCAGACAAACAGTTCCATGAAATCATAAGAGAGCAACAGCAGTACAAAGCTAATTTTTAAAGAGCCCATGTTAAGCATATTTGCCGTGACTAATCACTTATTGCAATGATTTAACTGCTATCTCTCATATGGTGCTACAGACAGCTGGAGACAGAGGACTTCTTTATAATGTTTGATCTATAAAAAAGCACAAAAAGGCTGACAAGCAGTCCATTTTTAGCAAAGATCAAATCTCTTTGTTGTATTTGGATAGTCATTCCAGAATTACTACATGGAAACTTAATTAATATTTATATTTTACAAAATACTTTGTTATTCTCCTTTTCAAATAAATTTACTGTCTTCTTGCAGGATAGACAGTTTGTTACTGAGGATCAAATTTCAGAAGTTAAGGAGATTTACTTCAAATTTAATCTGAAGTTTTGAGCATTAAAAATAATTTAACTTGAAATTCAACTTTCAGTTATTCTGTTTTCCTTACTAGGAACTGGGATAGAGAAGAGGAGGAAAATAAATATCTTCAAACTGGCTAGATAAAACAAATCAACAACAAACCAGTTTGGTTAATTAGAATATCCAAGATTTTTAATTTGTATTGGTCTTTTTACTAGCTCTGGGAAGTGGAAAACATTTGTAATGCAACACACACTGCCAGTCTGCCCTGGGCAGAAGATGGGGAGTACTTCCACTCAGAAATACTTTCTGCCCTGCTTTACACAGCCACACAAAGTCACTGAAGAACCAAGAAATGATTCCAGGTTTCCACACATCTCCATGCATCCCTTCTGCTTCCCTCTTAGCTGAAATACAAAAGCAATCTTTCCCAGTTACTTTCTTACTTCCATTTAAGAATGTTGCCAGAATTATTAGAGTTCAATCAAAATATTAATAGAATATTTCCAAATTTCCTTTTGTATGTACACTTAGTGCTTTAGGCACATGAAGTTGTGAATGTACTCTTTGTAATAAGGCCACTAATGAAGCCAATCCTTTCATGCTTTGTCACTGTACACAATACTACTGAGCTTTCTTCAGTTTTCCAACCCCACTACTATTGTTGATTTCCTCAGTGAGTCTCCAGCTATGAAAAATTCAAACTCCTTCCAATTAATTCATAATAATGTATGACTAGGGAATAGGAACCTGTGGATCTTGATTTCATTATTGTAGACTTTTGCTTCACTTTGAATTTACTTAAGCATCACAATATAAAATATTAATATAGTATTTACATGCTAATTTTTACTTGCTAACTATTATGTGATGAATTCCTTAACAAATGTGCCAGCATAAAACCCAGGAAAAAGCTGTCATCTGTAGGGACTTAATCTACTTTGTGCTACTTCAGTTTCTGCCTCTACCTCACCCAGGCAAGCCACTGTGTACATTGTTTATTCATCATATGGTTCTCCACAAAACCACTAATCTTCTTTCACAACTCCTTTCAGCCTAGGATGGAGTTGTTTTTTTTGTGATCCCGTGTCAAACTCAGAAGCTGTCAAGATCCTCTCTCTCATCCATGTTCCAAAGAACTGATCTAATAGCATGCAACTCCTTATACCCCATTAAAGCCCAAAGCTGTTAACTTCGGAAGCACCTGAGCTTTCTAAGAACCATAGCATCAAGTCTCCCAAAGCATTGAAGACATGTTTGGTCTGAAGCCTAGCACCAAGTTAACGGCATATCATGCCTAAACCTGGTTAGCATCCAGAATATCAACATTCTTCTTCAGTCCCCTGAGGAAAGCTCTGCCTACCAGGCATTCCTGGGGAGCACCTACTGAGTACCATCAGGAACTGGCATCTCAGGAGATGTAATGGCAGCCACAACATGGATTAAGCTAGGCATGGTTAAGCATGGTTTAAGCTTTAAGAATTAAAGCTAATTGCCCCACTTCCCTCTTTATATCCTACCACAACTGCTATAACGTTATGGGCTGGCATCCTGGAGAGGTGTGCCAGGCTTCAATTCTGGTTTCCAATAGTTTTTTTTCAATCCACATGCAAATGATTGTAAAGTATTGGCTCTGTCCTTGAGACAGCATCAATAACCTTACTCTCTTCTTCTCTGGCAAGTAGAACCAAGTCCATTTTTTTTTTATTCTCTCTGAACCAGAGAAACAGATTTTATCCTCATCAGTGGAACTCATTACAAACAAAGGGAAGGCAGTCCTTCCCAAACCAAAAATCTAGTGCTTTAACTATTTCCCTGAAAGACGTCAGCCACCTGACCCCTGACCTTACAAATGTACAGATAAAACTGAAACTGAATTCCTGCTTACAAAGACCTGTGGGTAACAAAATCAGTAACAAAACTGATTAGTGCATTAGAAGTGTCATGAAAAATACAGAGAGAGAGTAAACAGGAGAGAGAGATTTCTTCTAGAAACATACTACCCTTATAGCTTAGTTTCTCTACTGATATTTTCTCAACCTGAAGACTGAAATATTGCAAAACTGGGCAATTTTTCGAGTATAAAGTTCAGAATCTTAATGAAGAACTGTATCTTCTTTACAGCTTTGTTAGGTTTAGGGATTTATTTTTCTGTATAAGAAACATGGAATCACAGAATAGCTTGGGCTGGAAGGAACCTTAATAGTTCCAACCTCCCTGCCATGGGCAGGGAACACACACCTTCCACTAGACCAGGTTGCCCATGAGCAATACCTTTCAGCAATGCTTTTACTTTCATCATCAGAAACAGCTGCATGCTTGCTGGGAAAAGTGGAAAGAACTAATTAGGAATCTAGCTTTTATATAGTTTGCTGGGAGCGTTTCTTACCACTTTTCCACCACTAATGGCTTGATAATATAGCTACTTGGAGTCAGAAATACCAAGTGTTTCCAAGTGTTGGGGTTTAATTCCACTAGGCAGCTAAGCACTACACAGCCAAACATGGAACACCAAGGTGGGTTATATTGTCTGGGTCTAGGAATTTTTACTTTTAATACATCTTTTTCCATAAACAAATACACATGGTGTAAAGTAACCACTGTGAGGTAAGTTACCACTCCCAAGGAGTACTTCTTTGATGTATATAGGTGTTTTAAATACTGTTAGCATTTGGATGCAGCTTTTAAAACATTTTGGAAGTATTTTTGCCTTGAATAAATAGATAATACATACAAAGAATGCTTGTAGAAAGGATGCTTAGAAAACAGAGACAACATTAACTGTGATTCTAGTAATAAAACTGAGCAATTAAGTTATGCGGAAATATGTATAATTTGATTTTCAAAGGGAATTTCAATTATTCATATTTTACTGGCACTAGTATTGATTAGTTTTACACTGAGGTATTTGTGCATACTTGAAATAGATGGATTTTAATATGTAATTACACATACATATAATTAATTGTGAAATTAGTATCCTGCTAGTTCGGTATAAAGTATCTCATTAAGTCACATAAAAGGGCTTGATGACATGAGATTTCCAGTGTTACTTTCTTTGTTTTGATGTTTAAGACCACGCTACTTAAAATGTGCAAACAATGGTTCCTGTCTTCTGCTTACTTCTGCCAATGTTTATTCTTTCTGTAACTTTTACAAATGAGGACAATTAGTTGTCTGGTTTGTTCAGGCAATTATTATTACCAATAAAAATGAAATCCTGAAAAGGTCTTCCAATAAAGAAAATCAACACTGGAATTGAGTCTGAAGTTTCAAGAATTAGTAGTGGGTAGAGCCAAATACTACTTAAGCAAAATTTCTTGACTACTTTGCAATAGAAAAACTGCTTGCATGTTTCCCAACTGATTGCATTTTCCAGTAATGGGAACAAACCAAAGATACATTCTAGAAATCATAACGAATAACTGACATAGATTGGGCTAATTAAACCTCATTGAAAATTAGTTTTGAGACTGTTAAGGAAACTTAGTAATGTTTTGAGTGAGATTTATTATTTTCATAAAAGCTGACAGGTGGTTTCACAGATCTTCTAGTGGCAAAGCTAATTTGATAGCTTCCCCATGCCCAAGGGTGTGTGTTCCAGTGGATGAAGAAGGGCAGGAAGCTGCTGCCTCAGAAACTGTGCCAATTCCCTGCTTGTAAAGCCTAATCTTAAGAATAAAAAAGAAAAAACACTGTCTTTCTGAAGTCGGAGATGGAGTTAAACTCTACCTCTGGAGAGCTTGTTTCATGTAGGCAGACATGGTTCAGTAATCCTGCTGCATTTTGCCATTTCCTTTGAGTTGGGATCTGCAGTGCTGCACTTTACCAAAAAGAAAACGAAGATTGTATCTCTCTCCAAGTCTGTCACTTTTGTGACACTGAGAGCAGCTGACACAGAACCACACCCTGAAAAAAAGTAAATAAAAATGTAAGAGACAGAGCAGAGGCAACTGAGGTAAGCAGTAGTACTTTCTGTAGAAAACCCAAGAGGAAGAAATAATTGTTTTTGAAAGTGCAAAGAACTCTGTGTCCTGCTGCTTGACTGCGTATTGTGTTGAAAAGGACACCTCTGCTAGTTCCTCATTAGTTTGGTTAATAAACAGATTAAGTCTCGCACCAAAACATCTGAGTTTTCATGGTTTTGGTTATCTACTTGACTGAGAAGAGGTATTTCCAACTATAAACATCTCACATACTGTATCACCCTAATCTTTTAACACTTGTATCTCAAAAAAAAAAAAAAATTGCATAAAAAATAGTGGTTACAGTTAGTGCCATGAATAGAGCTGACAGTCAAGCACAGAGGAAAAGGGTTAAAACTTTCATTATTTACAGAGCAATTCTTTCCTGTCTATTGCAGAAATGGTACTGAGGTACTATTTTTGAGAACATAATTTTCTGCATATTTTTTTTTACTAGAAAAGGAGACTGGGAGGTAGTGAGAGGAGGAGATATCAGCATGATTGTCCCAGACAGGAAGCTGCCAGTCTGGTATTCTGAATCTACCTGTGGATGGGTCTAGTTAGGGGCTGATAAGGGTATTTCTGCACACAATGTTGGTACCAGATGAAAAAACCCATTAAAAAATCTGTCTTTATAATTATTGCAATATTGTATCTTAAATGAGTGGAGTTTACCTTAAGTATTCAAAATCAGTAATAGCAAGTAAATAACTTACTTAGGTTAGAATAATTCAGAGTATTCTCTTTGGAAGTACTGGGAAGCTATAGCTGCCTCTGCCTTGGTACAAGAATAAATCTTTAGTTTCATGCCATGTCAGTAGGAAAGTCCAGCTTCGGCTGCTGAAATACAAAGTGAGCCAAGCTCTAATCATGTGAGTTACTTTACCAGAGTATAAAACCAACCTCAAGTTTAGCAGTGAAGATTTAAGGAATAAAGCATGAATTTCAGGCCTAGTGCATGGGAAGAGGTAACAGAGTGAGTGGAAGCAATGCCCCCACATGCTAAAGGACAGTGAATCTAGGGCCACATTTAGTTTCTGAATGCTTGTGTGTCCTGGTGATAATGCTGCCATGGTGGCAAACAAGTTCCACAAGCCCCTATGGCTCCTCGGGGCAGGTGCACCACTGCCCTGCCCTTACAGTGAGAATCTTCCATGCAGATAACAGGCTCCATGCTGGTGCAGAGCAATGGCTCCTGACAAAGCCTGGCAGCAGGGACTCTGCCAGCATAGCGAGCACGGCCCCTGAGGCAGCAGAGGCAGAGAAGCCTTCCCTGGCTACAGCTGAAACCCATAGGGAGACACACCCAAACCTGCCTGGGTGAGAGGCTTCCCCGTGGGCAACTCCGTGAGGGTGGCCCTGCACCCCGGGCACTGGGGAGCCATTGTGGCACACGACCAGTGCCATGCAAACCGGGTCAAGGAGTCACCCCGCGCCCTTTAGGATGCGATGCCCCCTCGCTGCACCCCAGCGCTGCGGTTGCTGGGCTCAGAAAACCACGTTTGGGAGCTCTAATACTAAACTTAAGTGTGGGGCACCTTCGGATAAGCCCCACAGGAGCGCACAACAAACGCCTTCGACCCCCAGTAAAACCGACCACAAACAGCCCCATTGCCCGCTTCCCCACAGCAGCTCCAGCAGGGCGGGCGCGGCAGGGCAGCACCGCCCCGGGCCGGCGGCCCCGCGCAGGCGCCGTGCGGGCAGGGCGCGTCCCGCCGCCGCTGGGCCGGGCCGGGCCGGGCAGGGCGGCAGCGGCCGCGCTGCCGACGCGCAGCAGCGCGGGCAAGGCGTCGAGAATGGCTCCGGCAGCGACCGGCGGGACCCCGCCGACTGCGCCATCGCTGGGCCTGATGGCTGACGGGCTGGGCAACAGCTCCGCTCTCGGTGGGTCGCTGCGGCCTCGGTCCTTCACCGCGGCGGGACGCTTCAATTCGCGACCCCCTCGTTCCCCGCCGGCGACCCTTGTACAGCTCCGCGGGCTGTGACCTCGCTGGGCAGTACGGCTCGGATGTCTAGGCTGAGCCCGCTGCTTCTGCCGGGGCCCGACGCGGTTTCCTCGGGGTCCCCGGCGTTCTAGTCCCCGCGGGGAACGAGGGAGGAGAGCGGCAAGGCAGAGGCGCGTCCCCCTCCGCCCTAGCCCCGGGCAGCTCGGGGGAGCGGGCTGGGAAGAGGTCGAGGCTCCGCGGCGGCAGCGGCTGAAGTTTCTCCCGCCTGTCAGCGCAGCGCGGCGGGGGCGCTCGGGGCGGGCGCTGCTCGGGCGGGCTGCGAGTGCCCTCAGCGATCGCGCGGTGCTTACTGTCGCGACAGCCCGGCCTGGTGATGTAGGAGCTTATGGCCAGGAGTGGCGAGGGTGGAAAAAAAAAAAAAAGAAAAAACAACAACCAAAAACTATAATGAGCTGTACGAGCTCGAGTCTGACAACTCCTCGTAGTTGATTCACTTTAACTGGATTCGGATGGCTGTTAAGGTAGAAGTGCATTAAAGCATTGTTTCTGTTTTATCCTCACTTGTGAAGTTAAGCTTGGCTTAGTGTTTAGGCTTTGGAAATGAAAAGTTGACTGTAACCCTTGAGAACTCTGAAGAGCCCTTGCACACATACAGTCACCAGAGGAAGTTAGTTTAAAATGACATTTTCTTTGTTTATGTCTAACCACAACTACTGTGCTACTAATAATCTTGGAAACCGAATTTGTTGCCTGTGTAGTCTGAAGTGCGCTTTTTTTGTGCATTGTCTATGATGCTCAAACACTTGAATTAAAAATTGATGCTCATTTCCACTTTCAGCTTGATCAGCTGTATTACCTTTGAGTAGTATGACATAAGTAACAGTGTACCAGCTTGTTTAAGAGTAAACTTTCAACTTAGTGGAAACAGTTAAGATGGCCTACTTACTAGCAAGGAATAAATCCAGAAATGTTTCTTGTCTTTGTGGCGTTCCTTTTCTGTATTTGTATATTACTTGAAGGCAAGGTGCTTCAGGAGAGTGGAAAAAAATAAGTACCACGAGGCACCCTGAATTTCAGATTTATGTTGCCTGGTGGCTGCTATCTGAGGACCTGAGATTTTCTATGCAAACTATGAGGAGGAGTGAAATTGTGGATTTCTCTTCTTGATCATGACTATATATATATATATATATATATATATATATGTATTGTTGTTGTTTTTTGTTTTTTTTTTTTTTTTTTTTTTTTTCTGTTAACAGATAAAAACCAGTTTGCTCTTTGGCTGTTACTTCAGGGAATTACTGCATGTTTATACATGCTGTCATTACTACACAGCTTACTTACTAGTGGTATCTTGAAGAGGCTGTAAACAGATGTTTTAGTAAATGAAAGGATGTGTATATGTAGGTTTATACTGACTTTGTACAAATGTTTATACTCAGGATTGCTTTATTGAACTTGAAGGCGGGTGGAGAACTCTTGGTATGCTATGTGCATTTGTAGATTTAATAACTACAGCAGCAATTTAGTCAGGTGTCTAGGTGAATAGGATTGTACTTATGTAGGCTAAAAATTGTTAAGTCTAGCAAGAGAGGCAAAAGCTGTGAAAGAATTTTCTTCTCAGAGTTTTCCAAATGCTTTCTGCCAACATATCTGCAGTATCTCAAGATCACAGTGTACCTCTTCACATAAGAGATACTTTGGTTTGGGTTAAAATTGGTTTTTGACTCCTGTAAACTAGTGAGGATTGTTGTTAGCTTGCATAAATTCATTGATACAATGTGCTTGATGGCATTGATTTAGTGCTGCTCACTAGATGCTGATTGTACTTGTGAATTTAACCAATGATATGCAATAGTACTAAATAGGTGATGTGTCCAGGAAGGATTTTATTTCATTGCTTTTTAACAGCCATACTGGTGAGATGTGCTTTATTAAATGTACTGTGGCTGTTTGCAGAGTGTCTTGTATTTGAAGACTGAAGTTTGAGGAACAATTTTCCAAGAGAAATGCAAATGTAATGCACCAGTTCTATGTATTTTTGCTGTGGGAGCTATATGCTGCTCAAGTAGTGACCAAAGCAATTACACCATAAGCACTGCAATTTAGTACTGGTAAACAGTGAACCATAAGCTTTTTGTCTCTGTGTTAATGCAGCATTATCAACCACATACTGCGTTGCACAGAGAACAGGCTAAATCTTACTTCCCTTTATATTTAAATTTTTCCCTTTCTCAGCAAGACAAAACTGCTCTATATACTGTTGTTTTTTGTTTTTTTTTTCTCATTGAATTCTAAATAATGTCAGATGCCTTCATGGTGTGGTGACTTATGATTGACTAGGTTTGGTCTTCCCTGTTGGTTCTTAACAAGCTCTCTGTGGCTGTGAGGGAATTGCAATGCTTATTGCAATTATTTCAGCACTCAAAATCGTTGAGTCTTATATGCATTATACAGTAATACTTTTAGCTATATTTTTTTTTGCTGTGAGTAGGACCTACCTTACATTGCAGGCGCCTCCTTTCTGAATCCCCACCCTACCCTCAGGCTTTCAAAGAAGCCAGTCTAAAACTTTCTGCAGACAATTTACTGAATGTGTTGATAGAATGTGTAATTCAGAAAAAATCGGCATTAGTAAAGATGTTGTCAGGGTGGAGACTTGCCTCTCAGAGTAGAAAGCTCTCTTTCCAGACCTCCTGCAAAGTTTGCCTGCAGTCAGAATTTTTGTAGTGACTTTGGTGAGCCAGAGATTTTGTCTCTAATGTAAGAACTCCTAGCAGGCTCTGGCCTGAGTTACTCTGAAAAGCTTGGTGTTTTATGGTTGTTAACACAATGTTGGGTACCATGGATGCTGTTCGGTGTCTCAGATCTTGAGACTTGCTGCCTGGATCTTACTGTTGGTGTTCACGAGGTGGGTGCATTTAGAATGAGCTTTAAGGAAACTTGGCTGATCCTTCTGCTCATTTCCTTAAGATACAGCTTTTGACAAATCTGATGAAGGCTTTGAAGTCTGTTCTTAACAGAAATTCTTAATCAGCCCTGCTTAACCTCTAAGGCAGTTGGCATTGTGTTATTAGTTGTCAGTATGTTCCTTCATCATGTGGCTTCCTTTTTGTCATCTCACTTCCTGCTTATTTCACTTCTGGTTGTAGGTTCTGATTACTACAAGGAAGCTAGAAGTTAAGTGGAATTCACAAATGTGTTGAATGTTCTTCTTCGATGATAGCTGGCTTTCCTTTGTTATTCACTTTAAGCATATTCCCCGAAGTACAATTTCCTTGAACAATAGACAAAGCAAGTGGTAGGGAATAGGTTTTCTTCACTTAAGAGTTTTTTTTTCTCTAGAAAATAAATTTTTTAACCTCTTCTTTACTGACTTCTATGTTTGTCTGCTCTCTTCTGTAGCTACCACCTGACTAGTAAGGCAGAGAAGCCCTAATGTTTCCTAATTATCTTTGTGTGTGTGTGTGTGTGTTTTGGGCAGTGTTATATTTTGTCTTGTGATTGAAATTGCTAGTAATTTCATCTGTTTAGTTCTGCAAAAGCAATTTGAATGTAGTGTCCAGAATAGATAAATACTATTTGAATCAGATAACTCATAAAAAGTATATTTATTTTGAAGTTGCATCAAATTCTTGTTAAATTTACTATTGGTAAAATAATTAGAGACATGTATTAAATGAATACATGATTGCCATCAGATTAAGTGATTTACCTAAATTATTTCCCTGCTGAGCACCTGAATTAAGAATCTAAAAAAAATTCGATTTGATAATAAAAACCTCTACTGCATCTCTAATAGAATGCTGTATCTCTGAGTAAGTTGAAGGTACTGAATGAAAGAATACAACTGATTTAGAACTTCTTTTCTTTTAAGGAAATATCCAGGAGGGGATGTGCTAGGAGATACAAGCTGGCATTGAATTGACTTCACTAAAACTCAGGTTTTTCAAAGTAAAGTAGTTTCTTAAATTCTTGAGACTGAGGTATTTAGTGTGTATTTAGGAAATTGAGCTAATAAACAAGGAGTTTTTATTTTTATGCCTGAATTTAAAAGCATGTAATTTAACATGAAAGAAGTTTTACGTTAAATGATGCTTAAAATGAATTCTGTAAATGAAAGAACATCCAGATGGAGCAGTCTGATCTAGTGAAGGTGTCCTAGCCAATGGTGACAGGGTTGGGATTACATAGTCCTTAAAGTCCTTTCCAATCCAAATCATTCTACGATCCATCCACCTTTGATATCTGTCCTGGAGGTAGGAAGTGTTGTTAGTGTTTAATGTAGTTCAAAATACACTTCCTCTAGAGCCAGAAGAGGATGAAGCACTGAGTATCATCATCAGGTGTCTCTTGCAGGGGGAGCTGGGTTCACAGGCTGCCTCACCATTTCTCCTTGTGGCATTGCCACAGAAGGCTTAAGCAAAGCTTTTAGCAGCAGTGTGTGTAGGTCTGTGTGGTGAATTGATCCACGAGTGATCCAGGTACAAAAGAAAGGAAAAGACAAAGCACCAGAAAAGCCCCAAAAAGAACCAAAACCCACCCATGCAAACGATATTCTCTCTGATTATTTTGAACCCTAAGTGATGGCCCTTTTTTCTGCAGATGGGTAGACTGGCCTGTTAATGGGGAGGAGGGGGAGAAATGCCTAAGCCGATATTGCTACTGAGGCATGTTTTCCAGCTGTGTTTAGCTTAGATAATTGAACAGATAATGTGCTATACCATAATATTTCATTTGTGTTGTACTTAAATATGTTGTATGTGATCATATTTAATTTGTTTAAATATTAATTAGCATTAAGGCCAACAATAGTTTGTATATTGTGAGATTAATATCTATGTTTCGTTTTCATGCCTAAAAGCAGGGAATATGATCCTGTAACTCCTTAAACTTCATGGACAAGAAGATAGTGAATATATATGTACTTATTTTTAGCAGGTAGATTGCTCAAATAACCAAATTCATAACATGTAAACAAACCTTTTTAAAAGGCATGTCATAAAAAGTAAATGGTATGGGCATAATGGGCAAAATCCAGAGTAACTAAGTAGGATTTTTTACCAGTAGAGTAGAGAGAAGATTACATTGTTGTTTATGAGCCACTTCTCTAAATTAAACAATACAAAACCAAGTGGAATGTGCTTAAAGTAATCAGATGGGTGTAGATCCTACTTAGATATAGTATAGGAGATTTAGAAAAACAGTACATTATTTTAATGCTGAGTTGTATATTGCTAATATAAGAACTAAACTGTTTTGATCTTGGTTATTAAAAGGATTTGTTTTTCAAGAATCTGAGTTGTACTTTAGGCAAGATAGGATTAAGATTAAATATTTCTAGAAATTTCTTATGTGCTTTACGAAAAATTTGTCTATATCATGTAAAAATAGCAATTTAATGAAACATGAAATATTTTTCCACTTATCTGCTAACATTTTTCCTCTTATATTCTGTTTCCTGAAGGTGCTGTAATTTGTCTTGAGCAATTGCTGAGGTGGAAGAACACTACCTTTGTATCTGAGTAACAGTGATTAGAACCAAAAGACTTGTCTGAGGTTGACTATCTTTATATTTTGCATCTTAGGTAAGGATGAAGTAAGAGCAGGCAATGTTCAACTTCAGTACTTGGTATATATTAATTTTTAAGCAAATGAGTACATGGGATCTGAATTAGTAGCATGAGTGCAATTTATTTTTTTACAGCTTAAGCATCACTAAGGGTGCTGAATATCGCTTCTAAATAATTTCATTTAGATCACATCTTCAAGTAAGTTTCATATGTGGACTGGTAAACAATGACTGCTGTATAAAAATGCCAGGACAGCAAAGCACTGAAACAAATCAGTTCTTTTATGAATTGTCTCAAGTCAAGGAAGATTGCTATGGCCTGATTAAAACCACTGAGAAGCACCATCATGCATCACGAGACTGAGGTGAACTGTCAGCAGTCTGATAGAAGCATAATGTGCCTCTGGGGAAAGGGAATAGGGAATGTACAATGAATGATGTAGCTGTGACTTGAGATGTAAAATGTACTGCTCGTTTAGGTCCTCAAGGCTTGGCTTTGCATTATGGCATAATTGCTGAGGGTTTGAGGGCAGACTGTGTAGGGTGTTTGATAATGAAAGCTGTGTGTTTTGCTCTGCTTGTAAGGTTGCACAGCACCAAGTACTTGATTCAGCTAAGTTAATTTCTTCTAGGATATTTTTGCTTTGCTTTTCATGAATTTTTGTGTCTGAACAAAAGATGAATGGCATCAAGCAGTTTCTGGACTTTGTGTAAAGAACATGTTTTTATAGAAATGTTATTGATACAATGTTTTACTAGTAATGTTTGTTTCTTGTTGAATTTTTAGGTATCTAATTACAACCAAAGAAAGTCACATAGGCCTATGTAAATAATCTGGTATGTTGAAGTATCCATATTAATTTAATGAATTTTTAAATGAAAAAAATACTTCTAAGTATGTTTTCCTTCATAGTTCAAAACCTCTGTAAACCTTAACCCTATTAATAGACTAATCTATGTTACAGAGTATTCAGTTGATAAATTAAATTTTTTTCAACATTCTTCTGTCAGTAAAAAAAGTGCCAGTATAGGCACAATTCTCCTTTTGGAGGAAGTATAGGCACAATTTGCTCTTTTGGAGGGTGTTGATGGTGTTAAATTGGATCTATGTTTTCAGTGGCCGTGTCAAGCTGACAGGATTTCAAGTTGATGATTTAAAAATAATTATGTTGGACATTATACTTTTTTTTAATAGAATAATAAGAGTACTGAGGATTGGAGGGGACCTTAAAGATCATTCAGTCCCAGCCCTCCTTTAACCACCTCCCACTAGACCAGACTGCTCAAGGCCTTATTCAACCTGGCCTTGAACACTGCCCTCACATTTAAATTTTTTCTGCACGTAATTAATGCTACTGCCCTTTTCTTTTGAACATACTTCTGAACCTCTGGCTCCATGTTACTACAATTACTCTGGGATGTTTGTTCTAGATGTACTTGTCTATCCTTGCTCATTGTTTTTCCCCACTTCAGCATACTCAGTCAGTGGATTGTCTTAACAGAGGAGTTTGCCAAACCTCAGGCTATACTGATTCAGTAAAATGACTGCTTAAAAACTAAAGACTTTTTGTGGCCTTGTTTCTTGAAACCTGGTTATCTCAGTAATCCAGTTTAAAACTGTTTTCAGGATTACAGTCTGTCAGGAGCACAGTGAGTGGGGTACCAGAGAACTGAATGGGAAAGGACCTCCTGAAGCCACTTTGGATCTGGAGGAATTGCAGTGAACTGTGACTTGGAAAGCCTGAGGCATGGACCGCTAGCCATGTTAAAAGGCCCCCTTGCTCTCTAGGTTTGGTGGGAATTGCCTGCCATGGTTATGGAGAAAATAGATATTACTTTGAGCAGTCCATGCCACTCTTGCCACAAAGAGAGGCAGAAAACCCAGAAAGTTGAGTTGAATAAATTTTATGACCCTTCCACAAAATAGTTTGACAAGCAAGTGGATGTTGATAGTAGGAAGGTGTTTCTCATTCTTTCTTAGAATCAGTACAGTGCAACAAAATCCAAAGTATCTGCCTGTTGTTGTCTTATATTTGAACATGAAAGGTGCTTATTTATTAATACCCTTAAGAGCTTGTGATGTATACTGTTTCAGTTGGATTTGCTAGATTCTGAGATGTTGTAGTCATACAGGTAATACTTCTCTGGTGTGATGGCTTTTCTCCTGCCTAGTAAATGAAACTACTTTTGTTGATTAACTGGGGTACTTTGTGGCTGTTGCTACCTGTAGAGTTAGAAAAAAAAAAAAAAAGAAATTATATTTTGGTATATTAAAGCATGAATTATAAATTCTTAGACTGCAAGTAAATTGCATGTAAGATCAGTTTTCTCAGTTACGTGATTACATCCTTTGCCCTTTCCTGTCTTTTGTTTCCTTGCAGTATAAAACAGCTGCAACCTTAAAGTGTTGAATTGTGGATACGTTTCAATTGTCCTACTCAGGCATATGTTAAAGCTTCTGAAGGTTACGTGTTGGTAAATTCTGCGTATATTCATCTGTAGGATTGCTGGCCTCTTAAAAGTGAATAGCTTTCTCTTTTGGTTTTGAGAACAAACTAGACCATCTGGTTTTGTCCAAAGCAAATATCCTGAGATTCTGCTTTAACATTTTGTTTTGAGATCTGTTCAGTAATTTGTTTGCACTTCTTTCAATTTTTCTGCATTTCTACTATTTCCTAGGAAATTATTTTAGCAAAATGCTTAATACATCTTTTTTTTTTTGTTGCTAATTGAGGTATATCAGTTGTTATTTCAAATAATTTTCATTGTTTTCACTTTGACCAAGTCTTATGTATTGCATACTACCCAACTGACAATTCAAGACTGTTGTGAAAAATTCAGAAATATTTTAAAATTAAAGGTTTACTGTTGCTAGAGGAATAAAGAAAACTAGGATAAATATCAAACTTCTCTTTCTGTCTGTGGAATAACGCTCCTTCTGCAAATTTTTAGAGGCTTCCTTTTTTTTTTTTTTTTTTTTTTTTTTTTTTTTTTTTTTTTGAAAGGAAAGGAAAGGATTATTATTCTAGACATTTGTGTTGGAAAGTGTCCCTGTCATGTAAATGGTTTTCTACTGACTCTCCTATTCTTCAGCCAGTTTGATGAATGGAACAATTGTGAATTTCCTTGTCCATTTCAATACAAGTAGATAGGAAATATCTTGAAATAGATGGATAAAAATGAAACACTTCCTGGTAGTCATTATTTCCTACTCAAAAAAAAATTGTTTTCAGCTGGAGTGGAGGAGAAGAATAGAAGGTAGAAATGCAGGTTGGGGATAATAATGTTTAAGCCTTTATTATATGAGGTGGGTAATGTGTATAAGCTCTAAGGAAGGGTTTGCAAAGGTTTTGAAGTATGCAACATGTAATTTTGGATTTATCTGAGCTGTTGAACTTTTTATACTTTGATATGGGAGAAGGTACTGTGGTTTTAGTTTCTTTGTGTATATTGGACCTAAAAGTGTGTTAATATTGAAGTGATTGTCCAGAAATGTGGAACGTTCATCATCTGAATGGAGCTCACCTGCAAAACCTGATCTAATCAGTGCTGCTTTTGGCAGCATTTAGACTGATGAACTTCAAGTGTCCCTTCTAAAGTAAATATTCTGTACTTTTGATAGATAAGAATCCCACTTTATAACATAGTTTACATCTGTGAAATTCAGAATTTAAATCAAACAAAAGTGCTTAATTGTGGATATAGTGTGTGACAGTGCTTCAGCTTAAATTCTTTGCAAGCAAAAAGAATTCCTTCATGTCCTGTTTCAGGTTTAAATACCAAATGATTTCCAGATCTCAGACAAACAAAAAATGAGCCCACCTTATTCTGATGAGTAGGGGGTGGATGCTCTTTCTTTTGAGAATTCCCACTGTCAAAAATAAAAATCAAGGCTATTTCTTTCAAACCTGATAATTTTTCTAGGGTCAATATTAAATCCTGTATTTACTCTCATATTAGGGAAGGATCCATGTTTTCTTGGTAATTTTGCATGAACTTTGGACTGGAGGAATGGTATAGCATTTTCCTCGCTGATGTGAACAAGGAGCAATGGTAGTGTTATTCTTCTGTGAAATATGTGGGCCCTCTATTTGAGATAACAAGCCTGTCAGGCTACAATATGGTTGGTTCTTCACTGTTATATTGAAGAAACATCACACAGGCTTTTTGGATGTTAGATGTTTGTAACTGTTTGATGAAGAGGGAATATCTGCTGTTTCTGGTGTAAGTTCTCAGCCAGTAGAGTATGTGTTTTCCTCATCATTGCAGAAGGTACTGTGGGAATGTGGTCATGCTTGTAATTTTCTGAATTCTTTCGAGTGGTTTACAGTGTATAGTGATACATTTGTTTATTGATTTACATAGATGGAGAGGTTCCGTGGGTTTTGTCAAGCCATGGCTTACAGACAACTATGACAACTAAAATGGATGGCAATGATGGCAAGGCTGAACACCTAGAGTATATTGCCTTTGCTTTGGTTCCTGTTTTCTTCATCATGGGTCTCTTGGGGATCCTTATCTGCCATATCCTTAAGAAAAAAGGATACCGTTGTACAACAGAAGCTGAAGAACTAGAAGAAGAAAAAATTGATGAAAAAATAGGTAATCAAGTCTAATAAACAAATTCCTGTTTCTGTACATTGCTACTAGTATGAAATAATTTACTGTGAGACTTCTGTCATTTCTGTGTCTATATTTGACATCAAAGCAGTATTAAGAACAATATTTTTGTTAAGACACGTCACTTGGGATTTGATCTCTGCCAGTCAAATCCAGGCGTCTTCCGCTTTTCCCATGCAAGTCTACTAACATTAAGTAAAAGCTTACAGAGGGATCAGAGTATCCCTATATTTGTTTGCAGCTCCACAGATGGAGTCACCAGATCATTTTTCTCCATTCTACATGCTGTTAACAACAAAGTATTGGTGTACATAGTGCTAGGTGAGAAGTGGCAAAAAGCTTCCATTTAAAGCCTAAAGTCTTAGTTTTATGTTTTGCAATCTTAATTTGTTCCTGTTGTGCTGTCATTCTCTTCTTCCTGCTCTTTATAAAACCAAGCCTTTGGACTGAATATCTTTATTCTGTTTTATGTAATGCTGCTTATAATTTTTTTCCTTAAAGATGCCTTTGTTTTTATCCTAACGTTTGTTCATTTGTGCCCTTGTTTTTATTGTTCCTTATTCCCATCTATTCTTACTTGGGGAAAAAAAAGGGTGTTACTAGGTGGGAAGGCCTATAGTAACATGGTATAGCATTTGTAAAATGTAAGTAAGAACAAAAGTCACTTGTAAATACTCTTCTTCCTTTCTCCCAGTTAATTTTTTTCAGTAGGTTCATAATGAGTGCAGATTACAGTGGCTCTGTGGTAAGGGTAGACCCATGTGGTGCAGTAATGATGTGTCAGTGTGTTCTTAAGCATTAACTGCCTGGGGCAGCTGTGCAGTGAGTGGAGCTATCTGTTCTGTTTGTTTCCCTGACTGGAACAGGGGAGTGGTAGCGAAACGGGGACATCCCCTTTGTCTCAGTGGCAGGAAGGAGCTGCCCTCTAAGTTACATTGCAAAGTTGCAGGTATTAAGATGAAGCGTGGGCACAGAGGTCAGGAAGTCCCTAATTTACTGCATAACAGAGGAATTTAGTCTATCAAACTTGCCTCAACCCCATTTTTTTAAATAAAGCATTATAACAGTTATTAGGGAAGGGCACAGCTTTGCCTCTTCATTGTCTTAGTTCCGCAATTGATCTTCTTCAGTCTTTGCAGATTATTCTAGGGGAGCTTTTAATATTGTTAGTGGATGCATTCTCTTTCAAAAGTTGTCAGGTTTTTTTTTTTTAATTAATCATTTGTCATGTCCTTGTAAATGTGGTGAAAATCTTAAATTGAATCCCCCTCATACTAAAAGCTCATAGTACCTGTTTTAGGATAGTGATTTGAGACAGTTTAACTTTTTTTTTTTTTTTTTTTTTTTTTTTCCCCTCCCTGTTGTTAGGATTAGAAATACTGCTCTCTTATTTGTCTCCTCCTTACTAGCTAGAGAAGGAATTTTGAAGTATGTTTGTGAAAACACTGAGCTTAATTAATTCGTAGCTGAATTTATTTGGGCTAATGTACAGATGATAAACCTGTGTTCATAGTTTTTACTTTATTCGTATGATAAAATCTTACCTAAGCTTTCCCTCCATAGTGGCAACACATCTTGCCTCTTTTTAAAAGTGAAGTTTCTTTTGGTGTGTGTTCTGTTTTGGTTGTGACTTTTTAATCATTATTTATTTTTAAAATAGTTCAGTTCTTGATTCATAAGGCCAAGATACTGACAAATATTTATTTCTTTGCACAGAAATGAATGAAACTATACATGAGAATAGTGACACTGTGGGACAAATTGTTAACTACATCATGAAAAATGAAGGTATAGTATTGTGCCATTGAAGTTAGCAGCCCTTGTGATGGTGTTCTATAACAAATATGTTTTTCACATGGTCTTATGTATGGTATGTTTATGTGCTTTCATTTAATAACCAGTTTGTTTATTCTTAGCTCCTTGAAATTGTCTTTACAAGGCAGTAACTTCAAGGACAATAGGGAATTTTCTTGCTTACTTGAAAATTGTTTTGTATGGTAAATTCAGGTCATGCATTTACAAATATTTTAACTGTTTAGGTATTTGGGCCTTTTTCGTTCAGGCTTTTGCTTTGTTTGTGAAGCAAAAGCTCAATGTTGCTTTCTTAGTGGCAGTGTTTACAGCCTGTGGAAGTTTTATGTTTTGACTAGATCAAACTTCTTGTCCTGAAGTGATTATTGCAGCTCTTGTCTGATGAGAGGCTTGTGCATAACTGAGACAATTGGGTATAGAGCACTAATGTTGAATTCTGTAAATGTTATCTGCATGTGTGTGCAAAGTAAAAGATAAAGAGGAAGATGTGGCTGAGAAAACAAAATCATGGTTAAGCACCCCATGGTATGCTTGGTTAGTTCAGAACGTAGGAAGGAATGTTTAGGAGACTGGATGTTTTTATAGGACAAGAGCCTTTTGATTTTACATTTGTATAAATCAGAGTTCTTACCATTGAACTGGCTTTGAGTTACCTCTGAATGAAAACTAGTCCTCTGGAAAAGCAATGGTTTTGGGTTTGCATGTGGGGATTTTTCGGTTTTGTTGTTTGGGTTTTTTTTAGACTATTAGTGCTTTGAGCTTGTGTATTTTTCCTTGAGATTGGTATTAGGTAAGTCATGTTTTTTGATAGGAAGTGAGCAATTAATAGTTCTTGGCTGATAATGAATTTGCATTTTGTAGGGCTCTCTTAAATTGATGTTTTTAATCGGAAGTTCGGTTAAATGTGTGAGGTGATTCAGAGATCTTGTTCAAGAATTTTGTGTAGATGGCTGCGTTTCATGGCTTGCATTGGGATAGAGCTTTGAGTGCAATATGAACTGCAATTTTAGTAGTTTATGTTAAGATTACCCATAGAATTATATTGGCTTTTTTCTCTGCAGTTTTCTTTTGTGATTTTTTTGGAGATACGTAATGCAATCATCTTTCTTTTAAATGAAATTTCTTTGAGGAACTTTAATTTTGGTTTTGTTTTTTTTTTTCTAAAGTTAGAACCGTTCACTTTTGAAGAGTTCTGTTTATTCTCATTGCAGCAAATGCTGATGTGTTAAAGGCCATGGTAGCAGATAGCAGTGTCTTTGAACCTGAAAGGTAATTACTCCTCATTTTAATGCATGTTTCCTGAGGCAACTAAAAGCATATGTTTTCAAAGGACTTTGTTTCCTGAACAGTTCTAAGACTACATTGCTTGCTTGAGTTACCAGCTAAGAGGATAATACTTTGATTTTCTGTTGTGTTTGAGTCCTTAAATTTTAACATATACCCTGGGTTAGTGACTGGCTTTTCTGGTTATGTGTTCTAGGTGCATGATACAGTTTTACTGCATTTTGGGCTAAAGATTTATAGATGCTGCAAATACTGTTTTACTTTGGGGTGAAGTTAAGTACCAGGTGGCTTAGTCCAAAGCCACTGTGGCTTCAGAGCAGAACAGCACTCATTTCATTTGTATAGGTGCTAACTTACAAGACATCTTTTTCTGTCTCTGCTTTTGGTTTACTTTTTTCTTTGTAATTTTGATAATAGACATTGATTGACCTACCTCTTAAGATTTTTCACTGCACACCTGTTCAGATAATTATGTAGAGAAAGCATCTCTGCCTTAGGTGCATTGTATGTGTAAAAAACCTTGTAGATGCATCATATGTGTAAAAGTGCTTGTATCTGTACATGAGTACTTTTAGCTATATCTAGATTCTCAATACTCTTCGTATATAACCTTGTGTTCATATTCAAGGCAGAGGAGATGGAAGTTCAAGTACTATTGTGTCACCTATAAAAGAAGTAGGAGTATATAGTTTCAGCAAAATAAAGAGTCAAGTATACAACCATTAAACACCTATTCTAATGGTGAGAGGCTTGGTTATTGAAACAAACTTGAATTTCTAAAGGGATTTCTTCTCAAGTATAGATATTCTTAAATGTCTATGGTTCTGTAGAGATATTTATTTGAATTTTTTGCATAGGCATGTGTAATGTGTTACCTTGGGCATTTTAGACTATAGTTTCAGTGGTGAATTAAAATACGAAGAGTAAATAAGAGGGGAAATGACTGCTCTTACAGATTCTGACAGATATTCCTGAAGCTTTTTTAGTCAAGTAGAAATCCTCTGTATTTCTTTGCAAGTTCAGTGCACTATGAAACTTCCTAATTATAGAAATAGTTATGGCTGAGTAAAATCTACACATCTCTCACTTGAAGCCATTAGTTCTGTCTTTGCTTCAGATATTGAGCTACTTTTATTTTCTTTAATAGCATTTTATTACATATTTGGAGACCAAATAAATATTTCTTGTCAATATTTTTATTTTGAAAATAAGCATCCAAGTAACTCCCAGTCTTCTCTGGCATGTTTTACTTCTTTAATTTGTTCTTTCTGTTCCCCTTTGGAGTCTCTGCAGTTTGTTTGTATTTCTTGAAGCAACATTTCTAAACCTGCATGATAGGATCAGATCTGGCATGATTAATGCTGAGTAATGTAAATTTAGGTTCACAAGTTATACTTCTGTTATTTCCAGTGTTTTGTCCTTTTTAAGCAAGAACATTGTTAATGATTCATGTTCAGCTCATGATCCTCTTTTTCTGAAGAATGGTCATCTGTGTTGTTGCTTTTTAGTCTAGGTTTAGGTAAAGACTTTCTGCTAAAACACTAAGAATTTGTGTTGTCCTTACTGCAATACATCCAGTATTTTTAGTAAGATTTGTGTATGTGTGTCTTTTGTATGCATGTTCTCTTCTCATCATTCTGATTTCTTATTTTGATCTCTACAGTTTCTATGGGTGACCCAAAGTCTATGGGTACTTTAGCTATTCTTCTATTCTGTTACCCAGTGAATTATTTAAAGCACTGAATTTAAAGCACTAAAGGACCAAAAAAACCACATTTAGAATGTCTTTGCAGTTTCACAGCAACTTCCAGATACTACTTTCTGTATGTGTTTTTAATCTTTTTTACAAGGTGTGCTGCCTTACTCTACAGTTATTTCACCTTTCATGATCTCTGACCTGCTGTGTTACAAGACTGTGTTAAAATTAATGCTAAAGTCCCAAAAAAGTACAACTGGTTTCTATCTGTGCTGTTTGTTTTTTCTGTTTTTAAGGAAAATCAGATTGATTTGATTAGTTAATCTCAAATGCCTTTTGGAAGTTGTACTGCTTTTTCTTTCTAGGTACTTAACATTTTATTTTTTTCCCTTGAAACTGAATGATGTTGTCTCCTCTTGTCATTGTGGTACACATTTTAGTTTTGCCTCCTTTCAATATTGTGGGACTGTGCTCTTCTTCTCAGAGTTCCTTGAGATCCTGCAACAATTCTGAAATACTTTCTATAGTTTTCCAAGGTAGTTTTTTTGTGAGTGTAATCAGCTTATTAAATGTCTTCATCAGTATAAGTTCATGTAACCTGTTCTCTTCTATTTGGGCTGATTTTTCCCCCCTCTTAATTGTCTTCTGTGTTAGTTACCTTAACCACATGACTGCAGCTGAATTAGTTTGTGAAAGTGATTCTAATTGCAAGAATACAGTATTGGAGGAAACTGTAAGCCAGACATCCTCACAAATAAATGTTTCCTGTAAAAACTAGTTATTCACTAGACATAACTGAAGGTTGGATTTAATACTTTTTCCTTTTTAAGAAATAGTATTTTATAGTAAACATAAAATTTTCTTTATTTCTTCTTCCTACAGCCCATTATCTCCTACCTCTCCTGAGAGTCCAATGAGTCCAGGGACTCCATTGTCACCAGGTGTTGTTCCGTTCAGACACAGCTGCAAAGCCCATCACTTTCATACTGTTGGAGGAGTGGTGGAAAAGGATGTTTGTACTCGCTGTAGTCATAAACGATGGCACCTTATAAAGCCAGCTCAAAAATCTAAAGAGAACAGAAGAAGTCGTATTGGAGAAGTTACAGTCCTTTCTGTGGGAAGGTAAGGCTTAGGTCATTTTGTTGTATACTTCTCTTAGAATGCTACAGTGGCCAGGGTTGGATCAGATATCCACTGATTCTGCTCTGTTTATAAGGTCAGTGATTTTTTTTTTAACGACCCTGTTACTATTAGACTGAAGTTATTTCTGGAAGAAGTAAATGTGATTTTATTTTTTTTTGAGAACTATGTAAAAAGATGGAGATATACTGTGGGTATAAATTTAAGGCTCTTGCTCATTTGATACAGGCTAAAAAGAAACAAGAATTGCACACTAATAAACGTCTCTGTTTCTAAATTTGTTATTTCTCAAGTAAGTGTGAGGCTATAGAAACTGCTTCATTCTCTTTGTTATTTTTAAAGCCTACCTTAGATTGTAGTTGTCTTTGAAAATTACTGTTCTAAGAAGTGGTATGCAATCTGTGGATTCTGCTTCAAAACACAAGAAAGTGTGATTCAGCAGGAAGATGCTCTGAAGTGAAGCAGCATCCATGTAGGTGTCTGCTCTGACATCTTGTTCTTGGGACCTGGAAATTTGTTTCTGCCTATGCTGTTGCTCCTGAGAATGATCTAACTCATCTCTGGGAAATACAAGTGCACTTTCTTTTGCTCACCTCAGATTTCGAGTCACAAAAGTGGATCACAAATCAAACTCCAAAGAGAGGAAAAGCTTGATGTCTGTTAGTGGCGTGGAGAGTGTCAATGGTGAGATGCCTGCCACGCCTGCGAAACAGGATGTGAGCGAAGCGCCTGCCACGCCTGCAAAACAGGAAATGCAAGAGAGGAGAAGCTCAGAGTGAAGGCAGGTATCACACATTTGAATGTTTGGAACTCATACTGAAAGTGTTAAGTTGTGAAATATGTGAAGGTAATCAGTACAGTTGAAAATGTGTCAGTTCTGTGTGAAAACTCATCTTTCAATTTCAAAATTCTCTACACAAGTCTGCAAAAATTACATGTGGTCACTCAGTTAATGGTAAATTAGGAAAGGCTATTTTTATCTGCCGAATTCTTATCTAATTGTTTATTCAGACTTTGTAATTAGAGTAGATGTTGAAATAACTTTTGTGGGTGTGGCATCACTAGTCCAACAGATAAAATGTCTGCGTATTAATTTTTTGGCAATAAACAAATTTTGGCAGTGGCTCAGATTTAGTGGCAATGTGCTTATTGTCCAAAACAAACAAGTTATGATGACGCTTGTATCACTGGAATAACTACAGTTATTCAATAACTACAGCTGCTTTCTTATGCTTGCTGCTTTGTACTGCATGCTTGTATAAGATGATTGCTTACTAGATACTTCTCTGATAGATCTGTGGAGCTTTGACTAATAGCAATGGAATCACATGAAACTGCTGATCTCACAGGGATCTAACTAAGCCTGGCGTTTGGGGTTTTCTTGTGAGTCATTAAACTTCAGTAAATTGCTTGAGTTACTCTATTGAGCATGTGAAAAACATGCCTAGCATGGTTTTGAAATGCAATCCGCATTGTGGGTTTTTTTTCACAGTTTAGAATGTTGGGGGGAAAAAATCCTGGAAGTTAATATGGTTTGCCTCTATTTGATGATATGCTTATGGATAATATGAAGGGGAAAGGTGATTTTAAACAAATGTGATTCAAAATTCAGACTTGACCCTTGAGGAAGAAGGGTTCTGGGGTAACATAGTAAAGTTACTGGACTTGAAGAAAGTGAAGAAAGTGCACAGTGCCAAACTCTCTGTATGCAGAGAGAGGGGATAAAATAATGTTGCGTCAAACTATTGGTAACCTCAAATGGAAGAGGGAAATGCACAAGAGAAAATTGGGTCTGTTTAGAAAAGCAACAAGACTCAAATGCCCTTGAGTATCTTAAAGGGTTAAAGTAGAGAGCTGGTATGCAGTGGGATACTTCCTCCCAGCCCTTACTGGCAGCACAAGTTCGATTGTTGAACTAAGCAGAATGTAGTTGTCTGGCCTCTATGCCTCATCACTAAGTTATACCCAGGTTTTTTGAAACATTGTTGTAGAGGAAGAGAGACCTGGATATGTAGTATGCTTCCAAATAATAAAAATGTTATGGAGGGTAATGAGGTAATTTTTTTTTTCACAGTAAATAAGAAGACAGTGATAGGCTAAATTGCAAGGAAGCGGAGCTCAGGTTTCAAAAATTAAGAAATTGGAATAAGCATCTTTATTGCTGGACATTTATAAGACCAGACTTGTCTATGCCAGTGTTTCGCTTTTTGATCTGTAGCACATTTTGGCAAATCAGAGGTGCCTAGTAGCTGCTGTTTCACTGTTGCACTGAAATCTGTGCAGGATCTACAGATATCAGTGAAAGGCAAACAGTACTCTTATTTTCTGATTCAGAATTATGTCCTTGTGTTTAAGGTTTTTTTATGTTGATGTGGTTTCTATTTCTTCCCTTTTTAAAAATCAATATTAGCTAAATGGAATAGGAGATAACATCTTCCTTCACTAGATGGGCATTTCCATGCCCATCTAATTGTTTTGTTAGTTCTGTGACTATTTTTATTTCTTTTCTGTATCTCTAGTGGGAGATACAGAAATCTCATCAGATTGTTCATAATATGAGTTTTCTACTTAAAGGCAAGCTAGTTATCTTCTCTTTAAGCATGAGAAATAGAAAGAATAGGGCATATATGAAAATAAATTTCAGTGCACTTTGAATAAAAAAACCCCATCATTTTGAAATCACTCAAAATGTTTTGTAATCCAGTTTTCTGTCTAATTTGTTCTTTCCTCTCCTAAATAGAAAAGCTGTTCCCTGTAATTACCTAAAAGTTCTATAAATTTAAACCATTACTACTTTAATTTAAAAATAAACTATTCTCTAGAGAGATACAATAGTAAAACTATAAAAAAATTGTCCATCTATGGCAGCTTTTTATTGTAAAACCGCCCCTTAGGATTAAAGTTTTGCCTCTTACGAAAACAAATGCTCTAATAGCAAAGAAATGGTTCAGCAGAATATTTTGATGGTCTCTCTAGTCCAACAGAGCTATTTTGTAAATCGTCTGGGAAACTAGCGAGGTCTGGTTGATTTGCACTACAAAAAATAAACAGATCTTGCTTGTAAAAGGGTATGATGCTGTTCCCTAGCATGGTTCTAGATCAGTTTTTGTCTATTGTCACAAGAAGCTGTGCATGTGTAAACAGGTAGTAGTTACACCTTTAATTCAGCTACTTATTTTGGACTTCTAATAAATTATTGTAGCCCAATTTACTGAAACTGAATAAATAAAACAGCATTTTGTGCCTCTAGTCAATACATTTATGATTAAAGATTATAGTTTGGGGGAATTTGACTCAGATCTTCAGGAAGAAGGCAGACTTAAATGTGTGTTTAACTGGTTCCAGAAGAGGTTTTTCAGTCATTCAGAGGCAGTAGATTTGTGGCTGACTTTAGCCCCTGTTAGTGAGAGTTCCTGTATGAGGTGGAATTCCTGAGTTGGACAGTACCAGAATGAAGTAGCATTGCTGATTGCCTGCATTCACTGCTACTCTCAAGTCCAGGGTTTTTTTCCCCCTAAACTGATATGTTCTGAAGTGACCTCTACAGTGTTTCAGCTTATCTAGTGTCTTGCTGGCTGCATCACTGAAAGTTGTAGCATGTCTTCTCTGTGTCTTCAAGGTCCATGCTCTCAGCAGACTCCATTTCATCAGTTAATTTTATTTCAAATATGCTTAATGGCACATAAAATGAGTAGTAGCTACACAGCTGATAATTGAAGTCAAAACTTTGAGTTGAGCTCTTGGACATTGAGTTGAACTCATCTACTGGGTAAACAGAAACTGGTACTGGTACACTGAAGCTATGTAACATTTTCCATTTGTAGTGCTTAACACTGATGTGATTTGTCAGTTTGTCCATGCATTTCAAGAGTACTAGCTCAATTTTTAGTTCCTCTTTATGATTTCACATGCTAAACTTGGAATGCATGGCAATTACTTCATGCAACTGTGGGGTTTTTTTCCATTTCAGTGCACCTGCTAACTTTTTCATTGGTGTGTCCATCCTAAAACTAATTTTGCTATTTAGGTTTATTTTTAGAATTGTTTTCTTCTCTTACAGGTGGACCTTTTAGAAGAAGATTGTCTGCAAGCACTTTGGAGAAAACTGAAAACTCCCAAGAGATGCATACTATTTAAGGGAATGTATTTATGGCAATGTAGCATTTTACAAGTTCTGTGATGTCATTCCTGCAAGGTTAAACACTTAATGGTTTTTGACCAGTAAAATAGTGAGATTTAGACACTTAAATACTGTTGAGCTGTGTGGACATCATAATGAATGGCTTCATCTTGGAAAGAAAACATACGTACAAGTTTTTGGACAGGAAAGGTAAAAGCTTTATCAAGTCTTAAACTTTTTTTTTTTTAACTTAGACAAGCATTTACCAGCTCAATATTAAGAGTAATACAATTACCTCATGGATAAACTGCATTCACCCCAGTGGTCCATCTGGACTTTTCTTCTCCTGTTTTGCCCGCTCCAAAATTGACAAGTGTTTGCTGAAGGTAAAAGCCAGCCTTTGAAATATGAAATATTCTTTTAATCTAACTGCTTGTAGCCAAGTAAAACATACATGATTATGTCAGCCAAATCTGCATGTGTGCCTTTACTACATAAGCCCTCAAACTCTGTGCAGGGTACCTCAAAGTAGAGACTGGTTCAGTTATATGCAGATGTTAAATTAAATTGTTGTTCCCCAGACCCATACCTCTCCCTTACTACTTGACATAGACTGAAGAGCATCTTTTTGTATGCAGTTGGATGAGCTCTTGGTGAGGTTACTTTCCTCAAGGCCATGTGTTCTCCTGTTTTCTTGTAACTGCTCACTCATATTTGAAGAATGCCTAATAGTTTTGCTTTTCTTTTTTTGTTGTTCTTACCCACAGGTTCCTTATTAAGTTAAGGCAACATATTTCAAGCCTTAGATAAGGATATGGAATATTGGGCATTAAAAAATTTATGGAATGTATACTAAAGTGCTTCAGAGTGGCTTTATTGGACTGAGGGTAGTTGTATTCATTGGCAATAAAATCTTAAGCCAATGTTAGTCCTTTTATATTTTAAGTGTGACTTAATGCTAAAAGTACCATGATATTGTGATATTAATTTTCTGTATCTACTTATGATCTCAGCTTTGTCCTGTTACTTGTTCTGGGGAGAGAAATCTCTGTAATACTTCAGCAAACTTTTCTATGTAATAGAAAATTATATCATTTGTTCTGAGTGCCTAAGAATGTAAGCTCTAATGTAATGCTTTTTAGTAGAGATTGCACTATATTTTGAGAACTATAACTTAATCTGCTTTATGAACTCAAGGAAAATCAGTGTATGTTTTTGAAATGGATTTATTTTAAATTGATACCTTCAATCTTTTTAATACAACAGCTCTAAATTGTGTTCCTCCTTCATATCTGAGAATTGTGGTTTTTCATTGATTTATGTATGCAGTGTTAACAATCAGTGTGTACAAAATTACTCTTCCTGCTTGTGTATTAGTTACTCCCATGTCTTGTCAGGAAACATCAAGTTTTTTCACTCTTGCTGCAAGTATGTGCTGCTGATGGTCTTCTCCTGTGTGTATCCACAAGATCCCGACTGGTCCTATCAATATGTATTTTTCCGCGATGCTATATTTGCCAAAAAACCCACCACTGCCCACCCAAACTTTGAAAATAGTAAATGTTTTATTGCTCTTTTCAATATGGATATTTTTAGAGATAATTGTCTGTCCTTGAGAACCCAAAATAACTGTTTGGCTGGGACTCTAACTTCAGTGTTTAGCACTGTTCCCTGCTCCCATAAATTTAAAATCAGCTTGTGAAATCTCTTCAATATTTAAGTACAACATAAACACCAACCTCATCTTACAGGCACACATTAAGCTTCACATGATTATTTGTGTGAGGAACATTTCTAGAAGATTTAATTAGTATTGGTTGTAGTAATAAGCTTTCAGTTTCCAAGAGATTGATAGCTATGACTATAAAGTGTTACTGGAAGAAGGGAGCATTGGAGAAAGCAGCAGTTTTCAAATAATTTTCAGAAAGAAGATACAGCGTTACAGACTGTCCACAAAGCTTTTTCTAAAAAAAGGGCAGTTTGTCTTGGTATTGTATTTTGATACATGATGTGTTAGTATGGTGAATAAATGACAAAAGGATTGAAGAAAGTTTAAACAGTAATATGTATTTTTTTTTTACTTATTTTAAAAGTAGTTTCTATTTTGATTCCATTGAAAATGCGTAGAATAGAAGGGAAGGAAAGATGTTGGATATGTAAAATATTGTTTACCTGTACAAAGTAATCATGTAAGGTATTATAAGATCTGATATGTGCAAGAATTGAATTTATGCATTGCTACCTAAGTAAGAGAGGATTTAGAAACTGTGCCTGTTTCATTGCCTTTAACACTACACTGCTATTTTGTAGGGGTATGCGTATTGCCATATTACTCTGCTTTTCTTAAATTTGCTTATCAAATGTATTTTTAACAAAATAGTTTATATACAACTTTTATACTACCAAGCAGTAAATAAAAAATATTGATTCTTAAGCTTGCTTCTGACTTCCTTAAGCCTTCAACCACTGAGTGAAATTTAATTTTTGCACCATCTAAATGTAAAATGCAATCTTTTTGCCTCTTTAAGTTTTTGTTTATGGAGATAGTGAGAAGGTTTGGTTATAGTATGATGTACTTCAGAGCAGTTTGATTTTCTTCAGAAAGGACAATTGCAAATACTACTTTAGTTTCCTATTTAAATGACAGAGACAGAAATCTGTGCTTTAACCCAAGCTGGTATCTTAAATTTAAAATATCAAGACTTTTAACTTTTTATTATATTTGATACAGAGCTTTTAAAAATACTCAATATTATTCTTAATTTTTTCATAAGGTAGGGAATGAAAAATCTCAAATGACAGGAAGCTCTTTGCAGTTGTTTCCTCTCAGCCTGTGTCCGTCTGTGATACTACAATGCTTAATTTGTTACATTATGTTCTTACAGATGACTGTGATCTGTAAAGGGCACTAAGAATGAATTTTGCTGCATGAATAGTGTGAAGAAGCCTTGAAGCAAGTTGTAGCTAGCTTCAAGGTAGCTTGAAGCAAGTTGTAGCTATCAGTGTACAATCCTGTTTGCAAGTTTGGGTTTTTTATTATTTCAGTGCTCCTAGCAGCATCACATAGGGTCTGTTTTGAGCTCTTTATTTGAATATCAGAGGTTGATATACAGCTGTGGTTTATATTGAGAATATTAAAAAAACAAACAAAAAAAAATTTTAAAGTCCTTCCAGGCCTTAATCTGCAGGCAGAATTGAGACACTATTGGTGCTGAAGCTTCCGGAAATTCAACACACTATGTGAGACTTATTTGCAGGAATTTTTTTTGGTTCTTTTTTTTCTTCTACCTACAAATTCTGTGTAGTATGTGTAGTACACAGTTTTTACTAGACAATATGTACATACATTGAAATACAAGAGGATTGCTGTATTAAAGTTTGAGAAATTCTATTATAACTGGACTGACATAGACAAGTCCTCAAAAGAAACACAAAGAATTTTTTTTCAAATGGATTTTGTTTTCTTCACATGGATTAATTCTTGTGTTACTTTTCCCCAATGCAGGCACTTAATTTTTTAGTAAAGAATTATTCCAAAATTCAGGATTTTACCTTATGCTGCTGTGGCAAAATAGTCCAGGGAGCTACTTCTATGTTTAATAAAATCTGATTTTGCTAGTAAAGAACACAGAGCCCATGTGCAGTGTATTTTTGAAACATGGTAACGATTAAAGCATTTCTTTTGCTTCTGAATCTCTCTATAAAAGTCTCAGTTGAAAGCATGCCATAGTGTACCTGGTTTCTCACTGCCATTTTCTTTCTATATCCCTGTTTTTCACATGTACAGAAACTTTGACAAAATTGGTACCTTATATGGCCCCTGTACTCCCACATGTGTTGTGTGTCACTTGGTGGAAGTGTTACTTCAGCCAGCTGGTCTCGTTCTGGGGGAACACTGAAGCACAAGTGTTTTCCTGTGTACTTAAGACTGCAGATGTTGCAGCTGTGCTCTGTCTATAGAAATGACTCCAGACTCCAGTATTCCTGCAGAGGGTGCATCTGCAGCTTGAATTGGGGAGCTCTTTTGAGGCTGCTGGAGTTACAGGGCTGCCACTTTCAGTGATCAGAGCTGAACTGAAAGGCACAGAAGAGGGAAATAGGTACTAAAAGCATGATAAGAAATTTCAGGAGAAAAGGGTGCCAGATAGATTTGTTGTCTGGTTGTTTTCCTTTTTTTTTTTTTTTTTTTTTTTTTTTTTTTTTTTTTTTTTTTTTTTTTTTTTCCCTACAAATGAATTGAGCTTGTACTTAACTGCCTACTAATACAAAGTCATGTGGGTTAAAAAGATCTTTTTTATGAGATTTGCCCTGTCTGGAAGAGAGAACATATGGTGTGTACTGGTTTGGTAATGCTGAAAGTGCCTACTGGGTTGGAATGTGAGACTGTCTCTCTTGAGGAATTAAGTTTCCTGGCTGTTTAGTGGTCATTGAGGACTCCCACCTGTGACCTGTAGTATGATGTGTGAATCAATTTGTATCTATTAATTTAGGGTTTCTGGGCACTTTAGGCTTGTTCTTTTTTTTTTTCCCCTGCTAAGTGACTAATGCTACTGCTAATGAGTCAACAAGGAAAGAGTGGTTAAGTCTTGGCTATCTAATATTAATGAACAGCATTTAAGACTTGGACAAATAAAGATGGATTTAGATTTAATTTTTTTCTCAGTGTTTTGTGAAATCCTTTGTTTTGGGATTTTGTTTGAGGGAGGTTAGGCTCAAAGTGCTGGAATCTGAAATTTCCACTTTTAGGTTTCTTTTCTTAATTTTAAATATTTTTTCCAGTGGTAAGGGGCCTGTACTAAGGTGCTGCTGTTTTTTTTTTTACTCGAGCCATGATTTGATGTTATCTTTTGTTCTGGATGCTCTCTTTTGCCTCTCTGAGGGGCCTGGCTGATTCTGGAGCTACCACTGTACAGAGCTGGGAAGCATGCTATCAGCCTTGGAGCTTCCTTCCTGGCAGGTTAAGGTCATCTGCTGAGGCAAAACTAATAAAAGGGTATGTAGGGCTGGAGCAGGATAAGGAAAAGGAAGCTGAACAGTTTGGGAAGGTAGGAGTCTGTTCCTCTACTTTCAAATAAAGGTAGGAGAGATGCCAGGCATATAGTGCTGGAAGCAAGAAGGTTGCAGAAGCCTTCAAAGAGACATTAATGGCAAGATCTGAAAGCTCTGTGCTGTTACAGAAAGCACAGATTACCTGTGGCTCCCAAATTATCTGGAGGAAAAGAGTGGGTTGGTGGTATATTTTGCTAGTAAGTTTAGATAAGTGAAGCCAAGTGCCCTGTGGCATGGAGTGAGTGCAGATCCAGTTATGTGGGTAGTGCTTGGCCATCTGTTTCTGTATGTCAGGCCTTGTGTGGGTCTGTGTCAGTCTTCAGCTCAATACACCTGTTGAAACTGAAACTCCTCTTAAATTATATCTAGGCAGCCTCTAGCACTGTAGAGGTGCAAGGCGTGGAGTGTAGCTGCAGCTACAACACAAAGGACGATGTATTAGCAAATGCATTTTTCTGCCAGTGTAACCCCTTAGGTTTAGATGTGTAAACCCTCTGATGCTCCCTTCCCTTGTCTATTTTCAGTCAAACATCCCAGTCCTGTCTCTTCTGGGCTGCAGAGTGGTTAGAAGTGCAGCAGAGGCAGATGGGAGGCACTTGTGCTGGTACGTCACCATTGTGGTGGTGTCTGGAAATGGTCCTGGGGAATAGAGAGCATTGGATTCAGGACACTTCTCATGGCTGTCAGCATGGAGCAGAACAGCAACAGCAAGACAGCTAACAAACCTAGCTGGTACCTGATGGGTTTGGAGAGGCACTGCAGGTTCGGAGAAGAGGGAGCAGTGGCAGTGTGAAAGACTTGGGAAGGTGGACTGAAAAATAGTAGTGATAGGGCAGAAGCAGTTTGAGATGAACTCTTGTCTGTGAACTGTTCTGAATGATTGATTTTTGTTTCGTGGGTGTCATTAGATATGACAGATAAATGCTCAGGTGATAATATCCAGATATCCAGATAAATGCTCAGGTGATAATATGGTTTGATTTTCATATTGAATAAGGTAGTCTTTTGAAATTACCATGTTAAAGTAGTATTTAACTGTTGGTCTTCAATACTGATTTACAGTAAGGATGATTATCCAATAAAAGCAGCAATCTTAGGAGAGTCTTAAAATACCCATAATATTTCTCAAACATTGTTTTCAAAGGACTCTACACACATATATGCTTAGAGAGACAGGAATGCAATGTTTTCTGTCAGGTGCAAGCAGATTTTCTGTAGAGTAACTGAATTTCCTCCTTGCTGGCAGCAGAGGGAGCTATGAAGCTTTTATTGATAATTCAAAAGGTCGGAGTGGGTCTGCGTAAAAAAAGAATTAAACCAAAAAAATTGAAAAAGTCCCACCTTAATGGGAGATCTGAGGTGCTTCATGGGGCTGGGGCAGAGCTGTGGCTAGTCAGGCCCCAGCAGCTCAGCCCCTCTCCTGCCTTGCAGTGGTGTGGAAGTAGCTGCTGCAGTTACTAAAAGGAACAATGTAAACTTCTCTCCGAGCCAAATTTTTAATCAAAGCAATGAGGAAGAACAGGATCTGTGTGTCGTATGTCAAAACAATAGCAGCGTGCATCGCCTGGTAATTAACACTCATGCATGAATCTGGAAAAGTAATTCCCAGTCAGGGTGGAGTATGTGTATTCTTTTGTAAGGCTTTTGATAATTTGTCTTGATTTTGATTAATGCTGGATCTCTAGTATGTTTTTTTTTGCAGATGCTAATTGGATGAGTTTTTAATGTAAGTCTACATAAAAAGCAGATTAATGAGTAAAAGGTAACCAAAATCAGACCAGCGTTATTCTGGCAAAGTATGATGTCTGTTTGTTAGATAAACCCCTGTGTCACTTTTACCTCCCAAACTGAAACTGTGGCATTAAAAATCTGTAATACTTCATCTGTTCTGGAGACTCATTCCAGAGAAACTTGTACCCCTTCTGGCCACAGCAAAATCTCTTTCTGTAGTGCATCTTGTATTGATGTCATGGTTCAGCCCCAGGCAGCAGCCAAGCCCCAGGCAGCAGCCAAGCCCCAGGCAGCCACTTGCTCACTCCTGCACCAGTCGGATTGGGGAAAGAATTGCAAGGGTAAACACTGGAAAACTTGTGAGTTGAGATGAAGACAGATGAAGACAGTTTTATAGGGAAAGCAGAAGCCATGCACATAAGCAAAGCAAAATACTGAGTTATTCCCTGCTTCCTATGGGCAGGCAGGTGTTCAGCCATCCCCAGGAGGGCAGGGCCCCATCATCTGTAACAGTGACTTGGGAAGACAAACATCATCACCCCAAACGTCTCCCCAGTGGGCATGATAGCCTATGGTGTGGAATCTCCCTTCAGTCAGTTCAGGCCACCTCTCCCAGCTCTGCTCCCTCCCAGTTTCTTTTGTGCACCTCCTAACTGGCAGAGCATGAGACAAGAAAAAAAGTCCTTGACTTAGGATAAACACGACTTCTCAAAAAAACCAAAACATCAATGTGTTGTCAATGCCATTCTTATTCTGAATCCAAAACACAGCACTATAACAGCTACTGAGAAGAAATTAACTCTACCCCAGCTAAAACCAGGACAATTGAAATAAAGGGCATTTGCATGGAACTTTTTTTTTTTTTTCCCTGAGGATTTATGAAAAAGCTAATCTGAGGAATGCACCTCAATTATTTCATACATTATTTTTGGAAGAGAATCTCAATTAAGAACGACAGAGATGGGAGATGGAAACAACCTAAGTTATTAATTCTTGACCAGATTGCTATGGTTTGTCCTCAAATACCTAAACAGAATTTTAATCTCATTCATACATTCATTTTGTTCTGTAGTTATTTTGCCTTTGTTGCTTACTGTCCTTTCATTTTGCATAAGTCTAGGTCAATTACTTGCTACTGGCTCCAGATATTAAGAGCAGGGAGGGGATAGAATATGTGATCACAGAAACTGAAAATCTGGCCATGCTCGAGGTTGAGTAGCTGATGGTGCTGCTTTTCTCCTCTCTGCTTCTGCACCCTCACAATAATCAAGCTAATCTCTAGCTTAGAGTAAACAGAATGGAGCTTAATGAGCAAATAAATGGCTTAAACTGCTGTCTTCATGGTTTTATTGTGGCATTGGTTGAGTACTTAAGTTGTCTTCAACCTGACATAATATTGGGATGCTGTATTTCCTGAAGGTCTTCTGAGGTTTATTGTTTTGTTAATGAATGAAAGGTTTATCAGTTATTAGTGTATAGTAATTGAGCCATGAATTTAAGCAAAAACCGGTTAAATCCTGTTTATAATAATGTCAGTCAAGATTCAGAGCAGAGAATGATGTAACCTTGAGAGCTTTGATCACAGTCATTGTGAGGTAACTGATTAGGATGTGTACTTCAGCAATGGGATTAGAAACAAAATCAAGAGAGGTAATGTTTTTCCTGCTTCTTTGAGACAATCCTGTTTTCCAAACTAAGTTGTACAAGGAAGTATTTATTTTCTCTGACTAAAGGAGAAATAGGGAGTGGGGGAGTAGCTACATGTAAATCTGTTGTGGAATTGGACTAAACAATTTAAAAGAAGTTAAAATGGCATTTAACAATAAAACACTTAGAAAGTTATTGCTGCTTATGTTAAGGCATTAATTTGCTATAATCTATTTCAATTTTTATTACAGAATCCAAGATGCACATTTAGATTCTTCAAAACTTTAAATGGTTCATAGTTAGAAATGGAAAAAATCCCAAAGGAGGTGGGGTGGAATTTGCAGAAGTGGTTAGCAGTAGTACCATTTCAGGGCAGACAGTATTTCCTGCCTTCTGTTTACTCAACGAGTTCAGTTCAAGGATTGTCTGAACTGAAGTTTGGGATTGTGAAAGTTCAAGATGAAGGAAAACTTAAAAACAAACCTCCCTGAGAGCCAAGTAAAATTGGTAATGGAGAAGGGAGTCCTAAGACTAATGTCTCTAGCAGTGCATGTGAATGCATGAAATTTGAAAAGCTTGGCCAAGGGAATAAGCTGGGGAGTTTCTGTTTTGATTTCATGATGGTAAGGAAAAAAAGTCTCTGCCAAGGGCATTTCATGTTGAAAAGACCAATGAAAAAGTTTTAATCTGCTTCTAACAATTACTGTTAAGCATTTTGTCATATCTGTGTTCATAACTGTAGGACACAATATCTGTAAAGAAAGTTTCATTAACAGAATTGTTTAAAAATAAATTAGTTTTTAATGAAGAATTACTTTCATGATTTAACTTCTTTGTGTATTCAGCATGTTAAAGAAGTTTTAATACATTTAATTTTGAAGTGATGCTCTTGTGCAATTTAGTGGATTCCAATTTCCATCTACATTCAGGGAGAGATACCAAAATTCCAGAGAAATAATTCAAATTCACTGTTTCCATGTAATTAAAATGTATAATATAGGTATTTGAATAAATATGTGGAGTACCATATACACAGACCTTAGTAAATGTAGAGATATTGTATTCTCATTTACCAAAATGAGATACATTGGTAAGAATTAATATTTTGGAAAACTAAATCACATTTAGGAAATTGAAACTACAAATACAACATAAGGTCAAGATTAATTTTTTAAATTTTATTTCCAAGTCAGTGTTTCTTGTTTCACCCTTCAAATGATGATTAAAGTGATATTTTACTTAAGCAATCAAATCTGGAATATCTTTTAGAAAATAAGATTTTTTTGTTTCTGAATTTCAATTCTTAATGGGAAGTCTCCATAGCAAAACTTGCCCAAACAATTACATTTGTTCTTTAAAAGGGGAGCATAAACCTCCATCTTTGTGGAATTTATCTATTTACAGGTTCCTGCTTACTTGTTAGAACTTTGTTTGCTGAGCTGAAAAATTCTGCAGTGTCAAGTTTTGGGTTCTACTCTTGCTGCATTTTCTCTAGGAAAGAACTTCCTTGAGGGCTGTTTTCCACTCTCATAGTGATATGTGAAATCTCTGCAGTGATCTGAATTTCTTTTATAACCCAGGGCTGACCTACTGCCAAATGCGAAGGTGCTAAATTTAGTCTTCCTCAATGTCTCTTTGCTTATATATGAAAGATTGCAAATTCCCTTTAAATTGTTACTGGCTTTGAAGAATAACAAATAAAACATGAGCTTCCAAGATGCAAAAGCTTTCACAGAAATACCAACTCCTATCATAGTTTCCCATCCTATTGCCTGTTCTTTATTGCTACATATGTCTTCACCCTTACCTATAAAGGATTACATCAAGTACAGAAACATTAATAGTGATAGATACTGGCCAACCAGCCCCATATTAATTTTTTTGTATCGAAGGAAAATGGACGGATTTAAATGATACTTCGTAAGTGACCCCTCTGAAGATAGGAAACATAGTTGATTGGTAGCTGAAGTTACAGTGTCTGGATGTCTTAAAAAAAAAATACGTAGTTTTTGACAGAAGTCTTAAAATACAGTTTACTCTTGCTTCTAGTAGCATTTCTTTCTCTGTGATTTTCTGTTTTCTCAAGTTACTGAATTTTTCTTTCACAACTGCCTGAGCAAAATGGATTCTTCAAGCTGGCAATGTTTGTGTTTATTTGAATCAACGATTGATGGACTGAATAGGATTTGGTTCTCACATAATTATTTAAAATCTAATTTTTGTGGAGGAAATTGTGTGTGGCATTTAAAAATTATTTCTTAAATAAGTGATTCTTTCACATTTATTGTGAAAATTGCACTGTAAGCTGCAAAAAGGTAAGAATTCCTGACACTCTGTGATATCATGGTAGGGTTGAAGGTATATAAACACATATGTAAATATAAAATGCATACAAATTCTTTTTTGTGTTTTTTAACTTAAAAACTGCACTGGGATTTTAAACTTAGCAGATAAAAGAAGTCTGAATGTTGGTGTTACCTCATAGATTTGTTTTATGGAAGCTTTCCATATGATGTAGGTTTGAGATATGCAAAGGCCAAACTTTTCTTTTCTTTCTTTTTTCTGTGAGAGAACCCTGACCAGTTATTTCCAATGCAGTGAGTAGACTTGCTTTATGCTGGGTTTTGCCTCTTTTATTTATGACAATGAGAACTTGGGCTGCAAGACATGCACTGTCTGTGGCTCAGCTGCTCTCTTGCAGAGGGTGGCCCATGGTTGCGGGCAATTCCTGTGGAAGAGTTGCTTGGTTTGAGTTGTCTGGGCTGCATCTGACCAGGGCCTCTCCTCTAATATGTTTTAATGCTTGGAGAACAAGGTGAGAAACTTGCTGTGATTTGCACTTGAAGTTTGAGCTGCAGCTTAGATTAGAAAAATCGAATTGAGTGGATATTGAAAAAATCAGGTAAGTTTTCTGGGGTGTTTGTTGCATTTCTTTCTTTAGCATCTTTTTTACTTGAATTGTTTTTCACGGTTCATATCATGGTGCAGCAAGGGGCTGCTGGCTCCTGGGGCTGAGATGTGGGGAGCAGTAGGGGCTCCCTGGGGATAACAAGGCTGGATCCCACAGCCAGAGTCTGTCCTGCTGCCCCAGCTGGGGGCAGCCATGGGGCAGCCAACAGCACCAGGACAGCCCCAGCACAGGCATCTCTGGTGGGGCCCGTGGCTGGGCTGGCAGGTCTGCCCCCACGAGGGGTGAGTGGGGTCCTGGGCCCCAGGCAGGGCAGGGGAGCCCTGGGGTGGTGGGCAGGGACAGTCAGGACTGGCAACACTCTCAGCATAACTCGTTACTGGCAATGTGCTGGCACTTTCACTGACTTTCAGTATTGAAAGACAAATGGATATGTAAAACTTGCATGCACTTAGGAGAAGGCTTAGAAGGACCTATTAAAATAGGAAAGAGGTAGAGAAATCAACAGTACTACAATACTTTAAAACCATATAAAGCTTTTTTATTTTACAGATACAATGTTGTGACTCTTGCCTGTAGCAGGATCTCGTTCTCTAGAAGCTGAGACTTTAGGTTGTTTTAATTGCTTCTAAGAGTGTCATGAATGTTTTGAGAAATCAAAATCACCATATGCCGTAGGCAAATACATTGTTGGTGCTTTTCATGTATCTAATGAGTGCTATGTCTTATTGGACTTCTTAAATGTAACTTTTATATTCAGAAAATGCATAAAGTACAAAAGCCACCAGGTTATTTTTTTTATGGTTAAAAAATTTATTAGGAGTTTATAACAAACACTTGGAAACCACAAAATTTCAGTATAAAATTCAAGCACTTTCTATTTCAACCATACTTTTGCTGAATTGACAGCACCACATTGGTCTCTACCTCCTTTTTTTTTTCTCCCATTAGAAATGCAGCCCTCCAAGAATGTAACTATTTTCAGATCTTAGGCTTAATCCTAAAATCTGAAAATCAGTCCCTTTCCTGATGCAAATTTAGAAACTACAGCAGAACTGAGGAGGAGTCCATATTGGCTCTTGCTGGGGATGTTTGAGACGCAACCTGTTTGAAAACTCTATTGTTAAGACAGGCGACATGCACCTGGAAAATTTAGTGGAGTTCAGAGGTTTCAGGCTGTTGTTTTACAACAGTTTTAATCTATCCAAACTGGTAGGGACTGAGTTTTGATCTCTCTCTGGCCTCTCTGATAGTGTGTGTGCAATTCTTATATGAGCTACTTTAGCACATTAAATCAACAGAAAGTTACCTACTCTCTTGGATTTGGCTGGGCTTTTGCTGTTTTAAGGAACTGAAGCAGCAACACTTGTGATATCAAACAGTCAAGGGAGAGGTGTATGGGGAGAAATGATGTTATCATTCTAATGCCAGGTGCACGTGCACAGATTTAGGCTTAATCCATAATGGAACCATAACCACTGTAAAGTTCAGTCCAAGCTGCCTTCCCTATTTCATATTTCAGTAGATCATCGAACTTTGGCTCAGTTATGTAGTTTTTTTCTGCTAATCATGAAAATCTGTGGTTTCTAACTCCATGGCTTCAATAGTCCTATTTTAAAAAATGGGAGTTTTGTGAACCTGGAACATGCAGTGTGCACAGACCCTCATGAGGAAAAAAAGGAAAGACTTGCATGAGTGCAGATGAGGTGGGTGTACAACTGAATATTTTGTGTGGAAGAAACGGTGCTTTGCCCTGCTGTTTGGGCTCATGGAGAAGAGTATTACCATTAGTCAAGGGAGCTCTTCTGTACCTCAGGCAGTAGAAATTAAAAGGCTGTATAAAACAGCTGAAGGGACCAAGCTTTAGTCTCATATATGCTGTTCATAACAGCTCTCCATGTGTGCTGTATATCTGTTCATATTGATCCGGAAATAACATCTGGATCTTACCCAGTGTATTAGAAAGAAACCATCTAGTACTCATCATCATCTTCCACATCTTCTCCTGCTGTTGCAGCTTCCAGTGCAGCCAGAGCTGCTGCAACTTCTGCATCTTCCTCCTCAATTCCTCCACTGATATCTTTATGGTTGATGTGTGTGGGTGCCTGTGTGACTTTGGTAACAGCCACTACAGTGATACCAGCAGTAAGGCTCTCACTCAAAGTTGCAGAGTCAGTTTTAAAAGGTTCAATACTACTCTCTTTCACAGGCCAAGGTGGGATTACATGAGCATCCTGGTCCTGTATTACTGAAGCACCAGTGTTTTGGTCTGAATGTGTGCAGTTGAATGAAAAGCTGTCTTTTTCAACACAGTTCCCAGTTTGATTGCCATTTTGGGGATAATCAATATCTGGCAGTCTTATGGTATTGCTTTCTGTTTCCAGTATTGAATTTCCTTTGAGAAAGACGCTGTCTTCTGCAGACTGGGAGTCTGGAATACTGTTAGGCACATTGCTGGCTGCCTTACTTTGACTGCTTGTCTCTAGGTCAAGGTCTTGTCCAGACCTGTTTGATTTGGTGTACAAGTCTCTATTGCTGGCTGAAGGAGCCTCTGACTGGCTGAAGGTTCCCTTTTCACTGGTTTCTTTCACTGATCTTGTGTTGGGGTTGAGCATGGAGTGCTGAGCACAGGAGTTGCCACCATTGACTGCAACATCAGGCTTTGCAGCACACTTCACAAGGCCATCCTCTTGAGAATCATTGCCTCTGTGATTCCAGAGAGTTTCTGTTGTACTGTTTATTGGATTTTTATTTTCTGTTTTGTTTACCTCATCCTTCTGGAGTTCATTTTTAGGTTCTTCATTTTCACTGTTCTCTTTGAATTTGGATTTATTGCTGCCTTGTTCATTGTGTTTATAGCTGTTTACTTCATGAATGCATCCAGATGATTGTACTTCTTCTGGATCAAAGATGTAGCTGGAGTAAGAAAAATTTGGAAAGGAAATGTTACTTATGATGTTAATCAATATAATTAGTAAAAAAGATTAAGCTTCCTTTTTAAGCTGAATAAGTTGAGAAAGGAGTGTCACTGAACTTTATCTTGGGTCCTGAGAATGAGTTAAACCAAATGGAAATGCTGAATATGCTGTTGGCTGCTGTCTCCTGGGACTGATCATAACTAACCCCTGTACTGAGATTCACCTTATGAGGAGCATAAGGAGGATGTTGGAGAACTTTGAGCTAGTCATTGCTTGTTTCCAGCCTTATTTTCTCTGGGAAGCTGATTAGCCAATGAGTAGTCATAACATGGATTATAAATTAATATATCCTCATACAGTTGCTAAAATATCTTCCATTTTTTCCTGGTGTTCTTCTTTCAAGTTTTTTGTCCTTTTTTTTTTTTTTTTTTCCCTCCTGATTAATTTTCTTCCTCTTGCTCTATAGTTTCCTTGACTTATCTCTCCCAGGGCTTCTCTCTTTTCTTTATCTTTCTTTTTTCTCTCATAGCACCATTTTCTCCCCAGTTCCTTACCTGTTCTACAGAAGTGGCCAAGAGGAAGTAGTAACCATCAAGTGGAGCTGAAATGTGGTCTTCATAAAACTAGCTATTCCTCCTCTCTAGGGAGACTTTTAATATGGGGATTCTTCCCCCAGCTAATTACATTTAACAGCTATGATGGAAGCAAAGAACTGTTGTTCATTTTCATTGCTTGAGAGAGAGGGAGGATCTGACATGATGTGTGCTCCTTGTTCTGCTGAACTGGGGGAAGCCCATGCTACGTAAATTAGAAAAAACTTTACTAAAGAAGAGTTTTCAATGCAAAACAATTCATTTTGTGGGATAGGAATTATAGAAGTGGACCTTAATTACAGTAAATTAAAAGGACTTCCATAGGAAATCTGTATGCCTGTACCTAAAGGTGCTGTAAACTTGGAGAAAATGCCAACCTTTTTAGTGGCTAATTAAAGCAACAGGTGTGGGGGAGCACAGACACATGGTTTAATGCTTTTCTTTTATTCAGTCTAAGAAATTCTTCTTCTATTGTACCTTTGTATCATTTTGCAGCACCTGCACCCCATCTGGATTTTCCTTAACCTGAAAAGAGATAAAGGGAAGGCAAGGGAGAGACAGAGTGAGTGAAGCATTATGAAATTAAAATATGAGCAATTGCATTGAAAATGATGCTCATGTTTAGAAGGGTTTGTTAGCTAAAAAGAAAGATGTTTACACAAGAATGGATGGAGTACTGTTCAACATTTTTGTAGGTTGCTGTGCACTGGCAATGGTCTTTAATTGGGGAAAAATCTGGGGAAGAATTTAACAATTCTTAGATAGTGCTGTTCTCTCGGAATAGTTTCCTAAGCAATTTTATGATTTGGAGAATTGTAAGTCAGTGTATTGGGTGTGGGTTATTGGTTTGTTGTTTGGTTGGGCTTTTTTTTCCATTTTTTTCCACTTGACGCCTGTTGGTAAAGTTCTCTACCATGAATTTGCCCAGCTGTTTTTTGAAACAGTAAACTGCTAGCATCTACCACATCTTTTGCTCAGTACTTTCACAGACCAGCCTTGCCTGTGTGAGGAATCACCTGCTTTTGTTTGACCTGAAGCTGTGTTTTGTAGTATTTGGTGCCTCGTAGTTCTTATATTAGTAGTGACCGTCATGTCTAATTGTCACCATAGGAGAGGACCTGTACTGTCCCCTCACTGCTCATCTATTTAAATATTATCATACTGACATTGTTTTGAACATATGAACTGTCCTTGTGGTGTTCTCTGAGTCTTTTTGCATTTTAACATCTTATTAAAATTAAATGTGGGAACTACAAATGCAGAGTTCTCAAGGTGTTTGAAACCTGAAAGAAGCAGATTTCTTCTTTCCCAATATCTTCTTGTTTCCATTCACTTGACCCTGTGACATCCACTGAACACTGAGGTGACATTTTTGAGGAATTTTCTCATAGTGAGGCACAGACAAATTCCTGGAATGGGCATTTTGTTATAAGCAGTATGTTACACTTCCATTTTGCTACAGTAAGATTCCAGAGTTTCACTAGAACTAGCAGACTGTCTCTGTTTTGCTACACCATTGCCTAACCCAGTGAGATGCTAAGAATTACCTTTTATATGGTTCTTCTGCCAAAGTCTTCTATTACGAGAAGTGGTTTGCTAATTTAGACCCTTGAGAACAGTTCTGTTCTGAACCTAAACTGAAGTCCCAGATCTAAACATCCAAAACCCCTAAACCCCCCAGTATTCTTTATGGGTGGTGGCTATCTTGTTTCAAGTTAATAAGTCAGGGCAGGTTGTTTAATGTGTTTTGTCCATTGTTATTCATGCTCTTTCTTTTTCTCTTGAGATACTCTACAAACTCACATACAGTGCCTAAGGACAGTGGCTCACTTCCCATAAAACAGAAATTGATGAAGCAAGGTCGGGGTATTTTCTGGAGTAATTTATTTACAAAACATCCAAGGAAAGTAGTATTGATTTATTCTTCTCAGGCATGGCTTGAACTGCACACTGGCAATTATGCTAGCAGAAATGTAAATCCAAACAGTTGCCCTCTAAAATCTGAGTATTTCTGGTGTTAGCACTGAACTAAATACCTGATGTCAGATGTCTCATTCTTGGAGCCTCTAACAGCCTACAGTCAGCAGCTGGTTTTAGCCTAGGCTATAGCTGCTCCTACCTATGCTTTTTGTCTTTGTGTACACATGAACTGTTCTGAAGCAGAAATTTCTATCAGGAGTAGCCACCTTGATGGAGCTGAGTGCTTGTTGGAGTGGCTTTTAAGCCAGCTGCTTCTCTCCCTGAATTGCAGACTCCCTTCCACATCTCTGCAGACTGTGTACTGTGTATTCTCACCCCACATACCTCAGCAACATCACAGAAGGAATTCTGATACAGGGTTGTTTGTCTGAAGAGGATTTCCCACTGAAATTCCCTCACAGCCTTTGGCTTGGCTTTAGAGTTTATAGTTTTGGTGAACCCAGTTCTGATTTGTATGTAAACCAGCTCCAACAACAGATGTTGCTTCTAGCAGAGAGTGGGCACTTCAAGTCAGGGTACTTCTGCTTAGAGTTTTATCTGACAGATTTCCTACTCAGGGATTTTACTTACAAATTTTGTGCCTTTTTTTTTTAAAGCAAAAAATATTGCTTATAGGTTTTAAGCATTGGCAAGTTCTAATTGCTGGCCTTTATTTTGTTGTAAAGATGTTTGTGATTGTCATAGAAGGCAATTATAAATTGAAATTACTGTTGAAGTTTTCACAGAAAGCACTTTCCTGTTTTTTGGTGTGTGTTTGTTTTGTTTGTTTTTTTAATTACAGCTGCTGTTGGAATTATCTCTGCAGCTACTGCATTATGCTTTTCAACTGATTAGTTACAACTGGATCTGTCCTCTGGCATGAATAAAATATTACATATGGAAAACAGTGTATGTTGTATTATCTTATGAATTATTTCACATCCCTGAAATAGGACTATAGTTTTACAATGTCACTGTCTGAACACCGGCTTTTTTTTTTCCCATGCCCTTTCCTTCCATTTATGATAATCTTTCAAGTCAAGCTGGAAAATAATTCTGGGGAACAAATTGCTTTTATAGCATGAAAAAGCGTGCTTTAATCCTACTTATCTTGTTTTCGATACCGAGCTCTAAAGGCTTGTGTACTGTGTGATGTTCCTGGTTGTGTTAATGGATAAATAATACTAATAAGCTGCTGTCTGGAGCAGTTTGAGTCAAGCAAGTGCTACAGGCTTGAAACAAAAGAGTGTTAGAGACTTCAACCATGGATGGTGTTAACTGATGGATGTTAACTGGTGCTGAATTTAGAGACATTGCATCCTTATTAAATGTTTGTGTTGTCAGATATGCCGTGCTCCTAAATTGATGAGATAATTTCTGAAAAACATGACATGATGTGGGATGCTGTCCTGTAGAACACTTTGGGGGCTATTTTCCCCCTGGAAAAAGGCTGCCTGTCCAAAGTGGCAGTAAAATCCTTGGCTTTAACATTCAGATTCTCAGAATTCAGATCAAACTGCCATTAATCTTGGATATTATTTTTCTTGACCATGATGTTTCTGAAGGCCTGTAAATGTCTGTCACTAGTTATTAAGCAGTTACTTAATCCTGAACACTAATAGATTACCTGGCATTAAAGCTCTGCAAAAATGTTAAGTAGAGATTTTTTAGAAGTTTTTTCAGATGTGGACTGGACCACTTGGAGCATTTGCAGGAATGAGACAGAGCTGTTGAGGTAAAAGGAATGAAGGAGGCCTATAATTAATCTTTTTTACTCTTCCAAATTTTGAACTTGAATTTTTCAGTTTTGAGTAGCTGCTGAATTTCCTAAAGTGTGCCTCTGTGGATGAGCTTGTACCAGGTTCTACAAAAGAATCAGATTCTTGTAGTAGGACAGTGTAGAATAGCCTTGTGGTTTGCATATTCCGTATCAGTGCTTGGTTCATTTAAAGTTATAATTCTTTTCTTCAGTGAAAGAGATGGAAGAGGCCTAGCTTTGTGTGTTTACCCCAGCTACCCCAGCAGACCTTTAGTTGATCATGTCAAAAGATAGTCTAAATATAATGTGCTTGCAATGTATTAAATATGTTCACAGAGAGACAAAGAAGACCTGATGTTATGAAAGACTGACCTTCTTCCTTTAAAACAGTATGATACAGAAGAGCAACTTCTTTAAAAAAGTTGGAAAAAATTCTAACAATGGAAGGAGGTAGTAATTAGTCTTAGTTTGAGGAGAGCAGGACACAAATCCTATCAGTAAAACAAATGCTGAAAAAGGGAAGGTGGTTAAAAACAATTATGGTGGCGCCGGCTTAGAGAATAAGGTGGGACTTCTCTTTCAAGTGTGAGACCTTGGTGAAGATAACAAGAATAATGTCTGACTCCAAACCCACAGCCTTGTGTTTCCAGCCACAGTGTGCTTTTAAGAGAAGTCTGCTTTTCTTTATCAGATTTGAGAAATACAAGGTATCTGACTCTAAATTATGGAATAACATAAGTCGTAATGTTTATTTAAACTGTGGCTGTGTTATGAGTAAATAAAAGGCAAACAAGAGATAATGTCATGAAAACGGAAGAAGAAATATTTTTGGGTCATAAAAATGGTTTGGCACCTTTCTCAATATTTTTTGGAAGTTTACATGGAAACAGAAACAGTTCAGTCTTACTTTTGTTCATGGTGTATTTTTTCTTCTGTCTTGATTTTTATTTTTAAATTCCTTTTAGATACCTCCAGGAGCAGAGGCAGAAAGCTGAGGGAGACAATATTAAAATAGCTTCTCTAGTAGTTCTCAACTGATAAACTCTGATTCTGGATCATTATTTTTAATACAGTATCTTTGTTTGTTTGTTTGTTTGTTTGTTTTAGTTTGTTTGGAGTTTTCATCCCACAAACCCTGATGCTGCTGTTGTTTGGCTTTTTACTCTCCTCCATCCTTTCCCTCTAGATTACCTTAACAAGTAAGGAGATTTTTCCTACATGGGTATTATCTGGGCTGAGCCTGGATGATGTATCTCCTAGAGGCCTGAGGCACCTCCTTCTGATGACATTTTCTAGTTAGAGGCATCTTTCAGACTTGATCCTGCCAGTGTCTTCCCCATCAGTTTGCTGTGTTTTGCACTCCTCAGTAAAACCTGTCCATTCTGAGGATACTGCCCTGAGGTACCAGTCTCTTTGTCAAGGACGCAAATCCTTGTTCATCAGAATTATGTCTGTCTGCCTCACTAGTAACACAAACACAATTGACTTTGTTGGTATTTCTTTGCTAACATAGATGCCAAATTCTAACCAGCTAGGAGACATATGCACAGAAGCAAGTGTGAGAAGAGAAAGTGTTTGCATAGAAATATGTGCAGAGGAAATATAGAGAATGTGGGGTGGGAATAACCTTAGAGAGCTCTAGCACTTGACAAGCTTCTAACAGGAGGTGCAGTTTGCCTTCTGTGCTAAGTAGTCATTCACACCTCTCAGAAGATTTCAGAGACTGTTCTCAGCATGTGCTAGGTCTGACAAAGGCTCAGATGTGTCTAGGCTGGAGGGAGGAAGTGCAGTGTCCAGGCTCATTGCAGGGTGGGTGGATGAAATGACCTTTAAACCCAAACCATTCTATGAGTCTCTGTGCTACTGAGGCATGGAGGCAGAGGAATAATTGATCATAATTGATGACAGATAATATAAAAGAGGCACAGAAAAACTGTAGGAGGAGTGGTGGAGTTGAGAGGAACTATATTTAGAAATTTGGAAAACTAGTAAACACACAGTAGAAAAAATTACCAGCCCGTGCTAGAGGGGGAGAGAGAATAACAGGAAAAACCATGTAAAGGAAAAAAGATGAGGAACATAACTTAGCCACACACTGTGCAGGCTAATCACTACTATTGGATGAATATAATCTGGAAGAACTGTCTTACTTAAAATACAGAGAACCCTTCAAATCCTGTGGGCTTTTTCCTGACCTTAGTAACTGTTTTGAGACCAGAGGGCCTCAGAACGGGTGCAGGCTTGGGGAACAGGAGAACCCAAACCATCCTGGGCCCAGAATAATCTGAACAACCTGATCTACTTGAATATGTCCCTGCAGAGGGGATGGGCTAGGTGACCTCTTCCAACCCAAACTATTCTATTATTATACCATGGTCTGTGGAGAGCACAGTCTGTGCTCAAATCTTCACTGAGACCAATACTTAAGAGCTGGACCAAAATCTAATTTCATTTTTTCACACTGAATCTTAATCTGGAAATTTATTTTAAATGTACTTCAGGGAATAACTCAATTGACATATATAATTTAAAATAAATGACCTAAACTGAGGAACTGTAACATGGTCCCTTATAGGCAGCAGGTCCCACCTCATGGGTTATTTTAGTCTGTCCATTTTTTGCTAGCTGAATTGACTTCAGTCTTTTTGTTCACACTTTCTTAAAATGTAGCACTGAGTTGTTGTTCCCGTGCCTCAGCCATCTTGCAGTCCAGCCCTAGTGAGATACCTGGCTGTGCCATCCTGCTGACAGAGTATGACCTGTGGATTGACTTTGAGTCACCCTGCAGTCTTTCCTATCTCTGCTGCTCTGCAAGAAAAGAAAACTGCAAGTGCTTTTTCTGGTGCTGCTTACTCTTCTCTTTTGAGGGAAGCAGGCTCTATATTTGGGAATAAGGAGTGTCAGTGTCTGACAGAAAGAGCCTTATGCTATCCAGCCAGCACAAGGTTATTGCCAAGGTTATTGTTGATTGTCCTATTTTTCTTTATTTTACAGTGCTGAGGAGCTGCACAGGTCTGTCAGCCACTTTTATTCTCCACTGAGAATATTATTTGCCTGCTGAACAGCTTGCATGTTTTTCTAGTGCAGCTAACAATGAAGACAGGAGAAGTTGACACATCTAGACTCCTCAAAAACTTGTATAAAACTTCTTGAGCCACAGCCTAACTGCAGGGGTGACTTATGGCTGTCCATTTTGGATGTTTGGCTCTCATTGCCCCTCTGCTTGCTCTTTTTCAAACTGAACCCCTTGTTTTTTACAGATAAATATGATCATTGCTTGAATGCAAATAATCCATACACTGTCATCAGTTGCTAACAGTGATAATGTGTTTTTTAAAGGGATTTTTTTCTCTTTCTCCGTGGCCAGGCTGAATTAAGCCCATGGATTTTACATTGTACAAGGTGGACTGATATTTGGCATTTTCCTGACTAAAGTGTCAAACTTCTGGGTGATACTACACACAGATGCTGTGTACGGACAATGGCTATTTATTTCAGTGAGGGAAGAATTTGATGTTTTGTGTGCTATTCAAGACATGAAAGTTGATGTTGGTTCTATGTGTGGGATTTAGTGATAAAATTTAGGCTTCTTCATAGTAAAGCCATGAAACTGATTTAGACTTGTAGCTTTTTCAAGGGAGAAAATTGCTTTAATCAGTCCAGTTATCAAAATCTAGAGGGTCTCACTGATCAGAAGCATGTGTTGCTTGTTATCTAGACAATTAAAGCAGTCTCACAGTTACAGCCTCATAAATTTGGATGCTTTGTATTCCAACATAGAGTAGTTTTTTCATTACTGAGGAAGTAGATCTGATATCACAAAAGGGTTATGCTTCATCAAGGTAATACATAGCTGAATAACTGAATCCTTAAATGACAAAGGTATGTGAGCAGTCATAGCAAGGGGCAAAGCAAACTAAGTGACATTTAAACAGAATTGTTTCTAGTTAGCAGAATCCCACACTTTTCAGGAGATTAAAAAGAAAGTGATGTAAATGTTCAGAGGGTTGGAGGACCTCTTCTCTGAAGACACGCTACAAGAGCTGGAGTTGTTCAACCTGGAAAAGAGAAGGCTCTGGGGAGACCTTGTTGTGGCCTTCCAGTACTTAAAGGGGGCTTACAAAAATGAAGGAGAGCAACTTTTTGTACGGGTAGATAGTGATGGGACAGAGTAGAATGGTTTTACACTGAAAAAGCAGAAATTTAGATGAGATGTTGGGAAGAAATTCTTTACCCAGAGGGTAGTGAGGCACTTGAAGTGTTTGTCCAGAGAAGCTGTGGATGCCCCATTCCTCAAAATGTTCAAGGGCAGGTTGGATGGAGTCCTGAGCAACCTGGTCTAGTGGGTGGCATCCTTGCCCATGGCAGGGGGATTGGAACTTAAAGTCCCTTCCAAACCAAGCCTTTCTATGATTCCATGAATATCAAAAACCTAAATAACAAATACTATACTTGCCAGACGAACCATCAATATGGCACAGCTAATCACCAAAGTATGGCCTACTCACCAAATAACCAGTATGCTATCATGATTTTAACCCTTATTTGTGTTGTGTCATCTGAAAAGGTATGCAAGTATTAAATGTTTATCCAGGAAATTTGCAATAGTAATAGTTGACAAAAATATGCAGTTCCAGGATCACAACAGTAGCAGTCAATTCTAATTGCTATGTACATGAAATAGTACTATAATAGAATAAATTCTGTATTATATCTTTGGATTGTTCGTAAGACCATCCAAGCTGGAGTACAGTCTCCTAGCTGAGAAGTGTGTCTACCGTGCAGGCGTCAGTCATGCCCCCTAATTGTGGGTGCATGCTGTGACATTTCTCAGCACAGGGGAAGAGCATCCTGCCAGCCTGATGTCTGGCTAGGATCTGATGAGAAACTACTTTGGCAGTCGGGATGGTCAGAGTAATGGAAGTGTCTGGCTACATTTGTTTTCTCAAAACACAGACAAAAGGTCAGATTTAGTCTGCTCTGCTTATAATAGAAAAATACGTGCTAATTATCTTACATATGTGTAGTTGTACTGCCAAGAAATGATACCAGTATAGTTGGCAATGGCAGTACCTATTAACTGTTATGTGCCTTTGTGAATACTTCAGCTGGAATGGGGAGCACCTGGATTGATGCAAATGCAACATTAGAAACTGCTCCACTTCTTTACAGATGCTCTCTTCCCATACCTCCAGGCATCTAGCTGTGTTTTTATCAGATGCTGACAGGTTTTCTGCTCCCACATTGCCCCTTCACGTTCTTGCTTTTCCATGCAGCTGTTTTGCACCAAACCAGGAGGCAGCAGTGGGCAGGTCTCAAGGCAGGGACGTTTGGGTGTTACCAGTACTGTTTGAGCACACCTGCACTTGTTGTTTGTGGGTGTGTTTGCTGAAGGGGAAGGTCATGAAAAGTAGATGCTATCAGTTTTACAAAAGGTGTTCTATTTTGATTTGTAACTGTTGGTCATTGTGTAAGCTGATAATAATATGCATAGCTATGTTAAATCCTGCTAGGCTCCTCCTCAAAATGTCCTTCTTCTCAAACCACTAAGGTCAGCCAGATCTTCCACTTACTCCTGGTGGCTTCCTGACAGTATTAGTCAGCATACGAAGTGCCATGTTTTATTCTCATCATAGATTCTTATTTCTACCTTGACAGTTTCGGGGTTTGTGTCGTTGTTGTTGGTTTTGTTCTGTTTTTAGTTAGTTAGTTTTTTTCTTTGTTTTGTTTTGTTTTTAAGAAGACATTCTTGTACTATTTCATTCACAGACTACTATTTCTGGTAGCTGTTGACTGTTTTATAAACAGTTGAGAGAGTAAGGCCAGCTCATGTGGAAGGTGGACCTTCTTTTTCTGAGGTGTTACTGCTGCAGAAGAGTGCCCTAGAGGGTACAAGGGCTACAGCTTGGAGGTGATCTGAACATATAATTTTTTTCCTGTTATGCTCTTTGCAATTGATTTTAAATATTTATAAGATACTTAAAAGGAAATACATTCTCTCTGACTAGTTCCTCATAATTCACAGCACTAGGTCACAGAACATTTCCCTACCCCCATTAGTTACCATACGAAATGATTGTTTTATTTTTAAAGAGTAAAAGGAAGAGTGGGGAAAAGGGTACAACTCCCACAATCATTAGCCAGTTTGCATAAAGGAAAACCAAATATAGCTGGTAGCATAAACCCATTCATTTCCTCTTCAGCTAAGCTTGTTTTCTACATTTGGTTTTACCCAACTTACATAGTCTAGTGTTTAAATTACTGAAGTTTATATTTCACATCTTTTAAAATTATCAATCCCCTAAAATATAATAGCTTGTTTAATAGTCGGGCCTAAAACCCTGAGTCCTGTTTAGTCCCATGTTGTATAGAGGCAAACATAGAAATGTGCTTCTTCCCAAGGGATTCATGGTCTAAATGTATGACAAGGCAAAAATGGGAAGCAGATGGTCATGTACATGTGAGAGAAACAATCAGCAGAGGAGCTATTTTGAGTCAGTAATTGTGTTAGGCTAAGCCTGAGTGGGGATCTGTGTTTGGCAACACAAGTGGAGCCTCAAATTAGTTATAGCCAATTTTTATGTAACAGAGGGACTGTGTCTGAAATGTCATTTTTCTTGAGAGGTTAAAGTGTCTCTATGTGATTCTGTTCAACTGTGCACTTTGGAGGATGGATTCTTGGGTTCCAACCCTTCACCTGAAAATCCTTGATTGTAGCCAATGTCTTTTTAAATAGAAACAGCTCTAGAATCTGGTCTTGAGATGGTGCTGCCATGGGTCTACAATTCACAAAATTCCCTTGCTTATACTTTGCTCTTTTCCCAATGGCAGGCTTGAGCAAACTGCTTGAGAGCATGCCATCAAGGATATGATTTTGATAGCTGTGAATGTGTTTTAGAGACTGAGGGTCAAACTGAGATGAGGATCCTAATTTATGATGGAATTCTCTAACTCTTTGAATACTGTGTAAAGCAATCACTGCCTTCTCTGTGGTTTTGACTGGGACTTGATGTGGGTTCTGTCTTCTGGCCTGGAAATCACTTTTTCTTAGATTTCCATTTACACAATCAGCTGATTTAAGCCTGCTTAAATATAGAAGTACTTTCTAGATGCATATTGTTTCTCAACTGCATATATATATATATATAAAGACTTATTTTTTTGCCTCCTGGAATAATTCCGTACAGTTTTATGGATGCTGTTATCAATGAGAAATCCTACTTGGGACATTAGAAAAATCAAAATTGTCAGACAGTGAGCATGAAAGCTACAGCATTACTGCTGTAGGAATTAGTCTGTGAGAAAAAAATTGACAAGTCAGAATGCTTCCTAAATATATTCTGAGGTCATTTGTTCTGTTCAGCCTGGAGGAGACTGAGGGGGAGACCTTATTGCAGTCTATAGCTTCCTAGTGAGGGGAGGAAGAGGAGCAGACACTGATCTTTCCTCTGTGGTTATCAGTGACAGGACCTGAGGGAACGGCCTGAAGTTGTGTCAGGGAGGTTTAGGCTGGATGTCAGGAAAAGGTTCTTCACCCAGAGGGTGGCTGGGCACTGGAACAGGCTCCCTGGGGTAGAGGTCACAACACCAAATCTGAGTGTTCAAGAAGCATTTGGACAATGCTCTTGGGCACATGGTGTGACTTGGGGATGGTGCTGTGCAAGGCCAGGAGCTGGACTCGATGATCCTTGTGGGGCCCTTCCTACTCAGCTTATTCTGTGATTCTGTGGTTGTGCCATGTACATTGCCAGACAGTGCCTCTCACTTGCAGTATAGCAGTGCTCTGTACACTATGAAATCAAGCTCTTTGCTGGCCCATCTGCTGGAAGCTGTTGCCTCTTGTATTTGTCTGTGAGTTCTGTGCAAAAATGATTTATTGGCTCTTTGCAGAAATTTTGGGCCAAAGATAACAGAACCTTTAAAATATGCTGTTGAAAGACTTTGAATCTTTAGGTGACCTTGGTGAACAGAGTAAGATGGAAAAGGAGAGAGAGGTGGAGATCTCATATGTTTTAGATATTGTGAAATTCTTGTAAGTTAAAATAAAACTTAGGAAATCAGCAATGAAGTCTAAGCAGATTGACTCCTGTAATCCTGTCATTCTATCTCATTGAAAACTCTTGATTGCACAGCAGTTCTATGGAAAGGCTCAGTGCTTCTTTGATTGTTTGTTTTTTCCCTGTTGAGTCTTTGGAAGAGGGTATGAAGAGACACTGCTGGAGTTTAGCAGTATGCCATAAATTTTTACTTCAGGGAGCAATATTCTGAAAATAGACTTGGATGTCCATGGAGATTGCTTCAAATACAGGATTGGAGTGTTCTGTGTACATGTGTTTGGACAGGATTTAGGCCAGGCAGGATATGTGATCTCAGCTCTGGTATTCAGCTGTAGCTTAGTGTGCCTAAAATTCATCTTGTCCTGAATATTTCAGATGCTTCTGATTTGTTTATATCATATGAAATATTGCTAGTGGCAGGTATTGTGGTGGCATTGTTGTTGTGCTCAGAACATCAGCCTCTCTTAATACTAAGAAAATTGGATAAAGCCATAAGCAGTTTGAATGAGTCAATGATTCTCTTTTGTAAAAACAAAAGTAAAAAACCCCAACCCAGCAAAAACTACGCCCTTGCCCCCATAAAAAAGAAACCAGCACCAAAAAAAAAAAAAAAAAAAACCCAAACAAAGCAAAGCCCCCCCTAAAATTCAACACATTGACCAAGTAGATTTCATAACATTGTCAGGAAGTTGTGCTTTTGTGTTTGACCATTTGATGGCATAACCTACAGCTTTTTATAGGGAAACTGTTGGAGATCACTGTGCTCCCCCTCTCAAACCAAATTAATCCTTATGTTTTCCAATTAGTTCTCTTTTCCCAAATCCCTCTCTTTCCTCTGCTTGCCTTCCATTCTTCTTCTTCTTTCCATAGCATTTGCCTGCATTTTCACATTTTCTCTTGCCACTTTTCACCTGTGTTAACTGTCTTAGATTGATTCTTCTGCATTTCTTCTGTACAGTGTCTTTTTCTAAACCTCAGAGTGGAAATTGGCAAGCTTTTATTTGCTACATCAGGAAACTTATGGGTTGGAAAGAAACACAGTTCTGTTCTGTCACTAGTGCTTGTAGCAGCTGAGTGTTGTCATTAGAAAACACTGTGGAGTATTGTAGGGAGACATGGTTTATGTTGTGGAATGCTGAAGTTACAATAGTGAATGGCCAGTCATTTTTAAACCTACACAAGGAGAAAAAAAATAATCCTACCTTTCCAATTGTACTCCATCGACTGCTTGAAAGATTTGTTTTAAATGTCTTGGTCCTGCAAGAGTAAAACACTTTGCAAGTGGTTTCTTCACATGCACACATAAGTAAGAAGGAACCTCAGAGGCATTTACTGTCTACTGCAAACAATGTGGAAATAGAACAACCTCCTCTTGGTACCATTGTGAATTTTAAATTTAGACAGTGATCAAATAAATCACTTGAGTAGTATGCTCATCCCCTTGAGCTGAACTGGAATGCTAACCTGCTTAAAGTGAGCATAAGCTTTGCTACAGTGGATTAGGACTCATGTGAAGTGTTTAAACAACAGCAAAATTAGAAAACTTTCAATTATGCAGTATTATGAGACCTTTTTTCCTGTGTGTTTTCTTTCTTTTTTTTTTTTTTTTTTTCTTTTTGGGAGCCAGGATATTTATAGTATCAGTTAAAACTTCTTGTGTGCTTGTCAGAACTTCACCCTTCAGATTTTCATAAACTTTGAAACTTAAGAAATGCCTCTGGCATTGCAATAATATTCTAGATATTGGTAAAGCTGTTGTTCTTTCAGACATGTGCTCCAGCTAAATGGAAAGCTCAGCAAAATGTTTTGTATTAAGAATTTTTAAAGAGACAAATAAATTAATGAGATAATTGTAGAATTAGAGTAGAACAATACTGAAATGCAGATGCTTTTCCTCCTTTAAAAATCCAAATATTTTCAGTATTCCTTGTAGTGAAATGTGAGCCCGTGTGGATTAGTGTGTGCATGCAAACCTATAATGACCATGAATCACCAAGTCGAGCTCACTTCTGTGAAATGGGCAAAGTATTTTGCTGTGAGTTTTAGAAATTGGGCCGTGTGCTTTCTTTCATTCTCAGCATCTCTCTGCGTGAGTGATAACTTGAAAATTCTCAGTGTAGCTTACATTACAAACCACAAGTCCACACAGTGTTATGTTTGCACCATTCTTGAAACCTGCAAGGCTTTTCTTGTAAGAGAGTGAAATTTTTGTTGTCCTTGAGATCCCTTTCAGGAGAATACTCCTAGGATCTAAGCCAGGGTAGTTCATTCCTGAATTCAGCATCCATAGCCAATGGGGCTGGGATGGGAAAGTACAAGGCAACAAAGTACAAGCAACATGGTCATCACTGCTGCTGCTGTTTTTGCTATACTCTCATTGCATACATATTCCTTGCAGTTATAGTTTTCATAATTTATGGATAAACTCTGAGAAGTTCTTATAAAATTTCACTATCTAGCTTCCAGGTTTGAAAGTACCCCTGCTGTATATGGAGTTTCATGGTTGCTCTTTGCCTACAAATTCAAGAGGACAACATTGCATAGTGTCTGACCCATGGGTGACATTTAGAAGACTTTCTATTAAAAGCCTGAAATATGATTGAAATCTAAATGCAAATTTAAGTGGCCTGGGTATCTGATGTGACTCGTTGCTAAGGAGAACCTGGGATTCATTCAGCCTCAATTCACTCTGTTGCTCTTTTGCCCTCAGAGCAAGTCACTTAAGCTGTCCTGTATGTCACCATTTCATATCCTTCTCAGAGCTTAATGTTTGTGCTGCACTTTGAAGATTTATAGCCCTATTCAATCTTACTGTACTGTTGCAAAGGGTTGAATGTTTTTGTGCATCTGTTAAAGGTGTGATTAGTACTTTATGTGAAGTGAATAATAAAGCTTATGAAGAATGAGTCGTGGTGTGTTCCTGTTTTTATGCAACCTTTTACTGCGGTCATTTTATGTCCTTTTTGCATTCTGTTTTTTTTTTTTTTTTTTTTTTTTTTTTTAATATAGGTATGATTAGTTAATTAGTTATAAGACTCTCCTTTTAATTTTTGTTCAGATCTCTAATAATCTTACTTGCAGTATAATTCTGTCTTAATGTCCTCATTAGTTTTGTGTAAGCCATGGCCTAAACATTTATGCATACAGTGAAAGTAAATGAAAAATAAAATCCATGGTCCAGTTATGAAAGGATGCAGATTTCATTTAACAAATTCAAAAGAGGCAGCTTGTTTTACTGAACTTTCAAGTGCATTCTTAACTGCTGTAAATTCCTTTTGTCTGTATCTGAAGTAGTCTGAAGTAGTAGGTTAGCTATAGGGTTTTCCTTTAATTTATTATTGGGTTTTGTTTGTTTTGTTTATTTTGAATCTTCTAGGAAATTCCTATAATTCTGTAGAAATGTAAAATGAAAATGCCAAAAAGGAGAGCTGCTGGGAGTCACAGCTATTGGTAAGTTGTCAGCACACTCCTTATATCATGTCCAATGATAAACGGTTTGATTGCCAACTTCTGTCTGATGTATGTATAATTGGCTTTTGACCCAAAAGTAGACAAACCATTCTATATTTGTTCTTAAACTTGAGTTTAAAGTATGGGTTTTTTTCACTGTATTTGGACCTTTTCACTTTTCTGCTTGCTGGTGATAGTTTCGAGCATGGCTGTTAGTCCTATATATTGCATTCAGACATCTTAATTAAGTATTCTTTTACCATCATCTTTGCTTAGCAACATCCTTTCTGAGATATTCTGGGAAACTTAATACTTGGCTGGTGTATAAAGCAGTGTTCATGAATCAAGGTATGTTGCCATATCCTTCTTGCTTATGTTGTTTAATAGTTTTTATATTACTTTCTTTAAGCCAGAAGCATGAAGCTTATATACCTAGTCACTCCAGCTTATTGCACAACACAATTACCAGTGAGACTCAGTCTTTGGAATATGGCTTACCATGCTGGTGTAGATTGTTAAAGTGAAGAGTGCCTACATGGTTGTCATGGATCCAAGCAGCAAGTAGCTTTCACATTCCAAAATAACCTAGAATTTAAACAAAATCTTTAGGCTCTCAGAAGCTCACATTAGCATTTTCCATTTCATTTAGTTGCTGAAAACATGCTATCTCAAAGTCATAAAACCAAAATCAAAATGAAATTATCTAAACCTGCTTTTACATAGACCATAGGTATGCTTCAGATCCTGGATGTATTTCATGCTGAGCAAAGTAAATATTGTTGACACAGTTATTTGAGCACCTTCTTGTGCTGCTCTAGGATCTCTTTCTAGGCTTTTGGTTTTAAAAATTGTGTTTGTCCTCCATTGGAAAGGTGCATGGGGTGCTGCATTCTCTGAGCAGGCTGGACAGTTGTCACTCTGGTTCACCTCTGGCTGTGCTCCATTAGGAGCTCCCACCGTGAAGCTTTCAAGCACCGCACACAGCCTCTCTTTGCACAATGTGTGAAGTGGTGAGCGCTTTGCCTAAGAAAGGTCTCCCTCACCCTAAGGATCAAAGAGAACTAACAGTTTACTCAAACAATACAGGGCTTAACTCTCTCTTTCTGGAAATCACACCTTGGTCTTCCAAGCTGAGCTGAAGATCACTTGGTTGTAGACACTAGGTGTTTTCCTTTGTCGATAAAAAGTCTTAGAATTCTATGCTGTCCCCTAGTTTCACCAAATGCTTAGCTATCAATAGTGGTTTTAATTGCCCATTTAATTCAAATGCCCTGAGGTTTGCATTTCCCTTATAGTTTCCTTCCCTTCTTTAACAATCTTGGCCCTTGAGCTTTTGTGGTACCATTCAAATATTTTCTCTGTTGCAAAGTCTGTTGTCCAATAGCTTTTTTGGGAGTTCTTTTTGATGACTTCAATATTTCATTGCAATTTAATTTTCAGTGGAACAAACCTCTGATTTCCATACATTCTTTGTGATTGTGCCCGTGTGTTTCGATTGTTTACATATGGTTGTATTAATGTCCTCTCACTGCATTTTCATGGTAATCTTGCTAGGAGTGGATTCAAAGCCTTTAAGATTCTGTTCTAAGTTTAGGAAAAGGAGCAGTTTTGTGAAATCAAAGCTGAATTTGAAAATCCTGAATTGTTTCTATGAATGCTTGGAGTGAAGAAATAACCTTCCAACTGTCAAACTGCACACTTCTCTCTTAGACTCTATAGGGATAAGAAAAAGGAAATGTAGGTAACTAAAGATGTCTTGGGTCTTGGTTCACTGAAGGAATTGAGGAGGAAGAGAAGTGAATAGTCCATTTTCTTTACAAAAAGTACATATGAATTATAATCATGTTGAGGTTATTTATTCTGTCAAACTTTCTTGAATTTATTTTTTTTTAATATATCAGTATGTCAGCTCTTGAATTCTGTCATCACATTGCTCCTTGTAAATATCAAACTTGTCACCAACAACATGAAGAATGTAAGCAGGTAAGATGGTATGCACCAGTTAATATTTAATGAACACTTTAACAATTCTTTGCAATCTGACAAATCTTGATTCGTGAAGCACCTCATCAGTAACTGAAAAGGCACACGTTGTTTCCTGAGTGGTAAAAATGAGCTGACGAAAGGAGAGATCTTGATTCACAGCTGAAAATAGGCTATTTGAAAGAGCTTTGTGGTCTTGCCAGTTGTACAAGAGTTTTCTGGAGAATGACTATCTTTCTAATAGCTAAGGCACCTTGGGATAGTGTTGTCTGTTTAGTTGATTCTGCAACCCAGTATCATGCGCTCATTCATGCCTAGCTAGAGGTTCTTAGTTCCAGTAATCTGTTAGTGAGACCCTTTGGGTCACTGGCAGAAAGAGTTTTATGTTCTGTTTTCTCCATCACTTTTATGGACCATGCTGGATACTTTTTATTTCTTCCTGGTAACTAGTGATCATGAGCTGCTTTAGATGGTAGCATCCTTGTTCCTGGCAGACTTTCTGCTGTCTGGACTATGAATCACAACAAAATAAATTTGCCTTATGTTTTACCAAGTATTGTACAGAATCATAAAATAATTGATTGGAAGACAGATCCAGTGTTCTGGCCCAGCCCTTCACTATGTCAATATAGGTCAATATAGGTCTACAGCATGATATGAAACATATAACACCCAGGTTCAGCTCATTAATGCATGGGAAGCTTTGAACTTTTTGGCCATGTCTGCAGAAGCAGCATATGGCTCTGCTGGGCAGGTAATGCAATGTCAATATAATCTGTCTATGTTTATATAGTTTTTTATTAGTAAAAATCTCACAGGAGACAAGGGTGAAAGTTCAGCACCCAAAATTTTCCACTTCTGTAACAATTTCCTGTTCCTAGCTTGTATGTTGGGTGTCTTCTGATTGCTTACCTCCAGCTTTCAGCACCAAATGCTAGCAATCTGCCTCCTGTTTAAAGAACCTAGAAGAAATAAACACACTGGTGTATTGCTGTATATTTATATTTGCATATATCATTATATGCAATATAGAGACATTGATATTCCCTCTAGAAGGGAGTGTTTGTGGCAATTTCCCTGGGTCTGTTATTAGAGAAATTTTTTTGTTTTGTTTTTAGATTACACTGTTCTACAGGTGCTACTTTCTCATTTTAGAATTGTTCTTGTTAGGACAAGTAAAATAATACTGGATAAGAAATGTTTTATAATTGGAACCTCTTACAGCTTTATCCTACAAGTAGCCTGGGCAGGCACAGGGATATTGAGGTACACAATTTCAGTAGATATTGTTCAGCCAGTGTGCTAATCCCATATCCTCTGAACAGAGAGAAACACAGCTCTCCCAGGATTTTCCTGAGAAGCTGTGAGAAAGCTCAGAGAAAAGAATGCGAAACAATTCTTATCTTCACTTGCTGCACCTGTTGTTGTGCACATGTGGAATGCATTATTGTTTACCAAAGGGTGATTTCTTGATTTGTCACTGGTGATGGTGTTTGGATTGATTGACCAATCTGGTCTGACTGTATCGGACTGTCTGTAAGGGTGATGTGTTTTCTTAATAGTATAGTATAGTATAGTATAGTATAGTATAGTATAGTATAGTATAGTATAGTATAGTATAGTATAGTATAGTACAGTGATTGATCAGCCTTCTGGAATCATGGAGCCAATGTTAATTATTACCTGGAAGGGACCCCTGCTATGATATGCCAGCACTGAGAAACCATGACAGACAGTTCTCTACATGGCACTGGCATTTTTCTTTCTTTGCAGAAACTGAGGATGTGCAGCCTTTTGTATGTTTAGAATCTGAGAAATCAACCTATCCAGATGCTTCAAAATTAATTAATGAGAGGGAGTGAGCAAAACCAGTTCCTGCAGCTGTCAGTGCCCATAAATCATCTCTGTTTTTACTTTTGAAGCAGGACAAGAGCATGAATTTAATTAATGGGTTTGACTTGCTCTGGAAACACACAGTAGAGAAATCACCCTACCCACACCTTCCACAGATGCTGTAAACATACAAATGTTATTGTGTATTTACTCCTGAATGCTTACCAGCATCATTGTGCTAGATACAGTTGAATGCCTCAGGCAGGTGGCAAAGCAATGACTGCAACAAATCCTTGTTCTTTGGACACCCAGATCGGAGAAGCAGCAGATTAGCTCCTGTTTTCTCGGTTCCAGCCGACTTCTGATTAACAAAGGCATTAGTAATGACTGCTGCAGAAAACTCCAGGGGAAAATAGAAAGAGTGAGTTTGTCTGTTTTCCATGACTGGGAATTTAATTATAGTATGAAAAAAGTACCAAGTAGATTTATTCTGCCACCCTGGTTAAATTAAAAAAAAGGGAAAATCTCTTTCTTTAAAAAACTCTCTCTGCAATGGATCGCCAGGAATGTCTCTGCATTGTTTGATTTTATTGTATTTTTAGTTCTACCTTATTAAGTGCAAAGAGACACAGAAACTGTCAGACTGGATCAGACCACAGTTCAGTTCATAGTGGTTCTTTATTCAAATACTGAAAAATAAGCTTGAAAATACTGAAAAATTGGTTGAATGTTGCTTTATATGCCCTATGCCCCATGTTGCCTACAAGTGAGAAAGTATTCTGAAAACTATAGGTGCAGAATTGCATTCACCCTCCTATGATTGCTAGAATCGTGTGATGTACTAAAAGTACCAGTTCTTGCTATTGTCTTGTTTTTATTGTTGCTTAGAGAGTCTTCTAGGAAAGGATGTATCTGGGGCCTCTAAAATTCATAACAACATTGCCAGACCTGTGGTGAATGCATTTATGCATATTTACATGGAAGTTAAGATTTGGAGAAAGTGTTAGGAGTGCAAGACACTGAACATTTCAATCTGGAAAAATCCTCAAATGTCTCTTCCTTTCCCTATGATGCTCATATCCTGACAAGATCCATGATCCTTAATTTTTTTTTAAAAATTATGCCAAAAATATCCAAGATAAATTTAAATTTAAAAAATGCTTCTCCTTTTCTACATTTAAATGTTGAAACACACCTATAGCTGCACTGGCCTGATGCGGACACCAGTAATTCCAGGAAATATTCACAAAGAATGCCAGGCACTGAGCAACTAGTCTTTGTGTTTGTTATAAGAGAACATTTTTTCATCTAACTGTAGAATAAACATTTTACCTTTCTCTTCTATGTATAAAATGGTCAATTGAAGACTGATATTTTTTGAAGTTATTACTACAGCTATATCTAACAGCATTTTATAGCATAAAAAGGATTCATCGTCCTGATTTCATCAAACACAACTTTGTGAAAAGGCCATTTTGCACACCCTGAGGTCTTATGTAGGAGTGATTGGAAAAGTAAATCATCATTCCATCTGCATTACTGGATAAGACTGTTTTCAGTATAGGGAATATAGAAGAGGCTGCATTTCTTCTACTCCTTTTTACCTAGGCTTGCAGCATGTATTAATATGAACTGTAATTTATTGCTCTTTAGCCATCATTGCTATGTGTTCTACCATGTATTCCCCGTGGCAGTGGGCCTTCTTTCAAGGGGAAGAAACTTTTTTGGTCCTTAAACTTGGTGAAATTGGACTGTGAATCACTTGTACTTGAGTGTTAAACTTGGCTCTTTATTGTTTTATTACCTGATTGCTGAAGCCTCTGACAAATTAAAGGCAAGGCCTTATCCACAATCATATCCTGAGTTTAGCTGTTCACAGAATCATGGAATATTCTGAGTTGAAAGGGATCACAAGGTTCATTGAGTCTATCTTTGAAGTGAATGGCCCATAGAGGGATTGAGCCCAGAGCCCTGGCAGTATTAGCACCATGCTCTATCCAGCTGAGCCAATCTCACCTGTCTCTACAATATGCCAAGAGCTTCGTGGGGATGCCCTGGGGGAAAGGCTTGTTTTCAGCCTTTGTGCTGTAGGGGCAAACACTGAGGATCAGTGCCTGCCTGTAATGCTGTGGTGTCACCAAGCAGTAAGAGGTGACCTAGAGCTAGGCAGAACCAAGGGTGTGTTGTAAGCCTGACCCATGTTTCCCTGAAGCTCTGCTCCCTGCAGGCCCTGTCTGTAGACCTGCTGTGAATCTTCTCTTTGCTTACCCTTACTGAGGAGCTTGTGTTGTCTATATTCTTACAACAAATCATGCATTTACTGGTGGAGGGGAAAGGGAGATGTGTGTGCTGTGGGTGTCTCTTCTCACTGCCTTTTTCATTAAAACTGTCTGATGTGGCATGTACTACCTGATATAAGTATATCCATATGATTAGCTAGTCTTGCCAGCTTTTATCTGGGTTGCAGTTATCTTACTTAGGGCCTGTTTCTGTAAACAGGAACACCCAGGCATCTCCCCATCTCTGACTGTTTTCAGGCAGTGGTGACAAAGCAACATCTAATTTAGCTACAAAAATTAGTAAGGTTTCTGATCAGTGTCATTCACTGTCAAAAGCACTTTTGTTGGCAAAGAGCCATGGGGAGCCACCTCCAGAAACAGGGTCTCCCTCATGTTTTTGAGGATGTGGAAATGGATGACATTAAATAATGGACTATAATTCAGACAGTGAGAAGTTTGCAGACTGATTCTGTAAGTAGAAAAATCCCTTGAGGAAACACATTATGCCTGTGTATAATTCTGTCAGTCAGAAGATTAGAGAGTCAGTCAAAAACTAACTTACACAAATGGCTTAATAGTAAAGATTGTGCTAATAGAGGTAAGAAATTTAGCTGAAGTATTTTGCTTAAGGCTATGAAAATTGGGTGACTTTGAAAAATGGTATTTCTTTTCCAGAAGATGTAGTAGAAAAGCGTTCTGAGCTATAAATAGTTGAACATGATGCTTCTGTTGCAACATTAGGAATAATCATAATTACTTAAATTTGTGGTTGGAAGAATCCCAATGTGCACAAAATGCTAACATTTGGTTGTATATTTGGATAACATATATAGCCTTTAGGGCTCAGATTTCAGAGTGGGACTTGTTCATTATAATTTGTAATTATGTGTGAATATTATACTGACACAATTAAGGAATGAGCCAATGTGAAACAGAGGTGCTTCAGATGACATTTTGAATCCTCAATGCTAGGAAACACAGACTTGGGAGCAGGTTCTTTTCATCATTTTTGTTATACGCATATATATATATATGTGTGTGTGTGTGTGTGTGTGTGTGTATGTACTCCCTGTAGTTAGAGTTTGGAAAGTCACGCACTACCAAATTTAGATTTTAATAATGTACATTCCTCTAGAAAGATAAGTGAACTGCAGTGGCTGCTGCTTCTTCCTCCTGCTGTTGGTAGAGTGCATCCTCCTTTTGAGAATGAGTTTTCCTTGAGAGGGTGGAACCAGGTTTTGTCTTGCTTCAGAATTATGATACTAACACTGTTCCACTGATGGAGAGTGGAACAAATGGATGTGCCCTTAATCTATAGTTGACATACATTCAGGTAGCTCATCTTACATCAGTAATTGGTGTAATCAACCCTTGCTAAAATGACACATACTTGGTTTACTATTTGTTATGAAATACTTGCACCCACAGTGTGAACACTCCTGTCACATCTTTGGGGTGGGGTTTGCAATACAGGGGAGTTTGTGTTTGGCTGACAACTTTCTGGTGTCTTCATCAAAGCAGCAGGAGCACTTAGTGCTGGAGAGCCAGGACTGGAGCAGGTGTCAGTGAGGTGAAGTGTTAATATGAGGCTTACTCAATGCTTACTGCTTTTCCTGAAGTTCCCCAACTCGTGTGTGGGAGGTGTAAAGCTGTACCCAAAGGCCAGAAAACCCCATTGCCAAAATAGTCAATAGCTCTACCCTTTTCTCCTTCTGCTTTCTGTGTGTGCAGAGACCAGACTGTGGTGGGCACCTCCTCTGGGTGAGAAAAATAGGAGTTTTTTGTTAAAATTTAAAGTTCACATAAGGGCCTAAAAGACACATAAAATCCTGCTGAAGCTAGATTCTCCTTGTCCATTTGAAATTTATAGCTTTAATGTTGTCATTATTTTCATCCTCCAGACAAATTAAAGCTCAGAAGGAGGCATCAGCAGTGAGTCCTCTCAGCAAAGCAGGAGTAGCAAAGATGAAGATTTTGAAAGTCATTTTAGCAAAGCAGGCAGTAATGAAGAAGATTTTCAAAATTAAAACAGTTCCCTAATGTGGTTTCTAATGCCTTTTCAAACTGGGTAGCAAAGGTGTTTTTCAGACAAGCTGCTGCAATTCAATTAAACTGACCTAATTTCTATTTCTTCTCTTTCTGCTTTCCACACTGATACAATTTAGTTTTCTTAAAATCATGTTATGGCTTGGAAGGGATTTGGGTACAGCACTGTTAATTGACAGAGTTTAAATACAGGAAATGTTCCCTAAAGCTTGCTTAGTCTGTATGCTCATTAGAGCTAAAAAAACTTAAGGACTTTTTTTATTTGGGCAGATGAAAGTTTTTAGAAGGAAAGTAAGCATTGTTGCAATCCAGGACAAATGTAGTTTTTAAATTAGGAGTAGAGCTTGTAGGCCCACTCTTCTATATTTATATCATTCTCTTTGTGCTGACTGCTCACAGTGATACACAAAGTGGCACAAACTCTCACTAAACACCTATAAACTCAGTCGTGTGCATCACATCCCACAGTTAGCAAAATTGGTAATGCACTTAAAGCAGCTTTATCTAGAAATAGAAATTCTTAGTGGACTTCAGCAGCTTCTGTTTTCTTTCTTTAACCTAGTTAAATGCTGATTTTAAATGCATTGATGACATCAACATTTGAATAAGATTATGGAGTCATGGTTCTACGTTTCAAGCCTTTGAAATAAATAAAAGTTCTTCTCAAAGCATGAAATTACTTTTTCTTGCAACCCATTCCTTAATTTAAAATCACTAATCTTATGAGACTGGCAATCCAAGCAACTCTTTAAGCCTGAAGCCTAATTTGGCCATAGAAATGGCGCTGCTGTGAAGCAAAAATAAACTAATAAGTAACCCCGATTGAAATCAGCTCGTTATTCTTTTATACAGAATTGCTTTAGTTTAACTATACTAGTGCAACACCACCCTATTTTTTTTAGAGCTGTGAGTAGTACACATTGGTCTTTCCACAAGGTGCTTTGGCAGTGGTTTTGCAGCTGAAGCAATGCGACTGTGGTATTTAATACAGGCTGGGTTGGCACATTTCCAGTGCCAGGAGACCCCTGCCGTGTGCTGCTGTGAGACTGCCTTGCTTGGCAGGTGTTGGTACTTACTTGCAATATGCATATGCAGGATTGAAACCAAAGGGGTAGTTTTAAATGGTGAGAGACATCCTCCCTGTTTGCAGTCTTTGTTCACTTCATAAAGAAGGTCTGAAATTCAGGTATTCATTTCTCTGTTGTCATCTTAACTTACTAACTGGTGTGATTTGTATGTAGTCCAGGGATTTTAAGCAGAAAACATAGTGAAAAGTTATTAATACTCAATATTTCTTTGTATTTTACATTCAAAAATGTTATGTATCACATCTTGAATGAGCTTTATCAAAATTTTGAAGTTGCTGAGGATAGATAAGTCTAGCAAAGACTTCCTTTCTCTGCAATGCAGTCACAGATGATTGATACCAGTCCTACAGTCATGTGATTTCACTCTGTCAATGGATGTTTCCTCAGCTTTGACAAAACTTATTTTTTAATGTTAAAATCAGTTAAAATCCTAGAGTCCAATTATGCATCCCAAAGCAAATACTGATGCAGTGCATGTCTTTTAAAAATCACATTTAACTGAGGGCCTAAGTGGTTTATGGGAACTAAGAATAAATAATACCTCCAGTATGAACTTTTTTTCCTCTCAGCTATTTAAACTCTTTCTCAAATTCTACTGACAGGGATGCTTGTGTGGACCAGGGACTGGAGCCTGTAGGGGTCTGTGCTGTCCCTTGCAGCATTCTATGTCTTGTGGTGATTCACTGCATACACTTCCCAGATTTTGACATCTAGAGGCATTCCCATTTATTATATATTTTTTTCCAAATGGCACATGTTAATAAGGATGAGTAGGGAAAGGTAAATCTGATTTACAGAAGCTACAAAGATGTAGCTTTGTTCTGGTTGAGAAAATGTAATTTTCTTGTGGTTTCTTTTTAAAATTCTTTGTGAAAAGACTATTTCCCCTTTATAGTATGATCCTTGTGATGGTCTTTACCTATTTGAGAGAGCCTTGAGGTTCTTGGGCCCCTGGAAAAAATATCAGGGCTTAGTTTTTGTGCTCCTTCCCAGTCTGATATCCAAAGAACTGGGCTGCTGTCCTGTGGAAGGATGGATTGTGAGAGAATAGCGATAGTGCTGAAGGCAATCTCGCCCCTGAGGAGTTGCAGCTTTGCTAATTACCAAAAAGTAGGAACAGGCCTGCCCTTAATAGGTCATAGCTGTGTCCAGTAAAGATAGGTGTTATAAAAGAGTGGGTTAGCTGGTTGGGAGGAGAGTTGGAGTCAGTTGGCTGTGCTGCTGTGAGGAGCAAGGGTCAGGTGGTTGTGCTAAGGACAGCAAGGGCTAATATGTGCTGGAAGGGTCAGGCAGTCATGCTAGGGACAGGAAGAAGTCAGCCAGCCTTGTGGAAGGAAGAGAAAAAGAGTCAGTGCTGCGAGGTACTGCCTGTGAGAACTCACAGAGAGAAGGTATGAAAGTCTTACAGTAGGATAATAAACTAACAGTGACAGTCACTTCCCATCCACCATTGACTGGTACCAAACACCAATGGCAACAATTGGTGGCCCATACAGGGATGGATCCTGACACTGTCCCAGTCTGGATCACAGTGCTGGAATGATGAGATGGTGAAGAGACAGGAAAGTGGTTGAATTACTAATGGAGACCCAGATAGCTGCTAGATTCTATCAAATACTGCCTTGTTCAAGTCAAAAAGACATCTGAATTCATTTCAGCTACGATGGACAGACAAATCTAAATTAAAATGTAGTCAGTGCTCTCCTAACCCTTCTGCTACCTGATCAACTTTCATACTACATATCTCATTATGATAAGGTGAGGAAGGGGTCTGAAGGAATAAGGTATTTTTGTCCTTTACAGGAAAGAAAGCCTTTTCACACTGTGCTACCTGGCATATTACCTCCTGAAATCCTTTAATTGTATCAAGTGGTATGTTTTTTTTTTCTCTGTAGCAAAATGTTCTTGCAGATGTGACTTATAAGTGACTTGCTGTGACTTTTCCTGTCACAATTAAATTTCTGTGATGCTGAACTGCTATTAAGAGTTGGTCTTCTTCTTGCCTATTCCTTGCGCTGTATGTATTCAACAGGAGAAAGTGAATTTGAAGCTTCACAATTAACAAAAGTGCTGAAAAAACCACCAGTCTGCTGTGGCTAGTTTAACCCGAGTTCGTAAGGTGAGAGCCTGTAGTCAGAGGCCTGCAGAAACCATTGCATTGCCCTGAGACAGCTGGAGCTGAGGGTGTCTCTAAGGTGACCCCTGGCTCCGAGTGCAGCACTAAAGTGGCCCCTGGCAACAGGGAGGAGTGGTTTTCCCCAGAGCTGAGACAGACAGACAGCTCTCTGCTGATTTCCTCCTTTCTTCCTGTAACAAAGGTTGTGTTTGTTAGTCAGTTCCTTATTCAGGTGGTGTTTAATAACCAAAAACCAACATGAGAGTTTGAAAAAAAAAAGCCCGTGGCTTAATCTGCAATATCTGTACTTGTGACATGGTGTTAAAACACCAATAATGCTAAAGCCTGAACTGGGAGAGGAGAGAGAAAGCTCTTCAATATTGTTACCTCTAGAAAGGAACACTCTGCATTTGATGCTGTGCAGAAGGAACAAAGCTTGGCTAGTTGAAGTTATATTGGATGATCTGTTGTTTGGGGGGTTTTGTGGGTTTTTTTGTGGTTTTTTTTGGTGTTTTTTTTTTTTTTTTTTTTCATTTATTACCTTTTCAGATAGTAGAAAATTTTTCAAAAAAGAAAAATCTTTTCACTTCTTTGTGGAAGAAGTATGGAAACTTGAGAAATGACGATTGCATAGGCAAAGGCTAAGAAGAAAGAAACAGGTGGCAAACATTAATATGAGGGCAATTAGCAGTGTGTTTTGGGTGGAGCAATGATTGGAGAGGACAGCTTTGTGATTAACAGGCCTGACTAACTCCCAGCGGTCTGGTTGTGCTTCCTGCTGGCACTGCCTGCCTGTGCTCTCTGTTGTTCTAGGTGTGGGTGCACTGCAGGACGGGCCCATGGGACACAGCTCTGGTCCAGCCCCAGCTGCAGTCTGCTGCATCTCGGACTTCGGGGTTCTGATGTGTGTCAGCAGATTCTGTGTTCCCCCGGGTTTCCCCCCTGCGGTAGCCCGTTCCCAGGTTTCCTTACCATGCAGGTCCCATGGCTCCCATCCCCCCGTCCCTGCCTGTGGGTCCTTCCCTGCCGCTACCCCTCCCCCGCAGCCCCGGGCCCCGGTGCCATCCCCTGCTGCGCTCCTATTGGCTCCCCCAGACCACGTGACGCCCCCTGCTCCACCCCCGATTAAAGCCCCACACAGCCGGGGCCATGCGGCCATATTCCCCAACGCAGAAGGTGGGAGCACACCAATAAAATGCTCTCAGCTCCTGCCGTGGGGAATTTGGTCCTTCCTTCACCCCCTTTATTGAGGTCCCTCGCACGCAGCGGTACAAACAGCCGACCCACCTTCCCGGAGCGCATGGCGCCCGGGAGCAGCGGCGGGACTGGAGGAGCCGCGGTGCCCTGCCAGGCATGGCGGCTGCTGCGGAGCCGGGAGGGACAGCAGAACCACAGCAGTCAAGTGCCATTCCATGGCAGAACAATTCCCAATTCCCTGCCTAGCTGTATGGGATATTAGTTTTTTAACGCATGAGACACGGCCTAGCAAAATCTGTTTTAAGTCCTCTTACTGGGCTTGACAGCAGCATGCTACTGGTAGATCCCTTCCATCTGAGCAAGGCAGCTTGACAGCTACATTATTGAAAGCAACCTAAAGCTCACAAACCTGATGTTTCCTTGACTTTGGAGAGTCCCTGCTGCTCTGGGTGAGCTCTGAGCCATCTCATGCCCAGTGCAGACACTGGAACCCACTGCTACCAAAGCCACACGAGGCAGTGGTCCCCACAGGTTGAGCAATAAGCTCCTGATGACACTCATCATATGGGATTTCAGGTACCTGCAATTATGTGCCTCCTAAACCCAAAGGGATTAAAACCCAGAGCACTTACTTCTCAGGGATAATGTATTCTTTAACAGTAAGCAAGATGGGATTGGGTTGTGCCTCCTTATTCTCCCTAAAGTAAGGATGTGCTAGAAGGCTGGATCCAGTCTGGAACAGTCTGGGTAATCTATCAATGGTTAAATATAATGTGTGTCATTAGGTGTGTCTGGGACAGCCAAAGCAGTGAGGCCTTTATCCCTTGTGGTGCTTGTAGATGCTGCTGTAACACAAACAAGGAAATGCTGCAAACCCCTGATGGCAGCTCAGAAACGAGGCACCTGGAGCCTTCTTGCATGGGGAAACCCTGCAGGAAGGGAGGGGCAAAACCCCAAAATATAGTGGGGGCTGGGTAATTGTACACTGTGAGTAACAAACACCTTGGAGTCTTGCAGGTGTCTCACCCAGATGCTTCAAAAGGCCATTCATGGAAAGCTTTGTGGTAACCAATTGCTATCTTGCTTCCTTAAGGAGATCTTCAGGTCTCCTGGAAAGCAAAGTAAGGGTAGAGCTCAGGCTCTGTTTCAGGCAAACCTTTCTTACCAGGTCTTTAAAAAAGGTTTATTGACATGAAGGCTAAATCATATTTGTGTTGTGTTTTGCTGGACTAAAAATATATTGCTTCTCAGTGAGAGAAAAGTGAATTGGCTCAGTAAGGAGATTTTCTCAAATCAGGCATTTCTAGCCTTTGTTTTCCACATAGGTGTGGTGTTTTTTCCCTTGGGAGGAAAGTATCAAAAGATCTCTCTGTGTGGGAAGGTGGCATGGGAGGAGGGTGAAGCTAGTTCTGCAAACATGCTTATTTCAAATACCACCCTAGAGAGAGGCTGCAGATTTTTGGAGACTGGGCTCCATGTGGTAGGTGGGAGGGGGTTTCTGTGCTATTGATTAATTTCAAATTGTGTGGGATTTTCTTGGCATAAATGAATAGGGTCTTTGCCAATTTAAATTTAATTTTCCTTCTGTCAAAGGAGCTGCAAAAGCTGTGTGAAGAGGATGTTTTGGGAATGAAGGACTCCAGTATCTGCAGGCCATGATGGAGTTAACCTTTCCATTTTGTTTGGGAGAAGGTGCATGACTTTTCCTGGGCAGTAGTGTATTTACTCATGTAGTTTCTTTTGCAAGAAACTAACTTTCCCAGAGCCTTTACTCAGCAAACTGTACAAAGCACAAAAGGCTTTTTAAAATATACCTTTGAATATTATGCTTCTTACTGGGAATGCCATGGAGATGAGGAAAACCAAAACAACCTGAATAAAGAACAAATTCTGCAGGGTAGCAATAGATTTGTACAGGCTGGGAAACAGGAGGTCAAATCTAGAAAACAGAAGGCCCTTAACAGACTCAGTCCTTGGGTTAGAGAATTTGTGCCAGTATCTAGGTAAGCTGTTCAACCATGTCAGCACTGCACTGCACAGTGAGCTTTGTGGACAGAGCAATATTGCAGGCTGCAGGAATGTGAGATAAACTAGAATTGTACAGGCCAGAAACAAGTCTGTTGTATTGAACAAAGAAATCTCAGTCTGTGATTAACTTTATTTCATGTCAAGAGCAGAACATAAAAATCCAGGCTCTTTCATGGCATGTTACTGAATGATACAAGCCTTGTAGCACAGAGCATACACCACTGCTGGGTTATTTGTCCTAAATTCACTTTAGAGAAATTCACTCTGGTTTTATTTATGCTAACAAATACTCATTTAATGCAGCTGTTACAGCAGTGCAAAGCACAGGTTTGCAGTAAGCCATGCTCCTGGGGCTCATCTCAAGTACTGGCCTTGTAAAACATTTTTTTTTGCACATTTGCCTTTTTTACATTAAGCTAGAATAATGTAGAGAATGGAAAAGAATTCCAGAAAATAAGAAGAATCATTGTTTTACAATCATCATAATTGTTTGACAGAGGCAATTTTAACGTATGTAGCAGCTTAACAGGCTAAAAATCAACATATTTGGGGGGAAATGTGAACATTTAATTTCTTGGAGGGAAAATAGAACCCATAGGGAAAAGAGACCATGTTGGTTTCTCTATTTCAAAGAAAATTTATAGAGGCTAGAGGAAAAAATTGCATTTTCTGTGGCTGTAAGAGTTCAAGTTATAACTGGATTTCCAAATTGGCATGGAAACAGAAGGAAAAGGTACTGAAACCTGTTTATAAATAGCTTGAGTTTGCAGAGTTACAGCCTTAGTTTGTCACTGCCAGCCCAAAATGAGTCCTACACAAAGGAATAAGTATGACCCACAAAGCACATAGTATAAATTCATTGCTCAGACAAAACCTATATATTCCTGACAAGACTGAAACAGAAGACGATGAATTAACAGCTTGGCCACCTGCCCAAATTCATAGTTCCTAGCAGGTCTGAGAATCAGGCAGCTATGCACAGGGCACAGTGTTTGGTCTATGGCATACACAGAATAAGGGATTTCGAGAAGTGAAAGTAAAACCTGGAGAACAATATACTTGGTGCACAAGAGTCAGGTTTGAAAGAAAAAATTGATTTTGCTCATTTTAAAAAACAAACCTCACCGAGTTGTCCTGTATGGAAACAGTGATAAAAATAATTTTATCACTTTCTTCATTATTCCTTGTTCTTGTTGCTTTTTAATTGGATCATAACATGAAATCCAGATAAGTAATATGGCTTGCATTATGACACCTGGAGAAGATGCTTTCCTCATCAGAAGAATTCTACATGTTATGGGAGCAAATTTAGTTTATTCTGTGAGCAAAATAATAATATTATAAATTATGGCAGGTATTGGTGGTCCAGAGTTCACATAAGTGCCTGGCTTGTTAAGGGCACCAATTGTTTCTAATCAGGTATTTCAGTGAATGGTGAGGCTGGGGTGTGCCTGGCTCAGGCAGTTATTTCTGAGACAATCTTGCAGCCTGTAATCTAGAACTGCTTAGACCTAGACACCTGTGGGGGATGTTTGAGAAAGATCAAGTATATGCACTAAATTTAGGAATCCTTCTAAAACAGTATAAGCTGTGTAATTCAGCTTCCTTATCAGATTTTATCAGTGTCTTCTTTCAGATCAGACACAGACTGAAAAATATTAAAACACCTGATGTGTTTATTTTTCCTTCACTTTTTTTTGGAGGGGGGATGGTGGTGGTGGAGTAGGGTGTGTCTTTTCCCCCAGATTCACTGCTCAAGATGCTTCTCCTGCACAAGGCAGCTTTTACATAACAAGTGTGGGAAAAATACTAGGATGCTTTTTTTGAACCTCATTGTTCCTGAATATTTGACATAAAGATTGGTCAGCAGAGTAGAAAAGCATAGTTACAGAAGACTTTGGAAATGGATAACAAACCTTTTGAAACAGAAAAATATTCAAAACAATTAAAAGTCGCACTCAAAAATTTTCAAGCAATGACTCTGATTCAATACTTAAATAAAGGCCCTTTTATGACTTTTTCTCTTACATGAATTCTTTTTGATTCAATGGGCTTTTCTTTGCTTTTGAATACAGCACTTAGATTAAAGCGTAAAGCATAGAGATAATTTGATCTAGAATTCTTTAGAGTGCAGGTGAACTTTTCCATTTGGTTATTTTAAACCAATTTCTTTCACAGACATTGAGTGATGATGGATGGCTAAAGGAATGATTACACACAACAATTTCATGAACAAGAGCAAAGAGCTCTTACATTATAATTACAGTAACTATTTCTTAGAACAAAGCATATCCAAAGTATTGACCGCTGCATCAAAAAGGTCCAAATGTTACTAAAATGTGATAATGGTGAGATAGCAATGAAATACAGCTGCATTTCTGTAGTATTATTGAATTGCTGATCTTGATTGCATTTGCAACCTTTTTTAGTCTCTCAGTAAAACAATACTTGAAAATTATAGGAAAGGATTCATTGCCTTAAAAGACTTAGTTTGTCTGGCATTAAGACAACTTAGTAATTTTTTTTTCTTCCCTTAATCCTGTGCAAAAGAATGCGCTATATTCACCAAAATTATCAATGAAGATTGCACTATCAGGTCTAATTTGCTGGAGTATTTTTTGCCTGTGGAGTTGTTCATGATGCTGTATGCTAACACCAGGCTGACATTTCCAACAGAACTCCTTGCTCCAGGGAGCAAGGTGTGTCTCAGGTCACACTGTCATAAAGCAAATATCTGCTGGAACTTTATTTATTGGTCAATCTGACATATTGCCCTGTGACAAAAAAGTCACTGGGTTGGATTTTAGAGACTGTTAGTCTCTAGAGGCAGCTTTGGCTGTTCAGGCATTTGGGAGACTTGGGTTCACATTCTGTCTCCTGCTCCAAAATGGGGGCTGATTTACCTCCTTGCTTCTCAAACCTGGTTTTCCTCCACATGGAAAATTGGTCGCTATGTGCTCTGGGACAAATAATTTCACTCTCCAGGAGGAAAGTCCGGCCACACTGATTTCTGTGGTGCCACTGTAAAGCTTTATTGTGGAAGGATGGCAGGGAGATGAAAGAAAGCTGAGGCTGTAGTTTGATGGATACCGGGTGCTGGTAATTGGCTGTGAAAACAGCAAGCTGACCTTTCCCTGGCATCTAGCTTTTTGCCCTTGGCTTTCCTCTGTTTTCTTAAACAATCTTTGAGGTTTTTTAATCATCTGAACCCTAGCAAATCCCTATGTTTTTACTCTATATAAACAAAAAGAGAATGGAAATGTTTTATAGAAGGTAATTCATGGGATAATTGCACTGAGCATTAGTTTTTAAAGTATATTGGTAAATATGAACTAGCCTTTTAGCAATCTGTGTGCATTCATGAAAAGCAATGGGAAACACTCCCAAGTGATTTTAATTTAAAAAGAGATGCTAAAAGACAAAAATTAGACATGGTATATGGTGGTAGCTCTTCGGGGCCCTGGTAGCCTTCCATTCAGGGCTGATGGCTGTAGTTTTTGTTTCATTTACATTGAAAATGAAATCTTATTGTATTCTTGGTGCTTATCACTTTATCTACGTTTGCCCCTGAAATGGTGCCTGGCAGCTGAATCTGTATTATCTTTTCTGTGCAGACATTGCCTGTTCACTACTGATGTTCAGTGGAGACATGCACTTACTCTGACAACAAAATTCAGAGTTGATACCAAGCCATGCAACATCTGCTAAATTCACATGGGGAAAGGGAATATAAAAACAAATACACAAAGGGCACAGCTACTGAGATGGTAAATATTGTTTTTTCCATGCCACACCCAAACCAGAAATAGAGACAGAGGAGGCCTTAACAAAGCTTGATTCAGGTTCCTGACAGCTGACAGCAACTGCTTGTTTTCCACTGAGCTGTGAATGAGAATTCCAACTTCAAAAGCATGAATTAGCCTGAGACTTAGGCTCCTTTTACTGTGAGTAGATCAGAAGTAGATGAGAAGAATAGCTCCATGGAAATGTGTAAAGTCATGTTAATACAATTGCTATCAAGCTTGCTTGCCATAAGAGAGGAAGAGTGGATAACAATTTTTTTGGAGATAATAAACTGCCTGTACAGTAGTGTGACAGTGTAGTTTCACTGGCTGGGCAAGAGGAGCAGCTGGCAAGGGAGCCTGGATTGGCTGCAGGCTGTAGTCTCTGGACTGGGAGCTGCCCAAGCACAGTGGGCCTGGGTCCTGGTGGGGGATTTCTGCACCAACTCGGCTGTGGGAAGGAGCACACAGCCCAGAATGGAGAGGAGGAAATTGCTGGGTGCCTGTGCCAGGGCATAGGTGGTGCTTCTGCATCCTAGGCTGTTGCACAAAGCTCAGGTGCTTAATAAGGTCGATAAAACTGGGCGCTCCCAAATCTACTGCTGATAAAATAAGGTTTCAAAGTGGCTGTGGGTTGAAGGGGGAAGTGAATGTAAGAAATACAGTCCAGTCTACACATACAGTCATTGCAATAAATTCAGTGGGGAGGGTAGGTAGTCAGGGGAGGAACAGACCTGCAGTCTGGTGGGCCCTCAGGACTGTGGATGTGTGGCTCCACATGGCTCATCTGGGTCACTCCCTGCCTCTCCTGCCTGAAAGTTGCTGTCAGATGCTGTGCATCAGAGTGTATTGTAAGGGGATATCAATGCTAACCTGCCTTGAAAAGGGCCTTAACATCCAGATGCACCTGCTCTGAGCGTGGCAGATTGGGCAGATGTGAAATAATATGTTTTGTTATGGTCTGGAGAGCTTCTGTCCAGCACAGACAAACCTGTGCTGATGCCATGCTGTTTTGGCTGGCAGCACTGTGCTGGGTAGCACTGGCCCCATTTGCATCAGGTTATTTTTTTTTTTCTTTTGTCCTCTGTTGGCAGCGTGAGGATTTGATACTGTTCCTACTGGAACCAGTGAGAAGAGTTCCTGGGCTGGATTTCATACTGAGAGGGTTTTTAGTCATTGGGTGTGTGTTATTCTTGATATGAGGTACACTTTTTCTTGTTATTCAGCTCTTTCAGAAAAGCAGATTACCTGCAATAGCAAGGCTTTGGACCTTGTTTACACAAATTCATACAACTGTTCTTTAATAGAAAAACATAACTATATTAAAAAGCTGGAAGTGATGCAAAGTTGAGCCGGGTCAAGCTGGTAACATTAAAAAGAGTTAGCCCCAAGGAGAAGGCTTACTCTTCCTTGCTATCCTAAATGGAAAAGTAACTTTTGTGAATTAATAATAGAATATTCAACCAGAAATATTTTTCTAACCAGAAAGCATCTGTGCCTTTGCAGCAAACATCTGTGATAAAAGTGAAAAAAAGGGAGTTAAATAAACTTGTATAAAAATGGCAGACAGGATAAAAAGTCACACAGAAAAAAAACCCAACTTGGACCTTTTTCCTCCCTTCCTCCTGCTGTAAGTGATTAAATGTTTGGTCTCCATGCAACGTATTCTGTTCTTAATAAAATTTTAAAGATCCTCCATATGTCTAAGTGAAAGTGACCCAGAGGAGAACTTACAGGAAAATTGCTGCCTTTTTTTCCCCCCTTTCCAGCAATCCCTTTTGACCTTTCTACAGTAGCTCAATTATTTTGTCCATTTTGATATCAAACTTTCAATAAATAAAATTACATTGTGTTTTGTACCTGTTCTCCTTAGCAATACGTCCTGCTTGCCAGCCCTGTTCTGTAGGTCAGCAAAAATCAACAATTTTCATGCATCATTGCTTGGACGTGAAGTTTTGACATCATGCAGGATTTGGACTCCAGCATGATCAGGTGCAAAATGAGGTGCTCCTGGTTAAGGAGTGGTGGGATTTGGCCACTTGCTCTGGTTAGTGATGCCCTCCCCACCATAACTGTTGTGTGGAGGGCATGGAGACATACTCTGCTGACAGGTGATCATGTATAATCCTCAGAAAGACAGGGTCTGAAGAAGAAATTTTAAGCTGCAAACAAATATTTATTGCCTGACTGCATTTCATCACGTTTCAGTGGGTTGAGTGTTTCCCCCACCCCTGTCCTTTGTGAAATACTATCAGTGAAAGATGTAGACAATGCTGAGGCCATGTTTAACTGGATACAGTGCAAACACAGCAAAAGACCATCCCTTCCTGAAAGATGTGAAGAAAGGCTTTCCTTAGCTTTCATTCAGTAAAGTCTGAGAGCAAATACTTCTAGCAAGTTTGTTTCCTTGAGGTCAGGTACAAACAACAGTGTGGTTAGAGAAGGGCCTCAACACTCAAAAATGTTTGCCTTGCACAGTGAACCACTTTTAACCAGACTTTCCAAGGAAGCATGATTCCCTTCACTTGAAGATTTGCTCTGTCTTCCCACCTACCTAGACCTGTGCAAAAATCATCAGGTTGATTTTCAGTATTAGCCTTAAATATGGTGCAAGTTCCCTGAGATCTGCAAACTGGAAGATCTGGATTGCCTTTTGATCAATGCTTGTCTTAGCTTTGGGGTAAAGAGAAAACTATTCTAAACTTCTGACAGTGTTTTGATTTTTATATTTGCTTGGCTTTCCCCAAAATTCTAGAGAAAATTTCTCCCTTAAGTTTCCAATTATCTCATTTTCCAAGAACGTCTCTCTTCTTTTGGTTGTGAGCAGGAAGTATTTGATTTGCGTCTTTCCTGTGAAACAACACTCCATTTGGTTCTATATTGATGTGACAAAGCAAGAAAATAGGTTCGTTTGTTTCGTCAGAAAATAATAAAAGGTAATAATTAGAGCAGTACAAATTTTTGCACTAAGAGTAAAATTGTGGACATAAAAACCTGAACTACTAGAGTGCTTGATAGCAAGTGCCTCATTTGTATTCCTTTCTTTAGGAAAGGAGTTAAGGGAGGCCCTTGCTCATTCAGTGGCCACTCTTTATTCAGTCACAGAGTAATTTCAGTGTGCATTGTACCTTCCACCCTACAAAGACACTTTGTGTAATTAATGTTCACCAAATTTAACTACTGAACTACTAAGCTGGTTTACCATGATACATGCAAGTTGTACAAATATTTCTTAGAATAGACTGGCCATGGCAGGCTGCTTTCATGTTTTGGATGCAATGCTCTTCTCAGTGAAAGCCTGTGGTTGCCTGTTGATGTGGGAGCTGCAGTGTTCCTCTCCTGAGATATAAATGTAGCTTAGTAAATAAGCCCCTTATCTACAACAGTTTCTAAATAGGTTTTTGTAAATAATACAGGCTCAGAAGTCAGTTATAGTAAACTCAGAGCAGTTCTTTTAAAGTGTTGTGGTTTATTGCTGCACTCCCACTGGCACAGTTGGGAGCTACTTTTGTCAGGACATTGGTACAATGAGTTTGATAAAGAGACACTTCATGGCTCAGGCTGATCTAGGCTGTGCTCAGGTCTTACTCCTCCTCAACATAAGACCTACTATGTTTCAAGATGGGCACCCTGAAAGTGAATGACAATTTTTTGAAGTGCCACTGGTAAACTTGTTTGGACTCAAATTTATTTTAAATACTGGTAAAGACAACCCCCTTTCTTTTCCCAAAGAAAGTTGTGAGCTTATCTGAAGCAAGTTGCTTCAGGTATTGTTATTCTCCACATCTTTTGGTATCTTTTAGCATTATGTGGAAACAAGAAAAAGAGATGTGTTTCATAGAATGAACTGCGGAAAAATTACATTACCAGCAATCAACACCCAACCATTGTAGGAGGAAAACAATAAACAACACTTTCTGCTTTTGACCAGTGGGAATCGTTAGGATGTGGCAATCCTGTGATGCACTAGAGATCTTTAGTAAATTTGGATTCTGTAACCCTCTAGAATGCAGTTTTTAAATTCCTATAGAGGTATTAAAAATGGAGTATTTAGAACACTGTCTGAAAACAATTACAGTTTAACAAAAATTGGGATGAGAAAAAGATCTTTATGATAAAAATGCTAATGCTGTAGACTGGAAAACTCCTTCAGTGCAAGTAAAAAATATTAACTCCTGCAATATTGCCAGTAATCGTCAGAGAAACTTTATCGTGCCACGTGAAAACTGATATGCTTTAATGCAATTTAACTTCTCAATTTAAAATAAACTGGTTTTAACTGACTGTCCTCTTACTCTGTATTTTGCAATTTTATTCTCCTTTTATGGAGCACTGTAGTACTCCCCATCTGTCTTTCATTTGCTTTTGTAAGATTTTATTTTTAAATGTACCAAATTCTAGAAGGGGAATTTAGAAATCGTGTAAGTTCATTGAGGAAGTCAAATCTGTTAAAATACAGTGGGGTTAGTTTGACTGAAACAATGTGTAATTCATGATATAAGGAAGTAGAAGAGTTCTAAATCCCTTCATTTCAGATATCAAAGACATATTAACTCCTCCTTTACCCCACATACTCCAACCATTTCAGTAACTAAGAGATCTTTAAAAACATTGCTTTTTTAAATAGGTTTGGCTTAAAAACTGTTTTCTTTGGATTTTCACTGAGCCAACTCTATTTCTGAGTGTAAAAACAATCCTGACTCTACAACAGGTGGAACAAGTGAGATCAGATATTTTCAGTATAGTATTCTCAGACTGTTTGGAAAGGTAGAAAAGAGAGTACAAAATATGCCCTGTAAACAGTTCTCTAGAAAGCACAATGTTAAAAGTTTAAAAGAACTTTTCCTACCTGTAGTTTTTGTGTGGATCAGGAAGTGTAGCTTTCCTGATTACAATCTTCCATGGCTTAGCTTGGCTTCTGCATTTGAATGTTAACTATGTAAGAATGCCTTGTTTAGCTTGAGAGTTTGCATGACCTCTTAATGAGACACTGTAGTTAGTGTCATTGGGTATTAAGGCATCATGTGACTGCAGATGAAAATAAAATCCTTTAAAGTTTGCATTAATACTTCCTAGAATCTGTAACCCTTTACCTGCAAGCTGGATAAAAACCTGATAGAACTCACCGTTTCTGGCCAGGGTTAACAGAAGGAGAAGCGGAAGAACACGTGCCACATAATTCCTTTCCTCCGGGACAGTCACAACGACCACAACAAAGCCCGAGCCTGTCAGTGTATTCATGCTGCCATTTGCATATTCTTTAAGTTAAATCTCCCCATATCACAAACGGTGCTGGAGGGATTTGGCAGAAAATTCCTCTGTTGCATGTTGCCTGGCAATGACATTTATTCCCTACTGTTTGTGGGATTCTCTAAAGAGAAATTCAGCTCTGAGGTGTATTTGCAGGCATCGCCTCACATTTACCTTTGAAAGCTGCCGACTTTCCTGGAGTCATTTTGATTTGAGTGTGGTGTTTCCAGAAGTGATATGAAAGATGTTCTATTGCCACAGCCAGTTGAGAGAGATTTCCCTGTACAGGAGGAGAGGTTTAAGTTAGGCAAGTACCTGGGTCATGTGCGATCTTTAAGGTATGTCGATGTACCTGGAAACTGTAAAACAACCTCCGGGAAAGAACTGGCACTAAGATTGCCTGTGTCGCAGCAGGGGGGTGCAAATCGGGGCTAACAAAGCCATCTCGATACCCTTAGGGTGTGGTTGTTGGTGTTTGCGTGTTTTTTTTTTTTTTTTTTTTTTTTTTTTTTTTTTGGTGTTAAGCCTCATGGAAGCACTTAAATGAAGTTTGGCTGCTGCACTGAGTAGGCGTGCTGTTCCCTAAATAATGAAATGACGCCGGATTTACAGTTGCCTCCCTGCCTTGCAGGGATTGCATCCTCGCCTTCCCCGTGGAAGGAGGGTGCTGGATTAAAATCACCAAGGGCTTGGTTTGCCCTGCCTCTTGTCCTCTGCAGTGAGCTGAAGCCGAGGCTGTCAAACTCCTGTCAGCAGCGGGCTGGGGCAGGCAGGTCCCGTGCCCGGAGCAGGGACTCGGATGCGCCACCTGGCCCCAGCCTCCCGCTGCAGGAGCCAGCACAGGTAGGGGCCGAAATGTCATGTGCCAGCAAAAAAATGAATAAAAGCTGCTTTGGATATTCTTATTTTGAGCAGACAACTAAGTCATAACGTGAAGACCAAGCATCATTTGCAGGCTATGAGCTAGCGTGCTTTAAAGATCTGCAACAGGTCTTTGGCACATTTAAAATATTTTTCTTCTGCAAACCATTAGTTTTAGCTGAAAATGGACTTGAAGAGCCAGGAAGTTTCTTAGTACAAAGCCTTCACTGAACTCTCCAAAGGCTTTCCTTGTCAGTAAATAAAGGGTTGCCAGGCTAACATATCCCGAAGTTGTGAGGGAAGGTGATGGAGGCAGGAGATGCAGACAGTTTAGGCTACCCTGCAGCGCGGATCTGCAGCTATGAACAGCCCTGTGCACAACGTGTGCTTGGACCGGCCTTATGGTCCTGCCCAGCCAGAGGTCACCCCATGGCCAGCTCTGTGGTATTTTGCCTGTGGTATTTTTTCATTGTTCTTGTGGCTGCTGGGCTAATGAGGTGGGCTAACACGCCGAGAAATGTCCAGTCGAAAAGCGTCGTTTTAAGCCAGGAGGTCACTCAGAGCAAACACAGTGAGGCTGCCTTCCCCCTTCTCCTGATGCTTGGCTTCCTTTTCAGACCCCTTCCACGGCTACTGTATTTTTTTGTTGTTCCACAGACTGTTCATTCTTGAGATTTCTCGAACCAGCACCCGGTATTCCTGTCGTAGTAGAGAAGTTCTGTCCCAGCCCCTGCAATCCCAACCGTGCTGTGCTTCTGAAACCTATCGTTTTCTGTGAGTATGTGCGAACTGCTGGGATCTTTTTGGGTTCATTGCCTGACAGGTTTTCACAGATGTGTCCTGCAGGAAATGATCACTTGTCTCACCAATCCATAGTGCTTGTTCAATAACATGGGTGTGATACTTTTTCAAAGGAGAAGTAGTTTAGACATTCAGCCTTCAGAAATCCTCTTTTCCCTCTAATCTCATTCTTGTACCTTAGTCTACTGCTTTGGCTGTGGTTTTCTGGAGAACGTTGCTGCCGAGATAGAAGGCTGCCTCGAAAAATTGCAGCCTAAAAGGCTAACTTTATGACTTCATATGCTATTGTCAATGTGATATTACAGTGGGAAGTGCCAGGCAATTTACTAGCAAGCAATGGGATAATGTAGACAAATGGCAGCAAACCATCCCCATGCTTTGGGGATGTTCTGTTTTCATCTGTGCTACAGCATGTCTGGATTTTTGCTTAATCTCTCACTTTGCAATTCTGTGTATATCACTTTAAGTATGCTAACTAGATCTATTTTAGTCTAGAAGCTTTCTCACATGCACTGAAATGCATGTGTAGTCAGAGATGTAGTAGGAGAGCAGGCAGATGATTTTATTTATACAGTACTATGTGGTGAAAGCTCTGACAGTGGGAACATGTGAACACGCCTTAAATCCATTTTTGTATATTCCCTGCTGAGGCTGGAGAGGAACCCAGTGAGCTTTCACAAAAAGAGCAGGCGCTGCAAATGGAGAGTGTACCATGGCTGGGAACACGAGGGGCTTTGCTGAGTCAGGATGGGAGCTTCACCCACCCTGGCAAGCAGGGGCAGCATGGGTCTGGCATGACAGCAGAGGCGGGGAGAAGAGCTTGGTAGGGGCAGATTTTAACAATCACTTGGGGAAATGTGTGATTTTAAGAGCATGTTATACTGGATTGGAAACATTCCATCACACTCTTCTGCTTATTGGCCTCTGTTTTCAATTGAATTGAGCACTGTATAGCTTGTCCTTGGTAGTGAAAGACCCCTTTTCACAGAGGGTGATGGTTCAAACTGCCCCTTCTGGAGAAACACATGATAAAAGGCCTCATCCTGCCTTGGGAAGGATCGTGATGACTATTCCTGCAGCCTTTGACCTGCCTGTTGAAATTGAGATTATGAATTGGACCCACACTGAGAGCATCAGCTCACATCATGAAAGTCAGGAGACTACCTCCAAAACATAAAGAATGATGTTCTGTAACCAGGCTGGGAAGGTAAACCACAGGAAAAAAATGTAGCTCACTGGTCTCCCTGCAGCCATGTGGTGCTCTAGGAAGAGTAATGTCCATAACAGGCTACAAGAACCTGAAGTAGGTTATATTTGTAGCATAAATACTTTATAATGTTTATTAGTAACAAACCCTTGTTCATGAAACCTATCCAGAGGCCCTAGTCCACATCTGGATGACTACAAGATCAATTTTATGATTATATTGAAAAATGCATAAAAAAGTATGACGAAGAAATAAAAAATAGATTAGAAATAAAAAAATAGAAGAAATAAAAATAGATTTCAGAAGTCTGTCCTTTTGCAGTCTTAATATTTATATTAAAATAGGTATTTTTAAATCTTTAATCAACAAAATGAAATAATGCAGATTGTTGTTAACAGCTTTATGGAAGTGCCCCAGAGGACCCATTTTATGATGTATTATACAGACACATTAATAGTTTTTGACAAAGAGCAAACTCTCAGGGTTTTAAGCTGAAACAGTCCTCTCTACATACAAACACCATTCCAGCAATCAATATTTGCTTTAAATTCTCATTGCAAAATGGCCAATACTTTTGTTTCTGCAGGTAAAGCACTTGAGTGTGCATCATGGAAAAATCAGGGCTGGGGAGCCACTGGAACCTGAATGACTTCTGAATGCAAACTTTTTCAGGCTACATGTTAACCCACATTTTGATGTTATCTGATAATAATGTGAAAAAAAGTCAAATGGCCACAGGCTGTTTGAAATGAAGTCACGGGCCATGCATTCCCCAGCTGTGGTGCAAAGGAAATGACTGATAAAAATATTTTTTCTAGCTGACCTCTGGCTTACCTTTGTCTGCCTAAGAATTTCCGGCTAATTCCCTGTTAAAGCTTTCTTGCAGCTACAGCCTATTCCTAGAATCTTCTGTGTCAGAAAATACAGACTCCACCTGAGCTTGTTTATAGATGCACTTTATCTAAAAGATGAATGGAATCTTTATTCTAGAGATGCAAATAGTGCTTATTAACAAAAAGTAAATTGCACTATTCCTGTGTAGGGGTAGAACAGCACTTGGTATTTGGCTCGTTACTGGAGAAAATACTTTGTCTCAATACCACTGGATACACATACTGGAGGACAGATTGTGAAGGGTATTGGCTCGTTACTGGAGAAAATACTTTGTCTCAATACCACTGGACACACATACTGGGGGACAGATTGTGAAGGGACAGACTCCTCAATGTGAGGGGTCTGACCCCTGAGAAATTGATTCAGAAAGCTGGCAAGCTGAATGAGATAGGTTAGGCACAAGGTGTGATTCTGTGGGGTGTCCTGTCCAAGGCTAGGAGATGGACTTGATGATCACTAGGGGTCCCTTCCAACTCAGAATATTCTGTGGTTCTGTGATTACATCACAGAATATAATATAATTACAAATCAGCCAGTCTCCTGGCAGACAGAGGATGTATTTTACCCTTCCAAGATAATGAAAGAACTAACTTTCCAATATTACACTGGTTATAGACAGGGAGTTCAGGGCCAAAATGCACAAGTCATGCACCATGTTTGAAAGAAGGTGGAAGCTGCCTCCTTTGGGACAGGATCCCGGGAACTGTGGTGCCTCTTCCCATAGCTTCACAGGTCTGAATCAGAGTGGGGTTTCAGGTCCCTTTTTTTGGTGCTTTTTACTGCATTGGTGACAAAAGACTTGATATCTGTTGATTTGCATACTGTCAGTATGCAATCTAGTCATAAACTCATCTAAGAATGGTAAAATCTAATGGCAAATCTCATTGTATTTTGAATGCTTGATTTAGTTAGCTGCAATGGGAGAAATATTGGAATTTTTCCTTATCAATATTGTCCTTAAAAATTATTTATGTACAGGCCAAAGGAAGGTGTGAAGGCCACATGTCCCTCTGCCAGAGTGGAATTTCCATGAAATTAAGAGACACACACAAGTCTGCTTCCACAGTTTATTAGTACAAACAATGCATACACAAGACTGTATATTTGTTTGAAGACTGCAATAGATTTCTAGTTTAACAACTCTGTAACAAAATTTAACTAAATTTGACATTTATGAAAATATAAATCTCTGATTGGGTAGGTTCTCCCAACAATACAAAGTTTACATAAAAACATTCAATATGATCTATTAGTTGCAAACCAGTTAGGAAAAATCATTCAAGTCACTTAATATACTATATTGGCTTGTACATTGAACATTCACACACTACATTAAGTTCTAGCTTAGCATTCATTTCTTGGAAATTTGTGATATGGAATTCTGATTTTAAAAATAAGATTATTCTGTTTAAATAATTTGAAAATACTTCCATGGGTGTGCCATCTGTAAGATATGTAAGTAGGGGAAAATTTTCTTATGCTTCAGATGTTGTCCAGTATATTTTTTACTTAGGAAAATGTAATTTTTTTTTACAGCATTTGTCATTATTTCACAATTTCTGCCTTGAAACTGGTAAAACTGTACAAAAGGCTCAGAACAGTTTCTAAAGCAGAAAGTGAAGGTTGTATGCATGTGAGAGTAAGAAAAACCCATTACAAACTGGACTAAGAAGGGACCTGTTGACAGCCTTTACATTTAGTGGAATATTTCAGCAGATACACAGTCTCAGAGTGTTTGGTCATTTGATCTGTATTTATCATGGGAAAGAAGAGAAACAATACTAAGGCAAATATTATAAGGACTAATACATGGCATGTCTGAAAACTACCAGGATTACTTTGGAGACAGAGGAGATACTTTAGACTTTCTTACAACAAAATGGACAGCAACCTTTTAACATAAAGAAATTAATGTCTTTAAGTGTTCATCAGTAACGCCCCTTCTCTTTGAAAAATTTTCATTACGACCTGTACTAATACACACTATGAAGACGAAACATTTCCCCAAACCAAAAATAAACCCCCAATCCCTATACTTCCTTTAGAACTCAGGACTTTTATAATTTTTATCACAATACAGAAACCTGATATCCCTGCATGCAATTTAAAAAAAAAAAAGCTTTCATTCTGTTCATTGAGGTGAACAAATACTTGTTGCCTCACATGCTGACATGTTAGCAGCTGACTGGCACCTACTCTTTTCAGCCCAAAGATTAAACCCAATTAAAAAGAAAAATAAAAGTAGATATTTTTAAAATGATGATGGAATGTATCAAGTGTTCCAGGTTGGCAGGTGACATCTTGTCATTGCACCATCAAGCAGAAAACCACATTTTTGCAAGTGGGTATAAAGTTGACTGTTAGCTATTGACCCATCTAGGTGACTTGGAATATGAAACTGTGGTCTGACTTCTCACCAATCACTTAGAGCTTTAGCTCTAGTTAAAACAGTCTGTCAACCACAAATATGATCACCTACCTTCTGTAATAGCATAACAATTTTGATAGTATTGCTAGAAATTTTTAATCAAGGCCCTGGTGAAATTCTGGACTAAACCTTGTATTCCGAAATTAAAAAAAACCCTGCAGCCCATTTGCTATATGTTTGCTTTTATGTTTACAGAAATGTAAGACAGGAAGAAACAGCTGATCTGCCCTCTGCTGTTTATATCTGTCTTCCAAGAAACGCACTGATTTTTACATGAATTCAGAAGAAATACCTAAGCAAGTGTACTATTCAGACAAGCTCGCCCAGATGGTTACTCAGTTGTCAGATGCAAAACTGTGTCTGCAATCTATGGCTGAGCACACTTTCTCATAGCAGTAGCTGTGTCTTTTGGTTGGTGTTGCTTCACTCACCTCAGCCTCTGTAACTGTAATGGGGCTATCCCTTGCAAATACTTCTGTTGATTCCCTCCAAATGCAGTCTGCAGTCACTTTGAAACTATAATTGTGACACTTTGGCCTAATCACTTGTGTTGCGTTGTTGAAAATCTGACGGCTGTTTGAAGTAGCAATTTTGATTTTCAGCGCAGCATCAACTCGATCCACTACAGTGTAAGTACCTATACTTCCATCATCAAATCCAATAATAATGTTTAAATGTCTCTGTGAGAGTGCAAGAAAAGTGGGAGTTTTATAAAGAGAACAGGCACCGATGTTTTTGCCATCTGCTAGCCTCATTACAATTAAACTAGAGACTGCACCATTGTCATCATCTTCTTCCCCACGGCAACAAATGTACACCAGGTAGCGGCCATCACGAGACAGCCTCTGCCGCCAGATGACACCTGGAGCGTGAACCACACGAAGTTTTCCGCTGTGTAAATCAAGCACATTGATGTTCTCATCACCACGGGTTATAATTCCTAGCTTCCCATTTGGAGATATTTCAAAGTCTTCCAATTTTTTTAAGAAATTGGTAGGCAATTGTACACGTCTGCAAATGACTTCCTCTGTTAGGCTCCAGATGTTCACACTTTCAGTAGATGTTATAAATACTATAATATCTGGGCAGTCTGGTATCAACTTAATATCCACAATGCTTGCACCATCATCACAGCAAAACTTCTTTGTTATACTGCCTGTCCAGAGACTCACTGCCAACACTTTGTTCTTTGCCATTCCAACTACAAATGTATTTGCAGTTGTTATAAATGCATTCTGTAAGGCAACTAGAATATTGCAAACCCTATGTCCTGTAGCCAGTCGCCAAACTCTGGATGCGTTTTGCTCGCAGAGAGAGACTACAAACTGATCATTATGAGTAATCATTAGCTCTGAGATTTTTTGTCCATTAATGCGAAAGATATTTTCACCGCTAACTGTGTGCCATACATACTGGCTGCATTTATCATCTGATGTAACCATTATCTCTCCAGAAGAGGTCAGCACACAGTTTTCAACAATACCTTCATGCTTGAACACAGCTTCAATAAATCCAGTGCTGAAGTTCCACTTATGGACGGAATCTGATCCATCCAATGTGTATATTAATTCACCTCTGGCTGGCAACACCAGTCTTTGGATGGGTTTGCCAGATTTGTCAATATTGGACATAGCAGTTATGATGTCTATATCCCAGATAGAAAGGACACCACTGGTGGATAAGGATAGCAGCATGTTATGATGATTTGATTTAATTAGCCTGACTATAGTTCCTGAGATTTCCTGTAAGCTTGCCATACACTGTCCAGTATCTCTTCTCCAAACAAAAATGGCTGAGGTATTTTCCATTGAAGCAATTATACAGTTGCCATTTTTGGACAACACGGCAGATATAAAGCGCTCATTGTGTTTAGCTCTAAACTTTTCAGCCACCTTCCACACACGAGTGTCAAGAAGTTCAATGCTGAGAGCCTTACAAATTAAAATTGCACTTTGGTCTTCAGAAAGCTCTATGCTGACAACTTCGCTGTCTTCTCTTCTGCAGTCAAAGTCATCTGTAAGCTGGGGTTTTGCAATTTCCTCTGTATTCCAAACAGAGAGGCTACCCTCACTGTCCACCATCACCATTTCTTGGGCTGTGTCCAAAATGAGAAGGAATTTCACAAATCCACTTGAAAATTCAGAGGTCACAGTGGTCAGCTTCTCTCCACTGCCCAAGTGGAAAATGGTTGTGGTGTTCAAATACTGCCCGCAGAATGCATAAACTCCATCTGGAGAACACTGCACACAGGTCACTTCATACCAGCAGTGGAAGTGATAGAGAGGCCAACCGTAAAGCAGATCTATTACAGTAACATCTTTACTGGCCTCCAGCCAAGCAAGCGCATGGTTGACCGATAATGTAAATCCATTTATAAAACTGGAGTCCCCTGCAATTCCACAGTGCTTTGACCCCTTAATTTCCACCTCAGAAAGAAGACAGGAATTTATGTTATCATATATCAAAAGAGTGTTGTTTGTTGTAGCTACTACAAGATACTTTTCATCACTAGTAAGCTTCATCCCTAAGATAACAGACGGAGCTATTGTAATTTGCCTTAGTAACTGGCGGGTTTCTACATCCCAAGTGCTAATGGAGCCGTTTTCCAAAGCAGCAATAATTGTGCTGGGATTAAATGTAGGCAAAATCTCAGTGACATGCATGCAGCTGGATGACAGCGGCAGGCGCTCGGGGCTGTAAGTCACATCCATGGAGGAATGCAAAGGGACAATAGAGCAGTACTTGGGTCCATCCTTGTCACATTCTAGAAGGAGATGTCTGAGTTTGGGCAATGAACTTACTACTGGGAGAAGTCTCTGCTGCAATTCAGCGGAGAGTGAGCCTGGGTATTTTACTACTTTGAACTTTATACTGCGGAGGGTACTGGCCAGAAATTTCAGCTCCTTTTCTTGAGAATAAGTGTAAGCTAGTTCTATGTCAGAAAGTGCTTTATCAAACTGCCCTATTCTAATCATGGTGTACAGCCAGCTGAAGTTCATGATGACTCCGTACAGAAGATCATCAGTTCTTCCACATCTTGTTAAGTGATGAATAAGCTCTGTCATTTTTCTGTGATTAATAAAAAAGATATCAGGTTCCAATGGGTTACACTGAAAGACCCATGGCTGATCTGGAGCCTGCCTGTCAAAAGCCGCCTGATCCACGCAATGCTTTTCATCCTCGTTCAGGCCTCTACTGTCACGGTCAGGACAACCACTCAGATATTGGTCATTGCTGTAAAAAGGTTTTCTTCGTCCACCTGACCAAACACCAAGGAAATACTCTGCCATGACTGTATGCATTTCACGCAAGTCTTCTTCATTGTGCAGGTACAATTTCTGGGCAATTAGTTGCAAGTGCCTGTTTGCCCAAAGAAGCAGCGTTACATTTTTCACCTGTCGCTCTATTAAATACCCCTGTAAGCCCTCCTTAAGTCTTGCAATGTATATATATGGAATTCTCAATGGGTTACTTTCTCTGACGCTCTCATTCAGTTCATACATAACACTGTTGTCAAGGGCTAAAATATCTTCCAGTTCCATTTCACTCAGGCCAGATTTGGACATAGTGATGTAGCCAAGTGCTCTTGACAATAGTCTTGACCCACACTTGTTTTCCAGTGACCAAAACAACTGCTCGATGCTTTCATGGACAGTAACACAGAGGGAAGACTCATCCACATCCTTGTGAGATCTCCAGTACCTGACCTCTCTGAAGGTTAAGTTCACAAACATAGGCAGTGTGCACTTGGAGAATGCCTCATTGACATAGATTTGTTGCCCTGATGTTACTTTCCTTTTAACTCGCAGCAGCTGATGTTTCAGTACTTGACTACACATCTTTCTGTCCCTTGCAGTCAACTCAATATAGTTGCTTTCTTCATGAATAAGGCACCTCAGTTTTTGCAGGATCCCATGTTTGTTTGGCAGTGTTGACAAAATTATCCGTACTGAACGTGGAAGGTGAATGGGAAGCCACCAGAGCTTTCTACCATCGTCACTATCTGTTAGCTGTTCTAAAGCATCAAATATAATCACCAGTGGCCTGTGAAATGAAGACTCATTCAAGAGATTTATGAACAAGTCCCGAAGGTCATGAATCTTTTTTGGGTAACTTTGTACGAGGCAGCGATAGTTGACTGCTAGTTGTTCACAAATGCTTTGAAGTATATTCTTCAGATCTGTGCTTGTTTCAGTAGATCCCAAAAATCTTATAACTACCACGGGGTCAGAATCTGGTCCCATCTCTTCTTGCAACCAGGAATAGGCCTAGAATATAGAGCATAATTTAGTTTATATCTCAATGAAGCACAGTAACAGAGATAATTAATAGTGATAGTCTATATATGAATAAACATTTAAAAATATCACTGGTTGAATAGAAATACTTTCACTGGCAGAGTTCAAAGCGGGTGCACTGAATGAAATGCAAATTGTGTATCATCTTTGTTTAGCACAAAAATGCTTACATCAAAGAGGACATGACTAGAATGTACTCCATAAATCCCAGGGTACTCCTCACAAAACCTGAGTCTCACCTCTGAAAGTGTGTAGATAGACTCTCTTATAAATAAATAGGCTTCCGTAGACACTACACAATGTCATCCTTGGTCAGCCACACCAGCCTACCACCTAAACCTGTTTAGCATTGATTCTGACTGAGTATAAAGATATGTCTCTAGAGGACACGGATCAGAGTCCTCTGGCCCATAGAACTACACTTTGCCCTGGTGTACCTGTGACTTTTACTCTAAAACACTGCCACAAAAAGGAAAAAGTATCTACCTCTTGAAATTTTCTTGGTTAGAGCACTCCAAGCCAGTGAGGAATGTAGCTTCTTTTAATCTTCCCAGTCTGTGCAGGCTAACACACTCGGTTCTACATCTCTTCACCTCACTTTATGTTAATTTACAGTATTTTAAAAGAAAAGCAGAACCAGAGTCTCTAGGCTGACTTACGTACTCAGATATGAAATGAGATCTTGAGTTGCAACTCCCAATTTCATACATGCAGCTAATGTGACTCCACAGGAAGTAGATACAGGGAATTTGAACAGTATTGTTCCCTTCTTCATTTCCTTCTGGCTGATATGGCTGTTTCCCACCTCACTATGCTAAATTCTCTGACCATCCTGCTCGGCTCTCAAAGTTGTAACTGTCATCTGCAGAATTAGGTCTGGTGATGCCAGCTTGGTCTTTTTCTGCATCTTGTCCTGCCTTGCACAAAGTGTTTCATTCATTTCCCTGTAGTACTCAGCTCAATGACTTAAACAGCATACACCAGACAAATAAGTATGGGTATTTTTGCAGCTTATTACATATATATTTGTAGCCAGTGTATTAGAATAATTCTGGAATAGTTTCTTATGAGAACATGAGATGGCATGACTTGGAAAGACATACTTGCATTTACCTTTAAAACCAAAATAAGATGTTTAGATGGTTGTGGATTCATAGGGCCTCAGAGGAACAAGAAGGAAAGAGATAATTCTAAAATATACATTGTTAATTCAAAATATATTGATTACTATTAGATTTCTAAGAGCTTTCATAAACTATATTTGTTTTGGCTAAGCACATGATACAGATATGCTATTATTGAAAGGTAATATTTTTCTACACATGTGTACAATAATATGCTGAATATACACGTTATTTTTATTTTATATATCGAGGGCTGATAGATGTGTTGAGAAAAGAAAGAATTAAACTAAGTTGGCCTTTACACACAGTAATGCTCGCAACATGACCTTATGATGTAAGGTAGGTACTCACCTTCTTTGCTGCTTCAGCTAACAGAAGAGTCTTCCCTGTGCATGGTCCTCCATATATGATAAGAGGGTTAATGTGTCCTATTTTTCTCGGTAAAACATATTTGTGAACGATGTTTAATGCCTCACATCTATATTCATAAAAAGTGGAGTACGTTTTACATAGCGACGAGTGTTGAAGAACTTCATCATACAGCATGTCTGTCTCTGTGTCAAAGTTCTGCTGCACTGTAGCTTGGATTATATCAATCATGTCTTCATAGAACTGTTTACCAAGTCCTTCAATGTAATGGCTCTCTACTTCTTGGGAGTAACCCAGTTTCATGTCACAGTGGGTGACGGATGTGTACACTCTCAGATTGGATGATGCGACAATGGTAGGAATGAATTCATCCCTGAGCTTGATCAGTTTCTCATGGGCTTCAGGATCTCGTAGAAACTTCCCAGCTCTATGTACCACGTCCATGTATTTTCCCATCTCTGGAATTTTAACGAAACGCTCAATGTTGGCAATTTTCCGGATGTAGCAAACACACTTCTTTAGGAAAGCTGGTGTTTGTTTACCCAAGGCAAAATCAAGTTCATCTTCAATAGCTGGGGATGAAAAGAGAACACAGAGTCTCTGTCAACTTTTCTTTATAAACAGTTCAAGAACATGCCCTACCCCCAACAGGCAGACTCGATTGCATTTGTTCTCTCTAAAAACCCAAAGAAAACCAAACAGAGAATTTGTTGGATGCTTTTGTATGCGTTTTAGTCTCAAGCAAGCACAACAAACCTTTTTGTCCCCTTTAATTATATAAGAAATGCCAACAGAAATATACTTTCATGTTTGTGGAAAGGTTGACAGGAAAGACAATACATAGAAATTGTTAGTGTGAACTTTACCAGAGGAAAGATATCTCTTTGCTTGGCTGTGTTTCATTTTTCCTTTCTCATACAGCAATTTCACAGCAGTCTTAAAAATCTTCTTAATCTCTTCTGATATATCTTGCCATTTGTTCTCATTCATCGAATTTGAAGAAGATTCCATCTTTTTAAAATATCCATAGTTAAAAAGTAGGTGTAATACATACATATACAACTTCAGAAAGCAGAAGTCTAATATTCAAGGCCAAAAATAACATGGTAACAGAGAAACACATACACTAACAAAAATAAATAAAAGTTAAACATTTAATATTGCAGATGATCATATTGTATTCCACTTCAGAATTTTAAGAGTTAGATCCTTGGAGTATTTTCTAAATCCCTAGTGTAGGCAGTTAATGCAATATTTTTCAAGAATAAGGCCAATAATACCTTTATAGAAAGAGGGGTTTGAGAACCAATCCTGAATAATGATAATAAAGCAGCAGCAATACTGTTAAAATTATGGCTCCTTTAATGAGACGTAATAATGATAATAATTTAAACTTGGATCTCAAAACTGAAAATGAGCTTCCTGGCACCTGTAATTAAGTGCCTTCTATTAGCTACCATATTTTAAAAATACAGGATTATATGTGACATTACGTTCATTCATTCATTGCTACAGTAACTCTAATCTTAACTGTCGTCGGAGAGGAACTCTAATATAAATTCACTAATCCTTTCAGGTGGTATCTTTCAAATGCCATGCTGGTGCTTCTTCTAAAGCAACTAGGTTTTATTTACTGCTGGTGAAATATTTCAGGGGTCTCCAGTTTTCTTGGAGTGTGGAATCTCCATGATAAATTCCCTAGCAACTCTTTCTTGACAGAACTGAGTATCTTTTATTACTTTCTATAAGTTTATGAGACATAACTCTGTGCTAAAATATGTCCTTAGGTATATACTGGATGTGTAGGAAGGTAGAACTGAACCCTGAGAAACAGATACAGTTTTTATCATTATCAATTAAAGACAAATGCCTGCTTTAAAAATGATAATTAACAATGTTGAAAAATGTTATAATACAGTTAATAAGTTAAAAGTATCATATCTGACTCAGGACAGTGCTAAGCACTTGTTTGACTGTTAGAATTTTCTTCTATGGGGATAGAAGGGAAAACGTGTATTTCCTTTGCAAGTCCTGTTCATTGAAATCTAGTAAATGCACAGTAAAAAGCAGAAGAGCCTGAGTTCTCCATGTTACAACATCAGAGAAAGGAAATCTGTACAACTGTCCCACTAGCCATAACAGTTCACAGATGCCCCAAGTTCACTTGCTCTAGCTATCAGAGAGCACATCAATGCAGGAGTCGTGTTCCTTGGTGTTTTGCAGCTGCTCCTTCTCCATGCACAGGAAAGGAGCACCACAGCAGCAGCTGTTCAGGTGTGGACAGGGCTGTAGAACCTAATTCAAAGACAACAGCAAGTGCCTGGCCTTGGGGACTGCCTGCCACTGTAATGGATAGAGAAAAATTTTGTGAGCAGGTGACTGTGACTTACCGTATTCTGGCAGTTCTTCAGCATTTCTGATTTTGGTCTGAGGTAATATGCTGGTGGCACTGCGTTCTCATCCCTGCAGTACCACTCTTCTAAAATCCTTGTCTCTAGCTTGGCCTCTACAGCAGCATCCAGGATCATTTCAAATTCTGCTGACTCAACTTCCCCCGGTATTCGGATGTTCCCATACTTCTCTCCCAATAGGCCCTATGTAGTTACAGAAAAGTAGGGATTAAATTTTTCTTTTTTATTATGCAAAAAGCATCCTTGGGATCTGAATTTCCTAAAAGAAAGTCTGGTAGTAGTGTAATGACATTGAAATTACTGGGAAGGGAAACAGATACTGTGTAACAGGAATTACTGTTAAGGGTACCATGCTGAGCTGTAGTTTACTATGATGACTTAGAAAATTTCAAGTAGATGTACTGTCTCTCATAGTAGTAACTAATAGTAAAAATACAAAGGCATTCAAAAGAAATAATTAAAAAATACCCTATATACTTAGCACAGTGTTGACTCATGTATTATCGAGTTCCATTAGTCACAGGTTGAGATTATCCTCACATGCAAAAGCAAATTGACATTGTGACTTATACCAGCAAGGATCAGTGTTGCAGAACCACAAGCTGCTTTGCTGTCTTCTATTCTTGTTGTCTTTGCCCCAGTAGCTGTCCACTGAATGAACAGTGGGGGAAGGAAGAAGAAACTATTGAGTAGAAATTGATCAAACCAAATTTTAGTACCTCTGCATAAACTGGGGCACAGGAGACATTTCCCTTAAAAAAAAAGAGGATTAAAATACTAGTTGTGGTGCTCTAAATGTACTCTTTTAAAAGAAATTTATTTCTGTAGTTTACTGTCCGTAAACATTTTGTAAAAATATGATTGTAATGTCCTACAACTTCATAAACAATAGTGTTATAGGAAATTACTGCAATCTTTTGACATTTTTTTTCAAATTTGTGACCATCAGATCAATTCTGCATTAAATACTTGGTCCACAGAAATCAGTGAGAATTCTTACTTAATTTAAAATGTAATTTTAAAAAATTCTTTCCTCATTGTAAATATATTCAGCAAAGATCTTCTGTTAATGAGGAGTACTTAATGTGGGGAAGAACCAATAGTATCAGAATCTTGATTTGAATCAGAAAGATGTCTTAGTAAAGTAATGCTAATGCAAATATAGTAGTGCCCTAAAATGTAAACGAACATGTTTGTAAATAATATCTAAATATTCATTATTTTTAGACCACTCATCATAATGAGAAGCTATTTTAAACTCTTCCAGCAGAAGAACACCCTGAAAATCAATAACTGATGATGATGAAAGCCTGCTTCACTGATTATAAAAGCAGGAAGCAGCAGGACACTTTGCTGAACCCAGCTATGCTGGCACACAACACCCCAGTGGCTCACCATGCCAGATGCTGCAGTCCCAGAGCAGACAACAGAGCAGTGCACCAACACTTCCTAATCCTTCCAGGGAAAGCCAGTTAGCTCAGAGCACACCTGACATTGTGTAAACTAACCTGGCTGATTTTTGCCTGGAGCAGACTAGGGAGAACTCATGAACTACCATGACTGGCTCTGATGGCAAGCAGTTGGAACCCTCCAGAGAGGAGCACTGACAAAGAGCTGGTGGACAGGAACAAGTCAGTGTCTGCCCACTGCTCAGGAGAAGTGAAGGAATGTAGGAATTGTGATACAGGATCCAGTTTCTGACACGTCACAGCATCCAAGTCCTTTAAGAAGCTTCTCCAGTAGAGAGGCTTTAGGGGAAGTTGAGTTTGCCTGGCTGCCCATTCAGATGCCACCATAGCTCCATTCAGGGCACACATCAAGCAGTCACGAGAATGGAAGTGTTCAGCAACTAGAATTATATAATAATTAATTAAATAAAATGATCCAGTATCTCTATAAGCTAAATTTATTTTTGATTTGTGATCATTCCAGCTAGTAGCTTCCTTCAGAGAGCGCTATGTTGCTTCACATAATGAGATAGCTGGGGAAAATTTTGAAGCTTTTACTGTTCTAATCTATTCATAGAGCCCTGTAATTTTAGAATTCTGAAGCTGCAGAGGTTAAAGAAAATATAGTATTATTTTCCTTCTTCATTCAAATGAGGTTAATAACTTATATCATGCTGAATTGGAAAGCTTCTTCACATTCAGGTTGATGTAGAAATCTCATAAATTTCTCTCAGAGGAGCTTTTACCTTGTATAGAAATTATTACTTAGAATTCATTAGGCTTCACTTTTTCTGAATGTAAGTCCAGTGGATTCAATAGACAGTTCCCTCAGCAAAGATCAATAATTGGGCCCTTCATTAACAATACTAAAATGTCAACATTATTATGTCCAATTTTAATGTACTGCATTTAATCAAATAAATTTGTTTTGGAATTATTCTGTGTATTTTTCTGCTTCTCTGGTACAGGTTATGCTGTTCTCCCTTCACTGCACTATAGTTGAATAATGACTGGTTTTACTTTAAAATGAAAAGACAAGACTTTTTTTATACCTCTCATCTGTCATTGCAAAAGACATTATGTAAATAATTTTGTATTAGGGATTATCCTCCTGACTACTTGAGCAAAACACAATACAAAAGAACTTTACATGATCCAGCAAAACCTAAATACAGTGCTGAGCAGGTGTATCTTTTAGAGCAGGGTCATCCCAGGCAGTGCACTGCAGCTGTGTTCCTGTTAGAGCCCTTATAGAAGTTGCCTGAGGTTCTGGTGCTAATACCTGACTCAATTTAATAATTTCAATAATATTTTGGTAGAAAATTTTATAAGCTAGAAAACTCTTAATGGAGTCACTCCTGTGCTTTCTGGTAACTTCAGACTAGCCTCAACCTACAGCCCAGTTTTACTGGCCCTTTAATGGAGGCATTGAAACAAAACTCTTTGTTTTACTGGAGAGTACAAAAGTGACTACCATTAGTTTTCTGAGGCACTGTGGTATCCCAGCCCAGGCTGGGAGCCAGAGGCATGCTGAGTAAGTGAAGCTGTTTTCTACTGAGAAACGAATGCTCAAATGCTGGGTTACGCCACATAAACACACCAGGCTCCTGGGGAACAGTTCTTCACCCAAATGCATCTTCCTCTAGATACACTGCATATTTTCTATTAGCAGTGGCACTAGTAGATTAAAAAAAAAGACTAAGGGGTATAAACAGACTATATGTATTTGCTGGAATTTTAATCCACTATTTGTTTCTAAGGTTGCATGACAGCCTTAGGATGGGTTCATTTGGGGCATGTGAAAACTACATCTTTCCATGTTAGAGGTGAGGCTTGGAAGTACCCTTCACTCTTTTTGTGTCATTCTGGTTAAATTCCTATCTATCTGTATAAATATAATCTATCAGGGTACCACACAACCACTCAAACCTTAGAGGCCTCAATGAGAAGCTCTGAATTGCACTTTTCCTTCAGGAACTTCAGTGTCTGAACTGCATCTGTGCCAGATGCTTGCACCAGCCTCTGGAAATACCTGCCCCATCTCCATTTCCCTATACATTCAAGTAAATGCAGATTTCTTCTTAGAAAAATAAAGAAAAATGAAGTAACAGGATTGAAAGTAAACATAATTTCTCACAATCTTCATGTTGTTTCATACTTAGTCTGTAAACAAGAATTACCACTACTTCAGATCCTTTTGAAATATATTATAGTACTCAACAGGAAGAACCCAAAACTTCAATTTGTGATAACAACATTGCAGCATTTTGATTATTATTATAGGAAATTATTTTTAAAGGGAACAGTAATGTTTATGCTGTGTTCACTATCAATAGACAGTTTTATATGCAGGCTTGTGAACCAAAACCTCCCACCTTCTGAGTCATTCTCCTCTAATAGTAAAACAACAAATTAAAAACTCATTAGATTGAAGGTGATTGAACTGTATAAGACGACTAGGCTGACAAACATATAAAACCCTCAGCAACCATTTGTGTCTAACAAAAGTTTACAGAATTAACACAGAGCAACCTCAGCAGTAGCCTTGTTAGCTTTCACAGAATCACAGAATGGGTTAGGTTGGGAGGGACCTCAAAGATGATCTACTTCCAAGTCCCCAGCCTTGGGCAGAGACACCTTCCAACAGACAAAGCTGCTCAAAGCCGCATCCACTGTCGTTCCCGTCAGGAATGCTTTGTTGAGCCTGAGGCTGAAATCTCTATTAAATGAAGGTTAAGAAACTACTGTCTGTACGATGGGAAGTATTTTTCATTCTAATATTCTTGGTGTGGAAAGATATTAAAATTATAGGTGCAGGCACAATAATGACCAAAAGGAGGACACAAAGAAAATTTAGATTTGATCTTGAGATATGAGGGATTCACATGGCATGTCGTATGATGAGTTCAGACATCATCACTAAAATATTCGTGAATTCTGATGCCATACATTATCTTAAAGCAGAACAAGCTGAAATTTTATATATATTTAATTCCAGCTAAGATATTTGGTGGTAATTTTAATAAAAAACAGCTGTCAAATAACAGCAAATTATATTAATTAGTGACTGGTTTAATTAATTTTTTTTGAAATTATATATTGATATCTGCAAATGAAGCCATTTGAGAAGTCAGATTTATAATGTTTTATGGAGTAGTTTCAGGTACTTGCCAACCTAAGAGCAGCATTTTTTTTTTTTTTTGCCATTTTGTCAACAGAGATCTGATCCAATGATCTTTTGCTGAATTACTTGGAATCAATCCTATGTCTTGATCTTTGTGAAGACATGCAACACTGAAGTGCATACATATGGCCTCTCTGTCTCTTCTCAGAGCAGTCCTGGATTGCCAGCTTTTTGAAGCATAAGCATTCAAGACATCATCTTTGAAGGAATCAAATCTAACCACAGCTAATTTTTTAACTTAATACACTTCCTTGTGTACAGGACTAAGCATTCCTTAAACAATTTGGTTTTGCAAGATCTATGAGAAATTAGAAGTATTACTGTCCCCAAGCGACACAGGGAATTAAGCCTGGGCTGGGACGGGCATGCAATGGTTAGTCGTAAGCACGTAGTGGAAGCTGTTTTTTCCTAATTCTCAGCTCTGTACTTCTTACAGAAACTGCTCACTAGTGAAGAAAGAAAGCCTTGACCCCTTGTGATGACATCCTGAGTGACTCACATTTCAGCCTGCTCAATTAATATAAACTTAGACTAAGATCACTTATTCAAAGTAGAACAGCTCCATTAGGAGAATGAGTATCTCACATTATTGAAGAGATGCTCAATGCTTCACACTGTGGGCTGAAAACTGGAGGGATTTAAGTGCTTTTAAAACACCGTGGGGTATTAAGTTCATCTGTTGTCAGTGGTTGGGAAAGGCTGGTCTTACTGATGTCCCAGAGGTGTTCTTCTACCATTCCCAGGAAAGCTGTGGATTGCAGTCTGGATCATGCCATGCCTCAGCAGGAGGCCTTGCACAGAAATCTGGTGTAGCCTGTGGGCAACCACCTGGAGAAAAGCACGAAATAACAAAGCACACTCATGGCTCAGTTTCAAAAACTCCCCTGAACTGGAAGAAGACAAGTCTGTGGTCACAGGTATAAGCCCCACTCATCAGGCCTCAGAGCGTGAATGATGGAGTCACAGTCACACATCAAAGGCCCTGCTACTGCAGCTCCTTTCTGTGCAAGCAATCTCATAGCATTATATAAGCAACTAAATATTAACTGCAACAGAAACATGAATGTTATCTTTCCACGGTTTGCATGGCTAACAAAGTCCTCCAGATCCCTCTCTCCTTATGGTCACTTACTATTCATTGCCTTCTGTTTATCCTGGGGTTAGAGACCTAACTCCCTGCACCCTCAGCCTTTGCTTCTAGGCTTCCTCCCTTTTGTAGTAAAATCTTTCTTATGAAATAAAACCTTTTTTTCCTCTTTAAAGCCATACCTTTCAGTCAAATAGCCATTTTTTCTCAGACAAGTAAGTTTTTTTTTTTTTCCCTCTACTGCTTACTGGGATGTTCACACACGCATTAATTGATAAAATGTATGTTACTATGTAGTGGATCAGACTTCTTTAGACAAAAAAGACACACAAAGAAAAAAGTGAAATATTGACATTTATATTTAGCACCAGGCTTAAAAGACCTCAGAATTAATCCAAATATTTTTTCTAAAAAGCATACTTACTGTAAACAGATTCCAATGCCCTTCAATTTCTTTCAGTTGCTATATTTGTATGTATGGAGACAGAATCACTTCAGCATCACTACAAGAAATGCTCCATTGTTTTCAAATCTTACTTTTTACATGCATGCTGGCTACATTCTATGTCTTGTCTTTCATATTGAATTTGGAGGTGGTAAGACAGCGCATTTGCACGAGCAAACCTCCCTAGGAAGCCATTCAAGTTAAGGAAGGCACACAGAATTGTAACATGTCAGCATGTCACAGACAATGTCCTTGTCTGTAGAAATATGGGTTTAACTGATATAACCAAATATACAGTAAACCACATCTTGAAAATCTGAAACAATGGTCAGGATTCCAGTTTTAAGGGCCATTTAACATCCCATCCTAAGAAATTTAGTACAACTACAGCTCTTTCAGGTTTCTTGCAAGTATATGATAACTTGGTTCTAACAGTATCCTGTAGAAATCACTTATGTGATATAAAATGCGCAGGTCCAGCCAGACATATTTTTGGGGCAAAAAAAAGAAAATTAACAGGATTAGCTGGGTCCCTGCCTGCCAGGCTTTGAAACCAAGAATTTTCTACCAAAAAACAAACAAAAAAAGAATGTAGTATTTTATTATTTTTTATAACTTAAGGGAATAATACCAAACTTATTTCAAATTCAAAGCAGAAATGCTAATGGCTAAACAATAGTGAATCATCAGATCTAAAGCCAGAAAAGTATGTTTACTTCAATTTATCTCAATGGAATATACATGTTAATTGCTTGTTAGGGCAAACTGCAAACTGTTGTACCAGAAACTGAAACCAAGGTGAAGAAAACTGTAATACTATGCTTAAACTAAGCCAAGTTTTAGGAAGCTGGAGTAATTGATGCCCAGGAGATGTCCTGAAAATAACTGCCTTACTCCTTTTTATTGTACTTCCAGCTGCAATGAAGTACAGTGTAAGGACCTCATGATAGAAACACAGGGAGAATGTCCTTCAAATAAATACATTTGATGGCTTTTCTTACCTATCAAAGGAGAAAAGTTATGTTGCACTGGTATTAAGTCTCCCAAACATACTACCACTAGAAATTACAAATATGAAAAAAGCCACCAAAATATCATAATCTTTGCTTTCTGGGATGTACAGGTCAAAGTGTCTTTTAGAGAAGCATTTTTCTTCTTTGCCAAGAGTTGTAAGGCAGTGTAGCTTATCAGACAGAACATTAGAGCCGTTGCAGATCTCTTAAATCCTCTTTCTACTTTTACTACATCTCAGTATGGAAACGTATAAGTTCCTGATACTTTTGCCACTGACTCAGACTGCCTATCCATAAGATGAGGCTAATGATTGCAAAATAAGCCTTTTATTTTGAGTATTTCTATTTTGATATGTGAAGGATGTGTATTTATGTATCAGCATTGATGGAACTGTTATTTTACACTGTTTGTCCTTTTTAGTTTTTAAGGGAAAAATTTTACCATAGGCAGTATCAAACATTTTCAATTGCTTTTTCTCCATAGGTTGAAACTCTGAATAAATAGAATTAATTTTAGAACTTCAGCTGACTGTAGAAAACACAAGAAATACAATTTTTAATTGTAGTTGCAGAAGCAAATAGGAAACTGAAGGCATGATAAAGACATTTCTATACTGAGAATTGTTTTTCCACCTGCCCCAATATATATTTATGTTCCCTGGCTTGAGAAATATTGCAGTGTGTTGTTTCACAGAACCATGCCCTAATTTCCCTTTTTCCCTGGAGGCACTTCAGGAGCACCCTGGGGGGACTATAGGAGTTTCAGAAACTCGAGACAGGTCTTGGTTTCAGTTTCATGAAAAACAAAAAGGACTCTTGAACTACTTGTGAGAAAACTGACTGCAACTGGGACTGGAAGGATAAGGTGCAAGTGCTGAAGTGTTTTGCTGTAAGTACAGTTCCTGACATAAAAGGTGTAGAAAAGAAGAAAATGATGGTGAAGTTTCTTGATGCTTGACCTGTCTTTCAGAGAATTAAAGAGAGTGGCAAAACCTGGCTGTAAATGAGCCAATTCCCTCAACTCTGAACTTCACCCACAGTGTGGTATTTTTAAATCTCAAGGCTTTTCCCTAGTGGTAGAGATGAAATAAGGATGAGTAATTTCTCAGGACATAGTGTGTAGGAGCTACCAGTCTATCATTCAGAGTGAACATGCTGCCTCAGAAGAAATGCATGACCTACTTCCTTGATATAGTTTGCTTCATCAGAACTCTCTCCTGGCTAAGAAACTACCAATGGTCTTCCTCCACAATCTCCCTGTCTTCTACAGGATCATGCAACACCAAATTAGTTCATTTTGTTGCCTTTTCCTTCATTGCTTATTGCTGCTGGGTCTTTGATCAGCCTGAGCAAGATGCAGGTGAAAAAATCAGTCAGAAAGGTTACAATTAGGGAAGAGGTCAGCAAATAAAGATAGCATAGAGGAAGAACTGGAGATTTTGCCTACCTCTGGCTAAAGATCTGAGATGCTCACTCACTCAGATTCTCCTCCAAACAAATGTGTAATTCTCACTTTGCTCTACTTTTCAAATTGCATGGGAGATTTCTTGACAGGCGTGTATATTTTTCCTTTCAGATAAAGCTCAGGACCTTGCAGGTAATTCCTACTGCAGTCCAGATTTCTGTCAACTCTCTGACAGGTTCTGTAACACTTGACAAGAGTGGAACTGGGTAGAAAAACAAATCAAACGGGTTAGGTTTACTAAAAAACAGTAGCACATAGCCCAGACTGAAGTCAATAACCTTCTCTGTGGAAATCACTGCCCTTCTTACAGAGAATGGGCAACGCAACTTTGTTGGAAACAGTGAGGAGATCAATATTGTCTTTTAGAGAAAGGCATGGTGGTGTAACCTTCCCTGCTCAATAAAATAATCACAACACTCATCCAAGCCAGAAAGAATTGTGATTTGAAACCCTGTCTTTCATCTCACAGGTGAAGAGTGGCTAACTGAGAAAAGCTTCTCCTACCACTGCTGTTTAATGTGCCTTCCTGAGTACCCAGGCTCACAGATATCATGGAGTCAGGAAGGAGGAAGATACTCTGAGCCTATCAGTGTGGTCAGCTGGGAGGACAGGGCACTGGTTTCTGGACACCAAATCCTGGAGTCAAAAGCTGGCACTCCTCTGCATTCTTATGGCCCACCTTGGTATACTTTGTATGCAAGAAGAGACCATATCTTTATTTTCTATGAAATATGCGCTTTCTTTTATTTATCAGAAAGGCAGCTTAGTTTCTGCATTCCCATTTTGGGATGGTATTTCTGTGTTAAACAGTGAGGCAAAGAGCTTAGATCAAGCTAAAAATGAAGTAGTGCCTTTCTATTGGGACATCTTCATGACTTTTCTAACACTAATTTTTGCATAGTAGGTTATTTGACTTCCAATTAATGGTAAGCATACAAACACTGAATGTTAAGTACTGCCTGCAGGTAACAGGTCAGATCATTAGCCAAAAGTTTAAAAATTCTGCAGCAGATGTCCATGGAAATGAAAAAAACATAGCAAATATATATATATGCCACTTACCTGAATGAAAACACTGTCTTGCCTGTGCCATGCAACTGTATGACTGAGAGGCAGAGGATACAGTCTGCCAAAGCATGTGGCTAGGTGATGAACTGTGTTTCCAGCCATGAGTAGCACTGGTATACTAAAGCGTTTTAAAACTGTTTCAAGCACTAAAGAAATTTCTATACTATGCAAAAGAGCTAACAAGAAAAGAATATGTAATTTACTCAGAATAATTGCAGTCTTCCTAGTTTTCTATGCAAATGTTCCATGCTTCGTTTTTTCAAGGTGGAATGAAATAAAAAGTTACTCTGTGAGGTTCTCCAGTTACAAAAGAAAGAAGCTTATTACATTGCATTTTAGTATGACACAAGCTCCAAAAAAGCACCTTGCACTGAAAGCAAATATTTTAAGAGAGTAGAGGCAACAACTTAAGGATGCATAACAGTATCATTATGAAGAACACTGATACTTTTTCTTATTTTACTTCGTAAATTAGCATCTTTCCTTGAAGAAAGAGGGATCCTGTGAAATTATACATGCTGATTATTAAAAAAAAAAAAAAAAGAAAGAAAGAAAGAAAAAAAAAAAGACCCTGCTACTGCTAGCTGGATTTAACAATAATCAGACTGAAAAGTGAACTAGTTATTTTTTGGGGTTTCTTTCTGGGTCTGTTATTGGAGAACCAAAGAATCTCTGAACTGGATGTCCGTATTTGAGAAAAGGGAAGGTATACATACTAGGTGCTAGCAGCACTATTAATATCTCTCTTTGAACTTATCAGCTGCCTGCTAAATATTGTAAATTATGCAGTTTCTTTACACAGAAACAGCATTGCAAGGTTTAGAATCCCCTCCATCTCTCTCATTTCTGCAGAATAGCTGATGCTGGAGTTTTGATCTACAGATTCATTTGTAAGGCAGATCATTACATTTAACTGATTACAGTACTACTGCAGAAGATGGTTTGCTAAAGTTCTTGAGGGTCATGAGAAAATAAATTGCATAAATCTCATGCAGCCTATTTCTTCCTCTGCACATTACATAGAATGATGGAAATATGACTTCATGTTAGTGTTATTCTTGCTAATATGGTCATTCATATTAAATATAATACTTAACCTTTCTGGAACGCAGCACTAGAAATTGTATTTATGTCAAGAAAAAGAAGTACAGTGGCTTAGCAGAAAATAAGTGCACTCTTCTGACTGAAAATGCAAGTTATTTTTAGACTACATAAAAACCCATGCAGTTTCAGTGTTACATGGAAAAGCTGTCTGATCAATCTTGTACCCGTTCCAATGGGCTAAGTATAAGAAACAGGTAAGTATTTAAGATTTAGAGAATCAGAGATGATTCACAGGAAAATACATTCCCATCCCTAAAGCAGATGAAAGAATTCACTTACAATAGCTTAATAATGTAATATCCCCTCATGCTTGATTGCACTTTCTGTGTATATGTGTTGTTCAGAGCCAAACTATAGGGAAAGGGATAGGCATCCTTTGCCTTTTAGTCTGGAGGCTGTGAAAGAAGACCAAAGTTTGCTGGGGGGAATGTTGCATATTTTGTCTTTAAAATTGATCACTTTGTCTGTTTTGAAGGGTTTCAAAATATACAAAGCTCTGCTTTGATATTTACAGAAGAATCTTTCCTGTTGGGCAAGTCCATCTAAAACAGGATTTATATCTGCAGACATATACTTTACTCCAGAGCAATGCCAAGAAGTCCTGTGGAGCCATTCCTGATATGACCCCAAATCCACTTATATTAGATGGAGTTCTTTTTTGGATAGCTTTTAAATCAGATGCAGAATGAGAAGAAAAGTAATAATTTGGTATTTCTTTCTTGGAATTTACTTTACTGGAAGAGGTGGACTGTTTTGCCATGTCTGGCTCCACATATTTCTCTTCATCCTCTTAAAAACAAATATATAAAAATAAATAGAGCTGTGTCCTTGGGGAAAATTAAATATGAAATGCCCAAGCACTGATAACTTCTGCTGAATTCCCCAAAAGCACTGGGTAGTTAGCATTCCCCCTGAACTGGATGTTTTAGTATAGATACATTTGACTGACTTTTGCCTCCTGAATTTAAAGTGTGTGGTGATTTTCCCAGGAAAGCAAAAGCAAAATATAACACAGGCATTCCAGACCCTGTGTGTATTTAGTTTTCACATTAGGAATAAACCTTAAAGTAACACCAGAACTGAAACTGGAGTTGAAGAGATCCAGCAGAGCAGGAATAATATAATTTGGAATTTTCTCTGAGCTGGAATGCACTCAAAATTAATTATCAACCATTTGTACTAAGCAGAGAGACTGCAGCAATATACTTCATGGAACAATTAAAGCATGCATTATACTGAAGAACACAAAGACACAAACAGTAGAAACATTACACTCCATAATTTACCATACTTCCTCTTCAATTTCAGTGTGATTAAAGGACACCAAATATTGTAAATTGCTAATATTCTTTTAAAATCCTACTTGAATTCCAAATTTATAATGCTAGGTTCTTTAGGTCTATGGAAGCTGAAAGAGTGTTATGCTTCCCCAGGAACTGTTCAGGAAGGGATTCATGTGTTGCTCCTGAATTCAGGCCTGTCAGTCGCTTCCTCCTGCCCTTGCCCTGGACTGAAAGTGCAGACAAGAGCTTTTAGACATCCCCAGTAGGTCTGTGAAAAGAGGAGCTTCAGAAATACTCTGTGGGTACCTCAGCAGACCAGTGAATACACAAGGCATGATGCAAGAGCTCAGGTTACATTTGTTTAGATGTGACAACTCTTGAGGACAAGGTGAGACCCAATTCAAAGTGTTTGGTGATTCTCGTATCTCTAAGCGGCCATCTGTTCTCCATCAGCAAACAAGGAAGAGAACTGGCTATGGATACCATTAACAGGTTCACATTAAGAACAAGCTGCTGGTAATTTGAGAGGGCTAATGTAAATTCCAGTTGCTGTTCAGAATAGGTTGAGAATATTTTTAATATTCTTTGGCCCAGATGTTTTAAATGATAGGTGGAGATAAGGTTTGTACAATCCCAAGCATTAATCGAGCAAACCTTTACAGGTAACAGACTGACATTTAATTTCCATTTCTCTTTTTCACTTTACAATCTTTCAGGACATAGTCATGCAAGGACAGCAGTTCAGGCAGATGGAAAAACACCTATGTGTTATAATTTGCAGGATGTATGTAAATGTAAAGGTTCCAGTGATGCACTAAATCCATTTTTTCCTTGGTATTGTTGTGCAATGTAGAGTTTGAGCAGTTCACAATTTAATAAATATAATGCATTTCAATCTTCCCATGTGGATTCCAAAGACAAGATATGTGCATAAAACTTGTATGAAAAGTATTTTCCCCTCATAAATGAGTCTTCATAAATGATTCTGTAGATCAAAAACAGCATGGTATGTATTTACCTACAGTAAAAGCTATGAGTATTTAAATGATTTAAATGATATTATAATAGGCACTGATTTTACACAGCAGAAAAAACCCAAACAAAAACCACAACCTAACAAATAACCCCAGCCTAACCAATGTCCAAACAACTTCCCTCTCCCTTACCTGAATCAAGTATTAATAGAGGTCAGGCAGTAGTTAAGAGAAGAACTATACATTCCCAAAGTCAGTGTTCACAGGAAATTAGTTTTGCATTTTTTTTCAGAACTGTCTCCTCATTGTGCTTATGAGTATGTGTTAATTTTGATTGTGTTGTTTCATATTTGAAGAAAAGCTTGGGACTTCCAACTTATTCACTGCACTAATTTAAGGACTGAATTTCATTTTCTCGCCATTCAGTATTACAATGCAGGCAAAAATTGCCATAAAGAAACACTTTCTAAAATCAGTATATATCAAGTAGCTAATTCTAAATTGTTCCATTTAATCCCAGATCTGTGTCTCAATTCAGAAAGTGGTAATTGATAACTACAAAAAAACAAAACCCAAACCAACCAAAAAAGTTCCAAAAACCACAAAAAAAACTCACCAGCTGAAAAGAAGTGGCACATTTTATAGAACTTTCTCAAGAAATGGCAAGTTGCCCAAAGCCTGCAGTGCCAAAGTCAATTTTTCATTATGTTACTATAAATTAAAAATAATTATGCTTGTTGGAGTAGAATCATCTTCAATTTTTGTTGTAAATGAAATAAACCCCATCTCACTTTGGTACAGCAGAGTGAAAAATAAATGTGCATAAACAGATTTCTGTGGTTTTGCCAGTCTAGTCACTGGGAGAGCTACTACTTTGGCCCATACTTGGAAAACCTGAAATAAATATTGAAGTCATTGGCTCACTTCAACCTCTTTGCTAACTGTTTTATTCTTTTAAAAATTCTGATTCAGCTTGATTTCTTTAGTAACAATATCAGGCAGGCAGTTCTTAAAAGCTTCAAGACTCTGAGCTGCTAAAATATGCAGCAATAGTACGTGACAAGGTTTCCTTCACTATCAGAGAATTTACAAATCCTTGTCTAAGGACACTGGGTGTTGCTACATGAAAACCTCCATGCCCTTCTGTTCCAACTCCAAATTTTTCATCAAAGGGAAGAAAGTAGAAAAATAAACCCAGAAAACTAAATATAGTCACAGAAGATGAAAGCTACCCAAACTCTCTAGAGATCTGGGCCAGTGTGTGCTTGTGAAAAACAGTGTCATGACAGCATCAAACCCAGCCAGACTCTGTACTCCAGACGCTGGGTTCTTATGGTAAAGCCTTTGTTCTCCAGGGCTCTGAAGCTAAATAAGGAAGTGAGGCAAACAGGTGAATGAATAAGAGCCAGAGAGGTGGTTGTAAGGGTGTGATAGAAGTACGGAATGACACATACTACAGGTTGTTCCTTGTCTGATCTTTGGCATGGAGAGAAATGATCTCCAGCCTTCACAGCAGGCAGTGCTCTGTATCCCTTCCATCCCACCGGATTCTGTAGTTTCAGTTCACAAAATCTTTAACATTCTTCACTTAAAAAAATATTCAAAGACTTGCAGTTTTTTCTCTTTCTTATTATGACAAGACCAAGAATTAAAGTTGACTTAGCTACAGAGTTTAGTTACAGAGGAAAACTTTGTACCTTTTGTAAAGTATTTTCTTGGCAAATATATTACAGAGAAGAAAATTTGGGATAGTGAAGGTCTGGACTGTTTTGCATTGAAGTCTAGCAAGTGACCATGGAGAGAACAATCAGTTGCACATCAGTATATCAGAGGTGACCTTATCACTCTCTACAACTCCCTGACAGGTGGTTGTAGTCAGGTGGGGGTTGGTCTCTTTCTCCAGGCAGCAACTGACAGAACTAGATGACACAGTCTTAAGATGTACCAAGGGAAATATAGGTTGGATATCAGGAAAAAGTCTTTTACAGAAAGGATGATAAAGTACTGGAATGGTCTGCCTGGGGAGGTGGTGGAGTCACCATCCCTGAATGTGTTTAAACAAAGACTGGATGTGGCACTCAGTGCCATGGTTTAGTTGAAGTATTAGGGCATGGGTTGGAGTCGATGATCTTAAAGGTCTCTTCCAACCTAGTGATTCTGTGATATCACAGACTCAGAGCCTCCTCAGGTTGTCACTGGCCTCCAGTCTTTTCACTCTCTAATACCTGGCATACTAAATTGTCCTGGGTTTATGACATGAAACAGCAAATACTGATCAGAGCAGATAGCTCTTTGCTGCTGCTGGTTTTTTTTTTAAGTCCTTCTAGGTCAGCCGATAATGCATGTGTGAGAAGTACCAAGAATTAATTAACTGTGGCCTCCTTAAACAAGTTGTCAATAATTCTGTTGTGATAGTAGTACAGTCATACCCATCTTGCTATGAGGATTGATCATTAAAGATCCTTCTGTTCTCTCCACTAATACTGAGTAATCCTTATTAATCTACAGAGCTGCCTAGGGAAATATCTGCATAGCAAATGCACAGCAGTGAGCATAAAGTATTTTAGAAATAAGAAAATCACACATTTGTTACTGAAACATGCATGTTAGGATAGATAACATTATATTTTTCTTGTAAAGTAAAACATTATTTTTATACCCACAACAAAACATGGACCTGCAGAACTTTTCAAGCAATCTTCAAGCAGCTTCATGCGAGTCTTCTGCAGCTCAGGACTGTCCCATTCATCTGCTTCAACACCCCAGTATAAGTCTATGACCTGGAAAACAGTATGCAACATAGTTACTTATCCTATGCTCTTTCTACCAATCACATTGAAAATCAGCTTTGCCAACGTCCTGGGCACTAAGCTTTGCTCTTCTGTGCGATAAAACCAGTCCTTACACAGACTGACAGGTTTCCCTCATACAAATGAGAATTCCAGCCTCTTACTTTCCCTTCCAGATAGTCCCTCCTGGGACAGTCTCTCATTTCATAGTCATACGGAGATTAGCATGACAAGATCTTGATTTGATGCAGTCTTTTATTTGCTACTGGATTGCATATAATGGGTAGGTAAGAATAATGACAAAAGAATTGAAAAAAATCCTGGCTCCATGAAAATTAATGGGAATCTCACTGTAGATCACAGTCAAGACCATGACTTAACATCCAGTGTCACTTGTATCCACAGGATATAAACTCATCCTGTGCACATGGCTCAAAAGAAAGAATAGCAATGGTTTTATATTACCATACTTCCTTTGTTAGCTGATCTTTGTACTTTGGAAGCAGAGATTGTAGAGATATGCAGTGACGGAGAGCTTGCTGTCCAGGCTTTCACATTTAGCTACAGACTCAGTGTTATGACCTTAATTAGTTGCAAAAAAGCTCCTGGAAGAAACTATTCATGTTGTACTTATTTGAACAAATTAAGTGATGATCTGTGATTTCACTTTAACTAAAAGGCTGAATTCTTACAGTGGGAAATCAAATTTAAAAAGATAGTGATCATATGTATGAATTACTTTTGGAACAAAACTCATGGTACAGGCATGGTACTCTCTCATTTACTACTGGTTCTTAACATCTTGTATGTAACTTTAACAAAAAAAAAGTCTAAATGGATAGTTAAAAAAAAAAAAATTGTATTAATACATGAATATATTACAAAATTACAGTTTATTTTCATATTGTTTGTTCTGTGGAAGCACTCTGCAAGAAACAGAATCATAAAATTAGCTGTTGTCCAAACAGATTATAAAATTAGCCTGAGGATTTAATGTAAGAACTAATAATGAGTTGATGTAAAACTAAATTTCAGCAGTTTACACCTGGTTAATCTTCTTGGGAAATTTCTCTTACCAGTACCAAGGTTCAAGACCAAGTCCTAGAGCTATTTATGCCAATGTGTAATTGCACTACCAATAGTTTCATCGATTATTTCTGCCTTAAAACTTTGTGATGCATATCAGAGTTTGCTGCAGCAGGCACATTGTTACTAAACATGACAGGCAGTGTCCTGTGTGACTCATGATGAGTGAAAAAACGCAAGTATAGAATGCATTGAGTGTAAATAAAGATATTGAGTGTATTTTCTTGGCAGTGTAAGTGTAGCTTACACTGCCAAGAAAACACACTCTATATCTTTACTTTTTACAGAAACTATGTTGAAAAATTTTACAGGAACATGCATTTTCTGCTCTACAAAACTGCATTTCAAATAACTTTCCTATTTCCCTCACTTGCACAGATTTCTTTTCTTTTTAGTCTCATTAGGAAAAAAAAGTGTTCCTTTCTTCCTCTCTACTTTCTGTTATTTATTAATACAACTTTATTATTGAACTTCACATTGTATTCAACTGATTACTTGCATGATGTATGATAAAACTTAAATATTCTCATAAAATCCTTCAGATACCAATCTTAGCATACAGTAAAAATGTTTTAATTACTTGTTGAATGAATTTATTGTGCTGCTGAGGTTCTTCTGAAAGAGGTTCTTCTGAAAATTGTGAAAGCAATTTCTGTTTTAATTAACTGTTCAGAAATCACATTAATTCTGAAAATGTGAAGAAGGAACTCCCTGGAGTACCAGATAATCGCAGGGGCTCTGTGGCTGTTTGTTATTTTATGGGGTTACATAAAATAGTTTTGGTGTTTTGGTGCATGGTATCTTAACATGATAGAATTTGGTCCTGCAAGAGTAAATATTTTACCGAACGAACCCCTGAAGACACCAAAAATTTCAAAGTAAGGTCTCATCAGTTGATAATTATGCTAACTAAAATAAATAGGATTCACAAAATTAAAGAAATGGAACAAAGAGACAATTATATCTGATTTTGAAGCATGTGGTTACTTCTACTTGGAAAAATTGTGTGACAAACACTCACTCAAACTTTCAGCAAGGCTGCCAAGGTCGTATGACAACTAGTGCCCTCTGCAAGAGTTCCTTACCCACAGTGGACTGACACTGCTCTAGTTCAGTTCCTCACTAGTCACCTAACAAGAGACTTTTCATTCATTATTCAGTGTTTCCTTTTGCTTACTTTAGTTTTTGTCCTACCAATCCTACAGTTTCACAGATTTTGCTTTGGAGACAATTTTTTTTATCACTTTCAAGAGCTTAAAAAAGGAACTAAAAATTCCATTCATGTAAAATTCTACTTTCCTTCTAGCATATATATCCTCTTGAAAATGATTTGAAACAGTTATTTGTTTTGAAGAAGTGTATGTTGCTAATTAGCTATGTTTGGTTAGCCTCCCCAAATGTTCAATTACAATTACTTTCTTTAACCTCTCCACCTCTCCTGTAAAAGTACTGTATTTCAGGTCAAAACCACCATGAGCTCTGGAAGTCTTTTACTCAGCTTACTTGCCTTCTTAGCCAATATGTGCTTCTTTTTCTGAAGCAGTTTCTGATACAATGAAAAAAAAAAGGCCATCAAGCTAACAAATTCATAGTGTGATTGAAGATAGTCAGTTCTGCTTCCACTCACATGGTGATTATGTTCAGTAACAGCTCCCACCAGATCGATGACACCTAACAGATTTCATGCTTTGCAACAACTGAAACAGTTTTGAGAGTGGCCATGTGACTCAGTGAAACTTGCAGTAATGCATGTAATGAAAAGCACTCAAATGCTTTTCATTTGGGTCATGATTTATTAGGTAGAAGGTGTCCTGAATAGTGCTTTTGTGGTAGCTACATGCTCATTGTTTGGTGAGTACAAGATTACATGCCAGGATGAAAAGTTATGTGCTCTGCTCTGTACAGAGAAATATAAATTTACCCCCGCATCTGAAAATTACGTAATACTTTAACACTGCACTAAAAACTGTAGTCTTGATTTTTGCATGCTAACCTAAGAAATTTAGTGTATCAGGATTGGAATAAGAGAAAAAAAAGTCTTACTAAAGTCTACGTCAGAGTCTCTTTCAAAAGGCTTTGCTACTTTTCCTTGGTTATTTTTGTACATCTTCCTACTTTGCTTCCCCAGAAACGTGGTAACTTTCTAGCAGTTTTCTGAACTGTGCCAGAAGCGCTGTCTTTCAGACCTCGTATCACATAAAGATGCTGGTGTTGAAACTATATAATAAAATAATTTGCCTCCATGAATATCAACTAGAGTAAATTGTTCCTCCCCTAGAGACTACATTACAATCTGTTTGAAGAAAGACATGTGTCCTCTCACAAATAATTCAATGGATTGTGATCTACTTGGAAGAGACATTTCCTTCACCAAGAAGTCTCCTCAAAGATAACAGAAATAAGGGATTGATATTTTCGATGAATATCACATGGTATTAATACAAGAAAAATATTATTCAAATATCTTTTGCTATTCTTTTCATGTACTGCTGCAGCTGGGACTTCCCAATCAGCTGATGAGCTAGGACCTTCAGATGAAATTCTTTTATAGCCATAATCAAAAATCACTGGAATTTACCACCATGCAGATTCAGCAACTCCACTGTGACTAAGGGAATTAAAACCAAATATCCTAATTTAAGAACTTGCTATTTTGATTAAAAACCAGCTGCATGTGCATCAAGAATAATACACTGGGAGGAACAGGATGTTGCATAAAAGGCATTAGCTGTTTCCAAGCTACACTCTGGAGAGATGAATTTTTGGGGTCACTAAGTATGCAAGGAAAACTTGTGGATGCAGAGCCAGAATTTTTGGAAAACAACATTTTTACAACATCACGTGCTGTATTTGTTTCTCTTAGCAGAGAAATGGTTCCAGGCCTGCTGACATACAAAGGACTATGAATTAGGACATACCTGATTTAAAGTACCAGTGACTTTAACAGTGATGCCAAACACACCTGTTTTAAATCAAATACAACTCTTTTTATTACCAACTGGCTCTTGCCAAAGATGTGTATGAGTCTATGTCTCTCATAGAAAGAGAGGAAAACATATACTTACTGAAGCAATGGGAATGTTACAGTTGACATTAAAGACAGCAAATTCCATAGTATATAATCACAATAAAAATGCACTATGTTCAATTCATTTTGGTAATCAGTTTTGGCATTCACCTGGTTAAATTATTTTCCACATTACAGTGGAACTTAAATATGGTTTCTAGAAACACAACACAGTAATTCAGATGTAACATTATTTCTTCTTATATACGCTGAATAGCTAAAACAGAGGTGGTGCTTTTTCATCTAACCAGAATTTACCTCAAATCTGCTTGTAAAATAATTTAAGTACATCAAAGGCTGACAGAGCTCGGCCTGTTTAGCCTGGAGAAGATACAAATGAGAGGGGATTTTATCCAAGCACACAAATAACCTAAAGGTGGGTGTCAAGAGGAAGTAACCAGGCTCTTCTTGGTAGCGCCAAGCAATAGGACAAGAGGCAATGGGCAGAAACTGGTGCACAGCAAGTTCCACCTAAATATGAGGAAGAACTTCTTTACTGTGAGGGTGACAGTGCACTGGAACAGACTGGCCAGAGAGGGTATGGAGTCCTCTTCTCTGGAGATACTCAAAACCTATTTGGATGCAATCCTATACAACTTGCTCCTTGTGAACCTGCTTTAGCAGGGGGAATGGACTAGATGACCTTCAGTGGTCCCTTCCAACCTCAACAATTTTGTGTGTGATTCTGTGAAACAAAGTTTTTGTAATTTTCTATTTCAACAATGATATTTAAAAATGTTATCTGTTCTAAACAGAGTTAATTTCAAGATAAAGTAATACAGGATTAAAGACAACAAAACCTACCTGAAATTCCAGGCCATAGTTTTCTCTGCAGAATTCTCTCAGCTTAGGATACACATGTTCTCTTAGGGCTCTCCTTTCTGCTATTGTATCTGTGTTGTGGAAAAACATGCTATTAACAATATTTATATAAACTCTTCTTTTAGTAAGGGATACAGATTTTTCACTTAAAAATGAACCCTTAACACACACAGAGCGCTAATGAAAATCAGGTGCTGGGATCTAATCCCCAAACTGTATGTTGTACAAACACATGGAAGTATTAACATGTGTAAATATATGCAAAATCACATAAATGTGTTTGTATGTGTCAAAATTATGCTTCATACACATTTTAATGTTGCAGCATATTACAATTCAGCGGAGCTGAATTAATTTTTGTAATTCAGCAGTCAGAATTTCTTTATTGTTTTGACTTCTATTTAGTTTCCAAAAAGCTGAATTTTACAAATAACAAACACCATGGAAAAAAGACATATACCAAAGATGAAAGAGATCTCAATACTCAGAAACAAATCAATAACATGAACTAACAACATTGTCTCAAATGCATCACTTTCTTCACCATCTTTAATCTAACAGTATCTTAAAACCATTATTTATCACTAATAGCATTATTTATCTTTTGCCCAGGTGATTCCTCCTATAATACCAAATATCCAGTTCTGATATCATGTAATTTTTACCATGCAAAATGACATGGTTTGATTATTAAGTGTCAATGGCAATGACACCAAAATTATTATTATGTTCAGTATGTCCAAGTTAATCTCAACATATTTATGTAAAACATACCACTTACAGTCAAATATGAAGTAAATTTGGTTAGCAGTGAAATTTTGTGTAGATAATAAATTTTATTGTCTTTTACAAGACTATGCTATGTGATGGATTTTGCTACATTGTAACTGAGTTGAGACCACACAGAGATGCTAAGTTATTTCCAAAAATAGAAAAAAACTGTTGTAAAACCCTAGCTCTGAGTGCCATGTGATGAAAAATGAAGTGTTAACTTATAAATGATGGAGAACATCTACTGCAGGTAACGCATTATTTGTGTAACTGCCCTGAAACAAAACAATAGATTACAACTGATTTGACATTTCCCATATTGTTGCAAGCAAGAGACATATATGGAAATCTAATAATGCTTTAGAGCCACAATCAGAGCCACAGCTGATATACCTGAGCCAGATGTCTGTTCATAGAATCCTGGTCACAGACTTATAATGTTTTTATTTAAAACATCTAGGAAAGTGTGAAATTTGTAATTTAATTTATTACACCAAACGAATAATATCCTTCTCACTATTTAAGTGTATCTTTGAAATATTACACAAATGTGTGGTATAATTACCACTTATTTTCATGAACAGAAAGTTATCCAGAAACATCCAGAGAATTATTTCTTCTGAAATCTTCATCTGGGTAAAAAAAATCTATACCAAAAGGCTCAAAAGTACAGTCAGGTTTAATTCAATTTATCTGAATTACCACAGTTCTTCCTTCACAAACTTTTGATGTGGAAAAAAAATCAGAGATGCTTTCAGAAAACATCCCCTCTAAGTGAAATAATGTAATACAATGCATTTATGCTTTAATGTTTTAAAATATACTATGCTTATGTGTGCTGACAATGGTCCAAGAAGCATTAAAGTGCTTGCTACATCACAAGTTTTCCATTTGACTGTCCACATGGCACGCAAGGTGAGATCCTAAATCTAAAGTGTAGAGCTCTTATATATCCAATCTGAGCACTGGTAATAAGAGACCCTGCTCTGGGCTACATCTGGATGACTGTAGCCTCCGTTTCTCTGGGGCAGTCATTGCGCTCCTCTCCCTGACACTCCCTGGCTGCATCAGGAGTGCTGTGCCCAGCTCCAGGCACCCCAAATCAGAAGTGTGGGGAGGAAACTGGAGAGGCTTCTGAGGCAGAGGCCAAAAGCATGTGGCCTACACGGACAGAAAGAGGGATCTGGGCATGTTTAGTCCAGTGAAGAGTGTAAAAGGGAGCCAATGCAGCTTACAATTACTACTAAGGCATTTACAAAGATGATGGAGCCAAGCTCTTCAAGCCAGAGAGTACAACCATGCCATGAGAGAGGTTAGCCCAAGTGACCTGACCTTAGTACCCCTTGCAACCTGCAGCGATCCTCAGGAGAACTTGCAGGTTTGCCTTTGTTATCCAGGCTGCTTGTACACTGCCTGAGAAGACTTCGGCTCCTGTCTGGGCTAGTGGAAGCAAAGCTGTAGAGTAAAGTAGGTGGTGCCAACGACCCAATGTCCAGGCCACATATTTTTCAAGGCATTTTACTTTATATTGAGCTCAGCCCTCACAAACATTTGGAATGCATTTGGTGAGAAACCTGGAATTATCTTCCTGTTTTTTATCAAAAAGGAATCCATGCACACCAAGACCCCCCTATGATGTGAGTCAAAGTGTATTAGATAGTGATGATCAAGAGATTCACTTCACTTGCAGATCTGGCTGAATGCAGACAAAAATATTTAGAAATGGAGTGAAAAAAACAGCACTCTCAGCTTAGAACTGCCTGTGTTAGTACATAAAAGGGATGGATGAGTTGCTCCCTCCTTAGGATCCACAGTCATTAATTTTCTTTCATACTTTAGTGTCTAAGTCATCCTTTTCTTGCAGAATGTAGTACACAGCTAACAAGCCTAATTAGTCAGAGGGTTGCATGATGCCAACATAGCAATATTATTTTGGCTCCAAAGCAATGGTGTAGCTGTACCTTGTGATAAAAAGCTAAAAGTGTAGTTTGCTTTATTTGAAATACTTCATTTTTTTACCTTCACAATAACTGAGACCCTCAGATCAGTCAGTCGTAGAAGAATATGTATTCTATTTTTTTTTTTGCCTTAACACAGGTTAATTTTCGCATGCAAGTTTATGAAAACACAGAGCATCATATCTTCATGACCAAGTAGAATGAACTCTGCTGAAAACCAACTTATTACTCAGTTACTGAGATAAACCAAAATGATTCCTGCATTTTTAAATGAAAATCAATCATGACTACAGCTTGGTTATTAAGGAAGCAACAATCCACAGTTATTGTTTGCCATTACTTAAATGTGACAGCAAACAGAATGGTCTTACTAGGGATATAAAATAGGCAAAGTTGTAGGAACAATAACAACAAAAAGAAGTACTGGGAAAAAGCAGAATTTAAGAATAAACATAATTAAATGATAAATGGGAAATATTTTGCCTGAGGTTTACAACAGATAAAACCACGTTCTCCTACTTTTTGTTTATGCCCATAGGATTTATAGTGCAGAACCCTGCTGGTTCTAGTTTTAGAACATGGTGCTGTTCCCTGCAGCTTAACATGCAGAGTCTTGTTCAGAAAATGAAACAACACACTGCAGGAGTAGTGCTACTTTGTAGTATCTTAAAAATGAAATAGATAAAACATTCCTTCAACTAGAACTGTGGTCTGGATATGACACTTGGCATACCCATTCTGTATTTTTATTCCTACCTCCATATCTAATGGAGTGTGCTTATCTAATTGGAATTTGAGTCTGGTGCTTGTATTAATTAATTTTAAGAATTCCTGTATTTGAAATCAGCATTGAAACTTTAAGGAAACAGAAGTGTATATAGTTAAGATAAACTCTGCTAATTAGTATGGATGGCAGATAAGCTGGTTTAATTAAATACAATCTAAACTTGATTTAAAGTGACAGCAAATCTGTGAAGCTGACAGTTCCTAACAACGTCACACAGGCAAATTCCAGCTTCCAGGCTGCTTCTGCAGATGAACAGATTAACTAAATTGCATTCTTCTAGCAGTGAAAATGAGACGGTAGCTGTGAGATGAGCTTTCTACACCTCTTAATGTTAATTCTGATACTCGGAAATACAAATAATAGTTCAGAATAAACTGTGGGAACGAAACTACATCTTAAAAAACGTAAGAGAAAACTTAAGCCCCCTCCTCCAACCCTAAACTTGTCTCCAGTATTTAAACAAACCCAAACCCACAAGACAGGGACTTGCTGAGTGCACATCTTCCATACAAGAGCCATCTTTTGCAGGTAGCTGCCCCCTAAGCCATTCCGTGACCACACTGTCCTGCCTATCCTTACACTTTGAACTGACAGAGAATGCCAGTGCACCCTCCTTCTCTTCGTGCTCCCCAGGGTAATCCTGGACTGAACTGAATTAGTCACATATCCATCTACATCCTTTCTCCTGTCCAATAAACACAACTGTTTGTCTGCAGTGTGATTTCTGAAGGCTTGTAGCTCAGTCAAATCACTGCCAGTTTTCGTTAGAGTACGCCAAGGTGCTGCTTCTCAGCGTGAACTATTCCCATGCCAAAGTCTGACCTTCAAACACAAGCTGTTCTGCTATTAAAGTCACTTATTTTATTTTAATAGAGCAAGTACATTTTTCACTCTTGTGTTAGTAAACAGATGATGTGCATTTACAGTTGCCAAACATTAATCTCTGGGATAAAATAAGTATGGAACACAGCCCCGTTGAAGAAAATTTAAAAATATATATGCAAGTGAAGAGAAAGAGTTAACATGGGCCTGATGGAAATTGCCCATTTCCAAGCACCAGTTATTCTGTCCTAAGATCAAATAGTTTATCTTCTTGCTGGTGCTGTACTGATCTGAGTTCAGCAGTGATGAGAATGGTTGTTTTCATGTATGTGAGTTGCAGTCACACATTGACTCTACTCAGTCAAGGCCTGATGCAGCAGAACAAGGAGATTGCTCAGCCCCATTCTCCTACTACGTGTTGCAAAGGAGGTGCCAATGTGGGGACAGTGAGCACCACTGACCACACTCAAAGGAGCAGCACATTCAAGTTGACCATCTGTTAATGGAAAAATAACCTGTGAGTACCCATGCATGGTATGGTGCAAGCTAAGGTCCTCAAGCAAAGGAAAATCCTAAGCAGGGGAGGGTGTTTGCCCTGCAACTCTGACTGACAGAGGAACATTGCAATACCCAGCTTGAGAGAGCCAGCAGGAAAACTGCTGACTGACATAACAAGTTGAGGCAGGCAGCTGAACCTGGAAGAACTCAGGCAGAAGAAAAAAAAAAAAAAAGCTTCTCTTGCAGCTGTTCAAGGCACCACAGAAACGAATGTCATATGGGGTCACAGAGCTGTCTACAGGTGTCATCTCCAGGCAGTCACCCAAGAAAGAGCAGCTCCTTCCAGTTCACGTGAAAGAAACAATTTCTGTGTCATCTCCTCCATTCTTGGTGATATTGTACTTTGCCATGGGTCAGGAGAGACACTGGCTGGAGGTTTTCACCTCATGTCTTTCAGCCCACTGCTCTGCTGCCATAGTCTCCTGCCCAATTCACACCATTACATTTATTACCACATAATGCTGGAGTCTCTTGTGCAACTATGGAAGCCCTGGATGAGCAGTGAACTTCTGATCTAGTCCTGAATGCATGTCCACTAAGATACCCAGCTATTTTCTTTCTCTAAGTTTTCTAAATGCTTAGATTAGATAGAAGGGTAGAACAGATTCCTACCATAGGATTTTTTAATGCATTGCAATATTAAAAAGAAGTGGGTATTTTATAACTGTTGTCTGATAACTGCAGTGAGAATTTCTGCACTTTAATTATCTAAGGTTAAAAATTACTTAGCAGCAGTGCCAGTAAGAAGTGGCTGCCAAGCCTCTTAATGCTAGTATGTACTTGACTCATATGACTATTCAAGTGAATTATTCCTTTTAAACTGCCCTTTTCACTGATAATACACAACAGCATTGTGTATTACCAGTGCTACTACAAACTTTGAATACTAGGAGGTAACATGCCCCTAAATAGTATGGAAAACTTGTCTCTGAAAATAAAACCATAATAATAAGTAATTTTCATTTCTATAGTGCTTTTCATCTGAAGAGCATTTTGCAAGCAGTGAGTTTGAATCATGTAGTAGGTAAGAGAGGGGAAAAATATTTGAGCTCCCTACTACTCTTGCCGTCCTAGAAAATGAACTCCATAGACACTGTTGTCATTTTTTTCTCTTGGAGTTTCTGTGAGGAGAGAGCATTAGAATAGGCATCCAAAGCTTCCCAAGATTAGGCAGATCAGGAATGGGAACAGGTTGGTCTGAATCAATTCTCCCAGTGTCCCTCCCCCAAACAACAATGCCAACCTTTAGGTCTCTACTGGCTCTCTGGAAGTCAAATAAGAAACTGGACAGACTGAAGACCATTCATTAATTCAACTAAACCCCACAACTAACTAACCATCCAAATAAATCCTGATTAGCAAAACAGGGCAACATTACTATGATGTAACACAGCTGCATGTCCTCACTTCTCCTGATGGTCAGAGCTCTTTCAGGAGATGTGCACAAAGTCTGCAAGACTCAACCTTCTCAGTTCTTAAAAAACAAAAATGCAAGACTGGACTAAGCATTTCAGCCCAAAGGAATGTCTGCTTGTCATGAAAGTCAGAAGAAATAATGAAAAATAAAATTAAGATGGTAAGTAATTCTGACATGTGTCTCTCAAGCAGGAAGAAATGACAGGATGTGATTACAAATTTGTGATCTACACCAGAACACTCAAACAAACACACTTCCAAAACAAAAGACCTAACTAGGCAGGATTCAAAATGTAGGGTGTAATTATAAGCCTAAAACTTCTAGTTGCAGCAATTACCTCTTCTTTTTTAGCCCCAAATCAAACAATACCTGATTTGCACTGAGGCGTAGTTTTCTCTGAAATGTTCCATGTTGTCAGTTCAGTAAGATGACAAATATAAAAAACACATATACATTAACTGAACACATGCCACATGTATTTTTTTAAATTATGTTTTAAAAATTATAATGGCCAGATTTCACAGTCTCATTTTATAAAATACCCTGCATCTTGACTGCTAATATGCTTAACCAGTGCCACCTATTGGTTTAACAATAACAACCAAACAAACAAAAAAAAAAGGTTGGCTAGTAAAATCAGAGGGGTCCGACCCATGTTAACATACAGAATTTAGGGGAAATATCAGTATTAAACTGATATAACAGAAGGGGAAAAGTGCTTCCTATAGCCAAATATCAAGATCCAAAATTTCATTATTCACGTAATTGTCTTCCCAATTTGAAACAAATGTTGGTTTCTGACAGTTCTATTTTGCGTGCAGCATGCTTACATGAAACAAATTTGGAATTGGATGCAAAAGTCGGTGAAGTTAGTGGAAAGATCTGCTAATCTCAGCATATTTTAAATGAAGTTCTACATTTGGCATGTACTGAAAGCCTGAATCTTTTGATACCTTACTGACTTCCACAGAGTCTGCATGAAATCTCTCAATCCATAAATAAATCAACCAGTAAATAAACAGTACGTACTCTTGTGTCACTCTAGGGGTGATGATATGGATGAAAACTCTGAAGCAGAATGGGTCCTAATCAAGTAACCTCACATTACCCCTTGGGCACACAGCACCCTTATGCATAGATGTTCTTAAATAAAACAAGAAGAGTTAGGTTGTCCTGGAATCCTGGAATTCCCAAGCTTGCACATCCTCCCTAGACTGTTGATTGGGTGCATAGGTGTCCTGGTGTCTCTGTACACAAACGCCACAAACAGCAGGAGCTTCCACGCCACTGCAGGCTGCGGGCAGAATCTCTACAGCGGGAGAGCTTTTGGCACTCTGCAAACTGCATGAGTGAAAGAATGCAAAAAACTCTAATTCTTTCATTTAATAAAGCAAGTCAGGAAAAGCTCCTGAAAACATGACAATTTGCAAACCATTATTGTGGTACGATTAAATGATGTGACAGGAGAAACTGAAGACACAGCACATTTAGAAACACCAAAATTAAGACTGAAAATTATCTCTGCAGAACACCAAAGGTTATGAAAAATAAGCACTGGAAAACAAAAGGCCTGCTAGGACAAGAATTTGCTACTGTGATCAAAATTAATGTGAAAGAAAATATTCTTGTGAAATCTAAAGGAGGAATTCTGAATGAGTTGTGGAAAAATGAACAGACGACAGAAATAAGGACCAGCGCAGTACAAAAATTATGGGCAAAAATCCCATTGATTCATTGAGGGGTGTCAACTCACACTTCAAAAAATTATAGAATTTCCCAGAAAGCAGACAAAAGGCTTACAACACTGGAAAATGTTGTTAACCATTAAGTTATGTGCACTGCAATAGCTTTGCTACTTTTTTCTCACCCCACTAGACCAAAAAGAAAACCATCAGGGTGTGTTACTATGGCACTTAAGGTAATGAGGCTGGGGCGATCAATAAAGCAAAAGGACGTCACAGACATTCTTCATCCTAACTGCAGGTTCAAGTGCTGGAAGAGAATGAAGTAGTATGTTGTAGGCTTTGAGAAAGCATCAAGCACAGCAGAGCCCTAAAAAACCACAAGAAAGCCAGTCTCATAAAAGCACACATTTATTTCACAGTACAGCCTGGTACAGGACCATTACATATACCTCACTCTGAAGAAATTCCAATAAACACTCCTATGTGACTTTGCATCTGGCAGTACTGGAAGCAATGGAAGAGCTCTGCAAGCACTGCTGGCTCCTGAGTAAAGCTGCCCTTCCTTTATCTAAATTTTCTGCTTTAAGTGCACAAGTCATGGAGTTCCAATCCAGCTTGCATTCTTCCTTAAGTTTGGTGCAATACAGCCACAATCTGGGTGACTACAAAACTGGTGAGGCCTGGTTGGTTGGGCCAACTGGAAAAGCACGACTGAGAAATGTAGCCTTCTGTGTGGGCTTCAAGTGAAAGATGTGAAGGCTTTTATGCCAGAAGATGAAAAAGTCTCAAACCTGACACTTTTGGGTGTGCAGAAGCACCCACATAAGAATAAGAGTTGCTGCTTGCTATCAGTAAAGTAAGTCTGCATCAATACAGTAGGAGTTTTCTTTGCAACAGAGTCTTTTTCTTGATGTTAAATGGGGAGGATTAAATAACATCACTGAGCAGTCAGAAGAGCTAATGGCTATTGTAGAAATTGTTATCAAAGATGAATAAATGAAATGACAACCCCAGCAAAGGAGAGCAGCTGCAAGAGGGCATTAAGCCCAGGACAGTGGGACTACATGAGGGAAGGATGCCAGATACTCAAGTAAGGCTTGCCTGAAGAAGAGGATCTCAGCAGATTTTAAAGACTACTTCACTTCGTGGCAGACAATTTCAGCCTAGGTATTAACACCCACTTACAGGCCCTGTGGTACAACAGCTTTTAAACTGAGAATTCCAAGTAGGGCTTGCACTGAAACTCATTGAACGTGGCCAAATAATTTACAAATCTGGCTTGTTTTGATGGATTATATAATGTCTGAGAGGCAAACAGTGACTGACATGTAAAGGAAGAGTGATTTATCAGACCTTGTTGTCCTTACCCTTCCAATTCTAATGATTCATCTAAGCATTATTTTTAGTGAAGATTATATAATCCAATTGAAAAGGCCATTTTTAATAAATTCTAAAATGTACCTGTTTTTATCAGTCAATCATTCTTCTGATGCCTTGATTTTCCTAGCTATTGCTTTCTTGCTCTAGGTTTTATTAATTTCTTCTGCTTGCTAACCACATTTTGATGATTATATGTAAAAGTAACAGTAAATTTGCAGTTTAACAATCTTGAGGAGTTAGTAATTGAAAAAGGACTATACATGTTCTAGTCACTTTGAGAAGCAGAAGTAGTTGAAACAAGTAAGTTTAATTTCTCACAAATACCTTATACAAGTATGATACAGAAAAGAGTATTTAAAGAAGACTTCCAAATGGCATACCAATTTAATTAATCGGTGACTGAACTACAGAATGTTTCCCAGATTAGCACCTTCAAATTACTTTAACCATCCTCCCCAACTCTTTCCTCTTATTTTCCTGATTATAATACCCAATGAATTATAATTACCTTTAAAGGAGGATAAAGACCTTCTGTGCTGCTATGGTCTCAATGGCAGTGTAGAATCTGGCTGAAAGGGTGGACTTGACTTTACTTCCATTTCTTGCACTGCCAGACAGTATCAGTCTTTCTCAGTGCCTGCAAAGGTATTTGTCCCTTGGCCACAGAATAGAGAAAAATTAATCTTTTATCTGGCACACCTACACACAGTTAAAGGCAACTGAATCTATAACTAGAGATTTTGTTTGAAACTATTTTGAATTTACATAATGACTGTGAGGAGCTGACTGTGGCATTAACATTGGAACAATATACCAGCAGTGGAATTGCTTAATAGAATTATATAATATTATACATGGCTGATTATAGAAACTGTAAAATAGAACATTTTTAATTAAAACAGGTAGAGTGTAAAGACATTATTTGCATTTTAATCTCCGTTTTCTAAAAAAAAGGGAGGAATAAATGATGAACTGTATTTTCTACGTCTTCTGTTCTCTTTTGAGAAGTATTCTTAACACATTAACTGACATTAAGCAAATCAGACCAACAAATCACCATGTAAATAAGAGAAATCTTGTAAATGAGTCTTCCATTCATAAATAAACCACCAAAGCAAAAGCTGTAACATGAGCCATAACATTATAGACACTTCATAAATACCTAATTTCCAAAAAAGCTTTAGCTGAAACAATCAGACCACTGCAGGACACACATCCATTATAAAGTTATCCTTACAGGAGTTTATTGATTGATATTATCCATCCTTTGTACAGATGCTCAGATTGAGTTCCTGACATGGTAAAAGGATGAGGAGGAAGAAACTGGATTTGCGAAATTTGTTAATAATTACATACACCAGTTACCGAAAGTGACTGAAACTCATTCTAAACAAGGAAGTTTTTAATAATTTTTAAACTTTTGGTAATTTTATTGATTGATGACCATATTTGTGTCTGTATGTTGCTTGTAAGCATGGCCATAGTGCAATTGAAGACATACCACTGCAGCATGCTGTAAAGTCTGCTTTCCTGTGTGTTTTCTTAACTGGTTTGGAGACAGCTCATGAAGAGTGAGATAATCTGCCAGGAATGGCACAGGTATGTTTGCACCTGCTTCAGACAGGAGGACAGATCTGAAAGCCTCAAGAGGTCCCTTGCAGCCCCTGTAGTCAGTGATCTGCACAACAAAAAATGACTAATGAAATAGCTGTCTCAGGTCCCTTGGACCTCTGTTACAGCCACACATACCTGCTTTAGGTGGCATGTCATGGAACTTAGTGGCACTAACGTTGATCACCACAGATGGCTAGTTCTTTATAATCCCATGTCAGCAATGACTGGCATTTCAAAGTAAATCACAATCCAAATTTTGCTAGTGTTTTGATGTACCAAATTAGGGATCACACAAACAGAAATGCTTCAATAACTTGTTTCAAGAGCACTGCATAATTCTTCATCACTTTAAAATGTAATACAACACATATATAGATAAAACAAGACCATTATCAAATAATAATATGATTCTATAATTTTCCAAGTATTTTCTAGCAAGCACTCCTAAAAAGATCAACATTTACTGCTCACTGATAGCTGAGCTATCAGAAATATTATAGAGTGAAAAATAGAAATTTTCTTCAGAACTTTGTCTTGCCAGAACAGTACAGGCTGTGAATCTAGCCACCAGGAGAATTATCAAGGAAGAAAATATTTTTCTTTTGATCTCCTTTTATAGAATTTGTAGAATTTATTACACAGCAATAGGTATGGAAAAATAAAAATATTAACTCCTGAATTAAAAAAAAACACTTATAAAGTGATCATACAAGATTTATGTTTAATTATGAGAGTAAAGCAAGATCCTCTAGATGTGTCATGATGGCATAGTTATGTGTGGAAAATTCTTGATAGTAACCCTTAGAGTCCTGTATAACAGTCCTTTGGATCAGACTTCATACCTTATGCTCCTTAGATTGTTGAATGCTGTCATTTCCTTATTTATTTCTTATTATGGCTCCATTTTAATAACTCTGTAGGAATAAAGACATTTGGATACCTAGGTCTTCACAGCTAACCTCTCTTTCTATGTACAGATAGACAAAAATGGATCATTACAATGATGATTTTGGATAAAGTTACTCTCTTAGGGAGATCTGCTTCTAGGTACCCTTTCTCCACAGATAATCTCACCTTTGTTTTTTGAGATCTCTTCTTTGGGTGAATGTGCACGTCTTGTTCATAAAAAAATTCCCAATAAAGTTAGCAGGACTAGGCATTCTACTGGGTAATAATCCATCTCAAGATTTGGAAAGGTTGTTACAACTACCAAGACTATTGAATAATTAGTAAAGCAACTAGACAAATTCATGGAAGCAAAGGGCCTCACAGGTTATTAAGCACGAAGAAACCACCTTCATCATTTTGTCCCTGTCATGATTTATTATTCTTTCATCATACATCTGAAATTGCCAGGGTCAGAGAGGAGTATTGGGTTCCTCTGGTCTAACTCACTAAGCCTGATCTTACTGCATTTATTTCTTGTTTATCTTGTATGTAACAGCTGATTTGCTTAACTCTGCAAGTATGGATAACTCCTCTCATCTAAAAGTATTTAATCTACGTGGTTACTCATTGGTTCTGAATAATTTAAAAGTAATCTTAATCTAATATTTTAAACTTAACTTAAACTCTGAAACTAAAGCTGTCCAGATAGGGCTCTTAGTCATGAATTCTCCTTTCATCTCAATGTTTTGTAAAACATTCCTAGTTAGAGATAAAATAAGAATTTCACAAATAACATTGCTATGTATCATGCATATACTATAATAACTATCTCAGCACCTGTTTCAGTTTGGAGATTCATAAAGCCTAGATGAGGCCGTGAAGGTGCTCAATTGCTAGTAGGGTGAAATGGGCTCTATTAATAAATATTTTCAAGGGTTTAATCATACCACAGAGGAGTGTTACTATACTGAAGACTGCAACTTGTCCACCCCAGGAAATGCTAAGAGCAGGCTGAACAAGAGTATTTGTCAAACTCTGACAGTTTGAAATCTGACCTGTTTAGCTATGCTATCGGTCCCAATCATTGATACATACAACAGCATGACTCTGGATTAAGTTCAGTGTGGAAGTCCTGACATTTTCTAGTCTTTCCAGTTTCTGGCAGGAAGTGTATTTTGAACACACTGATAAATCTAGTCTCTAAAAGTGACATTTTTCTCTAGATGCATATTCTGCACAAGAATAGTTGCTCAGGCCTAAGGTCTGCCCAGCCCAGTGTCCCATCTCCAACAGAGGGCAATAACAGGTGGTGATAGAAGGAGCTAAAGACCAGATCAAAGATAGATGGAGCCATTTAATTATCGTGGTGGTGAGGTGGCTTACAAAAGTTGCATTTGGCACATGTCCTCCTTAGCCAGCACAGCACGGCATGCTTCACTTTGGGCCTTCTTACTACTGACTCTGCTACACTGCTTGTTTTCAGCTATTGTGATTTAGCCCTACTCCCCTTTTCACTACAGATTTTGTAAGTAAAAACTTCTCTCTGATACAAACTCTATATTAATAAGAGTAGTGTTAGGCCTTATTTTAGAGGAGCACTGACACAACCATTATTAAATTGTGTTCTCTAATTCTATCTATTATTATCCTTATTTAATTAAAATTCCAGAAAAGGGCTAAAGCAGTTTTCTTGAACAGTGCTGCCTATATTTAAATCTGCCAGATTTCTTTGTAATACATGCACATGACTATTTATGATATTCTATTTATACCTACCACCTTCGATATATTAAAACCTTAAATTACTGTAGGTAGATACTACTAATGTATTATTACTGCAGCCTGAAAGGATATCACATCACAAAATACTCTTTCAGCTGCTAAATTCAAAGAAATTTCATTTGTTTTAGATGAAAAGATTACCACTTGGGCACTGCCCTCATATCTTGAATTAGAAGTTTACTAACTCCTTGAAGCTTTCTTTATGTGACATATATTTTAAAATTGTCCAAACAAAACTTAAAGCCTAATGTAGGATTTTCTCTTGCGTGTTCAAAAATCTGTGGACACATGGCCACACGGTCATTGTATGCAAGTTTCTTAAGAGGAATTATTTTGCTCCATAAGCTTAGAGATAGGATGCCAAGTTATGCAGTTATGTACCTTTTGTACTACACTGCTCTTACGTGATTACACAAATCCCACTACAGAATACACGTGGCCTCCTTGAAACACAGCCTTGGAAATCCTCTTCAGCTTGCTGCCTAGCAGACTGCTGCTCAGCTGAGAGGTCATCCCACTGCCCTTGAGCAGGCAGAAAAGAAGCTCCTCTCTCTTGATTGGGGAAGGCTCTGGGATTCTACCTGCTTGACGCTGTCTCTCATTTAAAGGTCTCCTTGCTGAGGGAGCAATTCACAACAAAGACCCAATTCAACACCACTGCTGTTCCTCATCTAATACATTATTTGAGAAATTAATATCACATGAAATTTACACACTTGTGTCATTGTCCCTCACTGTACTTAGAAACTGTGTCAAGAGTCCAGAAGCTCCCCTTCATCACTGAAAGAAAGCCACTGTCCCTAAGAACGAGGCACAGTCTTGCATGCAAATACATCTGAAGAAATAAAGCAATATTTGCCAAGTTAGAAAGAAAAAAAAAAAAAAGAAATTGTAGGTAAGTTCTGCTTTAATATTATTTCTTCAATGCTATGAAAAACAGTGATACTCCACTGTAAAGCCTTCACTTTTACAACAGCATTCAGCAGAATCTAGGCAGCTCTTCAGTATTGCTAGAAATACAACCTTGAGTGATACCCTTTGAACATACTCAGTTCTCACAAGATAACTGAGCACTCCCAGCAAGTTTGAATATAGTGTATGACAGTGTGACTTGAGTGTCACACATCCATTTACACCATCCTATGCAGTTTAGAGTAATTTACATAATTTATGTATATGTGTGCATATGTGTGTATAGACAACTATAGATACATAAAATTACAATTTTAATATTTTTAATATCAAAAATAATGGACATATGGTCAAAAACTTTAAGTAGATAGTGTAAATACCTAATCCATTTGAAGCTGATAACTCCAGGTGTTGCCACCAGGAAGATGACTGAGTTTCAGGTAACTTTGCTTATTTCTGAATAGCAAGAAGAAGCCACAAACTCAACAAATTATACAGCTTGCTCTTTTACTAAAATACCCCCACCCAACACCTCTTGATTATAGTATTGTTGCCAAATGCACATCCTACCTTTTGAGTACATGAATGAAAATTTTGTGGAAAATTAAACAGAAGTTCTCAGTGTTTCCATTTGCATATTTGGTACATTTCGAGGAAATCCTTAGCCCAGTCCACAGGCTACATAAGCAGACAACCCACATGAAGAAGAGGAGGACATGAAGAGCAGTTCTTTTCATACAGATAGTCAGATTATTACAGTTTTTCAAGTTTATCTGTGTGACGGAATAACAGCAACAAAGGCTTGAGGATCTACTTAGCAAAAAACCATCTTGTACTGGCTGGTTCTGCCTTGCAAAAAAAGTTAAAGCCTACATAAGACTTGGTCATACAGTCTCAAGGAAAGTCAGATCTTGCTTTTTGTTCAACCACCCCAACAATGAAGTTGTTTCATAGCACAAGAGAAAAGACAAAATTATAGAAGCACAAGTACTCAAAATGACAGGTTGCTTTCCAACTTTATAAACTGTTGGTATCTCTAACCTCTGGACCTCCTGAAATAAGACATATTTCAAGTCAAGGTTTACACCAAACCTGGGTACTTTAATGATTTTTCTCCCCCAGACTCTGAGATACTTTAAAACTACTGAACTCCCCTCAAGTGGTAGCTTGGTTTTTGACTCTTAAACACTACAGTGATGTGCGTCACACAAAACCATAAATAGGTACAAAATTAGGTAACCAGAACTAACACTTAGCACAAAAAAAGTCCTGGAGTTATTTGTCTCCACATCTCCGCAACACCTCCTTTGCAATTTCATACACTTGAACATCTGTGGTTTTCTTTAGCTAAGGAATAAATTCCACTCAGATTATATAAAATTGTCTTTATAAAAAGATCTTCATGTAACGTATCCAAGTAGGGACACCATATGGTACTTTGGGACTGGTCAGAATGGACCATCATTAACAAAGCATTATTCTGGCTTTTGACTATCTTTCCACTTTAACATTTCTTCAATTAGATGTTCCTTAAGGAAAACAGTATTTCCAGTAAAAATAATATAACAGACCTTGAACATGCTAAGAATGCCAGATTATGCTTTTCTCTTATCACATATAGCAATAACTTTGTAAATAAAGCAATCATAATTCTTCATCTGTTTTATCTACCATCATGTTCTAAACTACAAATTCACATGACTTTTTTTTCTTTCACATGTACATAAACATAGATAAAAACACATGTAATTCCTGCAAAGTAGCCTACAACAACAGGTCCAAATGAAAACACTGGTAAGACCTGTTTCTACAGTCATCGTTTAATTCTTCTCTAGTTAACAAAACTAACTGCTGGTGGCAATTTTGCTTTACATATCATGAGAATATAAGTAAATTTGACATTGAACCAACCATACTACAACTGAGTGTTGTCCAAATTAATACAATGTTCTGGATGATGCATGTCAATGGAAATGAACTAAGGTGAAAAACTGAATAGTATATCAAGAAAACTCAAAGTCATTCAATAGCCTAAGACAAGGAAACCTCACTCTGGCAATTCATGGGGAAGCTGGTGAAGCTCCAGCTGTACAGGTTGGTTTTATACTGTGCTTGTACAATGAAATCATTAAAGTGGTGGTAATATCGGTGGTATCTTCTAATAGAATAAGATCTTAATTTTATATTTCTGCATGTATGCATAGGACTTCATACTTAAAATTGTTAATCATATCAAAACTAGTAGTTGGTTTAATAGTTTTAAAGAGTGGGTACTGGAGACAGAAACCATGAGGAATTAAACAGGACTGTTAAAACAAAGCTTGTTCATGATCTCATCTAAGTTGTTTGTTTGTACAACAGAGGATATTAATAGGCTAAAAATGGCTAAAAACTATTAACTGTCCAGCAATCCAGTGCTGGAACTTAGGAAGTATGCAAGGGTGCTGCTCTAAGGCTCAAAGGAGAGTGCAGTATGTAGATGAAAGAGTGGCTGGGAAAGGGATCATCCTTACCATGTGAAGTGCTAGGTGCAACCGTGTTTACACTTCGAGATCAGGCTGGCTAACACCACCTGTGCTAGGACACACTCAGGTTCTATATAAAGGTATTAACATCCTGTCTGCAGTAGAACCACCTGTGTGTAGGATTTGGTTTTATACATATCCCTTGTCAGTGCATTAATTTGTTTCTACTGATTACTAAGGCATCTTCACAACTCAAACTCCAAGAGCTCAGAGTAAAAAAATTATCCATGTCTTAACCAATTGAAACAATAACAAGACTTTAAGTCAAACTAGCAAAGGGCTGATTTCCCCACTTTCAGAAGAATCAATAGGATTTAAAATGTTCAGAGTTTTGACTGCTTGTTTCAATTCAGCAGATTTCATTCTCAAGACAAATTCCTAACTCCATTTTAGGAACCAGTTTCAACGAGAGCTCATAATACTTCCTTACACCACCACGTAACTTCTTGAAACAGCCAACTTCGCAACACAAATGATTTTCTGTTTGAAGCAGTGACAAGAATCATTGGACTGTTCTGAACCTATATAGGGCTGATGCCACAGTTTCATGTAATGGAATCATATGGGAGTTTATACCTCTTGTTTTTCACATGAACTGTATGATAATGGCAGGCATCTACACAAGCACCACTGAGTAGCAGAGAAACTGTCATTAACTGACATGCTGTTAACAGTGCACAGATTGCTACATGGAACAGTAAAGCAGTCATTACAATCAGGCAAAAATTACTTACTTTTCTTATCACTTTGAAGTAATGAAAATACCTTGAGAAAACCAAACCCAATAAAGATCTTCAACCTATCTTAGCCAAAATGCCTATTTAAATGCATATTCAAAATATTTCTGATTGCTTATGTCTACTGAAATGTGAAAACAGATTTATTTGTATTCAAATAATAGAACAACTTCCATGTTTCTAAAGATCTGGTCATTTTCAGTGATATGAAGATGGATTAATTGATATCAAGAACTTGAGCAAGACAATCCTGCTAACTACTAGGGAAAAATACAGTTTCATTTACCTACAAGATTTCCTCTAGAAAACAAAACTGCAAAATGAAGCAATCTTACTCCTACTACCATGCTCACTGTCTCCAGTTGTTCTTTTTAGGGACTTCTAGTTAAGAAATTTTTCAAATAATCACTTTCATACTTGCATAATAAAAACATAATTAATTTCAGTCATACTGAAGTATGTTTATAAAGAACAGATTGAACACTGATTACCAGAGTTTTCCCCTACACACTCACTAAATGTAATTCAAGAAAACTTCTTTTAGGTTTATACACTTTCAGTGGTAGATAATTTTTTCTTGTGACTGCTAGCAGGATTAATCCATATGCTTCTCTGACACCACAGCTCAAGTCTACCTCTGTGAGTCTGGGGGGTCACTGCCCTTCTCAGTAATGCTCTGCATCAAGAAGAATGGGTATAAACTATAGTGATATGCTGAAAATTAACAAGGGAGGCCTTAGTCATGCAAATATAAATTGCAGTTGAATGTGTTAAAAGGTTTACTGAGTAGGAATACTTCAACCTTTTAATCCAGAATTTTTGCACAGTGAACTTTTTCAAGTGTTTTACCAACAACAGTTCTATTTCAAAGTGCTTTACTAGATGATGTCTAAACCTCATTATAGGCTAATTTCTTGTTTATCTATGTTCCCTTTTTCAAAAGTCATACTTCAACAATAGTGCTATCACCAATAAATAGTAATGGTTGTTTCTTGTCATTGAGAGTCCTTAAATGTTCGTAAACAAAACCTGTAGCTGCTCTGAAATTTTTAAATTTTAAAATAATTTTTAAAAGCAGGAGCAATGTCAGAGATAAAATATTTGGCATGAGGAGTGTTAATCATTGTGACCATGTGAGACTACAAGAAAGATAATGTAAATAATCCTAAAATGTTTGAATTGCTTTCTTTCAGTGTTGGGATTTTTTTTAAAGCTGATATTTTCAAATTACAATTCCAGGGTAAAATCCTGGAAATGGATATATATGGCTTTAAAGCTCAACTTTCAGAATGAGTTTAGTAGGTTTTCTATTTTAGCAAATAACTAGCTAACATAACAAGCTACCCTAAATGCCATCCACATCAAATGCAGAGGCATCAGCAGCTTCCCAGTTAAGGCAATGCTGGCAGAAATCCATTTCTAATGATCCATAGTAATTTTCTTTCAGAATTTCAGTTTTTCTAAAAATCCACTGTAATTTTCTTTCAGAGCCAAATGGATTTTTTTTTTTTCAATTATCACTATTTTCATTTCTCTTTGCTTGGATTGCAGCAAAAAACTGCAAACATTTTCACGCCCTCCTTAAAGAAGGTCATCTTTTTAAACAAACAGGAATATTGAATATGAGACCAGAGAGTTTCCTTGTGTTGAAAGCAAGTAAGAAGTGCTAGAGGTGTGGGAGTTCTTCAAAGCAGCAAGCACTACTCCCAGTTTTTTTTTTTTTTGCTTGTGAGCACTATTTCTCATACTCCCATAAGTATTTGTGCCAAGATAATTTTCACTTCAAAGTTCAAACTATTTTGTCGTTTCAGGCATGATTTTCAGATCTCTGATGTTTGCACAAAAGGTGACAGTATTGTTGAATTAGAAGTGTTGGGGGGAAGGTGGTGGGTGGTGGTGTGAAAGATAATTGTGAATACAGTGGGCTCATTTTTTTACAGACAAGTAACGTCATAAGTGTGAACGCTTAATTTATTATTTCCGTGCTTCAAGTGGGAATATGCTTCAGCAACTCCTATCTTACAAGTGGGAATGACACCTCCTGAATGTATGCAAATTCCTCGCATCAAAGGGTAATTTTAAAAATAGGCTTTAAACAGCAGGATGCCTAATTAATTCAGATACTGGGTATACGACCACGACTTTATTAAGCTAAAACTGCAGGTTTCAAGGCATGCTTCCTTGGAAGCAGAGTACAGCCGGGATCAAAGGATCACCTTAGCTGTACCCACAGCCGGCTAAGACCTGCTTTCATTGTGCTATTAATCTACCGGAAACTCTTATTAACCAGACCCCCCAGGAGAGCCCTTCAAAACATCCCCCCCGAAAAGCCTCCCCATCGCTAGAAGGCAGCCCGTTTCCGTGTCTCCAGATCCCCGCGTGCCCTGCAGCTCCGACAGCGCAAAAATGAGAGGATGCCCCGCGCCCCGGTGCCTTTCAGGGGTGTAATTTACAAACATAAAACTTAAGGAGCGACGTACTCCGGTGCCTCCGAACCCCCCTCCGAGCTCGTACACGCACACCCAGCAAAGCCCACCCCACAACTCCGCTGCCGCCTCGCCCCGCGCCCCACGCCCCCCGGCCCGGCCCGGCGCCCCACCGCGCCCGGACGGACGGAGGGGCCCCGGTCGTCCGCTGCGGAGAGGGGCAGGAGCCGCTCCCGGCCCCTTGAGCGGGGGTGCCCGGGAGCAGCGGCGGCGGAGCGGGGCCGGGGAGCGGCGCGGGCGCTGCGGGCGGCAGGGGGAGCTGCGGGGCGGGCGCGGCAGCCGCGGTTACCTTCGGGGTTGGCGCTGATGAAGACGCGGACGCTCCTGCCGCTCGGCACCAGGTGGGACGGCAGCGCAGAGAGGTTGCCGGAGAACGCCGCCCGCCGCAGCGCCGCGTCCCGCGGGCAGGGCACCCTGCCGCCCGCCCCGGCCGGCCACATCCCGCAGGGCGAGCCGCCGGCTCAGAGCAGCCCCCGGAGCGCCGCGGCGGCGCCAGCAGCTCTCGCCACCGGCTGAAGGGCAGCGGCCATACGGACGCTCGGGCTGCCCGGGGCCGCCGCCCGCCTCCGCGGCGGCGGTGCGGCTGGGGCTGTGGCCGCCGCCCGGCGCCGGAGCGCGAGGGGAGCGAGGAGACGATGCGCCGGCCGCCCCCGCGCCGCTCCCTTGCGGCGGCCGGCGGCGAAGAGGGCGCGGGCAGAAAAGTTTGCGGCGGAGCGGTGCCGGGCGCGGCGGGGGCTGCGGCGCGACGGCGGCCCCGCGGCGGCAGCCGGACCCCCAGCGCCGCCCGGCCGGCCACGGCCACCGCGGAGGGCGGCGGGAGGCTGCGCGCCGGGAGCGCGGTCTGGCCGGCGAGTCGCTCTGGTTCCCCCTCCGCCAGCGAGGGTTTGCGGTGTCCAAAGCGGAGACGCCTGCGGTGAGGCTGACGGCGCCTTCGCTCCTCCGAGCGTGTCACAGCCCCGGGATCGGATTTTTATAGGAAAACTGCTGCCGGCTCATCCTTTGGAGTCGGAAGAGTTCAGAGCCCTTCTTGTGTTGTGTTCCGTAATCTGCACAGGAGTTCCGCCTGCTCAGATACAAAAGAGAGATGCTCTTGCTGCTTTTTTCTTTCCTTTGTTTTTAATCAGTTATTTATTTATCGGAATAAATGAAAAGCTGCGGTTTGAAGAATGAAAGAGACAGGAAGCAACGAGACGCGCCGCCGGTGGGATGCGGTCCCTTTGCAGCAGTCAGTGGCGGGGCATCCCGTTGGGCAGCGCCGATAAAATATTCAGGAGGGCGGCGGGGTCGGGCCGCGGCTCCGCCGAGCGCGGGGGCGGGCGTGGGCGGCGGGCCGGTCCCCGCTGGAGGGCGGCGGCGCGGGGCGGTGCGGAGCGGAGCGGCGGCCCCAGCCCCAGCGGGCGGTGGGCTGTGGGCGAGCCGCGGAGTTTAGAAACCTCCCCGGGAGGGGCGGGCAGGCAGGGACATGGCAGCACGGCGGAGAGGAGGGGCTGGGGGGGCAAGGGAGGGGGTGGATACGGGGCTGCAGACAGCCCGATGGGTCTGTTGGCTGTGGGAATCCCTTCTAGTGGGGAGGATGGAGACTTCGACAGAGGGATTTTTCAAACACTCTGCAGGTGTTTGTCCGTGTTTGAAAGGCTGGAGACAAAAGTCTTTAACGCGGGTGGTATTTATACATTTTATGTGCTGTAACTGATACAAAGCTGATTTGTCTATTTCCAGATATATAATACAGTATGCACAATGTACACGAAACAGTCTTATTATGTTTTTAAACGCAGTATTTAAGACGTGTACTCGGTTGCGTTACCCCTTGCGCTGTCGTGGTCCCGGCCGGACGAGTTGCCCGCTATGGCAGCAGTAGGGGAGCCTGAGCTGGCTTTCGCGGAGGCAATGCTACTAAAGTAGGCGAAAGCAAACTACTCAACACTGTTTCAGAAACGAAAGTGACAGCCAGATGGGTTTCTTAAGTACTGATGAGCAGATTTGCTAAAAAAATCCTGATTTCTTAAAGAAAAATGGCTTGTGTAGAATTGCATCCCACATGTATTTGCATGTGAGTATAAGGGAGTAAATTTGGTTCTGTTTACTTGCTGTTGCATTGTTAGTTCTGCACCCCATAAATTTTGGGCTGAGTGCAAACAAATGAAACAGAGGTGTATATTTTCAGATATTAGTTCTCAAAGAAAGAACATTCCTCTAAATTCTGTGAACATAGCTGGGCAGGAGAGAATGTTCTTATGTGCAAAAAGGAAAAATATGCAGTGTATATGTCAACCATGAATATTGAAATGTCAGCATTGGGCAGAAGGTTTGTGGGACTGTTGGGAACTGAATGTCCAGGAATTGGAAAAATCCCACTTTTAATCCAAATGTATTCCTGTAGGATTCAGCAGTGTCCAATAAGGAGCTAATCTCACTTGAAGCCTGTCATGGTAAACATGCATATTTATCTTCTCTCTGGATTCTCTGATGCTCTGTTTAAGACAAGACTGAAGCTTTGGTATAATTCGGTTTAAAAATCTGACAGTCATGAGGTGCAATTCCCTAGGAAATGAGGCTTCATATATGTCACTGCCTACAAGACTTTTGGTCTTATCTGCACTTCCCTTAGCCTTTGTGTAGCCAATATGCTTAGGTGTGCCTTTTTCTGGCTGGTGTCATGAACAGGTAATTTCTCTAATACTGAGATGAAAAGCAGCTCCTTGAGGCTGCAGACAGTTAATGAGTGCCTAAGGAAAGGATTTACAGTGTGGGCTGAGTTACATCTTACCTACTTTGCTGAGACTAACTCTCAGCTGGGCCATCTCCTTTGCTTCTCCCACATAAACTAGTAAGCAGTTCTTAGGTAGGAATTTGCTTGTGGAAACAGCTCCTGGTAAGGATGCACTTTCATATTGCTGCTACCTTAGTGTTATCATCATTTTCTCAGACAGCTTGTTTGGAAGATGAGGCTCATTGATCTACCTCTTTACTGTGCCAGCCATAATACAGTGTTTATTAAGACTCTTCTTGGCAGTCATCTTTACTAAGTTGAAAACTTGAGTTTGCATAATTTGAATTCTTTTGAAATTTTGTCTTTGACAGCATTGACAACAATATCAGCTTTTGACTGAATATGTTGTTTCATGAACCCAGGCTGAATGAAATGGGACCAGGCGTGTCACTTCCAGCTGTTCACCCTGTCTGTTTGTTGCCTGGCTGATGCTGTGCTGGTGGCAGGCATAGCTGTGTTGCATATGAAGCAGGTAGTCCCTGCAGCTTGCAGGCTGCCGCTGTGCAGCTCAGAACCTGTGCTGATCTATATTACTATTTTGATCTGTACACTGGATTGCCTTTATGCATGACTCAGCTTCCTGTCACGGTAGCTGCCACCTCTGTGCAAGCTGAAATGCCTCAGAGTGGTAATCTCTTTTGCTGCCCGGCTTCAATCTGTTTGTGTTTGGGGCTCAATGTCCTAAGCTTTAGCACCTGTGAATATAAAATGCTAGGAATGAAGTACAGTGAGGCCGAAATGGAGAGGATAAAGAAATTATTACAGAGAAACTAATTTATTGCTTTACCTGAGACTTTATCAGTATGAAAGCACTCTGGGTGAACTCAGGAGATTAGTTAGTAGTTTTTCTCAAATTAAAAATACTTATTTTGTTAATTCAAAAAATTAAAACAATATCAAAAACCATTATGTAAACCAAAATAAAAATCATGTCTAGGGTTCTTCTGTGTTCGTTATAAGCATACATTAAAATGACCCTGTTTCATACTGAATAAAATGAATAACATGTTTTTTAAATTGTTCATTTAGAAGTGATATGTTAAAATCAGTGTCTGTATTTGAGTCCCCACAATAGTTATGTGGAACCTGCCTGGGCAGAGGTTCTTGTCCTGTGGAAGATGGTAGAGCATTGCCTGAAGGCATGGTCCTCGAACCTTCACCCTGACTTTATTGTACTTGCAGCAGATCTACAGTGTCTGTCATTAAAATTAGTGCAGGAAGTCTCCTTGTGTCAAACAGGAGTAAAAACAGATCTGTAATTCTGCAATCACTTCATATAAACATGGCTTGATCCTGAAAAACAATAAATCTGCATAGTAGCAGGAATCTTTGTACATATGCACTTGGTGTATGTTTTTTTCCCTTTCAACATAACATTTCTTGGTTATTCTTCTGTGCTTATTTGCTCCAAGTTGAGTTAAATGGAGCTACAGAATTAATTCCTTGGTAAAACACATGAGTGAAGTCTAGTTATTCCTGATGGTCTGATCCTGCTGTAACTCAAATAGAGTAGTGCTTTATTTCTTGAGTAATTCCATAGGAAATGGTAAGATACTGAAGGTAGGAAGAGCAGTTCAGTAGTCCTGATTCACATCCATTGTGGTCAGTAAAAAATGCACCAAGTAGTTTGGCTTAAACCCAGCATGATAAGGGTTTACAAATTAGAACCAGCTTTCTGAGTCAAGTTGTCTAAAAATGACCATTATAGATCAGTTCTACTATGTTGAAGAGCTTGGGAAGTAACCTGAGTGACATGCTACAGGTAGTGTTGTAATGCAGACTTAACTATGAGCAACACTTATTCTGTCTGCAAGATAAATTTAAGTTCTTGCTCATATATGTTCTAATACTTCAATATATTTTTATGGGGTGTGCAAAAGCACTTGGTACTAGTTCAATTTCAGTCTCACTGCTGTCAGTGGAGACAGGCTCAGTATTTCTGTTTGAGGGCATACCTGTAGCTGGCACTTTTGGAAAACCTATACCAAGTATGTGATGTGACAGGGTCACAATAGTTGAGGGGTTTTATTTATATCTTTCAAGTAAAGTGTTTTGCCGTGCACTAAAATACAGGCACTGTGGTACATACCTAAAATACCCATCAGTTCTCCTCAGATATTTACAGCCTGGTTCTGCTAGGGGCTGCGTGTGCCAACTTGCTATTGTCTTCATCCCAACCAGTAACTATTTGCAGGAGCTAGGAAGGCAAAGTTTTAAGATCAGGTCAAAAATCAAGGTTTAAGGGTCTGCAAATTGACCAGCATCTCATCTTTCGTGCAGAAATTAAAAGATTCCTGTGTAGAGTTACATCATCTGGTGAAATAGTAACTCAAAGCTGAGTGTTACTTTGCTGCTCCCTAGCAAGCTGGCCCAGTTTTACGAGAAGGCGATGAAGGCAGTTGCCTAGAGCGACAGACAGAAGGAGGCAATAAAATCACATTCTAAGCAAGAACGAGACCCTGTGACTCTGTGCCTGTTTTTGGCGGCTTAATGAGGACTCAGTGCATTCCCCAGGCACCATTCGCCTCAAGGTGCTGATGTGCTGAGGCTGAGCAAGCTCCTTACTACAGGAGCCATGGCCATGGTTGTCTGAACATCCCATCTATTTGTGCTTGTCTCTGATTCAACTTGCTGCTGCTGAAACTAAGTGGAGAAACTTTATATGCTCCTCCTCTGTTCCTTTTCCTTGACAGTGCTGTATTACTTTTGCCAAAATGGTTGGATTGGCAGGAGAGCAGGGACAGATGTGCTGAGACTAGAGAGCTCACAAAATTCATGCTTCACTAAAAATCCCCTTGTTATTATTAGCCTTGCAAATTAGGAATGACAAGCTGCTGAGACTTACTGAGTTTATATTTATGTCAAGAAACTGATTGCAAGAAATAAGACATATCTTAGTAAATCTTGCATGGGTACTGAATTGCTATATGGACCTTTTACTGCCATCTCAGGGTTCAGTTAACACTAGTTGATGTAGGCTTCCATTTTCCACCCAGTTTTGGATGCTGAAAAGGTTTCCTTCCTTTGCTCCACTGATTGTGCTCTTACACCTCTAGACTTTTGGGATGGATGTCTTCCATGCTGTGAATAGGTTGCTGTATCAGGCTTTGCTAATAGACTCGATGGAGACTTCAGTATCACTGACCATATGGTTAACAAGCTGTAACAGAGAACCTGTTAGGAATGTCAGTCATTTTGCCCGGCTGCTTTTTAGAGGAGCTAAAAACCTGCTTGGAGCAGCAGAGATTTGTGAGCTGACTGCGGGGACTGAGGTAACACTGTATTGGTTTGCTTTAGGTTCACAGTGCACTGAAAGCATTGCTAGGTCAGCCTTCACCACACATCAAGGTCTGTAATAGAAAGAAAGGAAATGTGTATGGAATACACAAAAAAGAAACAATCTAGTCTCATCAGAAGTAATAAGAATTTGGAAAACATACTACATTTAGACTTTGCAACTTTAGTCAATCGCTGTGTCATCAAAAGGAGATTTATGGGAGGCAGATTATCCCACCACAGCCCATTGGAATGTTCTTACACTTTATAACATCTATATTACTTAATCCAAAAGAGGATGCTAAACTTGGGTTTCATAAAACAAGGACAAGTTTGAGTTTCTTTATTTTTAATCCAGGAATACATTTTTCTTGTGGGTGAGCCTGTAAAAAAATTCTGCTAACTTCTCTGTGTTCTTTGCACAATCTCATAAAGTTTTTTTAAAATTTTCCCTTTTGTTATTTTGCTTTTGAATATGCAGTAATGGGATATGTGTTAGGTTTTCAAATCACTTCACTTTTACAGGAGAGGACTCCAGCCTAGAATATGATTTACAAATATAGAGGGATAAGAGCAACCCTAGCTTTCAGGAGCTGTCAAGCAATGTGATTATGCACTTGTACAATGCACAGATTATTTTGTATTTCAAGGAAAGGAGAGAGCTTAATACCTGATTGGGTTTGTATCTTTGTAAGCACAGCTGAACTTCATTTCCACGTCCAAGTTTCAGTTATATTATTCTAAATCCTGCCACCTGGGAATCTGCCTTGACCCCTGGCTTGACAACAGACTGCAAGTTGAAGAGGACTATGCCCTGTTTTTTTTTTTTTTTTGTGTTTTTTTTTGGTTTTTGTTTTTTTTTTTTTTTTTTTTTTTTTTAGGATTTTTTTTTAATCTCCTTTAGAAATTTTCTCTTTTCTTTGAAACTGAGCAAGGCAAACATAGCCTTTTCTCTAATGTTGTAAGTGGCTACAGCACATCTATTTTATCTCGTCTCACACTTGATTAAAAGGTTCTTCAGACCTAAAATAACGATTCTTTTTTTTTTTTGGTGTGTGTTAGTTTCTGCTGGAAGACTAAAAGAATCCGTTTTAATTAATGCAGAATTAGAGTTCTCTTGCACACATATGTAGATGTACGCTTCCCAAGCACAGGTGCATACACACATGTACACACTCAAAAGACACAAAAGAATGTATGGATAACTAAATTCATGTGGAGTGTGCAGTAATAAATTCAAATTTGCTCATTTGCCTTTAAATTTTACCCTGTTGCACATAAGCGTTATAGCAACCTATAATTAGCTGACCCAGCACTCTCTTTTACAATCCCTTTTCATAACTCAGTGCAGAAAAGAGGGGTGTTCATTTAATGAACAGTTTTCAGCTCTTTGACAGGGTGTGTTTGGAGGCATGCATGCAGGTCACTATGAAGACCCTATTAGAAGCAGGTTTTTAACTTGTGAAGTGTCCCATATAATTTCCTAAGTTAGTAAGTATATAAGCATTTCCAAAAGCTGAGTAACACCCAAGCCAGAGGAAGTCTTGTGTTTCTTTATTGAAGCAAACTTGTTCCACTGAAGCACAGGAAAACTAACACCTAAAGTATCAATTAATTTTGGATGCCCTCTCTGAGGCAGCAAGGACTGCATTTTTTCAGAGTAACTGGCATTAGATACTGAGTAAAAGGCATGATTTTTTATCAGCTTTGGTTGTAGCTGAGAGTGTTCTGTGTTTTTGTGTATCAACCTTAGGACTTCCAAGACAGGTCCTCAGAAAATGAAGAACCTAGAGTTAGTGACCACCCCTGACAATTTAAATTACTTAATTAGCATCATAGGAAATCTGAGGTAGAAGCCAGGACAAAATGTCATTCCCTCCCTCTCTGCAATGTTCACTTTCTTAGCTGTGAAAGTGGTTCTTTCGTTTAATTCCTTGTCCCATTCCTAACCTCAGCTAAAAATAAATTTGCAATCTGCTTTATTTTATGGTCCCGCATCATCCTTAAAGGTAGTTACAATGAAATAGGCAAAATATGCTCCCAAGTGCTTTTAACTTGCTCATTAAGCCACACTTTCCCTCCTTAGCCCACCCTCTGAGTCTTCTCACATACTTGGTCTGCTTCCCTAGGGACTTTATCCTACTCTACTCACCATTCCTTTATCCCATTCTGCTTGTCTTAACCAGTTCTTTCATACATCTCCCAGTTCCTGTCCAATATTTTTGTGTCTTTCCATTGCCCAATACCTGTTTTTCCCCTCTTCTAGCTACAGCTCCTCTTTTTGTGCAATGTAAGTGTCCATCCGTTGTTCCTCCCCCTCCCTTCCCCGCCTTATCCTCATTTTTTTGGCCAACCACTCACTTTTAGTTCATCTCTCCCTATGCTTTCTGGAGTTCATGACTTCCCTTAGCTGTTTTGAGCTTCTCTTCTCCCCAGTTCCCCATTTTACTTGATTCTTCCCTTTCACCAAGGGCAGTGAGGTGGCCCCTGCTCCTGCCTGACAGACACTTCTCCTAGGACACTGAAAAGGAGCTTTAGTCTTCTGGAATATATACTGATAGTGGTGACAAGTGTGGTAAAGTCCCATATGATAAGAACATTTGAGATGGATGTAAAGGCTTCTGGGTCTAGAAGTTGCTTATGGCAACAAAGAAGATACTCATTGCACCCTCTCTGAGGAAATGCAATCCAAGTGCAAACCAGAAAGTAAAGGAAGAGGAGGGACAGAAGGCTGAGATGTTTCTCTGAGAGCCTGTCCAAGTTTCTGTGTCACTGCTTTTGCATAGATTGTTGTGGCAGGGAGTCTTGGAATCATATCCAAAACAGAAATTAGGGAGAGGCTGAGCCTAGGGAGAATGTGCATGTCTGCAGCTGAGTTAAGAGAGGCCCATCTGCTATGCAGGTTTCATGAATGTTTTCTTCTTCTAAGTGAACTTTACCTACTGCACAAGTGGCAAGTCAATTTTAGATGCATAAGTCAAAATATTCATGTTGCAAGGTTCCTGGTTAATAAAATTTAACAATCTGATTTTGCATGTGTCTCTGTGTATGTACTTATTTATTTGTGCACATTACATGGAGAATAAAGTCACTGCTCTCTGATGTGTTTGTGCTAATAGAAAATGATGCCATTTATACTCCATTGTTAATGTGATTTTATGGGATTTATTGACATTGCAAGTTTATTTTAGACATAGGAAGACCTGAGGGAGTAGGATTATGATAACAACATTAATTTGTCTTCTTAGTACTAAGAACAAAATAAAGAAAAAAAAGAAAAAAAATGGCTAAGCTTTGTTTAACTTGCAGGGTTCTGGAAAAGCAGCTGTCACTTTTTAAAGTCTTATTTAATATATGCCATCATTTTTCATCTGGATCCTGAATTGATACTGCAGTTGTGCTGGAGGAAAAGGAAACTTCCACCTTTCCAGGTCCAGAACAATGTACCTAATCTTGGAGGCAAGCAGTGAGAACAAAAGGGAGCATCTTTGCATGAATCTGATTATTCTGGCACAGAAGTGGTGGCAGTGGATTTCTGTGTCTAGTCTACTGTTGCTAATAGTGATTTTTGTAAGTTGATGGAGCACAGAGTACCTTATTACCAAATGTCTTTACAGACATGTTTTGCAATCATTGCCATGTCACAGTTGTACAGTGCTGTGCTCTGAAGTGTTGTGAAGGCCCTTAGGCAGCCTCAATGTAAAAACATTTGCTGAAGAATCATGAAAACAGCTATCATCATCCAAGGGTGAATTTTAATTCAAAGTAATCTTTATCCACAAAAAGAATTGGTCATTTGGTTTATTACTTCAGTAAAATTATTTTAATTTTTTTTTTACAGAAGCAAGAATAGTTTAGTCTCTTCTTGGCAGTTAATCGTATTTGCTGAGCTATTTAAATAACTCAGTAACTCTCTTCCATGAGTTATGCATTGCTTATTGTAGGGAATTACATCAGTCTGTCCTTTCATCAATGTAGGTGTGTATAAACCAGCAGATGCAAAAATAGAATTATAGAATCGTCAGGGTTGGAAGAGACCTTTAAGGTCATTAAGTCCAATCATCCACCCAGCACTGCCCCTGTAACCCCTAAACCACATCACCCAGTGGCAGATCCAGTTGTGTCTTGAACACCTCCAGGGATGTGACTCCACCACATCCATGGGCAACCTATTCCAATGCCTGACTACCCTAGGAGTAAAATCTTTCTTTTAATATCTAATTTGAATCTCCTGTCTCAGCTTAAGGTAATTTCCTCTACTCCTCTCACTGTAGGTATGTTGGAAGAGACCAGCCCCCACCTCCCTACAACTTCCTTTCAGGTGCTTGTCGAGAGCAAAGAGGTCCACCCTGAGCCTCCTCCAGGCTAAACAACCCCAGCTGTTCCTCATAGGACATGTTTTGTCTTACGAGGAACAGCAAAAATGTTTCAGGGCTCCCAGCTCTACAGTCGTTGAGGTTGCTGTTAGGATGAGATGATGTACCAGTTCCTTTTCTGCATTCCTTTTTTTTGGAAGAAAGTCTGCCCTTGGACTGAATGGGAACAGCAGTAGGCACCAGGCAGAGACAAGTGCCTGGACACTCTGGCTGCTTAACTCCAGGCACCAACCTCTGACTCAATCTTTGCCAAGTTCTCTGTGAGTAGGTAAGTGTGCTTTACATGCTATTTGATATTTCCTATCAGTTGAGCTCCCTGAAGGGTGAAATCACTCCTTTTTTAGTTTTCCCGTGTAAGAGAGCTGGCAGATGCTCTTCCAAGAGACATGGTTTTCTCTTGTTTGTCTGGATGCCAACTGAAACCAGTTGGATGGCTTTAAATCTTTTATAAAAACAAGTATGTAAAAGATTTGCTTTAAGGTGTCCAACTACCCACAAAAAAATCTAAAAATAATAAATTTCCTCTTCTTCAGAATTAGAGCTTGTTCTCCCAGTAGGAATGTGTGAAATTGCTTTATTGGCTTTTTTGTAGCCGCCTTCTATTGACAGAAGTGAGGCCTGAAGATGCAAAGGGACAGTTCAGGCATGCCTGGGGAACCCAACCCCAAATTCTCCTCGAGTCTCAGTTGAGGTGGCTGTTTTTACTCTTTTTCTGTTAAAAAAAAAAAGAAAAAGAAAAAAAGAAATCAAAGTAATTGAAAGCATTTTATCACACCCCTTCCCCCCCCCCCCCAAAAAAAAAAAATCATTTGTTCATATAAAAATGTGAAACATGAGGAGAAGTGTCTTCCTTTGAGGATGCAAGTGCTCACACCTGGTGATTTCAGTAGGAGACAGAGCACAGCTAGAACTGGGATGAAGCACATACAGTTAAATTATTAAATCTGAGTCAGGAAGATGATTCCCTCCAGGCAAGGCAGGGCATTGAATATTTTTACCCCACAAATTCTCATGCCTATAGTAATTTTGTGCTTTTTAGTGCTGTATGCAAGAAAAAGTATGCAGGCTTCAGTTTGTTACTGGGTGGTGAAAAATATTTTATGGTGTATTATAATATGCTGCTAAGTAAAATGGTTTTCCGTAGGTTTTTTTTTTTTGTTTTTTTTTTTTGTTTTGTTTTTTTTTTTTTTTTGCCTCAAATATGTGTTATGTATTCTCTTCAACTTGCTGATGGAATTTTCTACTGAATGAGGTATGGTCAAGGTGTCAGGATTTAACTCCAAGGCCTGTCAACATTTGCAATGACTAAACAAATTAATTAGGACTAGCTCATCTGAGAAATTTAAGGATATAATTCCAGGTCATCATGATGCATCTTTGGCTGCTGCTGAATCCCTAGATCCATAATTGCTAATTTAGGTCATTCAGCCTTATGGTTTCTGAGAGCCTCCTTCCTTAGAAAATACTTCTTTCCAGGGATATGCAGAAGCTAGAGAGTCAAAGCTGCAGCTGATGACTGAATAGGTTTAGCAGTAAGTTTATATGCATCATTTCCTCATTAGTAAGCTGTGAGGGAGCTGAGATACAAGCTGTAGTATCTCCTTGCCTCACAGGAATGATGGAAGCATTACAAATCATGAGAAAAACATAAGCATAAGACCCTTCAGGTTGCACTGGATGACCATTACAAATTTCAGTAGTTGTGATACTTAAAATGAAAGAATTTAATTTTTAAAATTTGAAATAATTTAATTTACCAAATCAGAATTTGGCCAGGACAATGGACTTGAGAGGACTACTTTTGGTACTGTCATAACACAACTGCATAAAATGTCATTTAACTCTTCACCTGGGAAATAGCATTTTGATCCACATTCTCTGCTAAATTCAACTTGTGGCATTGAATCACTGAGAGCAGATAGGTGTTACAAGTTACCATGGCACCTCCTTGGTGATTTCCACTTCATGGTTCCTTTGAGCAGCAGTATCTTTTGAATTTTTCACAAACACTGCATCCTGGAATGGTGTGTTTGCATTGTGTCCCTTTTTCATTTTTAGTTTTAAGGTATAACACCAAAACTGAGTTTTTAAGACTGAATGTTTCTCTTTGAAGGCACAAACTTGAGGTATGAAACATTAGCAGCTCAGAGCAGGTGCTGGGGCCATTTCCATGGCTGATTCTGTCCACCTCTGCAGCACTGCTTGGCAAGTAATGTGGCTACAGTTTGGCAGTATTTTGGGACATCAGCAGCACTGAGGTTTCTTGACATAGGTGTGACTTGTATTTAGGAATGAATAAAAGTTTCATTCTTCATAGAGAAGGTGTCATAGAGGTTGCTTGCTGCTCTCCAAAGGAGATGGGCAGCTGAGCTGTTCAGAATTTAAAAGTGCAGTTCTGAATAATTTGTTAAGCAAATAACTGTCTGTGCCTTCAGAGTGCAGCAATATCAAGATTGTTCAGAGAAAACAGCACTGAAAATGCCTGACAATAGTAAAGTCTCACAAAATTTAATAAATTTATTACTAACAAACTTAATTATGTATCACAGTGAAATGTATAAAGCTGTTTACTTTTGTAGCCTTAAGGGCTTTTGGGACATTTTGAAACAGTATAGAAGCAGATGGCACCTTATAGCTGTTACATTTCAGAGTCTTGCTGTGTTTTCAGGACACACTAAGATGATCAATGACAATATTTTTTTTTTTGCCATGTAGATTCAGCTCTCTTCAGTCCTCACATCTGCCTCTCCAACTGGGGCTGACTTCTATCTCTGTCAGGATGTGCTACAACTCAAGGAGGATTTTCATTATGTACACTCAAATGGCCATTTCATTGATGGACATGTTATTTTCTCTGAAATTCTGTTTTCTTGGACGCTGTAGGAAAGCAGTGGAGTGAGAGATACAATGAATTATTTATTGGAGTGACTGGGTCAGGTATGTGGCAGTAGTGTATTTCAAAATAGTGAAAAACAGTGTGCAGTGAATAGCAGCAGTTTGATGTGATTTTCTGCTTGTAGTGGCTTTTCAGTCTCTAAGAAGCAAAATTGAGAGTATGTATTGAAGTGGATGTTGGACTGTTCCTGTTTGCAGCCACGGTATGAGCTTTATGTATTCTTAAAGCTCAAGGCTTGGGGAATGCTCTTGTTCTCTCTGGCCTGGTACAGACCAGTGTTCAGTTCTGCCTGCAGCTTGAGAGTAGCACACAAATGAGGAAGAGGAAGAACTGCTAGGAAAAAAACTGTGGGGAATCCAAGGGAAAGATCATCTGGACCTGGAACATTCTTGTGGACTCCTCAGTGAGAAGGCCACTTGGGAGGACATGCAGGGGAGGATCCTGTCTATGGCCTACGAGGGAAGGATAGCACAGGAGGTGTTATGATCCAATTACTGTGCTTATTAGAGATGCCTCTGCCCGAATTAAGGTACAAACAAGATCATATACCAAAGCCAATAGTAAGGATTTTATTTAACAGTAAATATGAGGTAGAGAGAGAGAGAAAGAAATAGGGAAAAGAGAGAGTGGGGGAGAGAAAGAGAGTGACAGAAAGACAAATTAAGTAGAAAGATACCACTTCTGTAGATCCAGTAGTGTCCCACAGGTCCTCTTCTTCTCGTCTTCTTAGTGGTGAGGGTCCCACAGAACTCAGAGCTCAGTGAGTTAGGATATGTTTAGGTACAGGTGGGAATGCCCAAGCACCTTCCCTTGACATTGTCTTTTGCAATACTGGATCTGTTGCAACATTTGTGGATTGTGTGCAGTCCTCTGGTGGAAGGCCTCAGAAATGTGTCTGAGGGGCACTTCAGGGGTCTCTGATGGTTTGTGTACCCTTCTGAGACATGACAGATGCCTCTCATGTGAATGTCCCATGTGAATGTGATCTTCCCTTGGGGTGATGGGGAGTTTTACAACCAAGCTAGTTTATATAAGAGAAGACAACTGGCACAATAAAAAGCACCATCTGCAGGGTCTGTTTCTTATCTGGCCCAAAACTGAGCTTGTAACTTCTGATGGTGGATGCTCACTTCCTCTGTTTTATGCAGACCAGAGGTTTTGCCATCATCCCAAAAACTCTCCTGCTCCCTCTTGGTTCGTGGGGAAGAGTGTGGAAACCCAGACTCAGCAAATGAATCTGTGGGCTATAGCTATCCTCAGCCTTGTTTATGTCTTTTTAGACCTGAGATAATTGGACTACAGAACCACCTTTGTTTTATCTCAAGTTCCCGTCAGGTGGCTTAAGTGAAAGTCCAATTTCCCAAAATCCAGGAGGCACAGTGGATACATACACCCCAGGGAGGGTGGGATTTGGTGGTGCAGATGAGCAGCTGCTTCTTTGCACACTTTGCTACAGTGGACAAAGTCCTCTGGTGATCTTAACGGTGTTTAAGAATTATGATTTTTAAGTCTGTTACAGGAGGCCAAAGAGCACACACTGGTGGGAGGGTTCTTGGGAAACAGTGAAGGGGGTCCTTGAGAAGACACAGCTTTCCACTGATTAATGGTCTAAGCCTTCAGTCCTACATAGAGAAAATAGTCCTGTTCTCCTGATATTTGTCTGGAGCTGGTGGCAGAGGATGACTTTTAAGCTTTATCAGAGGCCACTGGACCTTTATATGACAGGAAAAAGGAAGTCCTGGAGTATGTATTTACTTGGATCAGCCAATTTTCTTGTTTGTCCAGAGTGTTAATTATTTCTTGGGGAAAAAAAAAAGAAGAAAAGAAAACATATTTGAAGACATTGTAAATCCAGGTAGCACACAGCTGTCATGTAAAGAAAGGTCTATTTTTGTTCTTAAGCAATCTTTTCACTTTCCTTCTTTTAGAGCACAATGACAGTTAATGATTAATAGACACAGTCCACGCTGCTGCCAGCAGGAAGCCAGCATAAGTGTGGAGGAAGTCTAAATAATTGAAGGGAAAAGGTGACAGAGGCAGCCATTAGTTCTTCTGGATAAGAAATTCTTCATTGCCTGGCTATTTGCCCAAATGAAAGGAAAAACCTACAGTTTGAACAGCACAATCTATAGACTTCATGATGGACTTTTCTTGGGGACAGAAGAAGCAACTGGGATCAGTCTTTTGAAATTAATAGAAATTGGTTCAAAGTCCCCTCATTTTTAACTGCGTCACAACACATTATTGGGCTTGCAACACAACCAGCTTGTCAGAAGTAACTGGGCAACATTCCAGAAACAAGCAGAATGAATGATGTCACACACTGGACACTTGCCTTCACAAAGTGACTGCCCTCCTAGATGTCCTGGTGGTCACAAGGTACCCTGTGTACTTGCAAAGAAGGCTGGTAACTTTTAGCACTGAGCAAAACAAAGTGGCAAATGTTGAGCAGAAAACTAGCTTCAGTAGTTTCCCCAAACTGGGTGACAAAAACCAAAATTATCCAAAATAAACAAAAAAGAAAATAAATAAAAAATAATAAAAAAATAATAAGAGCAAGCTTTTGTTTGTTTTCTGAACTGTGCATTCTGGAACTCTGTGTCATGGGCTTAAGTAGATAATATTATTTCATATTCTTACTGGGAGAATGAGGATCCTTTCCAGCATTTTTTGAACAAACTGTGGATTACTGTCTCAGAGTAAGACATTTTGCTTAATTTAATTTCCTTTAATTTCTAGGCATAATTTAACAAGTGTCATATCGCAGGCTGTCTGATCTTCCATAGAAAAAGTTTTCTAGAGGAACTGTTAAATGTGCTCATTAAACTTGTGATGTAAAATGAGAGGGTGGAAGCAGCAGTTACATCCAGCTCTAGATAGCATCACATCTTGGACAAAGCCCTCCAGACCTGTGAGGTGATTGCAGCAGTAGCAATGCTGCCCTGTGCCATGAAAGGGAGTGTGTTGCTGCCTTTCCCTTTGGTGTGACAGCTGAGCTTTCTGTCAGCTGTGGCGTTCTGGGATAAAGCTGTGGTAGCAGGTATAAGGAGAACCATTCAGCAAAGTGAATTTGATGTCCTTGACTGTGGCAGGTTTTCTTAAAGAGTTTGTGTCTGCTACTGTCCTCTGTCTTGATGAGGTCTTGATGCCTCTACTTAGCCCTGGTGACTTCTCATGTGGTGTGCTGTATCCAGAACTGGATAACTCAGTACACGAGGGACATGGATCTCCTGGAGTGAGTCCAAGAGGCAGTAAAGGGCTACAAAGATGACTAAGGAACAGAAGTATCTCTCCTGTGAGGAAAGGCTGAGGCAGCTGGCTGTGTTTAGCATTGAGAAGAGATGACTGAGAGGGGACTCCATCAATATGTATAAGTATCTGAAGAGAGGGTGTCAAGAGGATGGAGCCAGGCTCAGAGGTACCAAACAATAGGACAAGAGGCAGTGGGCACAAACTGATGCACAGAAGTTCCACCTGAATATAAGGAAGAGCTTCTTTAAAGTCACCTTCAAAGGTGACTGAGCACTGGCACAGGTTACCTAGATAGGTGTTGCCCACAATCCTCAGTAATGTAATCTAGAAGGACCCTGGTTGAGCAAGGAGGTTGCACTGGATGACTTCCAGTGGCCCCTTCCTACCTTACCTGTTCTGTGATTCTGTGAACTGGAATTAATTTTTAACACTTTTTCATCCAGGATCTCCTGAAAGTTTTTTTTTTTAATCTATAAAAGTATAAGGAGATCTACCAAGCATAGACTTGCACGTCATATTCTGGTGAAGAGGATATTTTCATTGCACAAATTTTTTCTGCATTTAGGTATTTACACATGTTCACTAAGCGCTCATCAAATGGAAAGTCTTGTGATTTTGTATAACATTAATGTCTCTTCACAACCAAACTTGTATGCCTGCTTGATGTATTCCAGAAAAGTGCAGAAACAACACAGAGCAGTAGGGGTTACTGCCCTTTTAAAGGAGTTTTAAATGAAGTGGAATCACAAATGCATGTTTGATTCTTTTTTTCACAGAAGTCACACTCATTGATAATAGTAGGAGCAATGGCTGAAGAGAGAAACTGGAGTTAAAGGATTTTATTTGAAAGTATAAGATGACATTCTTGGATGTCAGTGAGAAGGCAAGACAAAAAGAGAGAAAAAGTGGAAGTAAAGTAGCAAGCAAAGTCAAGCCAGAGAAGGTTATGGAGGAGGAAAGAGGCTGTGGCAGGAGAAAGATGGCTGAATGCATAGGAATAGGAAGAGCTCCACAGTCCAGACTCAGAAACATTCAACTTATTTACAGACAGCCCTTGTGTTATGTCATGAATGAAAGTCAATGATATATTCTGTTGCTTATTTAAATCTGACAGATCTAGAATGTTATTTCTTGGACGTATTTTGCCTTCAGAAACTCAGGATGTAGCAGCCACCTTCCCACAGTGACAGTCAGTGTAGGAAACTGCAGAGAGGCCGTGTCCTGATCCCACCACTATTTCCCATCTGGTAAGGTTGAGATAATTTTCCTTTCCCTGCTTAAAAATGCTGCAGCAAAAGGCAGTTGCAGGAAGACACCAGAGCAGTTCCCAAGGGAAGGGTCTCAGAGAGGGGTTATAGAAGGATGTGAGGCAAAAAAAGCACTTTGAAGGATAAAAGATGGAGGGGAGCCTAGGACCTAACCTGGGAACATCCAGGTGTTAGAGAGGGGACACATCCTAGTCTTGATGGAGAGTGAATTGAAGACTTTTGTTGGATTGAGTTTGCTGAAGCAAAACTCACATGATTACTGTGATCTTCTAGAGGAGGTGGAATATAACTATTTCTTTTGAGAAATATTTTTTATGCACATAGTTTGTGTATTTAAACTATTACAGCAGTTCTAATGCTATTCCTAACAGAACTAAATTACAGAAGAGAGGCTTCATTTTTATTCATCAAATAAGACATAGTAAGGCTTCAGAGATTCTCAGTGAGACTGGGGAAAAGGTAAAAATCATAAGTGATCTGTTTTGATTGCTACTTCCATTATGTTTCTTTTCTAATCCTGAGTTTTTTTCCCTACCAGTTTAATCTTTGAATTTGATACATTATTTCTAAGTATAGAAAACATGAAAACTGCAAGAACTATTAGTAAGACTGCTTACATATTATACTTTGTGAGGATAGTTTTCATTAAAACTCCACCATATTTACAAAAAACTCAGAAGCTGATTCCTGGGCACTCTGCAGTTCTCAATGGATATTTTCCTGAGCTCCTGTGACTTCTCTAAGTCTCCTCATTTTGCACAGGAGATATTGATGTATCAACTAGGTTGCTTAAGCTGATAAGAAAATCTGTGTTAGAGGCAGGTACTACCAGATTTCAAATCCAAAACTAGTATTTTAAATGCACATTTTAAACAGGTCACTGCTCAGATGGATCACCATAGTAATTGCAATTTGACTTCCTTACATTAATCAGATTAAAGTAATATTTTCAGTGCATCAATATACTTAACTTATTCTATTATCTTTTGCTTATTTGAGGTAGAAAAGGTGCTGCAGGTACCTTCTACTTTCATTTTTTTCAGTTGGCTTGAAAAGAGTTTAATGAGGTTTTATTCACTAAAGAGTATCTCCATCTAAAGAGTTCTCTTACTGACAGAAAGGTCAATGAAATCATAAGGGAACCATTAATGTTTCCATTCCACATCCATGCTGTAAAGTTTAAAGATGGTCCTATTCTGTTTGCTAGCAAGAACTTCCTTAACATTCCTCAGAAGCAAGGGAGAATCTTTTTCTCTGTTTAGTGGGAAACATCTGACTTTAAAGCTCTCAGCTCTAGAATCAGTTAAGTAGGCATAAATGTAGGCTTTTTCAAGATCTGCTGCTCATGTACAGATGTGCAGGCATTAATGTGTTGTTAGTAAGCAAGGTCATTGATTGAGGCTGGGTCCTTTCCCTCTCTGAGTACATGATGATGAAATTTCTTTTTCAGATAAGAACTGGACTGGAACCATCTTGTTTTCAAGAGTTGCCAAGTAAATTGTTTTTAAATATTAAAAATGCTTGCTATACTTTGGAGATATTGTGTGAACCTCTAACCCTTGTCTAATTCATATTGGCCAGGTGCTGAATTCACTGAGGAGGGGTCTAAAATAGCAGGGTTTGTGTTGCATAGAGGTAGGGGTTTTGATTCCCAGCTCCATGGCAGAGCCAGAGTCTTGGGTTATTTATGAAAAGATCCACCCTGAAAATGTGGACCTTGAAAGAGCTGTGCTCCTGTCTTTGGGAAGGTCCTCGGGAAAGGCACACCATGAGGGGATTTTGATTCTGCTTTAGGCTCAATGACCTAGAACACTCAGGCCTAGAACACTCAAGCATCTGGCAAAAGGTTGTCAAGCCCAAGACATTTTTAATAAAAGTTTGTGTTCCACACATTGACATTTTCTGACAAATATTCATCAGAACATTTCCAATAAATTTAATTCCTAAGTAACAGAAACCATAAAAATTTACCAAGCAGTCCTCAACAATAGGATGTATTTGGGTCAAACTACAGCATGCATCTCCAGTGCTAAATTAATATCCTCTCTACTATTGTTAGTCCAGGCAGCTCATAGCTAGTCAAAGCACAAGATAAGCTGATATGAAAAATCACTGAGCAGTGGCTAAGACGACCAGAGAAGTGTTGGTATATCATGTAATTATCTTGATACATGAGGAGGCTCTGTTATTACTTAATCAACTTACATATTTTATATAGGGAAAGCCACTGTACTATGACTTTGGGCTTATTTACATGCCTTTGTCTAATAAAATGCAAATTTTATGAGAAATAAAATGCAAATTTTATGAGAAAAGTAACCTTGAAATGTCCAACAAAAAATATTCAGATTATTCAGATATTCAGAATAGAGTTTGTGAACAAGGATGATTCTCTATTGATTTAATTATAAATGGTGTGGGCCATCATTTAAACATGTTTCCTTGAAAAACCTAAAATCAGATTTAAAAAAATATTCTTATAGTAGATAACTGTAGGTTTTGTTAGGATTTAAGCTTACATTCCATATTGTATTATCACCAGCATATGGATTATCTTTGACTCACCCACCTAGACACCACAAACTGTTGGTGATGTCTGGAGCTCCTGCTCTGATTCCATGCTAGATTATTTTAAAATAGAGATAGCAACGTTTCACACATACCGTCCATAGATGTGACTCTGCTGTGGGAGCACAGTCTGACATAACAGTACCGCTACTTCACTGCATTGCTGGAGGGATAAGATTTTTAATACCTGTTCAGATCAATGATACATTTACTCCTCATATCTCTAGACTGAAAACTCATTTTGCTCTGAAGATAAAAGTAGTTCCTTCTGTCAAATCACCAAACACCCCCATTTCCACCCAGGAACCTGCTGACCCCTCAGAAGCAATCCATTCCTCCCAAACTCAAATCATCTGTTTCCAGATGGAACAGGTCCATGTATTGGAGCAAAATTTTGAAGAAACTGATTAGACTAAAACTAAATGCATGCCCTGGTTGCCACATTTTCAAATTGCCCCTAATATGTCAATCTGTTTAGAACAGATACTTACAGGGTAGTTGTAGTTCTCCTGTGGGAGGAAAAAGTGTTTGAGCTTTTTATGAGAAGAATGTCAGCCTTATTAAGAGGTAACAGAACAGGATGGAAAAGGTTTATTTAGTGTTCAGAGAGCAAGTGACAAATGTGAAGGTGGCCAAAAACCCAACTAGGTTTTTATACTCTGTGTCATATTTTTCATTATGTGCTTGGATGACCCCGAATCTAGTATGTGGTAACACTGCGTGCTCTGGTAGATACATATGAATGTGGACTTGGGATATAGGTAATGCACAGACATCAGCCATGGGGAAGGACATATCATCCCTACACTAAGGAAAATGCTTGAACATATTCTGGAGTATGTTCTGTGTGTAGCAGGACAGACCAAGCCACCCATACATAATATGGAAATGCCTGCTAGGGAGATATTCAGTCTTTAGAAGTAATTCATACTTTGAAGTCCAGAAAGCAGAATTTAAGAGGCTACAAAAATGTTTCATGTATTTGCTATTATAAAATCAAATTCTTCATGAAGACACTAAATTTTTTTTCATGATTTTTCTACTCTAAACAAAATTTTGGCTGAGGATTGTGTTTAGAAGTCAGAAGATAGAAAAAAAAAAAGCATTGGCAAACTAGATACTGTTAAGCTAAATCATACAGCACAGATCTTCTATAAAAATTGGCTTCAGAACTTACTGTGCTACTTAAACTAAGTCTGTAGTAGAAAGCAAAATTATTTGCACTGTGAACAAATTAATTAATTTCCTGTTCTCTGAGATATGCCTATTGTGGGAGTAATTCTTCAGTGTCAGTTTAGCCACAATATTTATGTCTATCTGTACACCTCTTCAGAGACAGAGCTGGTAATCCATCCTGTTAAAGGCTTAAATACTTCTTTGATACTAAAATATTTTTCTTTATTCCATAAATATCTGGTACCACTGAAGTGGATATACTGCCTAATTGACAGTGAGCTACAAACTTGGAGCCAATGGGCAATGTCAAAGTGAGCCTTTTGCAAAGCAATTAATGTGATAAAACTTTTAGAAACACATTCTATAGGCTTATAAAAAGATCTGTCAGCATTGCAGATACCTGGCAAAAGTTTTAGATTCCTGTAGCTGGCTTTAACAGCTATAATGGGGTACTTTAAAAATGTTTCAGGAACTTTTAGCAGTGCTGATCCCAGCAGAACAGCGAATATGGTACTGTGTAGAACAAGCACTTTTCTGAGCATTCATCCACCCACCATTTATGTCTTGACCCCAAACCCCAGCTGTACTGGCCTCTGCAGGGACTGTGCCCTTTGGATTTACCTGAAATGGAATTATAGACTAACTAGGTACCTACTGTCCACTTAACCATGGCTCCTCTGTAGAGGAAGAAGGGGACCTTCTTTTGAGAGGATCTCATTAAGTTCAGTGGATATTGGTTCAAAGTCTAAAAGTACCTCATCTCTTCCCTTCATGCCCCCATCCTAACACCTGAATACCAGGCTAAATACTGCACATGGAAAAAATGGCCTCTCTTGATTTTTCTTGCAATGGGTATATAAATGCATTACTTTGTATAGTCAGGAGAAGGTACTTATGTCTGACTTTTAAAAATAAAATACAGAGTGTCAGTTAATGTAGCATCATCCTGGTAATTGTATTCACATACTAATAAATGCATTGTGCACTTGCTTCATACTAAAATAGAAGTATAATTTTAAATTGGTCTTCTCATTTAATTTTTCTCTTCATAGAATTGGCCAGAGGAGTCAATATGTTAATTCTTCATCAAGCAGAAATTCAACAGAAGTAAACTTAAATGGCATTTGAAAGTGCTGTATTTACCTTCTAGGATTTTACTTGAAGAAAAATATGTGAATTATGTCACTGTCAGATTGCTGTCCCATGTAAGACATGAGGACAAGTTGGATCAAGATAATATTTGTAAAATACAAGACAAATGTTATTTCAAATGCATGCTGATATTTATTGAGATCTTGCAGTGTCATCATTGGATTTAATTCAATATAAAGGTCTGTGATAAAAACAACTGCAACAGCAGCAACTCCTGCACTGCTGCTCTTGCTGCTTTGGGGATTTTAGCAATATTACAGAAGAATTGCTAAGGAAGAGAAAAAGCCTGGAGTACTCAAATTGTGACATTGCACCAGAAGAAAATAAAAAGAAATTGGCAACTTTTTACAAATCAATCTTACATTTCAGTTGGGGAAAAAAGGATGTTAACATGTCTCAGTATTTATTTGCCATGCTATGTATTTAAGGGGACATTTTAATGCTATTCATGATATATCATCTGTTTAGAATATAAGACAACACCCAAACTGCTGTTACTCTTTGACAGTCTAGGTGTACTTCTGAATTGAAACTCATGAAACTCACTTTTTTTTTTTTTTAATTTTGTGATCTTGGCCTCTGTAGAAGACTCAGCATAATTTAGATTTTTCTTTTTTTCTTTAGTGTCATACAAACATACATTAAAACATACACTGGTATGACATAAAGGATCTATTACTGACTTTTGAATGAATGAATTTTAACTCAAGACCTATGGTGTGTCATTTACCAACAGATAACCCAAAATTTGTGCTGTTTAGTTCACCAAGAGGTGGCAGCCTTCACTCAAGTCCCTCCAGACTTGTTCTCTGATACAGGTTGACCAGATGTGTACCTGGCATTGACAAGTGTGTACAGTGGTTGGTGAATATTTGAGATGGATCCTCAGACTCTCTGCTATTGGTACTCTCTACTGATGATAACTGGGAAAAGACAAAATGTGTGTCAGCTATTTTTTGTTTGTTTGTTATAATGCTTTCTGTGCAGCTTATACAGAAAATCTAACTGGAAGAGTTTTAAGTAGGATTTTTGTGGGTTAGTTTTCTAAAAGTCAGATATCCAGTTTAAACAATCATTTGGGCTGCCATAATTCCCAATGAGAGAAAATCTCCTCTACATTGCATCCTGAGAGTCTTTAGGATGTATGAATTGAATAGATGGTTAAACATGCCCATCTTTCCCTGCAGGCTGTGGAGGAAACTGAGGTAACCAGTTTAGAGTAGGTCTGAGATTGAAGAATGGAAGTGAGATGTCCTGAGTATTTGTGTCTTTAAATTCTATCTGAAGGCAAGCATTAATTTTCATTTTTCTTCTAAGGTCTTGTGGACATGTGTAAGAATGAAGGAAACCTAAATAAAATATTCCTGCTGATCCTCATTGCCTCCTATTTATATCAGAAAAAGATAGTGAGAAAAAGCACATCCCATTTTTCTGGACATTTTGCACCTTTGAAAAGACAATGTTTTGATTATTTTGTGAAGATTCCATAGAATTTATACCTAAATAAAGTTTAAAAAATGTTATTAAGGCCAAAGAATATCTGAGATAGGACTACATATTGTGAGATTTTGATTCCTTATATTTTGCATTGTGAAACATGCAACAGCTTTAATTTTAGATTTTCTGACCTATGAGGACGAATACTGATAAAAACCAGATTGAGATATGATGCTCTGTTTGTGATTTAATCTCCCATATGCAAGTAATTTCTATCATCATTTGCATTAATAAAATTTTGGAAAAACATGTTGGAGAACAATTTCTCTCTTGGTCATAACAGTTTTTGACATTTGCAGAATTCCTTTGGCAGCTGAAACAGAAACATCACAGATGAAGCCATGGAAGAGCAGAAGAGCTGGCACAGATATAATCCAGATGCAGTGACTGTAAGAATAATGCAGCCATGTGGGTATGCTGCCAGCGTCTCATTAGATCACAACGCTCTTCCCCTGTTTCTATGACCCCCACTGATGCTGTGCTATCACACATTGCTGGCTTTCGTGTCATTCTGGAGGTCCTTGAAAAGGTGATTTGAAACACAGGGGGCACTTGCCGGTTTCTAAGCTGCTCGCCCATTCCCCAGTTTTAACACTAGCAGTTTTGAGGAAAATAGATGTATTTTATCTGTGATGGTGATGCTCCTTGTAGTTTTCTTATTTCTAGGAATAAGATCTGAACTGTGCATTTGTAGTAAGACAGATGTTTATAATGGTCTTAGTATTATTTGTGCACTTCAGAGGCTTCTCATTCTGACTGGAGACAACATATGCATGTCTTAGGCTATTCAAATAAATGAATGTCTGGGCTGGAATAATCTGCGTAGGGATGAAAAGGAGAGGAAGGTTAAAAGCTAAATGAGATCATTCAGAAGATTTACAATGAGCTGTGAAAGCTGTTTCCCTGCACTAAAGCTAATCAAGACAATGAATTTTCATGTTTGTCTTGTACTGCAGAGGAAATTGAATCAGATGTCTCCTGGGGATTCTGTTATTATTTGGTATTCACACGCCGGCACCCACACTTCTTCATTTGCTGGCAGTGAGAGAACTTTGATGCACACAGGGTAACTAGGCTTCTCACAAGAAAGTGAAGAAATATTTCCCAACAACCCCCAATGTATGTTATCTAATGCAGAGAGATCCAGCACTTAGATAATGAATGTATTTGTTACGAACAAAAGCAAAATTTAAACCTTTGAGGAACGTAGTTAACAATGGTTAAATGTTGTTACAAAGTTAAAATGTTGTTAATACAAGTAACAAATGCAATTAGTTGTATTAAAACCCAGTACTGTTGTTCATGTATAAAGGGGGAGTGGAACTGGGGAGGAGAGGGGGTGCCAATCTTTGTGGAGGAGCAGAGAAACTTTCAGGAGTATTACATCATAGAACACAACCACAACTTAAATCAAGATTGGAAGAGAGACCAACCAATGAGAGGCGAGAATTCCAAAACGTTTGGCCAAGACTGCACCAACTTATAAGTCAATCAACAACGGAGAAATAGACCTGTCACAGTGCGGATCCTGAGGGCCCCAATCAGGAGATGAGAGAGACTTTAAAAGGTCTGGGGTGCCTAAATCCTGGGTCTTTCCTTGGAGCTGGTTTCCTTGGAAGCACCCCTAGGTTACAATTACTAAGTGGTTGAAACAGTCTCCGGACTAGCCCGAGGCTTTTGCTTCCAGTTGTTCATGTCATAATAAACAGGCTTACTTTTTAAAATTAACCTTTCTCCTTTTTGTTAGTTTAAAGTTTCTTTCTAAGCCTGTTTGCAATAGTGTTCATTCCCACCTGTTGGGTAGTCCCATTTTGTCAACTGTATGGGACAGATTTGGGTTTTTGGATCCCTTGTGGGCTGTGTTTTGTTCTCACTGCTAGGAGTAGGGGAAATGGTTGTTGCCTGAACCAAGGAGATGGTTTGTGCTGCTGGGCTGTGGATGAGGCGATGCCTGGGACTGCTGGCAAGAGGTGAAGGATTCGTACCTGCTGCAGCAACCAGAGTGATCCCCTGTGACAAAGCACAACTGGGGCAGAGACAGGAGGACACACTGTTCAAGCATTATGCTTTAAATTTTTTTTTAACATAAGCCAACTATTCAATTGCTGTTTCAGCTCTTTTTTTTTTTTTTTTTTTTTTTTTTTTTTTTTTGAGAGGGTACAAAATAAAAAGTTACCCTTTTAGTGCCTTGGGTAAAGAGAGAAATTACAAAGTAATAATTCAGCTCAAACTATAATATACATGCCCAGCTAAAGTTAAAGTTGGCTCAGGTGATCTGTTTTAGAAGATTAGTCTTGCTTGGGATTAACTCTCCCTGGTGCTAGCACATCATGTTTTGGTAGTTAAGACTTATTCAGTCAATTCCTTTCTGGTATGTCAAGAGTCATAAACTATAAGCCAGTCTTTGGCCTTTCAGAATCTGGAAAAGGCTTAAATCAGTAAAAGAACTATTTAAAAGGATTAAATCAGTAAAAGAACTAAGTATTCAGCAATTCCTGTGACATAAAAATGTCATAGAATAACTGTCCTGTTTTTATTAGGTCCAGAAGATATAATGAAGACTTTTTTTTCCTACAAAATGAATGTTAGTATTTAAGAAAATATTTTCCAGATTGCACAGAACTACAGTTTTCATAGATCATTTGAGGAAAGCTAAAAAAAACCCCCTCTGAGCTGCTTCTTCATAAAAGGTAGTTACTCAATACAAGGATGTTTTAAAAAGCAATGCCATTAGCTTTCTCTAAGTCAAAATGGAAATTGGGCAGGGTTTCATTAGAAAGAACTGTTGTATGCTGGGTTGGTTCAGTTAGAGATTTTAATAAATGTTAGTTAGGTTGGTTCTCTGTACCCCTATTTTCCCCTCACGATGGTTCGCTCCAAGTTGCTTACCACAGGAGCTCCTGCATGTCAATCTTGTAGCCACTCCCTGGTTCTTCTTGAAAGTTCTGTAGCAATCACCCCACCTTTGCAATCCTATTTGTCCCAGAACACTGTACCCATCTCTGTCATGTTCCCATAGGTTGCTGTGATCCATATCACTCCCTGTTGTCTGTCCCTATAGGGCAAGGGGGTTTTCCTCCCCTGTCTGCCCGCCCCCATTTAACCCAATGCTTTCATTGTCCATTCGCCATTTTGCCTTGTGCCGCGCCTGGAGACACTTGCTCCAGCCATCGCTGCGACCATGCGGGAAATAAAAGTTCTCAGGCAAGTGGGCAAATTGTGCCTTCTCTCGTCCCTTTGCTTCCTCTCAGCGTAAGGCTACCAAAGCTGTGTGCCCATGCTGGAGTGCTCCGCACTAGCAGGGAGGCAAATGCCTTAGCCCAGGAGTGTCCGTGCACGTGGCAGCTGCGGTCTCACCAAAGGGTGGATCTAGCTGGGCATCCCAGCTGCCTGAGGCCGCAGCAAACAAAAGATGCAAAGAACTAAGTCATTGACATTCCAGCTTTTCCTAAGCTATGAAAGCCAGTTCAAGCTGCTATAGACTCATGGCCTATGATGGTAAATAGAGTCCGCTCTCCCTGCTGCCCCATGGAGCAGGTGTTCCCCATTCAGCTTTAATGGGGGAGTGGGCAGGCCAGGTGACACCTGCACCTAGAAATAAGGAGAGGAAGACTAGGCCACTTTTTATGTGCTTTCCTCTGGTTTACCTTGTGTTTTTTGCCTCTCTTGCAGTAGGAAAGTGCAGCATTGCGTTGTTTTACCCAGTCCCAGGCAGCTCCGGAGAGCCCGGCTAATGGCACTGTTTCTTGGCGGGACCAGGGCTGCCGTTTGTCCTGGGCACTGCTGCGTTCCATGCACTGGGGTGGGGCTGACCGTGCTCTGTGGCCGGTGCTGGGGCGAGACAAAGAGGGAAGGAATGTCCAATCTGTCTGTGCAGTTGGCTGGAGAGATTTATTGCCGTGTGGAGCTGAGATGGAGAAGCGCGTCCGCTCCCCAGCGCCACGTGGACAAAATGGCGTGTGGGATTTTATAGGGGGCAGGCCGAGGAGGGCAGAAGCCCTCCCACCTAATGGGGACAGGCACCGTGGTGGCGATGTGGACCATGGCGACCAACGGGGACGTGACGGGGGCGGACACAGGGCTCTGGGGCGAACGGGGTTGCGGGGATGGGGTAACAGAAACCAAACTCTCCGGAGTGGACGGGGGGTGGTTACAGGAGTGGTGTGGGTAAGCTCCAATGGTAAGAGACCTGGAGTGAGCCACCGCAGGGTGGGGCGGAACCTGGGGGGTGCACAGGGGTACACAGAACCGGCTAACTAACATATATCAGAACCCCTAATCTGAACCCAAACCCGGGATGCAACAGGAAAGGTAATGGGAGGATTGGTTTGCTGACACTGGTTTTTTTGGTTTTATGAGAAATGCTATAAGTGGGCTGTAAGTTTCTGTCTGCTTGTTCCCTGGACATTGAAGGACAAAAGGATAAGTAGAAATTTGCTTCTCCAGGAACTAAGCAAGAAAGAGAGATAAACAAAAGTTCCTAGGGAAGGACTCTGGATTTCTTTTTGAGAAAAGCTCTAGAAAGTAGGGTTAGGAAAAAAAAGAGTAGAGGAATCTTGTAGGTGTAGTCGTGTTTGTGGTGTTGTACTATGCTTCAGCATATTTGGATTTTAATTCTGAACATGGGAGAGATACTCTGGAATTCATGACTCCATTAGGAGAAGTTGGAGAGAAATGTAATTAAGTGTACAGCTATGTAAGAAAAGAAACTGTAGCTTATTGGTGATAAAGGAGGTGTGATCTGCTGGCTTGTGATGAGGAGTTTTCCATGGAAATAAAAGAGGAAGGAGGAGAAAGCAAACTTAATAAAAAGCTTTCTGAGTAAAGTTTTTATTATTTTTTCCACTTGGGATAAGCTCAGTCCATAATGCTCTGCTTCTACAGGTGTGTACACAGGCTGCCTTAAAAAGGGAATATGCAAAGGCTGAGGAAGTGCTTTCATGTGTTGTAAGGTTTGTAAAGTGGCTATTGAGGAAGAGTCCTTCAACTGCGTATCTGATACCTTTGTCAGGTGATTGTGCTTAGAGGTTATTGCTCTACTTCAGAAAAAAAGAGCCTATGCAAATGCATGCAATTCAGTCTGAGCAATATTTCTGTTTTCTGTGGGTAGTTATTTTTTTACTTACAGCAGCTAGAGCACTAATAGTGTAGTCAAGTTTGAACAGCACCTGTGGAGGTGCTTTTTGCTAATGTGCAAAATACTTTTCTTTAATGATTGAAAATATCTTTAAATTGTGAGGTATTGAACTATCTCCTCCTTCTCTGTATGCACACCCCTGTATGCATCCTGGTTTGCTGCTAGTATGGTGAGGTGAACTTGGATGTCTCTATCCTTCTTACCAGAGGGGTTTGTATGTAAGTGAATTTGGCTCTCCAGGATGCTTAGACTGCCTTTGCATGTGGCAGGAGAGAAAACAGATCCTTTGTCAGGAGAAGGAGAGAGGAAACAGGGGCTTGCTTGGTTTTTAAGTTAGTTAGTAACCACTGAGTTGTGTTGATGGGCTAATTATCCCTACCTGATTGTAGAAATAAAAATGCTATGTCCTTCTTTCTCACTGTTCTCTCAAGTCAGCATGTTTTGCTTTGTGTTGAAGTCTAGCTTTCCCCTGAGGCAGCCCAGATATGCCCCTTTCCAGTCTGAGTGCTGTTCTTGTCCTGCCTGGTCAGCCATACAGGCAAGTGAAGCTCATGTCTGGGGTCTGGGTGAGTGAGCAGAGATAGAAGTTTAAGTTTTGCAGCAGCTTCTTGAAGACTGGCCTCTGCTTTTGTGGAAGGTCCTTCCCCATGAGATAACTGTGAGCTTGGGTGAAAGAGTAGCTCAAAATCTGTGCAGTGAAAACTCTTTAAACCATCCCTTGATGGAAGGAGAATTGGTGACTTAACAACACCTGAAAGTTGTCTATGTGAGTATAATGGAAGCACTAACCTCATAGTAGCACTTACAAATTTTGGGAATTGCAAGGAGAACTTCCAGCTCCAGTAAACTGACTCACAGTTGCTTATGTTGTCTATGAATGCCCATGCCTCTTCTATAGCTGCAAAATAGCTCTGTGTGGCCTACAGGTGTTGAAGCAGAGGAATACTGGGCTCTTTTTCAGGTGTCAGACATATACTCTTGCTGTAAAGGGGTCTTTAATTCTGTGATTTGCATTGAAATTAGCTAGGTGCTGATGCAAAGAGGTTCTCTCCCCAAATGTTCTTGATGTACCTGAGCTGAAAAAATTTCAATTCAACTGAAATTCAGTTTCTCACTTGTGGCGTTGCGCTCTTTCTCCCGGGGCAGCTCCGACGCCCTCCAGCGCTGTCTCCCCCCCTCGGATGCCCGGGTCCGCCGCTTCTCTCCCGCGTGCTGCTGCCACTGGCATGTGGGTCGGGGTCTGCCGGGTTCTGTCACTTGCGCAAGGGTCCGAGGCAAAGAGGGAAGGAACGTCCAAATCACCCACGAGGAAGGCAGGAACGCTTTATTGTCGCAGAAAGCTGCAGTGGGGGATAGTGACCCACGCTTCCCACTCCATGTGCGGGAAATGGCGCCGGGACCCGGGAGGGAGCAGGATGATACAGGGGATGTGATAGGGAGGGCAGACGCCGCCCCCCCAATCAGTGCGGGTGCCGTGTTGATGACGTAAGACAGCGACCAACCAGAAAACCGCAGGGGCGGACACCGAGCCTCGGGCTGAGTGGGATCGTGGGGATGGGGCAGCAAACACGGGGGTTCCCGGGGCCAGACAGGGGAGTGGTTACAGGAGCAGCAGAGGGGAAAGCCCAACGGCAGGCAGCATGGGGCCAGAAACCGTGGGGGGAGGGAACGACACGGGGGAAGCACGGGGGGTACACAGGACCCGGCTAGCTAACACAAATAAGAACGCCTAAAACCCAATCCCAGGATGCAACACTCACTGAGAGGGGGAGACATGCCATTGTTTAGATGTCACCCTGTCTATAAGGGTTAGATTATGCTAAAGCTGCCTCGCATTAAATTGTATTTGGCTAAATTACCCATAAAACTAATATTTGTTTCACCCTTTGTACATCTCTTGCCCTGAAGTTGCAAAGTGTTGAAGTACTTTGGTATAAGCAGTGCTAACATTGTTTTTAAAGTCAGGGGTGAATCATAGTCAGTGCATCAAGAAATACTGTTATTATTACATTTATTTTCTTATATTATGATATCTAATTGTGATGCGTAGTGATACTGATAATAAGGAACTTTACCTGTGAATTTTCAGGGAAACTGTATACTTTTGGGAGGTAATGCAAAAAGTAGTAGTATATCATGAGGTCTTCCAATACCAAGATTTTTTTTCATTAAACTCTTGCTTGTATGATTTTTAAACTTCAGAATAAAGTAGAAAATGTTAGGTCTATCAGGAGATACCTGCCATACAAGGGTTTTTTTGTTGTTTTTGGGGTGGTTTTTTGGTTTTTTTTTGCGGGGGGTGGGGGAAGGGGGTGTAGGAAAATATATGTTGCTGTCTTATTAAGATTAGTTCATTTTTGCAACAGGTGAAGTGAGAACCCTTTAACTTGTATGTTGCTATAGCTAATCCTATGAGTTAGTGTGCTTCCAGGACATGAAACTAGTTAGAAACACTGCTCCCTTCTCAAACAGGGTCCATGCAAGGGGAAAGTGTTAAGCCAAACTTTTGTTTGGGGAAGTTGGACACTTCATGCATGCTTACTGTATCTTTAAACCTTTTCTGATCTTTAATGCAAAGTATTTCAAGGAAAGCAATGGCTCTAGCATACTTTTAATGCAGTTAGTAACTCCAGTAAAAAGAGTTAGAGGATTCATCTATGATCAGGCAGGACCCCAACATCTAAGTTGAAAGCTGCAATAACCTGAAATATGAAATAAGAATGAGCTTCATATAGTAATTTTGTATAGGTCATAAATTGACAGAAATTTGAGTAAAACTGTCTTCTATACCTTCAGATCTCATTTTTAAATAAATGTCTTGTTTAGTAACTTTAGATGGTAGTTATGGATTTTATCTGCAATGCCAGTTGATGTAGTAGTCACATCAGACTTGAACAAACGGGATATGTCATCTTTAGGGGATGCTGGAGGAAATCTCCTGGGAGAAAAAAATCACAAGTAGGTATAATTTTGATTGCTCTCATGGGAGTGTTCTAATTACCATTGATTGGTATTCACCAGGAGTACAAAAATCACTGACTTTTCTGAAACAAAAGAAATCATGTTACTTGAAATAATGCTATGTGGAAAAGATGTATATTATATCTGAGGAAGTATTCATTACACTGAACACATTGATAGAGTGATTTTTGCAACATTCTAAAACTGAAAGTGCTTCTAAATTTTGATGCAAAATTGTATGATATAGAGAAGCCCCTTAAATCACAAGAACTGACATGCTGAGCAGGCATTGTGCTGGTCATGCAGTGATAAATCTTTACCAACTTTTAAGTTTTTTTTCCAAATGCCTAGACCAATTGTATTTCAAAGCATTCTTGAATCCTTCTAGTGAAGAAAACTGAGATAGGTCACAGTGACATTGACCTTTGAATAAAACTCAAACTTGATTTGAAGAGGAGCCTTAAGGCTCCTTTCCAGCTGTCAAACTTGACCTTTCATTGTAGTCTGTTTTGTTTTGAACAGAGATTTTCACATAGCTGCATATTCATGTCAAACTGATGCTCCTGATGTCAGTTACTGAGTCAGGTATTCAAAGCAGAATAGCAAACAATTTTTGATAGCCAGCAAGCATTCTGCACAAGATGCAATCACCTAATACAGAGTAAAATCTCATTTCAGCATAAAGCCTTTTGGGTATCATACAAATGATAAGTAATGTGCATGTTGGGATAAGTAGTTTTAAAAATAGCTTCAGGAGTAGAATAAGCAGTTTTTACTTTTATTTTTGCTTTGTGGATGAACTATGAAAGTTTGTGTTATTTCTGTCTCTGCAAGGCTGCTTTAACAAGACCAGATGGCAGCCCATGAATTGTGGTGTAGCTGGAGAGAAAATAGGCCCTCATCACAAGCAGCTAGTCATGAAAATTTAAGGGCTGTATTAGTCTTGATATAAATGTGCATATAAATCTTGAGTAAGTGTTGATGGGTATAATTGTTCTGGCTCCAGTACACTACCTTGTTTGCTAAACAGTGAATTAGCTGAGGGTGAAGCTGCTCCTTCAAAAATAAATGATTTTGTGTGAGCTGGAATAAAGTAGGTGTGCTCACACTTCTAGCAATTAAGATTTTGACTTTGTATATTTCATGTTGTGCCAAGTTCACTGGTGGAAATTTCCTGGTTTTTCAAGTTTGGCACCTATTCTTAGAATTCTAGCTGGTAAAACAGAGTTTGTTTGCCTAAATGGATTTTTATTGCAAATGTGAGCACTGAGATTTAACTTAAGAGTGAAATGAATATGTTGCATACAGCGGACTCAAACAGCAATAATCTGTAGTTACTATTTGAGTTTTACTTAAATATTTTTATGGTAAACCAGTGAAAGCAATTTGCAAGGATATAATGTGCATTTCAGGTGGTCCTCAACCTTGTCTGAACTCTGTACTTTATTTCTTCCTTCAGATTTCATGAATGCAACCAAATATTGACACTTTTGCCCTTGATGTGGGTCAGTATGTCATGTCCTGTGCAGCAAATCCAGTTTTTCTGTTTTTCTGTCATTGGTAAGAGAAAATGGAATTGTGAGTTCTTTATCCAGATCTGTTGGTGAGTGCTTTTTGCTGATGGTTTAACTGGTTTGCCTTCCAACTTAATTAAATGTTCTTTCTATGTTCAAAAGGGCTAGTCCATGGAAACCCTCTGAGAATTGGAACTACCAAAGTGTAAGCCTCAAGTTGTCAGCCTAGTGCCTGAGGAAGGAGGGTGAGCAGAGAATTATATTTTTACCTTTCTGCTGACTTCCCTGAACCTGAAGAGACGTGAATTTTCTGAGACAGGTGGTCTTGGTAAAATTGAAATTGGCTTGGGTTCTAAACATTATCTTTTCTGTCTTCTAAGGCCTTGTAATACATATTGAGAGTAAAATTCTAAGCATATTGGCTTAGTTTTATTCCCTCTAGGGAGATGTGCTGATTTTAGTCAAGGATGCATTAAGAAGGAAATAACTAGCTTCATACTCCACAATAGTTCACTAACTTTCCTTATAGGGAGCGTGAAATCTGAGTCTTAAAGACATGCATGAAATGCTACCTCAGTGGCTGACACTGCTGTCTGAAAGATGTGCAGGTGCTTATTTTCTTTAATGTTCTGAAGCCACTAGAAAATTAAAAAGGGTATTCCTGTCCGTAGGGAAACCTATGAGATCAAATGAGACTGCTTTTGAGCTGAATGGTTACTGTATTGGATTTGCTTTTAAGATTAAGACCATAGACAGATGAGTGCCAAAGTATGTATGGTTTGTCAGCTGTGAACTGGCATTCTGTGGAAATGAATTGGAAAGAAAACAGACTTGACAGACCAGCTCTCGTATGCACAGTACTGCCAGGGCCTCCAAATAAATGTGAGATCTCTGTCAGTAGGATTTGAGAGATTTTAGAGCCTTATAACTTTATTTTGTTAATCCAAACTGGAGCTGAAGCAGTAGTCCTCCCTGACCTTGTGTGGATTACATTGTAAGTACCTGAATTTATGGTGCTGGCTGGCACTGCAATGGGGTTGTGCTTTTCAGCTGCTTGGTGGTGGGAGGCCAGTAACACCCCAGTTTTGTCACAAGCCAAACTAAGTGGGCTTGAAAGCCATGCTAAGCTCTGCTTCTGAGAGCTAGTTCAAAGTTACCTGCCATACTGACTGCAGATTATTAATTTGGGGTATGCCTGTATTGTTTTGTCTGCATCTGTCTGGAAAATGGCTGTGTCTTGCACATGGCTTGTGTGCAGATCAAATGTGAGGTTAATACTGGGGTTAATACTTACTGAGTTGAGGAGGAGGAAGGAAATAAAAAGAAATGAGAAACTAGTGCTCTACATACTTTGGAAACTAGCACATTTGGGCAGGGACATTAACAGGATATCAATCAAGAGGTCACTTAGGTGGAATTGTTCGTGGATTAAACTGTCCATGAACAAGGAAGAAAGCTATAGATATAGTCATATGAAAAATGTCATAGCAGTGGAAATAAATGCAGATTCTGTGAAAAAGAAATCAAACCATTTGATCTGCTTGAGATCAAAATGGCCATGTGGTTATTTGACTGATGATATGAAAATCAATCCAATTTATTGGACAAGAAAGCACATAAAATGGGAATTTTAACTTTGGAGATCAGTAGGAATAAATGGTTTTAAGGTCTATTGCATAATTCATGATTTCACTGACTTATTTTTGTTCAAGAGTTAGGAATCTTAGAAGGATTATTGCATATACCACTATACTGGCTTTCCAAGAAGAAACAAGTTCTGTATAAAGACAATATAGAGGAAAATTTAAATGCAGCTGTAGAAAAGGAAAGTTATATCAATCCTTTTTTGTTGCAAGTAAACACTTGTATAAACTGGAACACTTATTAAAAAAAGTGCTAATTAGCATTTCAGTTCCTCTTCAGGAAAAGCAATCACTTATCACTTCTAGTACATTATAAATAAACTGGTGAGAAGTACTTATACTCTTATTTACAGTGAAATGCATATTTTTGACTTGTATTTTTTTCAACTAGGAGCTGCTGCATCACTATAGTCCAGCATAGTCAGAGTTTTATTTTTTAAAAATCACCGAAACACAGTATATGGGTGAAAATGTGTCTTAAGAGCAAAAAATTATAAAAGAAAGTAATCAGAGAACTAATTAATATTGTAACTAAATTTTTAGTATGCCTATAATCATGAGAAGTTGGCAGGCTAGTTCTTATCCCTGTCAATGTACAACGAAATTTAAACTTCCATGTTAGTCTTTTGTCTTGCCATAAACCCCCTAATTTTTTAGACATTAAACAAGAGTTGTGGGGGAATATATGAAGTTTTTATTTTCTTTTCAGCTTTTCTTTTCACTTTTTTTTTGTTATAGTAGCATTTGAATATCATGCAAGTTTAATCTTTAGGTCGTATGAAGCAGCGCTTGCGTTCTACATTTGAAATGGCTTCCTAGTGACTAAACCTCTTCCTGATATTTTCTGCTGTTTTTGAAAGGATAGATGAATTAACATTTTAAAATAGAAAATGAAGCAATTTCTGGACTAACTACTAGGCACTGAATCAAACCCCAGGAAAGGCATTTAAAGAGATTTTGGATTGTTTTATTGGAACATAAATTCTTCTCCTTATAGACCTGTGAAGAGCTATATTTATGCTATACACTTTTATGCTTATTTTCTCTTAAGCTATATCAAGGAATTAATTATTTTCTTACAGGACTTGTTGACCTAAAAGCTATTCTTCACAGATGATATCTATGGATTTGAGCATTTTCAAAACTGAATTGAAAGGAGAGCTCACTGAAGGCTTAGGATGCCAAAGGGAGAACTGTAGTATTGCTGAATAAGGGATATATTACTAGAGATCGTGAGCCTGGTCCTTCATTTATTTGCACCTGGTAGTCTTTAAGTTAGAAGTTGAAGTGGGTATTTGCCACAGTTGCCTTGATTTAGTAAGTTTGCATCTTGTCTTCACAGGTGGTAATGTTTACTTGTGTTCATGTAAGGTGATTTTCGCAGCATGTAAGTAAATCTAAATGAAGTATTATGACAATTATGGCATTTTTCTAGTCAAAACTGAATGACGTCTTCCTCACAACTACTGCCAAGTCCCTCTTAGCAGCTAGCAACTCTCTTTGCTGTAGATTGCCTGCTCTGGTGAATTTATTTAGTTGTGTCTGCACAATTCCTAACATGGCTGTGTCCTGAATCATGTTGAAGACTAATAAAATTAAGTAGCAGTGACTAGCTGCTTTTGAATGAGCAATTAGTTCTCTTTGCCTGTGCTGTACCCGTGACTATGTGCAATATTTTCCCAAGAACTTATTTATGACTTGGTTATGATGAGCTCATGACCTAATTTTAGATATGATCAGCTCTTGTAACATTATATCCTTAGTATAATTGCAGCTGCTATTATTTGTGGAAATGATAGTTTTTTTGAAGAAGCTTCCTTATTGCTGGATATCCTATATATACACTATATTCTTGGGAGGTTGTGGTCTTTATGAGAGCTAGAAGACCATACCAAGTGTACGTCTGTAAAGAAAAGCAACAGAATTCTCAAAGGTTCCCCCAGATTGCCCAACGGCATTTGTGTCAAGAAAATTTAGTAGTAAAGAAAAAGCCAGTTAATTCAATAGCAGTAGACGTGGAGGATTTTTTTTTTAATGATTAGCATATTCAGCTGCTCAACAGAAGTGTGCTGTGGCAGCCCTGGAGCCAATGACAGTGGAAAAGGAGCAGTAAGAAAAGCCTAATGTGCTGGTTTTGACTGGGATAGAGGTAATTTTCTTCTCGGTTGACAAGTATGGTGCGGTGTTTTGGATTTGTACTGGAAACAGTGTTGATGACGCAGGGATGAGGGGTGTTTTTGTCACAGGTGAGCAGTGCAAAACCTTTTCTGCTTCCCACCCCACCCCACAGACAAAGAGACCGGGGTGCAGGAGACGTTGGAATGGAACGCTGCTGAACCCAACTCACTGAAGGGATGCTCCATGCCAGGTGGTGACGTGCTCAGCTGGAAAGGGGAGAGGAGGAGGAGCACAAGGAGATGTTCGGAGTGATGGTGCATGTCTTTCCAAGTCACTGCTGTGTGTGAGGGAGCCCTGCTTTCATGGAGATGGCTGAACATCTGCCTGCCCTTGAGAAGGGGTGAATGAATTACTTGAGTTGATTTGCCTTTACATTACCTGTTAAATTGTTTTTATCTAAACCCAGGGGTTTTTTTTTTTTTTTCCTCAATTTTGCCCTTCCACTTTTCTCCTCCATCCTACTGTGTGGGGCTTGGTTGTCTGCTGGGGTGAAAGTCCTAGTCAGGGAAATGATCAAATATTGGTCATTTAATGTTCTATTTGGGATCTCAAAATGGGTTTTTATTTTATTTAAGTGTAACTTGTGTCTGCAAGCAGAAAATGTAAATAGCAAAGTTCCCGTTTGAATGCAGGTTTCATACCTTCTTGTGATTAATTACAAGTTGTGATGTGATAGAAATTTCTTATTAGAATTGGGTAGCAAGAACAGCACCTTGCTTTTCAGAAATGTATAAGCAACTGTTAAGTGTTTATAGCCTAATGGTATTGTGGCTGGGATACCTTCGAAAGTACTTGCAAATACTACTTGACATGGAGGCAGAACAAAGGAGAAACCTTAGCTGTGTGGAAGTCAAGTAAGGGTCAAATGGATGAAAGGATTTTTAGAGGAAATAAAAATAGAATTATCTAAAAGCAGCAGGCTTGCCTTTCCATTATTTTTTTATAATGTAGAAAATGCATCACTGCTCTGCTTGAGTCAGAGTGTGAAATGCTTTTAGATTCAACTTTTAGTATAGTGAAGGAGTGTTACTGTAAGACATAATTTAAAGAGGAGGAACCTTGCTTGGTGCAGTTGTATTTCAGATGTACGTGTTAAAACCATTGTAAATGTATGAATAAGGAAGGGTGGTGGTGATGTGAAGTAGGCTGCCCTTTCTCCTGACTTGCTGTCTTGTATGTGTGCTTTCACTTTTCTAATTTTTGTTTAGGAAAAAAGCCACAAAAGACAAGAACAACAGAAAATAAAAATCCACAAAAGATTTTTTTTTTTTTACCCAAAATGCTTTTTATCTTCTCTGAGTAGTTTTCTCCCTGGAATGTCTGGAACTGGTGATGGAGGTGGAAAGCATGTGCTATAGCAAAGAAGTCTTAGAGGGCATCCTTAATATTTTTGATCTTGAGAATTGCCCTTTTCTAAAGGTGTAAAAATTCCTGGAGGTTATTTCACCCTGCATTGCAGCAAAAAAGTGAAAAAAATGAGAGGCCACCCATGAAACAGCAGCTGCTGCCTCTCCTGCTTGGTGTGCAGGTGCTCAGGTGAGTTGTGCACAGGGAATGGGAACTGCAGTTCCTGCTGTCTCTTCCTTCTACCTGTCTCCCTTTCCTGTGGTGTCAGTAAAATTAGAGCTCCTCCAGAGTGCTATAAGATGGAGAGCAAAGAGAGGAAATTCTTTTGACCATGCTGAACTGGGGAAGGGTGGGCCCAAGGTTTAGTCTTTGAATCTGTAGCTCTCTTGTGTTGCTCCTGAACTAATTTTTTTGTTTTGTATGTTCATAAGCTTTTTCATCTGTACTGAATGAATTTTGAAGGGATCTTTATGCTTTGGTAGTGTCATTTGTTGACTGGCTATGTTTAAATAGGACGAAAATGTTGAAACCAAGTGGAAAAAAAAATCCAAGTACATAGGAGTTCCAGAATAAAACCATAAAAGTGGTTTAAAGTCCTTACAACTGTCCTATCCTGAAGGAAAAGCAATATATGGAAATGCTAAAGATGTACCATCAGCCTAATAGAAATGTGAATGAAGGCATCAATGGATGCCTTTTAAAATATTTGTAACCTGTCATTGCATTAGACTTGCTGTCAGGTGACAGAGATAATTGTGTTGATGCTGATATCAGAAGATGTATAGCAGACTTCTGAGACATATACGAAAGACCAGTTTTCACTAATCAGAGGCATATTTACTTGAAAATCTAGTTGATATCTGAGCCTTGCAAGTGTGACAGAACTTAAAAACTAGACTGAATGTTGAATCTCAAAACCCTGCCAAAAATATCTTTTTGCTCTTTCAGTTGGTTTTGTCTGGTGCGTATCACACAGGATCACACTGTAACACAATTTCATTGTGTATTGTAACCATAATATACTATTTATTGAGATCTGGCATTTTTATATCACAGACTTTCTAGCTGTCTAATGTAGCATACTTATGTAAAAATGTATATTTAATGTATATATGTGTGTATTGGCATTTTTACAATCTAAAATGTCTATTTTGTGCTTATTTCTGATCTTTCCTTGGTCCTTTTTCTAATAGTGTAATTATTGCTTTTTAAAGATTAGTATTCCTTCTTAATACTGTTTTGCAAGGAAGTCAGAGTCAGGCTTTGAGGACTACATTTTTCTGCACAGGTAAGTATTTCAAAGGAGTTGATGCAAATATACAAGCTTAATAAAATCTGTTAATTTAGAGACTTAACTGACAATTTATTACTGTCTTGATAATGGGAAAGTGAAGTGCATGTCCTTTCATAAGTCCTTTCCTAGCCAGGGAAGGAACTAGGTCACAAAATTTTATCAGAGAAGATGCTTTATTTATGGCTCTAGGATGAAGTTTAGTGTTTTCCCTTCATGAGATACCATGTAGTTCTGAAACACCTGCTATGGATGCCCTAGTTCTTATTAATTTTGAATTAGAAAGTTATCTTGGAAGAAATATGGAGCAGTTTATATTAAAAAACTGAGATTTAACTGAGAAATAACTTAATCCACAATTTCAAGTTCAGTTAAACCAGAAGCCTGTTTGATTTGTAGAGAGAGCATATCTCTTTTTTGAAGAGACCATATTCCTTGCTCTCTTTAGAGTTTTATCCTTAATGTCCGTTGGGGAAAAAGACCCTAATAAATACAGGTTGGATGAGTGACCCTTTTCCTTTTTTAATTCCTTTCTTAATTTGTGATTGCCATCAAAGAGTAGGCTTAGTGAAAGCAATTTTTGGAAAGCAAATACAGAGTGAGGTGCTAGTAGTGATGGTATTACAAAGCAAGGAGACATTTCTGAAAAGCAGATTATCTAATGAGGGAGAGTGTGAACTGCATGGGAAGAGGTGACATTTGGTTGCATGAAAGCACTCTAGGGTTCCTGATGACATTTGTTACTTCCTCAATAATTTAAAATCAGGCGGTGAGTAATGGTGCTGTATTTATCTGCCCTATTTAGATTGCTAAACAACAAATTGCCTGAAGTTGAGGGAAGTCCTTTGTGTTCACCAAAAGCCGTGCAAGGCCAGTTCAAACGCAAGCATAAATAGGTCTTCAGTGTGAGCATCTGGACTGCTAGGCTAAGCTTCACCTGACAGAGACCCCAGACCCTACAGAGACCCCAGAGGGACCCTACAGAGACCCCAGACCCTAAAGCTTTTCAATGTGCAGTGATGAAAAGACCTTATATATACTTGCTAAGTAGCTATTTCCTTAAGTCCTAGTCTGCAGCCATTGCTTTTCATGATGTTAGTGGATTTTTATTTGGAGACAGTGTTGTTTTTATTGAATCTATCAAGTTCTAAATGCTCCAGGGCTGGTTTATTTGATAGTCTTGCAAATCTTAGCAAAAAAGAGACAAGAAAAAGTGAGAAAGTGTAACAGTTGATGTGTAATTAATTTTGAATGCTGGAACTCATTCCAGCCTTGTGTAAATCTGCATTATTTGAATGCTGACATACTAATTCATCTTTCCAGGACTGCAGGCTGCAACTGGAAGGTTCTAAATTTATCTAGTTGCAAGACGCTTAGGTATCTTAAACTGATGAAAACTAGAAGGCCTAAAGGGAAAAGTTCAACTAAGAGTGTCACTCTGATCTCTCTGAGCTTGTTACAGACCTATACAATTTTGGCTTCACATCAGCAGGCTCACTTACAAGAGGAAGTAGGTACACAGGTGATACTCATTCCCCAGGTCTTTGACATTCATGTCATGCTTCACGCTATTAGCAAGGGATTCCTGAAAATTTTCTTTGCTGCTGGCTGCAAGGGTAATACAGCTTTAAGAAGGCTTGTGGAACAACTGTATTGTTTTCCTGAGTCCTGACATTCTCCATGTTCCTCTTGGCATGTAAGGTTTTTCTCTGTGTTAGAGGTACTCTGTAATATTAAGAGCTGACTTCCGAAAAAAAGGGATGAGTGGATTTCTTTTATGTAATTAACACAGAATTGTTGACTTCTGTGTTGTTTATGACTGCCTTTATGAATGATGGTAACAAAGAGATTGAATCCTGTTTTTAGTAGAAGCAAGTCTTAAATGTAGGTCAAGTAAAGGTTAACTTAGAGATTAAAAAGCATTACATTATTTGAGATGTGCTGGTATTTTTTTGCAATTATTGGAATTCAGGATTTCTTCACATGGAGGAGCTGAGTGCATGTACATTTACTTACCAGTTTGAGTTTAAAATATTTGCTATAGGATGTGCTAATTGTGGATACTAGGGTGATCAAAGCTGAAATTTGAAAGGGAGTCATGACCTTTGTTTCAAAGAGGATAAAGAATTTTTGAAGATGGTTTGTTGGAAAGCCTCTTTCAAGTATTTTGCCAGTCAAAGTGGAATTTGAAGGTTAGCTGCCCATACAAAAGTGCCAGACAGGCTTTTCTAGGCAACATTGCACACTTGACTAAGTTTCCCTTAAGAGATCTATGCGCTTTCCCTTCAGAGTCCTGTGCACTTGAGCCTACTGAGACTCCCACTATAAATAAAGTAGTGAGCAGTGTCTTGGAGCTTGATGATCATTACTAGGTGCCGCAGTGCCTGCCCTGAAGCTCCCTGGCTTCTCTTGCCCGGCTAAGGCACGGTCAGCTGCAGGGGACACTCCCCTGTTTGTCGAGGAGATTTGGGGAGCGGCTAAGACAGAGCACTTCGCTGTCTGCCTTGTATGGAGGAGAGGAGATGTCCGAGGAGGTAATGAGGGAGTCGACTCAAGGCCGGGAAAAAAGTCTCATGTTTAATCCGAGCTCCAAGGAACTCCGAATGCCATTGTATCTGATAGCCGAAAGCGCCCCCAAGGCTTTCACAACAGCTCAAATACCGGGGCGGTAACCAGGGGGAAGGGACACCCACCACCCAATGGGGAGATTCGAGGGAGTGGAAGGCAGAAGGACAGACAGACACACAAACCAATGGGGGAAGTTCAAGGGAGGGACCCCTGGCCCTTGTCCACTCACTCGATGCCCAAGGTGGAAGATTCTGGGAGAGCGGGATGGGGAGCCAAGTGATGGACAGGGTGCCAGGGAGGGGACAGGGGAATGACTGAGCATTTTCAGGGAAATTGGCATTGAGGGAAAGCTCAGGGTGGAACCATTGGAAGAAAGTGGGGGGTGAAGGGGCAAACCATTACAGAACTGTTACAGAGATATAAAAACACAATACAACAACTAGGAGAAAACAGTTGACTGGAATAGTAAGAGATAATGGCTTGTGTGCTCTTGAGAAGCTTGGAAACTAATGTGGGGGAGTGGAATCTTGTACTGAAAATGTGTACCCCATCAGAAATTAAAGATGAGAGTGCATCTTAACATTGATAAGGTCCATCATAAAGTTTCTGCATCAAATTCTTTATTGTGCATTTGTGGCATTGTGGAAGACTTGTTAAAAAGGACCTGGGTAGGTCATCTGGTCTGAGCTCATGCTCAGGGCAGGATTGTGGTCAATGTTAGGTCAGCTCAGTTGTTGCATGGTCTAGCCAAATCTTGAGAGCGTTCAGGACTGGAAATTCCATGACAATCTTAATGAGTCTGTTCCAGAGCCATTAATACATCAATGTCCAGAGGCTGTGTCTAATGTTCAGACTGAACCTTCAGAAGCTGATGACTGATCCAAGTGGTTTATGGGAGTGGCATCCAGTGGACTGTTCGCTCACAAAATATGTCAATAGAATCTTAGAATGATTTGGGTTGGAAGGGATGAAAGATTCCAGTTCTAACAACTTTGCCATGGGCAAGGATGCCTTCCACTAGTCAGAGTTGCCCAGGGCCTCATCCATCTTGGTCTTGAACACTTCTAAGGATGGGAAATCCTCAACTTCTCTGGGCAATAAAAAGTTTTTTGGTCTATTTTTCTTAGCCAGACTTGTAAAGATGTATACTAGAATTGAAAGAGTATTCCAAATACTTGTTTCAGAAGCTAACAAAGTGTGAATGTAGAGTTACAAAATAGCTTCTTGCCCCAGATAGAAAATATTTTCTGTTTAGCAAATATTATGATATTTAGAAAGTATATATTCAATTTGCTATTCTTCACAGGTAGAGTAGGAAAATGGTGAGCTTTCCCTATCACATAAAGCTCATATCCTGCAAACATTGCTAAATTTCTTAATTTTTGGGTCTTGTATTATTGATCTCAATTTAATGGTTTTGAGTCAATTTGCAGAAGGTTTTTAGGGAAGATGTCAGAGAAAGAAGTTTGATCAAAGGAGCTTTTAAAGAAGTGTAATATAGTATGAATTGCAATCTTGATGATAAATATGCTGTTTGTGGACAGTATCATAATTATTGTAGATTTGATTATACTTTTAGAATACCAAATGTTTTCTAATGTATTCCTTGCTTTCTTACCACAAATGGAATGCTATATATGGTATCTTAAAGCTCCTGGAGTATGGCCACTGTTCTGCTTTTGAATGGTTCATCTCCAAAGGCCTTACAGTGTTTCTACTATTTTATGACTAGGAAGAGTCATTAGTTGTTAACCTACAACTTCATGTTTGCTACATCATGCATAATTACAAAAAAAAAAACCTATGATAAATACTGTGAGCTTTGGTGAAAACAGAGACTATAGTAATGCTTGGTCCTTGCAGCTTTCTTAAAAAGTATTTCTCAGTCTAAACCTTGTATTGGTTTATCAGAAGAAGCACAGTGGATGAAGCTGCTGTTCTTTCTACAAATACCTGTAATGTGTTATCTCTTTTCCAGATGCTGACACTTAGTGCCTCATGTTATGTAGATGTATCCTGTCCCTGTAGAGCTTTGAATGAGAGTGCTTAGATGATCAAACTCTTAGAAATGCATCACAGCACATAATCTTCGGGATAAATAGCCCTCTTGAGAAGCAGAAGGTATTATTCAGGGGAGTGCTGTGCTAATTTTGGTTTCTTGTTCTGCAGATATGCCCTAAACTCTTCTTTCATCTAAGTAACATTTAAAAGATATATTTTTTTCCTTATCAACCATGCAGCTACATATTTTTCTAAAAATTTCCCTGGCTCTTTCAATAAGAATCTGATCCAACAAAAGAATATTTAAGTAGAAGTTCAGCTTAGCCCAGGAGATCACCAACTTTAAAAGCTGGTTTGCTGTAACTTTTAAATAAGAGAAAAATTTGTAATTTTTTTTCCCCTGCTGTGAATATGGCCTTTTGCTTTAGTTTTTTTTTTTTTTTTTTTTTTTTTTTTTTTTTTTTTTTTTGTTTTTTTTTTGTTTTTGTTTTTGTTTTGTTGCAGGACTCATATTTGAGCAGAGTTCTGTTCTTTCTGATAAAGGCAGTGTGAGTGCATGGGCCAGGGATATTCTTTTTATTGATGAGTAAATCTTTACTGGCTTTATTTTACACAAGCAATAAATTCTTTGATATTATGAGATTTAATAGTAAATGAGTAAATCTTTACTTGTACTAACTATAGAAAATGATCAGTTTTATGTGGTGCAAATCAGGCTGCTGAAGGTCATTTCTTCTACCATCCCCAGATATATCCATTTAAAATACTTAAACTTATTTTTGCTTTAAAAAATTGTAGTGAAATTATAAAAAGAATATTATTACTTTCAAGGTGATATGTTATTGTTAGCAGTGTTCTGGAAATGGTGCTGGTAGCAATATGAGAATTAAAATGAACCTTTCTGATGGGTACAAAGAAAGTTTTTAGAAAGATTTAATTTTTAAAAGCAAATGTATTTCTATAACCAAAGCTCTGCTGGCTTTACTTGAGCTGGATCATATTAACATAGGTGTCCTGTATTTGTGTAAAACTTACTGCAATTTAAGACTGAAAATCAACTTTGAATAATCTAGTGTTAGGATGAAAGAGACTTCTACTCCTCGAATTATGCTTCTTCATAACTTTATAAATTCACAAGCAATTACATGGTCTTACTATTATAAACAATTCAATGTTATTTTCAAACTTAATTTGACTTTTATTTAATGGCAGTCACAAAATGAATATCAGGTTCAAGGAAAAGAGTTTTCAGCTGGAGTGTTGTGTAGGAAAATGTGATCTCTAAAAACAATTTCTGTTAATTAGTAAGGAAGTAGACTCCACTGTAAAGTCTTTCATGCATCATGTGAGCACAGATGTTTTGATTTATTTGATATTATCAGTTACCAAAAAGCAAAGTTAAGCTTTGTTTTGCTAGTAGAACCTTTTGTGTGTTGTTCAAGGCTTGTCGTTGTTCTGAGAGTCTCGGACTTTGACACTCAAACACACTTTTAACATCCTGAATGTTCCTGTCTGAAGCCTGGCAGCTGTGGTTGAACCCACATCAGCCTGTGGCCACTGCACAGGTTTTGTCCAGCAGGAAGCTGGAGGAATGCAGCACACTGTGGGGAGCTGTGAAGATTTCTCTTGTCTTTACAATCCAAATCGACATGTTTTGACAGATTAATATTTGTTAGCCAGCAGACTATTCCTCAAAATGCAAGCAAACCCTTTGGGTCGGTACACAATAATGTGTGTAGTGTAAGGCCACTGTACCCTGAGCACTTCACTGCAGAGTTCTGCATAGATAGCTGCATCCAAATAATTTTCATTTGGTTTTAAGTTGAAAGTTTACAGATCTCTTTAATTTGTTAGGTTTGTATTGAAGCACAATCTTCAGCAATGGGAGTAGAATTAATTAATTGCTTCATGCGCTTGCTTGATAGAAAATTGTGACCTAATAAAGCTGTTGCATTGATTTAGAGTGTTTGATTCTTGCCACAGTATTTTACTTAAGTATCTGTAAAAAAGAGATCTGTGTGTGTTTGCAATATTTTCCTCAGTGCAGAGATGTGCTTTTTCTTCCCCTTAGGATGTGTTGTAGGTTTGCTTGCACAGATGATAATTTGAAAAAAAAGAAATTGTAACTAGACAAAGATTTATTAGATGCAGGTTGGTTTAGAACTTTATCTTGTGGAAGTAAGGAATTGAAGGAACAGTTCCAAAACTTGAGCCTGAATAGAGACTTAAAGTAATATTTCCTTTTTATGGTCTAACAATTACTATGTAATCAAATCTGGAGATGTTCAAAATAACCCCCATAAGATTAGGTTCTCTATCATCAGGATTATACTTACATAATAATTATTTCATAGGAAAAACACATTCACCTCAAAATGAGAAATGAGTTAATGAATTACTGATGCTTCCTGAAATGGATGCCTGACTCAGTAAATTCATTTGAACATTTAATCCATCTAAAGATTTTCTGATAGTGTTCCAGAAGTTAGCAAGTAATAGAAAATGGATTCATTTATTTGTTCATTTTATGGCTTTGAGCTAATTTGCAGTAAATGATTTAAGAAAAAAAGAGAAGAAATGCACATTTCTGTAACTCCTGCTGATTATCACCATTACTGTGATAACTTTCACTCGTGGCCAAAACAATCCTCTTCTGGAGATGCAGAGTCACAAGACTTTAGTTGTGTGGAGTAAAACACATGTCTCAAAGGGCATGCAGTTGCCAGACCTCCCAGAGGGAAAAGAAGTGTGGTCTGTTGATGGGGTGTGTCTCTGCTTATCCAGCTCTGCAGGAGAGCAGGAACATCATGCTCAGAAAAAGATTCTGAAAGCAGAGATGTGAGGTGAAGGGATTAAAATGTTGCATTTGCCTTGCACTCTTAGCTTAAGGTCACTGCTGTCACCTCACGCTTATATTGGTATGGTCTGCACACTGACCTTCAATCTGGCTTTATCTTGGAGCCAACTGGCTGCCTTATCAATATTGCACAGCAAAAAAAGTGGGGAGACTGGCTACTCTCACACTCCATTCCTATGGCAATTTGAAAAACTGGCACTTGCAGCTCAGAGAAAAAGATTAGAAGGTACTTAGGAAGTAAAACTGTGTGGAGAAATTCAATAATAGCATTTGTTTTTCTTCTACTCTCTTAAATTCATTTGGCTTCCAAAATATTCCTCACAGAATGTTGAGAAAATGTTTCTGTAACCTTTTGTAAATGTGTTAACTCTTAGGATTCATCATCCAACAGCGGAAAATACTGAAATACTTTGTTGAAAAGAAAAAAATCCCCACACAATAACAAAACCTATTAAGTATTCTCGACTATTAGATTAACTGGAAGAAATCCAGGTGACTTCTTGGAGTTACCTGTTGCTAATAGCAATCATCATTTTGTGTTTTACTGTGCCAATTGAGTTTTTCGTCTCAGCATGGGCGGAGTTAACGATAAATTGTTCTCTTCCTTTTGTTTTCAGAGATTAGAAAATACTGATTAAACTGCTTTATGCTGTGCAACCCCTGATGAACCCATAATTGTGTCCCTGTTCTAGCAAAATATACAAACACAGTCTTGAGGAAAAAGCAATACATTTGTTGCTGAGAAAGGCACAGAAAAACCCCAGGGTGCCAAGTTTGAATGCTCCAGTGCTAATTGAGACAGTCATGCAGATCTGGGAACAGTTACAGATGAGATTGTGCCTTTCCATCACTGCCATTAAACAGAAGCTATTTTGGGGCTTTGTAATCAAGTCATCAAATCCATGTATCTAGAAGAGGACTGAAATTTATCCTCTGAAAGTGTAGAAATTCTTAAGAATTATGGTTCTTTTGAACATGCAATTCTCTACTTAATGTCAGGAGGATATTTCTAGTCTTTAGGGAACATTGTGATTCCAAATATTCACATAATTCTTCTAGTTTAAATTTTGTATTATCCAAGAAGAGGTGACAAAGATGATTAAGGGACTGAAGCATCTCTCTTATGAGGAAAGGCTGAGAGTGTTGGGCCTGTTCAGCCTCAAGAAGAAACAACTGAGAGGGGACCCCATCAATGTCCCTCAGTATCTGAAGGGAGGGTGGCAGGAGGATGGAGCCAGAGTCTTGTGGTGCCAAGCAATAGGACAAGAGGCAAAGGGCAGAAACTGATGCACAGGAAGTGCCACCTCAATATGGGGAGGAACTTCTTTACTGTGGAGGTGACCAAGCACTGGAAGAGATTTCCCAGAGAGGCTGTGAAGTCTTCTTCACCGGGGATATTCAAGAACCCCCTGGACACAGTCCTGTGCCATGTGCTCTTGGATAACCCTGTTTGAGGGGGATTGGATCAGATGACCCACTGTGATCCCTTCCAATCTGGCCCATTCTGTGAACAGGAAAGGGAAGACAAAACAAGAATCAGAACTCCTATCTTAAACCAGTGTGGGGTTTTTTTTTTGATGTTTTCTTCCACTTTTGTCTAACTCTCTGGAGAACACCTTAGAGGTGTATCTTATAGAAGGATCTGCTCAGAGAATTAATCAGGGATGATTTTGGGTACCTTCTAAGTGGATAGAATATTTGTTAAGGACCACTATAGCACAGATGGCTTGATTCAATTGTATAAGGGAGCAAAGTGAGCATTCTTGAAATATTTGCTTCTTTTAACATGACTTAGCAATGACATCTGTTCAAAGGCTCTTTTGAAAAAGGCAGGTCAATGAATCACTGTGAAATTCCAAATTTAACTTCGCTATTTTGCTTTGTTATGATTGGCTCATGCTGCTTTTCTGGGCATACATGGGCTATTCTCTTCAGTGTGAGAAGTGATTAGTAGTCTGAACTACAACAACAGCATCTCATTAAAATCATTAGATATCTTTGAATCTACTGGCAAACTTCTGTCTTGCCAGTTGTGACTCAATTTTTGTTAGTGTAGAAAGTTTTGTGCTGGGAAGTTTTTGTTACTTGCTCAACTCCAGGGAACTGAAGTATTATATGATTATTGCAGGAAAAGTGCTGCATGAAGACTGAGCCAATGACACTTTCAGCATCTGTATTTCCCTCACCTGTTATTTGATGTGCAGTGGCTGGTTGGGAGGCATGGAGTAGCAGCTGTTGAATTGCTAGAGCAAAGGTGCTTACCCACTGCTCCCAGCTGTGTGCTTGAGGAACTGTTTCTAATACCACTTCTTCTGGGGATCACACTTATGCATCCTTGTCCAGCTACTGAGAAAATTTTAATGTAACTTATTTTTTTGCAGCCAAAATTTTTTGTTGTATAAACCACCTCACCATTTGCATAACAGCTTCACCATTAGGTATCAGGAAATGACTGTGTAGGTGTTGTGTAGTTTGGATCTTATATTTTTAGAGGGAATCATTGCTGCAAAGTACTGAGGAATTGTCAGTATCTATCTTGTGGAAAGCAAGCATGAGTAAAAATAATCACCACCTGCAAGACCTTTTTAACTTGCAATTTAAAAGCCATAGGTTACTTATTTCAACATCAACAAGAATATAATGAAACACTAAATGAAAGCTAACTTGCAAAGAAAGCAAGCCCCAAAGAAAGCAAGTCTGATTTCAGAGTGTGATAATGTCTCACATGTGCTGTTCTTTGAAGGATTATAAAAAAGTTGCTGTACATTTTCAGAAAAGTCTAATTCAAAAATTAGAATTTCAGATGCTGTGGCCTGTTCTTTATTTAGGTTGTAACTCTTTGATTTCTTTATGGACCAAAATGGTCTTTCAACTTACCTGTCAGTTGCAGAATCACAAAATAATTTAGTTTGAAATGGAGCTGTGGAAGTTGCTTTGAGCCCTGTTTAAGCAACAAGAGGTTGGAGATTCTCAAAATGTAGCTGGACAATCTGGGGTTTGTCCAAATGAATTTTGATTTATTCCAGGAATAGAGTTTCCACAATATCTCTGGGCAACCTATCCCAATACTTGACTGCTGCCATGGTGAAATTTCTGTACCTAAACAGAATGTCCCTTTTTGTAACTTTCTTGTTTTTGTGCACTTTGCAGAGGAGTCTGGGTGCATCTTCTCTGTATGTTCCCATTAGGTGACTGCTATCTAATTTCATTTTAAAAATGAATAAATAAACCTGCATAAGGCAGTTTACAAAAAACTGAAAATCTACACAGCACAAGATAGACCCAAGATAGACAGCATCTTAGCTTTTGGAATGGTCCTACTTGTGCAAGAGCAAACTCATTTGCAACTAAAGGCATGTGTTGGTTCTACTGCTACATTTACTCATGAGTAGGGCAAAAAAAAATTCTAAAATGTCTGGTAACCAGTAACTTAACCTGGATATAAATTATGAAATAAATGTTAATGCTTACAGAAGACAGAATAGTCTATAAGTCTTATTGTATAGAAGAATGTCCAAGTATTTTTTTCCTTTTTGGTAAAAACCCCAGCATACTTGATTTTAGAATGTACTTAAACCTCACTGCTGGTGAAAACCTGTTATCTGCTATATGCTGTAGAACTGGGATGTTGTATTGGAAATGGAGCTCAAAATAGGGATTTTACCATCCCTAAACACTTTGAAAATTGACTGTAGTGTTCGAAACAGGAAACAAAATCCTTTTAGTTTTATTTGACAGTACAAGGTTCTGTTGTTTCTCAGACTCTGTAAGAGACATAAAGAAGGAAATCTAGGCCGTTTGAACTATTATGAAGCCATAAGTGTAATGAACATGTCCTGTTTCACTTGTTCAGTTTGCACTTTGAATAATCTTATTTCACAGAACAGATACTGTATGTCAGGCCAAATTTTATCATATCTTAGAGCCCTCAGGACTTCTGTGACTTCAGTTACTGTAATCTTCTTTCTGTTCCTTATTCTTTACTTGGGTTTTTGTTTCATGTTAAGAATCAATCATGTTGCTCCTTTATTTATTATAGATTGAATATTCTGCGGGAGTCATGCTCAGCAATATACACTACCCCTCTTAATTTTCTTAAACTTGCTTTGAGACTTATTTTGCTTACAAGTAGATGCTTTTTCTTTCATATTTGTTTGATTTAGTAATTTACTAAAATATAGTCATTGTTTCATAACGAATATAAAGAACAGTATGTCTTGTTTTCTTCTATAACAAACACATTTACTTGCCTTTTATGACAGATTCCTCTGGCTGTTCTCTTAATCGAAACTTTTTTCACAGTTGCTCTGTAAACTGTCAGCAAAATGTTGCTGAGAGCTGAGACAATTTCTGCTGTAACAAATTGCATCTTTATATCATATTTAAAATACAAATAAATACATGAACCTGTTCAAGGTAGAACCTTTTGAACATGTCTGCTGCTCGTATCAGCACTGGAACTTGTAACAGTAAAAGACGAACCTCCTGGATTAGTAGTACTTGGACCTTGCTTGTTTGTTAGCACATGCCTGGATTCTTGTTCCCATGTGCTTGAGACCTTGTAATGACATTGGCAAGAAACAAAAAGTAATATTTAATATGAGGTTTCTATAAAAGTTCTTTTGTGTTCCTAAAAAATGTGCTTTTTATGTCTGAAGACCTACCAAATATGCACCTTTTAGGTAGAGCATAATTATAATGTGAGGATGGAAAGGGATTACTGCAGAGGAAAGAAAGAAAAATAGTTCCTTCTGAACCTGAAATTTTCCAGTAGAGATGCCACAGATTTGAAAAGAAAAAAAGGAAGACTGACTTACAGGAGTGGAACAGCAAAACATAAAATGTTAATTACTTGAAGCTTCATAGCTATGACCATCAATAAATGGTAATTAATAAGGATACTGGGAAGCATCTGATGTGAAGGTCAGGCTGACTTATGCTATAATCAATGTATAAGTAATTATATTGCTCTTTCATTTCTGTAGAAAGGACTGAGCTGTGAAAATCAAGGCTTTTAAAAATTTGTTGGAATATGCTATGCTGTTGAATGTGAAAAGTGCCATGAAAAAGAGTAAGAGACCAGATACAGAACAGGAACAGGAGATGGACAAAGACACAGATGGATCCTTTAGTATTGAAAACTTAATAAAAATAGGTGTAGAAACACATTAGTTGAGGAAATTGGTGCTGTCTTGCTACCACCTTATACTGTCATACTAGAGACACTTACCATGAAGTCAAGATATGTTCTGCCAAGTCTCTGCTTCTGCAGTTCGTAATTTTTTTCCTGCAAAAGATATGAACCTCCTGTGGCTTTAAAACAGCTAGGAAGCAAGTCTTGCACACACTCTACAAAACTTTTGCAACATGAAGTGCTAGCAGGGAGATAGCTGTGAAATTGTAGCTGACAACAGAAGCTCCGTGGTAGGAAAAGCTGTATCATTAGTGCTCTGCAAACCTTTTCAAAGTGAGGCACAAAGAGGGAATCTGAATTGGTAATGCTGAGGCCGGGTGCTCTTAATGAAATGGTAAAAGGCCAATATAAAGTTTTATGAAGTCCTGGTTATAACTCTACATGTAACAAACCTAAAGAGGAGATGTTTTCCCTTTTGAATTTCAGCCCAATACATTGCTCTAACAGATCAAAGCTGTTTGTGTTTACACTGTAGGGATAATCCTTCTTTTACAAGAGATCTGCTGTGACATCAGGCAGCATTTGTTTGTGTGATGTGAGCTGTGGCAGTAGTTGTCTGACAACTTCTTCAGTTTTTTTGTGTTTTCTCATGTTCCAGTAGTTACAGGATGTGACTGTAGGCATGTGATGTAGATTTTGCTGTCTCTGTAGCCAGGAGCGATGTTATCCAATGCCTTTGCACAAACATGTAATCTGTAACATCAGCAATGTTGCCAGCGCTCTCCTCCTGTGTCCGTTGATAATGGCCTAAAGCATTGTAGAGAAGAAAACCCAAAATATGATTGCTGCTATTAATAAATAGGAATATTTCAAGTGTCAGCTTCTTCTGAAGGCTGATCTCTATTAATATTTAATATTAATATTAATCTCTATTAATATTTAATATTAATATTTAATCTCTATTAATAAACTTGTCTCAGGATCAAATTTCCTTTGCTGAAGAGTTGTTCCTTCACAGTTCATGGATTTGCTCTTGGCTGCCCCCAGCAGAGCCAGTGGCACTCAGCCTCTCCTGTGTGTGGCTCGGGCACCATGTAGTAGTCTCTTAGCCCATATAAAAGATCACAAAGTCTAGTCCTGCCCTAAAAGACACTGACGGTCCATGTTCTACCAATTTTCCTGCTTTCTCTGTCCAAACACGCCATGCTGCATAAAGCCATAAGCTCAAACGAGTAACAGTGGAAAAGGATATAGGTCTGCCTTTCTTGGTCTCTTCTCAAAAGGCACTGAAGAGAAAGCACCTGAAGAGCTTAAACACTCTCTTGTTTAAGTTGTCTGGCTTTCAGCATAGTAACAGATTTGTTGTTCTAATGTTGTAAGCTCAAAATTACAATGTTTTTTTATTTAACATTACCGCATGCTGGGAAGAGGAAGAAGATCAGGTCTCGACACCTGCTGCTTTCATGTCTTATTAGGAGACAGTCACTTCATGGAAAACTTCATGCTGGGTACTTAAAATAAATAGCAACCAGCTGCTTGCATTTGTTTTTTAAAAAAGTCAAGCATAATAAATGCCTGTTCACTGTAAATTAATGTGAAAAGGAATGTCCATTTCTTTAAGTTAATTTTGCTCTCTTATTTATTTAGTTGTGGAGTGGTACTGTTTCCCTCTGCAGATAATTTATCTACTTGAAAATCTCATCAAGGATTATGGCCATTTCCCATGATTTTCAGAGGTGTCTCAGACCTTATCAGGAAGAGGGTCAACACGTAAATGAATCGTTCTAATGGTTTTACTGACATTTCTTTCTTGCAAACTTCTGGTAGCCTCATGACACTACTGAGGGGTTATGAAGTGGTATGCTGGTTTCAGCTGGGGTAGAATTAATTTTCTTCACAGCAGCTAGTACATGGATATGTGCTGAATGCAGGGTTGATTATATTGAGATTTTTGTTATTGCTGTGCAGGATTTACACAGAGCCAAGAAATTTTCTGCTTTCGATAATGATGTACTACAAGTTGAGGATGTGTGGGAGGCGGGGGGCAGATGCAGCCAGGACAGGTGACACAAATTGACCAAAGGGATATTCCACACCACGCCATAGGGAATCATACTCAATGTATGAAGTGGGGTTAGATGTGTGTATTTAATCTATGTGTTCTTGATGAAAACACCTTTAAAAGTGATCCAATGGCTGCAGAAAACTTACGTGGAAATGAACTGTATTGACTTGCTCACAGCATCAACTTAGCTGCTGATTTGACCACTGATACCAATGATTTCTGAATATAAACAATTTTTAGGTGTGTTGTGAGACTGTTCAAATTAGTCTTACAAGGGAAGGAAAACATTCAGAAACTATTTCTGTAAGGAAATGTGATGTGCAATGCTGTTGATGTTCAGTCATGTCATTACAGTTGGTTTAATAGCAAAATCTTTATGGTACATGAGAACAACCCCTTTAAATAAGGTCTCAGCAGCTCTTCTGAGCCAAAAGCCACCAGTAGTAAAGCAGTAGCATTTATTTTTAGTCAGGAAGAGAAATAGAAACAGAAAAAAATTCTGAATCAGAATGTGATGAAAGAGATAATGAAATTTTCTTTTTGGAGCATACACTTTGGTATGTATTACATTTTAATGGGCTGTCCTTCCAGGAAGGAGAAGGAGGAGCCTGCTCTCATGGGGCCCTCTGTACCTCTCTCCCTCTCTAGGGAACTTGTGGGAGGGCTGAGGTAATTCACTCTGCTTATTCCTCCTGAGATTAAACAGGAAAGTGGTTTACAAGTATTAATTAGGAAATTCATAGAGAAGTCATAGATTTGCATAAACAATGGACTTAATTACAGGATTTAAATTGTAAAATATAATGGGATTATTTCAAAATTGGTTCTAAGTTGTCAGTTGAGTAACACATCAGAAAAGTCTGCTGCAGTGACAGCAGGCACTGAATTTGCTGCAGCAAGGAAATCTATTCTGAATTGCTCTACAGGTTTGCTCTTGGTGGTGGCTGTGGGAGTAGCTGTGGGCATTTACAATGCAAATGAGGAAGGACATCTTTCACTTTAGTCTTAGTAGGCATAAGTAGCTTTCATATTGGAAGACTGAAAAATAACATAATAGTCTATACATTGTAGTCCAAGACTTTATCTTCTCACTGATCACCTGACAGCTTATGGATGTATTTTTTTTTCAGTAGAATGAAACATACAGTTACTTAATCTAAAGCCACTGTCTACCCTTTATTGAAGGAACACTTGCTTGTTTCCTTTAATCTTTCTGGAACAATAATTGGTCTGAGTTTTAAAAAGAATCTACTTCTGCAGTTGGGAATGCAATTTGATTTATCTCTTGTATTATTGACTATATAATAGCTGTTTGGCTCTTAAAAAAAAAGTTAATCACTATACAGTGCAAAAAAAAAAAGGAGGGAAAAATGTAGATGTGATGGGCTTGAAATGCATGTTGTATCTCTGTAATCTCAACAGAAGTGGGAAATCATCTCTGGTTTTGAGAACTTCAGTACCAATTATGGAAGTGAGCTTTAAAACAATTTAGCTAAATCACAAATAAGTTTTGAGACAGGATAAGCAGCACTTCAGTAGTACGTCTTCTAAAGTGATGTTCTTCTATATATTGGCAAAGTAGTGACTGCACAGAAAAGGTGAGAACTGCATCATTTGCAGAGGACATGAGGATGGAGCAGAGATTTTATGAGAAGCTAGCTACAAGGAGAAGCTCTAGTAGAATGGAAAGAAAAGCCTATTTGTACCTAAATTTTCCCTTTAGGTCTTCAGGATACTCTCAGGTCAACATTGGGGTTGAAGAACTGTGACTTCTATTAAGATTCACCAAAAATAGATCTCAGGAGGATTTTGAATGAGAGTGCGTGTGTGGGAGAGGGGGATGGCATATTGGAGTGTGAAGGTTTTCTTTTTTTTTTTTAAGCAGAGTGGGCAGCATGGAGGGAGTGTGAAAAAGTAGCAGGAGAAGGAGACAAATAGGCGTTTCTGACTAAGTTGTTGTGACAGGAGGCAAGGTCCAAGGGCTAATTTAGGATGGTAAACCTTTAAGACCAGACTTGATCTAATATGGAAGTGTGGAGGAAAGTACTGTAGAGGAAGGATGTGATTTGAATAAAGAGAGAGATTGCACAGATGTTTGTTGGAGTTTCCAGAAAGCAGTGCTGTGAGTACTGACATGAAGTTTTGATGTCTCGAGTGTAAGTGCTAAAAGCCATTGGACAAAGAAAACTTAGCTATCCTTTATGCTGATAAAAGTTTAGTGAATGAGATGTGAATGAAAGTGTGAGGCGCTGTAGTGCTGCAAAATTAAATAATGGTGACAATAGAGGGTTTGTCAAAAAGAATGGAAAAAAGCTGATGTGAGAGGAAAAGTGTATTTTGTCCATACTAAGCTTTGTCTTGCCACCGCTCATTCAGGACATGTGCTAGCTGACAAAGGAGAGACCAGATAAACTAACAGATGCAAAGAAATGAAAAATCTAAGGAGTAAAGCAGATGGGAGACTGTCAAATAAGAACACAATAGGTGAGAAGCAGCAGACTTGCAAGTTCTTAGGACAGAGGCACAGCAAAAACTAAATTTCAAATATTTTGCTGCCCAGCAACCATTGTCACATATGTGTTTTCACATCACAGTCCAGGCTGGTTTTTGCTTGCCTTATGATTTTGTGGTATTACAAATCCTTAACTCTCATGCACAGGAGAGATGAATATGTCTTGTGTTGTATTAAGATAAATACTTTGCTTGGAATGCAACTTTATTAAACTAATTTAAACAAAGCTGTTAAAACACTGAAGACCTGGAAAAAAAAAAAAAGTATTTTGAGTTATAAAAACCTGTAAGTAAATTCAGGCCTCATGGGCTCATATTTCTGTATGGCAGTGGAAAATTGTCCTCCAACTTAGTTCTTGCTAGGTCAATATTTTCTTTCCATGGAGTGATATCTAGGCCATCGAGACCTTTTGAGCTACTGGAACTGCACAGAGGTCCTATTTAGAGGTCTGGTTCTTCCTATGGCATCTCCACCAGAACTGTGTTGTCTTGGCTTCTTGTGGTACTTGTGACCAGGCACATGCTATCAGTGGCTCTACTTCAGACCTGCTGGTATTTAACTGGGTTCTTTTTAAGGGGATCAGCTCAAGCTGGGGGGAAGAAGATGAGTAATGTTGATATCTGGACCTTTTCTTTCTGCACTTGAAGGACTCTCTCTATCAAGACAGGGATTTGTTTCAGAATTTGTATCACGAATGTCAGCCAAATGATTTGCTTCAGTATCAAACTTTCAAGCAGCTCAGAAGTACATCTAAAGCCCTGAATAGAGGATGATATAACAGTGGTATTTAACACGGCCCTGTATCAATTATTACATAGCACTTTCTTGAAGGAGAGCTGGCTCTCCCTTGCCCAGAAGATTTGGCTTTAATATAAATAAACACTGAAGATTTCCTGGAAGAAAAATCATATGTGAAGATGGACGAACCTGAGCACACTCCAACTAAGTCAATTATGAATTTAGATAATGTTATAGTTTCCTTTATTTCCTTATACTTAATTATTTCTATTTCACAATTCAGGTTTTACATACTCTTTTCCCACTCAGTTCTGCTGTTAAAGATATACAAAGTTAAAAACAGTCAACCTTTTAAACTATTTTCTACAGCAAGGCACTTCTGCCATTTAATTTAAATACAAAAGCTGTGTTTCTCATTTAATATCTTGACATAGAGCTGATGCAATTTTAAATACAGTTTAAATGGAAAGGGACTGAAGGCAGTTAATGATATCTCTCTCCATTTTCTACAGAAACAACAGGCCTACCAAAGGCTTTTAGCAAGCCTCAAGCGATGCCTGTTATAAGATTATGTACCATAATAGTCTATTAAAAAGCATTTTAAAATAGTGTTAGTAAACCATTAAATCTTCTTATAGTTTCATTTTGTCTTTTGTGTATATGGGCTTTAAGTGGACTTAGAGGCTGACAAAAAAGTTTGCAAGGCAGTGTGAAAATTTGGTGCTGCCTTGATAATCCTGAGCCATAGTGACACTTGCAGTTGGATATGGGCCAGGAAAGGCCTGCAGCTGTGTCCTATGCAAATGATGGCTGTAACAATTCCCAGGGCATTGTTCATTGTTGGACACTGCGTGGAGAGCAGTGAGGAACCTGTGCCTTCAGCTTTGTACTCCCGTGAAATCAATGGCAATTTGACATCCTTAGTAACAGCTCTGTACATGTAATTCACTCATATATACCCTGTCCTATTTAGAAGAATTACTGGTGGAAAAGAGACATCTAAAACATCTGTTCTGTCTAAGTAGGATTATAAGATGCTTTGTCAAATGGCATCTAAGAGAGTGCTGTGGAACACACACATCAGCTTTTGAATTTGGTAGGGAGCGCTGGCATGCTGCAGAAAAGCCACTCAGCAGATGGTAAGTGAAAACAACTTCTGTCCCGAACAAGGTGGGATGACTTTAATTCACTGAACTGAATGTAACAAAAAATATTTGTCACTTATCCAGTCTGACTTAATATTTCATAACAACACAGTTTGCATTTTTGGGCAGAATTTGTGCATCTTAACTTTCTTTTTGTGCTTTTTCTTTGGTTTTGGTTAGTTGCATAGAAGACATACAACAGGTTCTTTTTTTCTTTTTTTTTTTTTTTTTTTTTTTTTTTTTTTTTTTGTTTTGTTTTGTTTTGTTTTGTTTGCTTGCTTGCTTATTTTGCAAACAATGGGGATTCATGGGGATTTGAATTACCATGTAAATGTCTGACAACAGACAGGAGGGAGACTATTCTTCCATTTGCTTGATGGAAGTCTTATGCTTGATTTTAATTTATTGTTGTTGTTGTGGTTTTTTTTTTCCTTGCATGATTACTTTTTTTGCATGTTCACTTATATAACCACTGCTCTCAATTTTAGAGGGCTGGTGTTTTTCATTTGTGTATAAGTGCTTGAATGAAATGTAAAAGTTTGGAAACTTAGGTATAGGTCTCCTACTCTTCTAGAAATACACTGTCATTCCACTATGAAAAGGTAATGAGAAATCTTAGAAGGGCAAATTGTGGGGGACCACATCTGCATGCTTTAGGACAGCTGGTAACAGGAGATGTGAAATTTTATTAGTGACTCTCTGTACTTCTCTTTGAAACTTGACCCTATATAGCCCTTGTGCAAAAATGTGTTAAAAGCCAGAAGTCATCAGCCAATTCCACTTAAACTCCCTTGAAAAATTGGAACCTATATTTTTAGAATAAGGGGTCCCAACTTTTTCATTGTGTGGAAAATACTTCCAAATAGCACTTAAATTTCCCTACACCTACATAGTTTATTTTTTAAAATTTGAAATATTGAATCATGAATATCTGGGATGAAAATCAAGCACCTGGCAGTGGTAGGTGCTTAATTTCTATACATTTCTTAAAGATTACATTCTGGTATGAAGAAAAAACTTGGAAAGGGAGAAATTTTTCCTGTCTGGAACACCAGCTCTCTCAGGCACAGCAGAACAGCTGTTATGAGACTCTGCTGGAGGTGCTGAGTGGGCTGTGGTGCCATGCAGTAACCTATAAGAAGGGAAACATGTTGTGAATAAAAATCAATATAAATGTCCATCATGATGAATTAAGGTTTGTTTGCAGACCACATGGGAATGTTTATTTATATATATTTTAATACATATATATATATAAACACTTGCATATGGAGAGGCATGTTCAATGCAGAAGGGAATATGAAGAACAAGAATTGTACAAAGGCCTTTAAGTTATTAATACGGAAATATGATTGAGAACTATAAAGTGTTTAGATTATTCAGTTAAAGGAAGTAGTCATAAAATCATAAGATGGTTTGATTGGGAGGGACCTTTAAAGATCCTCTGGTTCAACACCTTTGCAATAAGCAAGGAAATTTTTCACTTAGATCAGGTTGCTCTAAGCCACATCCAGCTTGACCTTCACAACTTCCAAGAATGGGGCATGCACAGTTTCACAGGGCAACCACCATCTTCATAAGGAATTTCTTCCTTATATCTCCCCTCTTTTAGTTTAAAATTCGTGCCCTTGTTCAGTCACTACAGACCTTTGTAAAGAGTCTTGCTTCATCTTTCTTACACACCCTCTACTTATTCAAGTTCTGTAATAACATCTCCCTGGTGTCTTCTCTTCTCCAGGCTGAACAGTCCCACTCTCTGAATCTGTAGTCATAGGAGAGGCACTCCAGCCCTCTGACCATTTCTGTGATCCTCCTCTGGACCCACTCTACCAGGTGGATCTCTAGTCTTTCTAGTGGATCTCAAAGCTGCAAGCAGTATTCCAGGTGGACTCACATCAGAGCAGAGAAGAGGGGAAGAATCACCTCCCTCAAACTTTAGCCATGCTTTTTTTATGCAGCCCAGGACACACTTGAATTTCTGGATTATGAGTACGCATTGCTGGCTCATATCCAATTTCTTGCAGAAGTTAAGGTAGAGAATGTGGTATCAGTTGTTCTTTCCTTTCCCAGAAATGCAGTCACTTCAGTAGCTGGAGTGAATTCCTGTTACTAACCAGCAACTCATTACTTGGGAATAATAATAATATAGTAGTGCGGACTATAGGTATTAATATAATATGAACAAGACGAAAATTCAGTCTAAATTTTAGCAGACTATCTTTGATGCAAATAGCATTAAGAGTATAAAGTTTGTAAATTGGTATTTCAGTGAGAAATTATGATCTGTGAAGTTTATGGTGGCTTCCCTTTTTTATTCAAAAACTAGAAAAAGTGATCTGCCTTGCAGATTCTCTATCTTATAAGCACAGATCTTAAGAGTAATTTCAAATCCCAAGTATATTGACCATATTTTCAACTGCTGAAAACTGACATGGCTCTGCCTTCAGTGAAATGATGTTCAATTAGAAGAGCAAAAAATGTTACCCTTTAGTCTGGAGTAACCTTTAGCACATATGCGTCACTGCACTTTTGGGCCTTTGTTTACAGTTACAGTTTGTAACCAAGAGAATCAATGGAATAATCATGCTTTATTTATACTTAGTTAGTTATCCTAGTATTTTTCCATGAGATAAATCATCTATGGAGACACAGAAAGTAGTGCAAAGTAGTGTTGAATGAAATAAGTGAAACATGAGATGTTTTGGCAGCAGATCAAGTCAGTTTTCAGGTGTCGTAAGGAATGATTGTTTCTCTGTGTACTACAGCTTCTTTTAAGTTTTAGTAAATAATAAATACAGATATAGTAGTTGATGAAATATTTTTAATTCATAGTGGTTGGGGTTTTTTTTGTTTTTGGGTTTTTTGTTGGGGTTTTTTTTTTTTTTTTTTTTTTTTTTTTTGTTAAAACACTTTTTGAATTGGAGAGTAAAGACTGGTTGTGCAAACTCGTAAAAGTGACTCAAAGTTATAGATAAGTCTGCCTGGGATTATATCTTGGAGTCTTAATAATTTCCAAGCTCTCATCTTGTCATACATGTTCATTTAAATTATTGAAAGAGAAGATTTTCGTAAGATGAACCTTTTTCTCTGAAAACATAATTTTTTTTTTTCTTGCTGAAATGGTAGCTTATTCCATCTCTTTGATTCTGTTTTAGAAAGGTATTTTATTTAGAAGCACTAACAGGTGTTCTTAAAGTCTGATTCTATTTCTTCCTAGCTCCTCAATGATGTTTGCTTTGTCTACAACTGCAATGAGAAGTTACTTAAAAATAAAATGGAAAATAACCTTAGGTGGTAGATATATACTTGTTATTCTGACTACATGTTAATTTTCCTCTGATATGTGGTGTAAAGGTTGATCTCTGGTGTAGAGGCTTTACTTCTGGGGGAAAGAAAGGTGAAGAAAAAAAGAGGTTACATGAAAATGGGAGAGTCTGTTATAAAAGTAAATAGATATCTTGATCTTTTTATCCAGGTTTCTAGAATGTTGTGCTGATATTGATTTGAATTTTGGATTTTTGAATTAAAACCAGCCATTCCTGTAACCTGATGGCTAGATGCCACTATTCTAGCAATGCAGATATATTAGTCATTCACTACATACACTTGATCTGGATAAACCCAAAGTTTAAAAGGGTGGAAAAAACGTGAAAATGTATCAGCTATCCTGAGAGTGAGAGTTTTAGTTTAACTCTAAAAATATGGAAAAACAAGTAGGATTTGGAGCTGGGCTGGAAAATATCTTGTCATGCAAAGTAAATTTAGTGCAGATCTAGATGCTGGGGTGGTTAATCAAAGAACAGATGAACTGAGAGCTTTTGCCCTGCTTGACTCTAGCTCACATGAGCTTCCTCACTCATACACAGTGTTGCATTCTCTAGGTCTTGCCTTCCATTCCTGGCAAAGAGATTGCTGCAGGTCCAGGGAGGTTGGGCTGGAGGTTGTGGTTGCTGCTGTGGGGATGCTCCCAGTTACACAGTTGCAGTCCCTGGTATTAAGGACCAAGGTTCCTGTGCACCACTGGCATTTGTCTCCATGCATCCTTCATCTCCAGGTTTTTCCCCAGCACTGATTAGTTTTGTTGTATCTCCTAGTTCTCCTCTTGTTTTCTAGACAATCTGTTTTTGGGGACACCTCCATTTTGACTCTTTATGGAACCTCAGGTCCCTGGTTTTTGACTAGAAAGCCTGTGTGCAGAAGCACAATCCGTGATGAGCTTTCTAATCTGTGGTTGTGTCTCATCTCTTTTTTTGTGAGTTGGTGAATTTCAGGATGTTCTGCTTTTGTGTAGATGTTATCAAAATACAGAATCACCCCATAATGGTTGCAAGTAGCAGATAGGATTTGGCTTGACAGTTTAGAAACTGTGTTTTGGGTATTCATTTCCTCCTTATAGACCCCCATTTATGTGCCCTTGTGTTTACATTCACAGCTTAAGCTATATATTTCCTATAATTGTGGAAAATTGAGTCTTGTGATGGACTGTGAGTTCAAAACTGCCTGTTTGGTTTTGTCTTGAGACCAGGGCTGAAATGGAGATAATGGGTGATTGCCTTATTTTGAATATGCAAATATTCACTGCTCTTTACTCAAGAGAGTAAGACTTGTGACAGGCCATTACTCATTCCTGTAATGATTTTTTTCAACTATAGGTACAGAACCTTGTTTTAGAGCTGGTTTCAGCAGCATAAAGTTTACTGTGGTTTCTCAAGTGCACAGAATTGTTTTCTAAATTAAGCTATTTTTGCATTCCTTGAGAGTAAAACTTAGCTTTCAGAAAAATATGCAATAAATTGCAAGTGAGGTGAGTTTGTTATTTTTTAGCAGAATGATTTTTCTTGTTAGGCATCAGCTATACTATAGGTCAATGTAAAAGTCTGTCTGAAACTTAAAGGACTTCAAGCAGAGCTGGTTACATTTTTGCTTTGAAGCCAGATTTACTGGTACAAAGTACTATAAATTTCTTTTCTTAAAATATCTGGTTTTGCTTTCAAACATCTTGAGGTTGGTATTCAACAGCTGTGAATTTCCAGGTAATTAGCATAACTCTCTCAGCAGGAAAATTGTCCTTCCTGACAAAGATGTCACTGTCAGTGATATTTTCTCTTTGACTCACATCTGCTACAACTGCTGTGTTTTTATTCTGATAGGTCAAACAGGTGGATATCAAACAAAAGCTCTATCTCCCAAGGTGGTATCAGAAGTGATTCTATGAGAAAGTGAAATTGCTAGCATTTTCTTGTTTGTTTAATTTCTTTTTCTGGGTATTGTGTGAAGAACTCAGAGAGCCACATTCTCCAGACATAACATTTTTATAAAAATTAGGGCTTCAAAAGTATTTTTTTCATAACATGTCTAATGTATTCAAGGTCCATGAAAGAGTTAGGAAAATGCATACTCCTTTCCTCTGTGAATTAACTGAGTAAAATCGGAACTGTTGACCATTTGTACAAAAAACACAGAACTTCTTGCTATCCTGTTATGGATTTGAAGTTGTCAGTCTCTGGATTCTGATACACATTCTCTATGTGAATTTATCTGGGCAGATGGTGATCAAATTTCCATTACTTTCTTGTAGAGATCTCCCATTAGAATTCTAGTGAAGGTAAGTTTGGTGATGAGCACCTAAAGAGATGTGCTCGGTCTGTCAGACTGTTAGGATATGAGAATTTTAATTAAAGACTGTGAAGAAGGGATCTAAATGTCAAAGGTCCTACATCCTCCAGAAGCTATTTCTGCCTTGAGGTGTTTGAGAAACGAGACACTTATAAATGCTGTTAAGTTGTTGCTAGTACTCTGGCTGCAGGTAGAAGAGAACAACAGGAGTTTATAAGAACCTCAAAATCTCAGGAGGCAAAGTGTGGATGCTAAATTGGTAGGAGGTAGCAGTAGACTACATTAGAGAAGTTTAAAAATTCCACATTAAAGAAATAATTTCCATTTCACTTTCATCCCATTTGTCAAAGTCTATTTCAATAATTTTTTTTTTTTAAATTTCATTTTAAAATTAACCTAAATCTCTATGTAAGGCTTTCAATTGCAATTGGGACCACTTGAAAATTAGAGAATTAGAAACAGAAGGAAAGCTTTGTGAGAAAACCAAGACATTCTAAGTGCTTCTTGAAGATGGAATAGCTTCTTAGGCACATATATCATTAGGAAGGTTTTTTAATGGTTAAGGAAAAATAGTATTTTATTTAGAATATTCTAGTCAGTCCTGCAGTTGTTTTTCTACATACTTCTTTCCTCTGCCAAAAAAAAAAAAAAAAAAAAAAAAAAAAAAAAAAAAAAAAAAAAATCACCAAAACCCACAGAAAAATCCAAGCCTCACAGTGAAAATGCACTGTATATACTCTGAAGGCAATATTGAAACCAAATAATTTTGGCTATTTTTCTCCTAAAATTAAGCCTGCTATTTCCTAGAACATATAGTAGTTAAAAGTGTAGCTATTGATCATGCTTCATTATTTTTAATGTCAGTATCTGGCTGCCTAATTCAGTATCTGAATGAGACGTAAGCCTTGAATTTAACCTTGTAATCTTAATATATTGGGTCATTAGTCCCTCAGGAGACTTGTTCCGTACTCCTTCTCAAGCAAAGTCATCCAGAGCCTGTTGCCCAGGATGGTATCCAGACAGTTTTGAATATCTCCAGGGATGGAGAGTCCACAACCTCCCTGGGCAACCTGTGCCAGTGCTCAGTCCTCCTCACAATGAGAGAGTTATTTGTGATGTTCAATTTGTGTTTCAGTTTGTGCCCATTGCCTCTGGTCTTTTCACAAGGCACCACTGAAACCCTGTCTCTGTCCTCTACACATTCTCCCTTCTATCAGGCATATCTATACATCAATAAGAGGATCTCTCAGCCTTTTCACATATGAAAAATGTTCCAGTTGCTTCATCATTTTCATGGTCTTTTACAAGAGTCTCTCCAGTATGCCCCTATCTCTTCTGCAGTGGGGAGCACAAAACTGGGCACAACACTTCAGGAGTGGTCACTGCTCAGCAGAGGGAAAGGGTCACCTCCCTTGACCTGCTGGCAGCAATCCTGCTAATGCAGTCCAGGACAATGTTAGCCTGCCTCAAGGACACGTGGCTTGCTTGTCTTCCTTTTCTTGTGTGCTATGTTTTTTGTCACTCTTTTCCCTGTGTCTTGGTTGGGGAACAGATTATTGTCAGTAATTATTTCAGCCTTAATTGCATGGCAGGTCTCACTGTCAGGTCTTGGACAGCTGTGTTCTTGTTTTCTTTCAGGAGGCTACTAAGGTGCAAAATCCCTCTTAATCAATTTCTTCTAGGCTTGAGAGGACCAACATACTGCTTTGGTTCAAAACAAGAATGTTCCCTTGTAAATAAGACTGTGTAAGGCAAATCAGTATATTTATTTGTCATTATGCTTGTGGTTTATATAGAAAACTTTTTGATTTGGTTGGTTGTTCTTGTGGTTTTTTTTTTTTTTTTGTTTCTTTGTTATGCTTTTTTATTGTTTTTTTTTTTTCTCCTTCTGGAAGTTTCAGATCCTTCTGGTTCTGTTTCTTAATTTGGTGTGTGATTTTATCAATCAGCTCAGATTACTGGAAAAATACTATTTAAATGTGCATTTATTGTTCTCCAAGGAGAACTGTTATGGTGCCTATGGCTATTTCCAGAATGTCATTATTAGGAGTAGAGGTTATTTATTACCATTAACACTAACTGTAGGTAGAGGAGCTGCATGAAGTCTGCAATTTTGCAAGCCTTCCCTTGGGAGGTTTACAGAAATATTAAAAATCAATTCTTTTTACTGTATTTTCAAAAATCACTATTTCAATTCATCCTTATTTTCCAGCTCAGAGAAAACCTTTTTTTTTGTAGAGATGTCTCGTACAAGTAGGCACTGTATGTAAGTCATCCACTATATCTTTATTGGGTGCTTATTATGAACTCTGTGCTTCAAAATTGCTGTGGGTTTAATTTTTAGTGTAAAGAAGTTCTTAAACAGTTACAGATTCACAGTTTAAATTTTACTTGTATGTCTAACTCAGGGAGAATAGGTGAAACGTGCCAGACAAAGGAGCTGGTGCAGCTGTGGGCAAAATATCTGGCTGTCCATAAATGGGAGCATCTGACATCTCTCATTCACAATGGACAGTAAAATCAGCCAGTTCTACATTTAAATCTTAGAGATTTTGCTTATTCCTTTCACTTTCCCTGCACTGTGCTGAAGATACTGGAATTTGTTCAGTTCACTGTTTTGTCCAAGTCTGGATTTTCAGATGACTGATCACATTATTACTTGTTTTTGTCCTTAGGGAAGAGCTGAATGGAAAGGACTGAGGGTTCCACGCTCCTGAATTTTTAAGGGTGGTTCTGATTTACATTTAATTAAACTTTCCAGATACTTGCAGGTACAAATGTGATCTACCTATCAACATAACCAAAAGCAACACTGCTGCATTTTCGAAGTTATTGTTCTGTGACTTAACTGAAGATAAGAAATTTTCAATCATATTTAACTATAACAGGATTTTGCTAGTGCATCTTGAGTCTACTTCTAATTGCAGAATGGTTTGAGCTTGGAAGGAGCCTCTGGAGGCTATCTGATCCAGCTGCCAATTCAGGCAGGGCTACATAGATCTAATTGCCCCAGACTATGTTCAAATGGCTTTTGCAAAGAGGGAGACTCCACAACATCCTTGGGCAACCTGTGCCAGTGCTCAGTCACTCTTACAGTGATAAAGGACTTCCTGATGTTCATTTGGAGCCTTCTCTGTTTCATTTTATGTCCTTTTCCTCTGGTTTTGTTACTTGAGCGCTACCAAAAAGAGCCTCACTTCATCCCCTTTGCACCCTCTCTTTCTGTAGATCTATACATAAATAAACAAACTCATGAACCTTCTCTAGACTAAATAGTTCAGGTATCTCAGATTTTCCTCATGATCCCATCCCTTCATAATTTTCTTGGTTCCTTACAGGAATTGATTCAGTCTGATTATGTGTCTTGCACTGAGGAACTCAGGACTGGACTCAGCCCAGATTTGGGCTTACTAGCAGTGGCAGCACTCTCCTGACACAACCCAGGACACTGTTAGCCTTTCTTGCAGCAAGGGCACATTGCTGGCAAATGATCAACTTGGTGGCCACCAGCACCTCAGCTGCTTTCCAGCTCGCCAGTTGTCAGTGAATACTGGAGGACTGGGGTTGCTCTCCCCAAGTGCAAGACTTGGCACTTCCTTTTTATGAACTTTAGGAGGTTCCTGTCAGTCTATTTTCCCAGCAGCCTATTTTTCCAGCTTGTTGAGGTCTCTGAATTGCTGCACAAACTTCTTATGTAGTGCAGCAAGCTATCTGTTCTGCCCACTTTTGCTTAATCACTCTGGTGGGCTTCCATTTTATTCAGTGTGTGAACTTCTGACCCTCTTAAATGAAGGATCTCTTCTGCTTGTATCAGTTGTAAGACAAAATGTGTAATAAAACATGTGTTTTACTTTCTTGTACTAATATTAAAGTTAACACATGCTTTATTTTTTCCTGTAGACTTAAGAGCTGTGATAAAGAAAAAAATATATTATGAAGAGCTTTTATAAAATGAGCCCCATTGACAGATACTGATTAAATACAAGGCATTTATAATTCTGAATGCTATTAAGCTGATGTCCATTTTCAAAGGGGGAGAAAAATTATAAAATATGAAAACCTGTAGAGCTGTCACTTATGAAGCTGAAACAAAATAATGATTTGCTTGTCAGCAGTATTAAATAATGTAAGTCACCAAAAAAGTAGTCATGTTTGACAGTCACTTCTGTTACTGTTCTCATACTCTAAATTCCCAAATTTGGAAAGAAATATACTCTTCAGTGATTTAATGCATGTAGTGTTGTTCCCTAAAAAAAAAAACTTATTTATTGGCAGCTGTGGATATCAGGAGCTGCTGATCTACAGTAACGAAAGTTTGCTTTAGTCTTCACTCTATTCACACTCTGAAAAGCCTGTTCTTCCATGCAGGAAGCAGATGGATGGTTTTGCACATTTTCCCCTCTATGAAAAAGAAATGAAGATAACTTCGGGCAAAAGGTCAGAAGATTTAGCCATCTATGTCTCCCAGTGAATCAGAAAATATTTGGAAAAAAATGTTGTAGATGAACATGAGGCAAAACTGATGATCTTTTAATTCACACACAAGAGAAAAAACATAGTCTGTTTGCTCTAAAACACAGTTTGTAATGTCTCCCAGTCTCCTTGAAAATGCTTTCAGAAAGAAAACCCTAATGTTGTGTTTGTCAAATCATTGTCCCTAAAATGAACATGTCACCTTTCCCTCATAAGATTCAACTTTTGGGAGGTTGCTGATCCCATGTCTGAGAGTGATAGAGAAGAAAGAAAACAGATTTTCCTTTTGGTATTGAAGTGTGTTGGCTATTGTGATGATGTTCAGAACACGGTATTTGGATTTTTAGTAACTCTTGACTTTTCTTGTCTGAAAAAGAAAGAATGTACAGAAAAAATGGAACTGCAGAAAAAGCCCCACAACATCAGATTCAAGAGTCTTAATACATAGTTGTGTAAGAATAGTATTTTTAATTTATGACTATTTGTAGGATAAACAGAATCTTAATAGATCCAAACAAGCTATACATTGCTGAGCAACTGTTGGGTTTAAAACTCCCAATAGTTCAAAAATTAGTAATAGGATTAGTATTCCTGATCCAAAGAGCAGCTAACAAAGGTCCCCTGAAATTTAATACTCTTCTCATCATTGTGTATTGAAGATTTCAGTTACTGGGGCATCTTTATTTTTATCTAATTTTTGTTGTTCTGATCCTTGAAATAGCACTCTTACACACCTAGACCAGAATGCTTAATGTATGGGGAAAGTAAAGCTGATTTTTTTTTTTCAAGATCAAAGCAAAATACCCTAAATATATGAAAGTTTCTTTGAGTATGAGGAATCTCTTATGATATTGTCAGGCAGCCTAACACAGGAGCATGCCAAGGATGTAATGCCTATATTAAGAACTAGTATCTAACATAAATATATGCAGCTTCTTGCTCTGCAGCCCTCCCCACTGCTTTGTGACCTGGTTTCTACAAGGAGGGGTCACAGTGCACTGGAATGTATCCCACTTTACATGAAACATTCCGTGGAATCACTGCCCTGTGAACAGACCCAGAGCCCAAGAGACATTCAGAGGCCATTGAACTTTAATGCAGTACCCTTGAACAGGATCCTTTCACTGCAGTTTTCTGACAACTTGCATTGAGCCTCTGGTGTTTGTGCACCAGAAAGGTGCCTCAAAGCAAAATTTTTTTTTGGATGCTTGCTCTGCTTATGTGCAAGCAGAGCGTGTGTGAGTGGGTATATTTGTATGCATATATATATTCCCAAGACCCGGCGTTTCAAAGCACATTTGTCTGAATTCCAAGCATTTAAGGAAAACAGTGTAGATATGAAACATGAAAAAATGTTCTCCTGAGTAACCACATTAGAGTAATGCAAAAGCAGTAAGCTTCTAATTCTTAAATAACAGGACTGCCTATAGTCAAAAGAAAACAAGCAATAGCAGCTCTGCTGAACTCAGACAATACCAGATTATGGTGATGTGAGATCAGCTGGCACCAGGATTCTGCTATTAATCATAAGTGGAACTTCTGTTTCCAATAGAATATAAAAAAATTACAAATACAGACTTCCTTAAATATTACTTCTTACTGCTGCAATGTGACTAAGTGTTTTCATGGTGGAATAAGGTGATGTGTCCTGGTTGTATTTTGAAACATTCTCACAAGAAGGTGGGTTACTTGGTTCACAGCTCTCTGACTTGGTCTGCCATCTGTAATCCTCTATCTTTTGCTTTTTAGAGATTCAGTTTTGACCGTATTTTTTTCTAATGTAAGCTCTAAACTCTGTGTTTAGTGGTGGCAGCATGGAGTGATGTTACTTTTAGGCTATAAAAGTTTCAGCAGAAGTATTTAACTGTTTTGCTAACAGAAATCTAATGGATAGCCATGGATTCAGAACGTTAGTGTTCTTGAAAAAAATGCATCACGCATTTCACTATAAAATGTCTTCTGGGGATAAGATAGAAGCAAAGGTTTCTTTTGTTTAACCAGCTTAAGTAAAAGGGGTACAATTGCTCACTTAGGTCCATGGACCCATCAAAATATAGTGAAGGAATAAATTCTTCCTTGAAGAGGTATTTTTTCTATGAGTTGGGACATTTCAGGGAACTCGGTTGCTGATATACAGAGATCTGTATTCCTTTTTTTTCCTGGTTGTTTACCCGATGGCAATACCCTGGTTATGATTTGGATTGATATCAAGACTGTTGTGCCACTGAATATTAGAAATTTTTTAGTTTAACTTGGCCACATGGATGGTTTTCAATATTTTTGGGTAAACACGCTTGCAGAACCAGCACTAACACTTCCAGAAGTGCTAATCTGTCCATGCCCTGAACTGTCTAGAAAGAAGTCTGAGCTAAAGGAAAGTCTGCTATAACAGTGTTCCTCAGTTAAAAAGCACTGCTTTTCACAATCAGCATGGTGGTGATGAGGACACAGCTTCCAGTATGGAAACTACACCCAGTCAATTGAAAGTGGGGGAAGCTTGGACATGAGAGCCCACACAGGTACACACCTTTCTGTTGTAGTATCAGGATTGCCCTCCTGTGGTGAATGTTCAAAAGCTTCCAGTGAATTGTAACTATTGTGGCCACAGCCTATATTTTTCAGGTTGAAAGTTATCTTGCAAATGATGCTTGTTGGGTCCTTGTGCAAGTCAGATGTAATTATGTAGATGAACATTTTCCAGCCATGACTAGTTGCAATGAGCTAGAAGAATAGAGCCATTCAGGACCAGAGATTTCTGGTTGCTTTTCTATTGTGCACAATTGCAATGCCTTACATGCATGTGCATATTTGTGCAACCCTCACATGTAAAATAATAAATGCAAGGACTCAAGTCTGGAGTTCTCAGTTACTGGAAAAAAAGGTTTACTTTATGGAAGAAAGGTGAGTTAGAACAGTCTTATAAGACAACAAAGTTTCTACATGAAATATACCTTGAATTGCTAAAGTGACCAGGTAATAGATATTTTTGAATTATTGGTGCTGGTTTTGGCTGCAATAGAGTTATTTTTCCTCAAAATGGCTGGTGGGGTTATGTTTTGGATTTGTGCTAATCACCTGCTTGATAATACAGAGATGTTTTTGCTATTGCTGAGCAAGTCTTACGTGGATCCAAGGCCTTTTCTGCTTTTTGTACCAACACAAGGATTTTGGGGGTGCATAGGAGATTGGGAGGAGACAAAGCCAGGACAGGTGTTGTTACAAATTGACCAAAGGGATATTCCAGACCATAGGGGATCGTGCTCAGTGTATGAAGTGGGGAGAAGAAGAAGCAATGGGAGGGGATGTTTGGAGTGATGGTGTTGGTCTTCCCAAGTCACAGCTACCTACTCCCTTGGGGATGTCTGAACTCTTGCCTGCCCAAAGGAAGCAGTGAATTAGTTCCTTGTTTTGCTTTGCTTGTGTGTGAGGCTTTTGGTTTCTGTGTTGAACTTTCTTATCTCCATGAATATCCACTAATTTTTCTGCTTTTATCTTTGGATTTTTTCCATGCTCCTAATGATAGAGGACTGAGTGAGTGGCTTTGTGAGGCTTGGTGGCTGGCTGGGGTTAAATCATGACATACTGTTTCTAATTTCTCTTTTTGCTTGAGGGTTGTAGCTTATGATGGAGAGCTTTCAAGGATGTTTATTTCAAAGTTGTGTAGAATCTGCATCCTGGGAGCATGTGGATGGAAAATGAATGAGTTCTGTATCTCCAGCATGGAATAAAAGGTTTAGAATATTAAATTTTATTTTTTGTCCCCAGGGTTTTGTGAGATGTGAGCAGATGGGACTTTGATTTCAAGTGTAAGTCCAATGATAAAAGACTGGAAATCACACCATTAAAAAATTATAAGCAGTAGGTTATAAATTTTTATCACTTCCTATTGTTAATTAACCTTTAAAAGCTGATCATGTAGAGAAACCCTGGGGCTTGGTTTCTGTGGGAACAGTTTTTAGTGGTAATGAGCACCTGAGGATTCTTTTCTCTCCCAGAGTGAACATGACATTTCAATTCTTGCAGATCTGTGCATGATGCCAGCACCTTTCAGTCTTTTAAGCATAGCTAGAAAGTTTGCTATTTTCTGTATCGATGCAGAAAGGGCAGTGATTTTCTTCTGCTTAGGCTGGATGTGATTCCACTCTCACATTCAAGAATTAGTCTCCTGAATAGCACTTATTGCAGAAGTGTTGCTGGGAACCTTTCGCTGACATTTTGCCATCAGCAGGAGTAAAAATGAAAGCCTGTAATGATGACTTCACCTTTACTTACATTTATCCAACTGGATGTGGCTGAATTTTTGTAGCCATTTGAAATTACTCTTTTCTTCCAAACAACTTGAATTGCACCAAAATAGACATTAAAAATAATGGCAAAATAACACTATTTTAGGATCTTGAATGAAGTTGCTTGAGATGTTGCAGAAAGGTTATTGGAGTAGGCCATTGTATATCTAGCATGAGCTAGTTCCTGACAGTGTTTTGCATGAACTTAAATTTTCTTAAAAACTGTCTTCAGATGGTGGAAAACACAGTGAATAAAATGCATGAAAATGATTTTGAAATACATTTCAGTGTAAAGTGTATGCAGTTTAAGAAAGACATATTTGTTTTTCATGTATTTCTGAGCTTAGTATTTAACTAAAAGAGTGTAAGGAAAAGGTTGCAAATACTTTCTCAAGTGAGAGAGACAAAATTCTGTATCATGAAGTTATTGGTGTTTGGAATTTCTTCATTATGATTAAACCAGACATTTTCCTTTCCATGGAAAACCTCAGTCTAGTATAGCTACTGTGCTAAGAATTAGAATTTGATGGTAGGTAAGTTGAGTATCTTCTGAATCGATATGGTTCCTTTGTGTTCTTTCCTTCTCTTTAGATTGGGAGAGTTTTCTGGAATTTCCACAGAGGAAGGAATTTAATAAAAATAATCACTCTATAAGTAAGAACTGGAACAATACTTTTGGCTTCTTATTAGCTCTAACCAATGCTGCACTGTTGCTGGTATTAAAAATGTATTAGTTCCACCTATCTCAGCATGAGATGAGATAGAAATAATGGCCAAGTGGACACTTGTTTTCACTTCCTTCATATTAGAATACTTTGTTGGCTTTGGTTTGCTGTATTTGTATTGATAGATACAGATGGCCAAATAAGTTGTGGAACTGCGAAGGGTCCAAGTCTACCTGGCCTGGACACCTGACCTTTTCACAGATATATGAGCAACATGAGGAAAAGGCCTCCCCCAAGCAAACAATAATCTGCCAGTATATGGCCAGCAGTATATATCCCATGCAAGAGAAATGAATAAAGTATTATCTGACTTGTGGGAAATTCTCATCTTCCATTGTTTGGTTTTCATACCAACACACCAAGAGACTGAAACTTCAGATTTTACAGGGTGGAACTTCTGGCTGTTTGCCTAGAAAAAAAAAATATATATATTTTGACTTACCTCTTGGAAGGTAAGGAAGCAGGAACTGAGGTGACCCCCTCACAGGGAGGATCTCAAGAGATGTGAGGCCACTAGAAATGTAGGACAGAAAAGCCAGACTGAATAGACAGAATACATTTCAGGGAAAAAATGAAAGGCTCTGCTAGTCCAGCTGATCAAAGGTTGTCTCAGCCTCAGTGAGATGCTTCAGAGGAAGCACAAGAAAAAAAACTGTAGAACAGGATTGCATGAGTGTGGAAGGGAATAGTGTCTTTACATGCCATTAATAAAGATTGACAAAAATGCAATCTTAGGTAGTCAAATGTGGTTGTTTATTAGAGGAGGAGGAGGACATTAAAAGGAAGAGGTTTTTTTTCTTCTGCCTATGCAATTTCCTGTCAAGTTTTGCTTAGCAAATCAAAGTCCCCATTAACTGATGTTTGTATGAAGTAGCTCACAAGGTAGAACTTCTTAACAAACAATCCCTGTTCATAGACTTGATAACAGAAAAAAAAGTGACATCCTTAGTTTCTGACTTTGAAAGAATAAAAATAAGACCTGAGAAATAAGGAAGAAAAAAAGAATACAAATATTTTCTAATTCTATTATTAATTTTTTCATGCAAATACTGTAAAATGTTAAATATTCAATTTAATTTTTTTCTAGGTTCTTGCAAGAGTGTGCTTTAAAATAAGACAGTGAAGGGCTTATGTTTTATTTAGTATATATAAATACTGTACCAAGCCTCTGTGTAACTCCCAAACATAATACTGTGGTTTGTATTTGTATAAGTCATAAAAAATGAGATCCATAAAACATCAGAATTTGAAACTGAAAGTATAATTTAGAACTTCATGAATTTATATCCAGAATTTACTTCTGTTCTGTGGTCTGTTGGATCCTAATGGCTAAGGTATTGGAAAACTTTTCAAGTGGGTGAGAACTTTCAAGAAGAAAAAGCCCTGCATTATTGTCATTAGCTATGAAACATATTTTCATTTTATTGGAAGCACATTCTCCTTCTGCAGTTTGGATCTGAGTTTTGCTGTTCTAGTGCTTTATGTTTCTCCTCCCTGTGCCAGTCTTTCTTTCAAAATGCTGAAGCCTAGCTGGAGCTAAAATAATTGAATTATGGTAGTAGCTTCTGAGTAGCAGCCAAAATTCTCTGCAGTCAGAGGAGGCTTTTGATGCACTTGGCTTCTTCACTGTTTCAAAACACCTACTCTTTCTCAACTTTTAAATTAACAGTAACGAAATCTGAACGTGAAGGAGACTGAGAGTTTGGAGAGACTTCTTCTGGAGTCTAAATAAGCATCTCTAATCTTGGCAACTACTTCTCGTTTCTGATAACTTTTTGTAAGAAAGGCTTGAAAAGAGGGAAACCTTGTGGTAAATCACTGAGGAATATCCCTCAAACAGTTTTAGTCTGAAGTAAAAAGCAAAAAAAAAATATATATATATGGCAATGTTGCTGGAGGGTGTAAAGCTCTCTTCTCACTTGACTCCTGTAAGTACTACCCAATGAAAGAATAGGAGAATGTGACTACTGGATGTGCCTTGGGTAGCTGCAATAGGCACAAACAACTGGCAGGGCATTGCTACAACCCAGCCATGCTCTGCAAATGTCATTACTAGTGCCACCAGAGCTGAGCTAATGACAGGGCTAATGATATTGGCAGCAGCCCAGACAAAATTAGTATCTCAAGAATTGCTGCCTTCTGCTCTAATGATCCTGTAATAGTACTCACTTATTTTTAGATTGGTCATCGTACAGCTTTTTCACAGAACATTTTATCAAGCAAGTAAAAAGAAAGAGGAAGTTAAATCCTCTGGCTCTTTCTTACTTTTCTAAGGTTTCTTATGTAGATACTGTACTTTGAAAGCTTTACTTTTCACTGGATGCATACAATGACTTAGGTCTGAAGACAGATAGCTCTGGGAGGCCCTTTTGGTTACAAAGGCAGCTTTTTGTGCACATCTCCTTCAGTGATATATATGTCTGTGCAGCAGCTTATTTGGGATGCTGGCAGGAATGACTCTTTGCATTTGGGAAATTGGATCACAGGATATAGAGGATTTTTTTTTAACTTTTTATAAAACAAAGTATGTGTCTTGCCTCTGGTCTTGTGCTGCTTGCATACTGAATCACTTCCTTCAGATTTCCAAGGAAATTTCTACTTCTAAGTACAAGGCTATTTTCTCAGGTTAAAAAATGCAGAAGATTATAAATTTAATCTGGCAAACTTTTTTGACATCTCTTAAGTGAAAGATGCCAGAAAAGAAACACAGCAGATGACAAACAAAGACTTTTATTCAGAAGCCCTTGAAGACCTGTACTGCTATGACAAACATCATAATTTGTTGATTTTCTGATGTTGGTTTTATGAGGTATTGGTTGATAAACGACAGGGTGCCAATAAAAACACTCATCAGTTTCCCATCTGTATGTCTGTGCACCCATCCATGACTTGCAGAGTATGCATTTTCTCTGCTTAATGTGTTTCTGTGTCAGAATCTTTTTTATACTGTATTTCAGATCCTGCTTAAGAAAGAAGCTGTTGACTGAAGTTGCCTTGTATATGTTACAGGAAAAGGTGATGGTGATGAAGTGATTTGTTTTTTCCCTCATGGTCTATTATATTAATATATCACCTCTAATCATATGGCTGTTCATAGTAGCAGAACATGCTTGCAAATCTACTGCAGTAGGGAGAATTTTGTGGTTCCTCTCTGGCTGCAGGGCTATGCCTAACAGATGTTGGAAATGGTACCTAACTGGCTCACTATTGTGGGCAATACTCTTCCCTTGTCTCTAACTTAGCACAGTCTTGGGTTACACATTTCCTATTACTGAATTGTCTCTTTCAGTTGAGCTTGGGAAATAGGTTAAAAACCAGAAATTCTGCAAGTCTATTATTGCTTCAAGATTGTCTCAGGGTGAGTTTTCTGCATTCTGCCTCAGAAGTGATTAGGTAGCTGGGATTTTTTAAACCTTTTTCTGTTCTAAACTTTAGTGCTTCTATTTTCTCTGGCAGGATTCCCACAGAATCTTCCTGTCTATAGAACAAGATGAAAAGGCTGACCTCCAAAGCTGAGCAAGATAGTTGTATTTGATCCAGTTTGGTGTGTTCTCCTACTCACATCATCTGTGAAACTATTTGTCTCTATTCCTTTTTGCCTGAGTTGGCATATAATTCTGGAAACAGCAGAGGTGAACAACCCAAGGTTCAGCTCCAGGATATCTAGTGCCTGTTTTGGTATGTTTATAAAGCAGTTTTAGTTATGATGGAAGACAATCTCTCCTGCCACCACCTCCTTTTCTCTCCTGCTTCATGCAGAAAGTGAACTACAGGGGGAGGGATTATTTCTAGAAACAAAAAGGAAAAGGAGGAGTTAATTCTCTCATGAATGAGAGAAGGGAAAAATCTCACATTACTTCTCACCTCATGGTGAGAAAGAGGCCTCATGTCTGTCAACTAGTACTTGTCCTGATGGTACAAGGTTTTCTGGTTTTGAGCTTCTTCTCAGTGGTCTTGTTTGATTTTAATTATGAGCCTTTCATTATTTTTAGGTTTAGCTCTTTACATATATCATGATGTTTATTATAAAATAGTTGTGTGTAAAACAGACTTTACTTTCCAAAAATTTTCTTTTTCTATAGCTCAAGGATTCTTTTCTTGGTGTAGTAAGAATTTAAAAATAGTTAGATGATACTATTTGTTTCTTAAACCTTCATCCTGGATGTGCACTTGCTTCATGCTTTGTTTTCATTCAGCTGGCAAACAGAACTGTGTCTAAAATGGTTTTAGTTAAATACCATTTTCCTTCTGGTAAACACCATTTTCCTTCTTTTAATTAGAGGCTGCAGACATCTGAATTTGACTTTTATTTTACTGCCAGCTCTAAGAACATAAACAGCTCCATGGTGAATGTGTTCCTGTAAAGTCTAAAGGGGAGGTCAGGGGAAAAGCCCCAAACCAAAACAGTCCCTCACAAGCTGTGCACTCTTGAGCTAGGTAGCATGTCAAATATCAACATGGCTATCTAAAGTTCAGTAAAATTAGGCTGATTATTTCCTGTTTCATGAATAATTTCATTGTGAACAGCCACTGTTTGTATTTTAGTCCAGAACAGACAATGTGTACATGTAAAAAGCCCAAGTGTAAATGAGCTACAGGTACATAATCTCCTCTGGGGTTTGGCATTATTTAACAGATTAATAGGAAGCAGTTGTAGTGAAACTTACTTTTTCATCCTAGAGTTACACCTAACACTGCCTGTGTTCTGTCTTAGTAATATAGAAATGTCTTCCAACAAAATGTTCAGGTAAATTATCTATACTATAATACTCAGCTAGAATTTCTTGAAATTACATATTCCATTTGTAACTTTCCTGCCAGTACTGCAGATTTGAGGTTTCAGTGGCAGGACCTCTTCCCCTCTCACACAGAAGCTCTGCCAACTGGGGCACCTGAGCATAGATTGCAGCCCTGCTTGGGCAGCGATGGGGGCTGCTCTTAGGCAGCCCTGTGCGATTCAGCAAGCATGAAGGCCCTCATTCTAGGCAAAGAAGCAGTACAGATTCCTGAAGAGATCCTGAAGAGACAGCCAGAACTGGATTTTAGAACTTCGATTGAAAGAACTGGATTTTAGTTGCTTTGTAATATTTCAAGCCAATTTTTAGAATAAATTTCCGTAGCGCTTGGGATTCCTTTCTACTACACCAAAGAGGTTCAGCTCAAGCCAACAGAATTGCAGCAGTGCTGCAAAAGGAACCAGAAGGAACTGAGCTTTGTGCTCATAAATCCATGTTCTGGATTTTAAAGGTTATGTTTGAGTTGTGTAGATCAAGGCAATTCTACTGTAAACTCTGTGCCTTTGGAAGATGATGGTACCATTTAAATCAAATTAATAGGAGAAATATTCTGACATTCAGTTTGAAAGTAATTGAAGATGATCAACCTCTTATTAGGCTGATTATCCTAAAAGCTATAAAATGGGTTTGGATATTGAATAGTTTTGATTGGCTTGCAATAATTTCAGTGACATTAATTGGATCTAACTACCAGTTTTTATTCTTTACAATTTCTTCGTCTAATCAGATTAGTGTAGCAAGGAGAAGGTAATAAAAATAAAAGTTTGTCTTCCTGAATATTTGTATGATTTTAAACACTTGTGTCAGGGAATCTACTGTGTCCGCAAATATGGTGGAAGTCTCCCCTGAACATATCCTAGGATACACAAACTCCAGATAAATTTTGTTCTTTAGCTGTTAATAAAATAGTTTATAAGAAAGATTACAAAAGGGTAGAAGACAATAGAAATCAAATGACCTAAAAATCAAGATGACTCACAGTTTTCACTCTTCTCTTGTAAATAAGCAAGCATGGTAAATGTGCTCAGGTTTTTTCTCAGAATATTTACCTTGCATTTCTGTCTGTTTTATGTGAATGACTTATAAGACTTTTCAATAATGACATCTTTCATCCCCATTTCAATGGAAATGGAAAAGATGTGTTCTGTGTTACATTAGGAAAGGAAGAGAATAATTACAACTGATTAGAGTAAGGCTTAAGGGGTTCTGGAGATTCAATTAGCCAATGATCCTGCGGTCATCTGGCTTTAGGAGCAGGCCCCTCTGTCAAGGAGAGTATTGGTGCACCTCCTCACAGTAAAGAAATGTGAAGCAAGTGCCAAGAGAGTCATCCGTACTGTATTTTATTCAAGATGCATAAAACTGAGGATGGTGAAACTATAGCCATATAGCCAAAGACATAAACATGGTGTTTGGTTCTCCCCAGAACATCCAAACAATTGATGTTCATTAAATGAGCCCTGAATAAAAGAGGTTGTTTCATTCTTAACCACTTGGTTTTTACAGTGGCTATTCAACTGTACGGATGCATTCAACTGTTCTACAGCACTGAAAGTTCAAAATATCTCTGCCCAAGTGAGACAGTAGCAGCTTAAATTGTCTGGTAAACAGTTTAAACAAATCTCTGAAAGACTTCTGTTTTGAAGTTTCACTGTTTCTAATTTTTGTTTAAGTATCCATGGAAGTGTTATGGGGGAAGCTCTGAGAATTTTTACTCTTTTAATCATGGTGAAGGTAAAAGTACAATGAGAGGTATATTTTATTTGTATATATGAGCTGTTTCAGTATTACAGCCTCTTTATTATCCAGGTCCATTAAATGCTCTTTTCCCAATGGCAATAAGCAGACTTTCCAATAAACCTGTGTAACCTAGTTTACTTCGTAGTTCCAAGTGTGATGCTGAGATCTCATGAGGAGAGATGTGCCACTTCCTTGCTATTTTGGGAGGCAGTAACTGGAGCATTTACCAGTTTGCAATACAAACATGTAACATTTATGCTCCTCTTTAAAATTGTTCCCTTATCCATATTAACAGTGTGGGTGGCCTACTTAGATGGGGGTTTGCCTTTGATTCGCTGGTCTTAATTAATCTTCTTCCAGTCTAATGCTTTACTCTTTTTATCTGTTACGCTTGCTTTTAATTTTATTTCTTAGGAAATGCACTTAAATTGCATAGTCTGTTGTATGTCTCTGATTGTGTGGGGAATCAAAGGAAGAACAGAGAAAGACCGTGTCAGTGAAAAACTAGCATTCATAGGTCCCAAAGGATTACTAGGATTTATGACTACTTCCATTAGCACTAGAGTAAGTACTAAATATTGAGCAGTCAAGTAAATGAGAATACTGTGACTTATCTAGGATGATTCATTGTTTGACTATAGTCTTGAACTATTTTTTCTGAAGATAAGTAAAAAATTTTCTCAACCTTCACACAGTAGCTTTGCACATGTGTAAACAGAGGGTAATCAGATGTATGGCACTGAGTATGGAACAAAAGCATGGGCAGTTTTGAGTGCTAGTCTCAAAATGTTCTGGTATGTTATACCTCATGGTATAGGTTGTTATAAATAGGACTGTGGAAGAAACTTACTTGTCCAGCTTTCTGGAGCTGCAAAATTATTTCAATTCATGGATAGATCATTCACAGAGAGGTATTATAAGTCTACCAAATGAACTGGTAAGACTGTGAAACTGAGTACAAAAGGGACAATTGATAAAGTTTATATTAGTCCTTTAGTAGTCTGATGTGAAGTTACTTTCCCTTGAGGCTTTTCTGTGCATTCAAATTTGGGCATATCATATGTTGACCTAGTCAGAATACTGCATAGTCTTGCTAGTAGCAACTATTTTCCATTTGAACATAATGTATGGGTCAGAGCCAAGAACACAGAACCAAAATGTAACTAGTGATCAGTCATTCACACTACAGAAATACAGAACTTCTCTTGCTTAATCATGTTATTTTACTAAGTATTCTGAAAATTGGGTTTTTTAGCCCCACAACATTGGTGCAAATCAACACTGTCAGGAGAGCTGGATTCTAGATATGGGATCAGTTTTTCTGCCCCCAGTTTAGAAACCTTTGTAAGGCTTTGTTTGGAATTTATCCAAGCAAATTTAAGCTGCCTAGAAGCTGGGTGTTCTGTGTAGCTTGCTGAGTGACAAATAGTTCCCCAGGAGCCAAGGGGATGAATCAATGGGGATGGATCTATACTTTTCTATTGATTGCTCAGGCTAGATGCTAGATTCCAGGCACCTAACTGCTAGGTGATTCGACTTGGCTAAGGTGGGTGGCACCATATTTAATTATTTTCATTTGTTTTTTAAGAATATTACTTTAGTTGCTCTGGAGAAATAATTTTCAGAAACTGAGTTGCTGGTGACTATTTTTTGCTGCTAGTTAAGAAATATATTGCATATGCACTCTGTCCTGTTAGTTTCTATTGCTGTTAGACTGAGCTTGCCTATTATCTTTCTGGAGATGTTGAAAGGAAGGACAGAAAAAGTACTAGAGGTAAAATATGATGGAATTTTAAAAGATGTTTGGCAGTCTAAAGCCTGTGTGCATTTTGGACAATCACATCAGCTGAAAGTATATGCTGTTTTTCTCTGACCTTACGCTTTGACTGTCTCCATCTTGCCCTTCATGTGGGAGCAGACTATGGTTCTTTTCTTCAGTCTGTGCATCAGCTCTTTTCCTCAGGGAACAAAAATAATGGATGGGCTGAAATTTTTAAGGCATGGGAAAAAATTATGTTAAAATATGGCTATTGAATAGGAAACTTTGAGATAAGCTTGCTATTTTCCATTTGAAATCTCCATCTCTTTTTTTTTTTTTTTTTCCCAGCTGTGAGAAAATGTTGGCAGGTAAACAAGGCTTTGCTCCTTTTAGCACTGAGATACACACAAGAGTTACAAGCTAGTATTCAGCCAAACCAGATATACATCTGTTCAAAGATATGGCATAAAGATAATGAGCTGCAGTGGTCTTGTAATTATAGTTCATAACACGGTTTCTGTTTTCCTCCAGAGCAATCACTTTTGCATCACACAGCAGTCAGCAGATAATCTCTTCACTGACACTCATATCCAAGAGATTCTTATTGTACTGCTGACTTGCGATAACAGCCTCCTTGGGAATATTGTTTGGGTTATTTTCATTCTTGTTTTTATTTTTTAACACATGGCCAGAAAATACCAAATCTTCTCAAAACAGACTCATAGTAAACTCACATCTCATAGATGTGAGGTCACTTCAAAAAACTGATACAAAGTTTTAGGGTTCTTAGACTTCCAAGCAGAAGCATCTTCAGGGGGGTGCAAATTAAATGGATATAAGAGGCAAAACAGTAAGTCAAGGAGAGGAATTGGTAGGTAAGTGGAATACCACTTGAGTATACTTTGGCAAGGATGGGGGGAAGATAAGAAGTGAAGAGCTGATCTAGTTATGCACAAATACATCAGAACTAAGACAAAAATGCAACATGTTATACCCTGTAGCCAGACTTTTAAATAGGTTGGATGCCCTCCAGTAATTTAAATGAATCTTTAGCATGACTCATGACCAGGCTGAGCTTTGCCAGTTTCACTGCAGGGAATTCCTTCTATGTGAAGGTGACACTTTGTGGCCTGTATATTTTTTGATGTTCTGTGTCTCCGTGACAAGTAATAATTTTAATAGAAAGACCACTACCATTTTAATATCAATTGTTATGTTTTATGTAACACTATAGCAATAAGAAAAATGATTATGGGATAAAATTAAAAAGTACAGAATTTGTAAAGTTTTTCTTTTGTTATTTTGTTACTTGCTAGATCAATATTCAGGGGAAAACGTGAAATGTGAGCTTCTACTGTTCAGAATAAAATTTCCCAATTACAATTATTCCAGTTATTGCTATGATTTATTCTTTTTGTGAGCTTTTTTTGGTCCTGAATTAACTTATGAGAATTTTGATAAAGGAATGATGACTCTGTTTTTATTCCACTGTGTATTATATATCAATCTAGAATCTCATGTCTTGTAATGCTGTAAAAACAAACAGTTGGTTGGTTTTGGACCAACTCTGAGAAAAACTTTGAATCACTCTATTCAGCTTGAAAAAATTTAAAAAAAAAAAAAAGCCTAGAAAAAAATAAGATTGTCTAAATCATTAAAATGTAAACACACCTCCCAATCAAACCAAAACAAAACCTATATAGTTCCCTGAATGTATTGCTTTTTTTTAATTTTTTGATATTCTTAATATATTCTACTTATCAGGCTGAATTATGTTTTGTCTGGTTATACAATGCATGGCCAGAAACAAACTTCTCAATCTCAAATATCATTTGGCTTGCAGAGTGAAGGCACAGTTACAATGGCCTTATCTTCTGGTCAAGAAGAGTGTAGGTCTATCTGAAACAGGCATCAAACCCTGAAGCAGGCTTAACTTCAAAAAGTTAAATACTGTAGTTTTAATTTATTTATCATTTATTTATTTATCATTTATTTATACATATAGTTTAGGACTTGTGTCATTCCCTTACTTCTGGTATTGCTAAAATGGAAGCACTATTGGTTGATATGTATGCCAGGTCAGAAGTCCTGTGACCTAAGCCAGTGGGAAAGACTGGCTAAAATCCCCCACCAATACTACATACCATGTCCTTTTCCTTACTTTGTAAGTTTTTCAAATAGCAACATCAATGCTTTGTTAGTGGGGACTACAATACCTTCATTTAGTTTGGACAATGGCTAATTTCCCAAACAGCACAAAAATATATCCAGAGTGAGTTAACCTATGTTTCTGAAACCACACCCCTTGTAGACAGACTTAAGTTTGCAGGTGGCCAGATTTGGGCAGGTCATCTGGAGCCATCCCTTACTTTTGATAAGGAATATTGTTACTCTATTACCACAATATTTTGATTGAGCCAATCAACACTCTTGAGAAGGAATTTATTCAGTCAAACAAAACATCACTGACGTGGTTACACAATTTCTATCCTTGAAGTGGTTGCCAATGACAACAGGGTTTGCAGCCAGGATGTGTGCCGTATCTGCAAAATACTTTAAAGTCAATTAAAGATTTAAAAATGAGGGCCTTCTTGGTCTGTGGTTACCCCAGTTGGTTCATTTCCATAGGTCAGTGTGCTTGGCTGTCAGGTTTTCATTCTGTTCATTCAAGTAGCTTTGACTTGTTTGATTTTACATCACAATTTGTTCTCTGTAGAATTATGCTTTGTCATCATTCAGAAATTGATGTTAGCATTAACTTTTGTGAGCTTCCTAACTTTCATTCTTTAAAAAACAACTATTGTTTAAAATTTTTGCCATTTTTCTATAGCTGTACATTAATTTCTACTTGCTGTTTAGAGCTTCTAGAAATAAGTAGAGTCTCTTATCTATAAGTTTGTATCTGCTTTTGTGGTTACCTGAACTTCTTTTTTGTTACAATGGGATCTAAATCGGTTTGACATGCATACATCACACTTACACCTATGAAGTGCTAAGGTGTATTCATAAGTCACAGTAATATCCAACAGGTGGAAAGGACAAGTTATAAAGAAATACTGAGACTGAATTCCTGCTTAATAAGTCCATAATTAAAGTCCCACTGTCTTCCTTTGGGGTATTAATTTTTAATATGCTGTTAAAAATATATTCTAGTTACTCATAAAAATATTTATGGTATATTCATCTCTATTTTCAATCAGGCTTAACAGTAAGCATCTGTTTCTGACACAAGCTGTTCAGAAGTTGTTTAATATTGCTGAAGAAGGAAAGAAAAATTCCTTTTTAGTTTGAAAGTTATATGGAAAATAACTTAAACCCCTCTTTTTTCAGGCTCTTTTTCTCCCAACTATTTTTTTCTCTTCTTCTTTTTTTTTTTTTTTTTTTTTTTTTTTTTCCCTCTCAGCTCCCTCTTCTTTCGAGATAAAAAGGAGTTTTTCTAGATACTTCAGTTTTCACATAACACAGTGCCTATTAGTTTCTGCTATAGTGACTGACACAGTTAAATAGCACAAAGAGGATCCATGGCAGACCACCTGGCAGTGTCCTTCACTATAAACAACAAAACTGTGTGGGCCACTGAATGGTAGCACAGGAAACATCGTAGCATAGACATTTGCATACCCCAATGCAGTCCAGGTTTGCAGCCTTAGAAAGTGGAGGAAACAAAGTTAACTAATTTACCTTCATATTTAGGAAGTGGCATATACAATATCCTCTTGAAAAAGATGATGCTCAACAGCTTTGGAAATACAGTAATGCATTTAGTTGTCTCAATATGGATTTGTGTACCCAGTTTTTAGGCTCCACGTTTGTAATTATTGGCCTTTGGGATGTGGGAGTCGCAGTTCTTGACTGCTTGGGGGAAGCTGTTCTCGGCATTCTGTTCAAGTTGTCTCTATTTTTCTGCTCAGTTTTCTGTAATATTTTTCTTAAATTTTGAACTGCTCTGTATAAATGCCTTCTATATAACAGATGGCTGCACTTCAGTGGTAGATGAAGTGCTGCCTTATATATCTAATTTGTAACCTTAAATGAACAGAAACTATATTTTAAATTGCTGATTTTCATGAAAGCAGACCAAATCAGCTCACTAACAAACTTTACATAATGGTGTCATGGCTTGAATTAAAATGGAAAGTCCTTAGTTTTGGGAAAAAACCTAAATAGTTTGCCACTTATATTACCATCTGTTGTATAAAGGGTTGGATCTCTTTGTATGCTCTCTCTTCTAAACTTTTGATGTTTAGTGGCTATTTTTCCACCTTATTCAGAAAAAAAATATAACAGCTTTTCCCACTGTTGTGTGAAAAATCACATTATTACACAAATTGTTTAACAGCATAATGTCTGCAGAGAAGTTACCTAATTATTTCCTACTTTTTGAGAGTTGTTGTTCAAAGTAGTTATGGCTCATATAATGATGAAAAATCACAAGAGAGAAAATAGTTCATTTTCTTTCACCTAGGTCTCTATTTTTGGCATCTCAAATAAATTTAGTTTAGCACAGCTTCTGGGTAGGGTGAAATAAGTTGCAACAGTGTGAGACTGCAGAGCACCTGCAGCTATAGGAGTCCTTACTCAATGAAATTATATAAAACTCTGATCTAGTATAACCATATGCTGCTGTTTCAAACACCTCCAAAAATACCAACAAAATTAACTTTATACTGGTGGCGTTTTGCTGGATGGGGATTTGCTGAGTACACTGCTATGAGCACAGATGATATAGAAAGTTGAAGGAGTTATAGGAGTGTTGTACACTCTTGATGGTCAGAAATGCAACATATTTTTGTCTGATGTAGGTCAAATTTATGTTAATGGTCAAATCTGGTGTTTAAGACTGCAGAATTGCTACTTGAAAACCTTGGCAACTTTTTCTATTTAAAATATTAGATGTTTTCTGAAACTGTTATTGCAGGTCAGAGTGCAAATGAAAAAAACATGGTAAATTACTATTAATTTGTTCTGACAGAAAAATACTGACTGCTGGGATTGACAGAAGTGTTATGCATATTCATAATGAAGCATCTTATAATTTACATTGCAGTTTATAGGTGTATGTGCACACATGCAGTGCTGTATTTGTGTAAATACACACAGATATATATATGTACATTTGGTCTTTTCTCCCTCTCAGAAGAAAGGTATTTTTTAAAATAAGTATTCTGATTACTGATTAAAAATATTAATTAGGGGGAGATAGAAATTATTAAATATACTTTTAAAAAGTAAGGTAACATGACTATGCCTTCAAACTGGCAGCTCCTGAGTCATGTGATTAAGTCAACAATGAATTGAATTCAAGGTATGGGATTATAGAAGTTGATGGCAAAAAATGGATCAGAAGAACTCCTCAGATGTCCTCCTGGTGAATTGAAACTTAGATATAAACAGCTGGAGCTAGGTAGAATTTGTTTTAAAGGCTCATTCAGTTACTTCTGGCCTTGCTTGCTTTCTTATTCCATCCTTAAACTTAAGGGATAATGCATTTATCTTGGTTCGAGAAAGAGAAAAGGTTTTGCCTTTTTGACATAAAAGTCACTAGTATTTTGAATAAGGGTTTAGTCACAGTGGGTAGTAATTAAAGAATTTGGAGATCTTCAACTTTTGTAGATCTTAAGATTCTGCAGACTACTGCTTTCTCACTGTAAAGCCTTAAGAACAGTGTCAGAAAGTCTATTTGGGCACAAAATAGATAAGGATAAAAATCTTTATGATCATATTAAACCCCTACCCCCCCAACCCCAAAAATAAACCAAAATCCAAAAAAGCAAACACCCCCTCACACACAGAGACAAAATTTGGACATACTTACAGTCTTTCCTATCGTTTCTTTGTTGGATATGTGCTTAATATGACAGAGAAATGAAATTTTCAACTGCCCCGGGGAAAAATTATGTCTAGGTAACAGTTGTATGTGGAAAACAGAAAAGCAGATGCCTGTAGTAGCCTGATAAGTCACTGGATATGTATGGTTAAACAAAAAAAAAAAGTTATATTCCTTCGTTTATCCTTGAGGAAAGGGTATTACTATTATTGTAGTTGCAGACAAAGGTTATGAAAATACGGCTACCACATAACACTTGTCACTTTAATGGTTTCCTAAGTCTTTGAATAAAACAGTGATGCTTTATAAATGATAACTTGGATCAGGTTTAGCATGGCTACCAAAAGTTCCAAAAGCTTAAAATTCTCTCAGATTTCTCAAATTTCTGCACTGTAGTGTCATCAGAGAGGTTAAGCTGAAATTTTGGGAAGTGAAGGTCAGTCTTAAATGTTTTGTATCTTTTCATAATAGAGCAGGGAATAAAAATGAAAGGATTATCTTGTTTTGACATGGTTTATTGGATGTGTTCCTTATGTTCTCATCGTTTGTGTTTCCTGGCTGGTATGACCTCCCTATGAATGATTTCAAAGGCTAATTTACCAACATATAAATGGAATTCCTTTTTAGTTACAATATATAGTATTCATAAGGCATTTCTAAATGGTACGGTTTGGTGTGTCACACAATTAACTTCTTGAAGACTTTTTTCACAAAATAGCCAAGATGGTCTTCTGAATTGCCATCATACCTTGCATGTGGGACTATTCCAATTTTCTTCTTATCTAATTACTTATCTGTTAGAACACTCTTTTTGGTGGAGGATAGAATATATTCACTATTAATTGCCTATGCTAATGTAAATAAAAGCAGATACAGCTGATAGGCAGGCTTTTTAAAAGTCAAGGACTAATAAAAATTAAGGATAAAAAAAATTATTCTGCTTGGACAAATACTAGCTTTTTACTATTATGTGAGCTCATTAGAATGATGGAAAATACTATTTATATAGGGATAATTCTTTTGCCACAATGAAAACTGACTTCTTGAACTGCTCTAATATTCCATAAACAGCTATTTTAGTGGGATTCTAGGAAAGTATATTTGAATAGGAAAACTTTTTGTAGCCTCATATGGTTCTTAAGTAGATGAGAGGCTCAGTGAAATATAAGAGTAGAAAGTGAACTGTTTTCAAATCATGATGGAAAACAGAAAGGATTTGTTAAGAAAGTTGAGATTCTGATGGTTGTACAATGAATGAAGCAAGGAATTTAGATACAGTGGGGATGTGTAGTCCTTGAAATCATAACAAGACATGATATTAGATCTTAGGCTCTGAGAGATATTGTAAAGAATAATTAGACCAGACTTGAAGAGTATTTGGGTTATTCTAGGAGGTACAAAATATAAGCAGTGCAGTCTTCCCGTGGAAATTGCATCAATGCAGATGCATCACAGAGGGAATAATTCTCTTGGAAGTCTGGTTTTTCTGTCTGTCATATTGTAGGTCTATCACAATGCAGAACCTTAAGCCGGTAGTTTGCTTTAGAGAATATTGAAATTTCACAGAAATCAAAGGATTTTCTGGGTTTTTTTGTTCACAACAGGAATGATGGTTATATCCATATGGAGGAAAGAGTGAAGGAAGTAGGGATCCCAGTGTCCTTTGAGGCTGAGGAGGAGAAAGAGATGGAACAAGGTGTATATAATAGGTCAAGCCTATGTAGGCAAAATGTTTTATATCTGGTTGGTCAGTGGTGGTGGATTTTTTTTTTTTCCCTCTTCTCCCAAAGGTGGTTGAGCCATTTGGCCTACAGGGAGGCAGAAATGTTTTGTAATAAAAATATAATGCATTATTTATATAAATAATTAATGACTAAGTGACATATTTCAGAATTTTATCAAAATGCTTCAGGTTGTTATTGAAATACAAGTCCTGCAGACATGTGCTCATCTCCAGCTGAACATTTTCAGAAACCATTTTGGCAATCAAGGTATCCTTAATCTTCAGTCTTCAGCCAGCAAAACAGAAGGATAGTAGTTAAAAACAGGTTTTAGATTTTTGACAGTGTGTCCTATAAAAGTAAACAATATTTATCCTACAGACTATTTTATAGGCACTATGGGAAATATCGGCACTACAGGAAATATTTGAAACTTCTGTTGTTACTAACTGAAAACTTATTTTTCTAGTGGTATTTTATTCAAATTGCCTCTCTTTTTAAAATGTGTGACCAAGGTTTTCTCCCTTCTATGTGTACTTATTATTCTGCAATATCTGAAGTAAGAAAGGTGCCATTTATTCCTACATATAGACTGAAAGTAGTGTTGAAATAATTGAAATTATCTCTGTAGGTATTTTTTCCCCCCTCAAATGCCTTATGGTAAATTTGCCAATTTACTGAATTACCAACATATACTATGCTACCTTATGAAGACTTTGACTGCCTGAGGGTTTTTTTAATATGATTAATGGTGCCTTTCTTTCCTTTTTCTTGTAGAAACAGTAAAATAGATGCTCTTTCTGGGTATTTGATGCTCTTTTCTGTGTTCAGAAACAAACAAGAAAAAAGGAGAAAATTTCTCTTGCTCTGATTATTTTGTAGTCTTAATATAGCAGAGATAGAACTTAAACATTAAAACTTTTTTCCCACCTCACTAGATATGATTGATTCAGTATTTAATTTTTTAAGTATTGGAAAATAAGTGAATAACTCTGTGAAAAGGATTGCACTGACTTTTTCTTTTAGATGTCATGCATTTATCGTTACTTCTTAAAAAACATTCTTCTTAAATGAGTTTTGCTTATAGTATAGCAGTGCCAAAGCAAGCAGCAGCTGGCTAAGTCTCAAAAAAATGTATTTCATCTTTATAGCTCTCATCTTCTCATGCATCAGTAGAAAAGTCTGAAAGGATGTAAAACTGCACCAGGCAAAATAATGGGCCTTGCATTGATTATCATGATTTGATAATCAAAGAACTGGTTGTCTGAAGACAAGTGGCACATGATCTGTGATAGGGCAATTTCAATTATCCATGCTATTGAAGGAGGCATATTACCATGTCTGCTGCTGCTTGTACAGTGTCAATTCTCTGCTTCTGACTTTGTTCCTTAGAAGTAACTTTGAAGATGAAAGTCAATTTGTAGCATACAAAATTGAAATCGTGTGAAACTGGGGGGTTACGCTCATGCAAAAAAACCCCACAAAAATCTTTGAGATATCTTTGAGGACTTTGAAATGACAGCTCATCATAACAGGGTGTCTCAGAAACCCATGCACAGTAAGCCAGCGGACTGGATAATTTACTCAGATTGTGCTGTAGCCCAGTACTTAAAGCAGAGCACGGTGATGAGTGGGTGGGTGTCCCCAGGACCACAATCTCTGCAAGCTGTGCAGACCATCTGAGAAGTAACTCCATACTCTATCCTCAACAGCCAAGCTGCTGATCCTGAAAGTATTTAGAATTAGGTGTAAACTGACAGGCATAAATTAGATGAGACCTTTTAAATCTGTAAGAGTAAAGACCTCTTTGAACTTGTCAATGTATTAAGGGAACCTAGCAGAATGATCAGTTCAGGACAAGGTGCAGCTACCCACCTCTCAGCAGCCTTATTCTCTTCTCCTCTTCACTCTGTTAAAACAGTGTATGAGAAGAAGGAAGCCAGAACATGTTTTGAGAGGTCTCTGAGTCTAGGTAAGCAAGGGACATGATGGAAAAATCACGTTATGGATAAAAAATTCTATTCCATCAAGTTTTTCCTATCCATCTGTTCTCATATAATAATGTCACAGCTGAAGTATTGCATTTGAATGATTCTTGAAATTGAAGCAGTTGTCACTTTTTTTGTGTGGTTTTCCTTCTCTGTTTCATTATGTGTAATTTCTTGCTCTTACCCTGTCTTTAACAGCCCAACCTCTTAACCTTCCAGTGAATACTCCTTCAGGCATCCTTGCTTCTTCCCTTTGCTTTTCTTCTCCTGCTAGGATGTGTTTCATTTCTGGCTTTTGTGAGAGTCTCAGTGGTCTGTGCCAAGAGTTTAAAATAACAAATTTGATTAAATTAAAAAGATGTGTTTTCAGCTCTTTGGAAAACAGATTGTCTTTTGTGCACAGCTGCCATCCTGTTTGGATCTTCTAACTGCTACAGACTAACAAATATTCATAGCAAATATTGCACAATAGATGAGACATAAGATGTTATGATAGGTTTTCTTGGCTTAGATTTAAAGGTAAGGATTTTATATTGTCTGGAAAATCTTAGAGAAAACAGTGGGGTATTAAGGGATCTCATTTTAGTAAAAATGAATGTGTCTTTTCAGGTAAATCAATAGACCAGAAAGTAACCCAAAGTTTCCTTAAGGATCTAAACAAAAGAACTATCTCAGTTCCATACAATGACAAGGATGGAGAAAAAGAAAAAAATCATGTATTACTACCTTAAATGAAAGAGCCAATAAAAATGCTTAGGTACTAGAAGTTCCTTTGAAAGAATGGAAATATTGCAATTCAGTAGGAAAATAGTATTTTATAATCAAGCAGGTCATATAAGTTTAGATGCCTGTAAGCCTGATTAAACTTTAACCTTGCAGCCAGATCTTTTGGATTTTTTTTTTAAATTTGAATGAAATTATTAAAGGAATTTATGAAGAAGTCCATCTCTAAAAACAGCTTTTCTACTACAGGCTTGGTATTTATTTTTTTTTTAATTTTAGTGAAGATCATCAGTAAGAGAGGAATTTCAGGAAGTAAACACCTAGAGAGAAAACATCAGACATTCCAGAATTCTTCTAGTTGGAATGGAAAGCATTTATTAAAAAAAAGAGGAAGAAACAGAAAAGAGATTGGTGATTTGCACATGAGATTAGGAATATCCACAATATATCAGGAATATAATTTCCCCTTTGTTTTAAAAAAGCACAAAATACAAAATTATTTTAAAAATGTTAGGCAGTGGTAAAAATAAATAAATCGCAGATGATTCAAATTATGCAAATTCCATGAACAATAATCACTAAAAACGACACTTTTATGTACATGTTCTGCTTTGCTTGGAACAACTTCTCTCTTTGCTCAATTTATGAAGGGGGTTTATTATTTTAGGACTTGTTAAGGGCTGATCTTTCACCGAATGTTATGGAGAAAAAGGTATTCGTACAGTCATGTATTTTTCTCATTTTTATTAGTATGATCATGTTCTTCTGTTTTGATCTGTTTCATCCTTATGATGAGCTGGAAGTATTGTTAGAAATGTTTGATTTCAGACCAGCTAAAATTAATAAAGAGCATATAGAAACTGCAATTTTGTAGAGATTTCTGGGGAAATGAAGCTTTTCTGGATATTAATAGAAGGGAAGTGTTTTAGCACTTCACAGTAGCTGGTAATTACCTTTTCAAGAGCTGTGATTTTCTCTGTTTGAATCCTAGCTTTTCTTTGGCATAAGGCCTCTTGGCCATCACACTAGTTCCTATTCTCATACAGAAATGTTTAATTGACTTAAATTTGGAGAAGCATTTGGAATAATTTTCTACAAATTGCACAAACATCTGGAACGGTTTTAATAGGTGGAGCTGGTTCATGAACTTGGTTGTCCTTCTACCCTTACATGTTGTGGACTGCTAGCCAATATAGGCTGTTGGAAATGGCAGGTTTTGGCACATTGATGTCCATTGAAGGAATGTTTTAAATCAATGGAAGAAGGAAGTGAAGAGCATGCTCTTCATGTAATCTGATTTCTTGCTCTTATCCTCTCTTTAACAGTGAAGTGAAATTTATTAATATGTAAATTAAGTTTCAAAATTGTTCAGCTAGGAGAGAGTAACAGTAGACTGGATGACCTCCAGATCCTTTTAAGCTTTTGGTTTTCTTCCACTTGGTGATATTACAAAATAAATAAAAGAAGTGTCATAGTATTTAAAAGTGATTGGGTAGCCAGTGAGAAGAAACTTTTACCCTATTAGAGATTCAAGTAGCTGCAGAAGTCCACACACCTGGAACTCCACACATGTCTTAAACCCAAACTACTTTTAAATTTTTTTAAGATCGGTGTTTCATAATTATTCTTTCAAGCTGACCAGTAAATCCATTTGTCTTAACCTTTGGAAAGAACTTATGTCATCAATCCTATCTATTATAGAAGAGGAAAAAGGCAAAAATAATATCAAAATATAATCAAAAAGAAGAACTAGAAATTGGCAGTTTATGAGTTCAGACAGATATGAACTGTTATGTTAACATGTGAGTTGGCATATTAGCATGATGACTGTAAATCTACTTCTCCCAGACTATTAATTCCTGTGATTAACATATTATTCACATAAAAGCAGTACTTTTTTCCTCTAGAAAGATAAAAAGTCTAATTTTTTTTGCCAGAAGGTGTTTTTTGATTGTATGAAAAAAGATGGCAGAAAATTGTTATGCCTTTTATAATTTGAAAACAAAAACGTTTCACTGTCAGGTGCTAATGAGAGCAGCAATGTGTTGGAAATTGGTATATTTTATTGAAACAACAGTGTAATTTTATCATAAATGGATAATGGAGAGAATGCTTTTGATATCCCATCTAAAATATCCATGCATATAATTTAGACAAATTTCATATTTCTGTTTTGGGAAAATGAGACCTTGATTTGCTTTTTTTTAGCAACTACAATGTCTAGCAGCACAAATTCTTTCAAGCTTTTGCAGGGTAAATGCTGAACTGCTACTTATTTCTTGCTTCTACAAAAATGAGTGTGTTTTCATTGCTTATCACATTGTCCTAGTGTTTAATAGAATTTATGCTGACAAATTTGTTTCCTAGTTTTGGAGTTGTCTGACACTTTCTCCCTTGATTCATCAAAATAAATGTAGTTCCATTTCAATTCAGCAATAAAACAGTGTTATGGAGAGCATTCTAACTCAAATAACATTGTAAGTTTTCTCAGTTTTCAAGTATCCCACCCTTTTCAATTCTGTTTACTAGTTTAGAAATGTATTCCTCTCTGAGGTTGGTTATTTGCTTTGAAAGGTTTTTTTGGCTACAGTTCTCATGTCTCTTGGGTCACTACAGATGGAAAGTTAGGGAAATTGTTCTTAAGCAAGGTGTGTTTCTGATGAAATCTGTAATGGTATTTGAAACATGAATATCTGCTTCATTAAGTTAACTGGTCAAGGACTATGGAGTATAAAGGGAATAACCAGGAAAGTGATAAATATACAGACACAATTGTCCACAAACAGATAATAAAAGAGAAAAAACAAGCACTGATGTTTTTCAACTACTAACTGATAAGCCATTAAATAAACTATTCAGATACTGGTGTTTTATAAAGCTGAATTTGGCAAGATGAATCTTAGCTTCATGTCAAAGATCAATAATAAAACCAGTCAATTTATCTGAGCAACTTACCAGAAAAAGTCTAAAGAGTATAGATATGTAAATGGTGGGACAAGGAAGTGCTGTTTGTCTGTGTGGGTGCAGGTCCGTCATTTACTGTGAGGATGAGTGACAGTCGGCTCAGACTGCCCAGGGACTTTGCAGAGCTTCCTTCCTCGCAGATATTTTGGATATATCTGGATATGGTCCTGGATGCAGGTGGCCCTGCTAGAGCAGGGGATTTGGACTCAATGACCTTCAATAGTCTCTTCCAAACTCAGCCACTCACTGATAATTTACTGTGATGAAGCTGCAATTACCAATAACTTTGATAAACAGCATTCTCTCTAGCTTGAGAACACACAGAGTCTGAAGCATGGATGTGTGAATAGTGACCAGCAAATGCCATGTTTGATCTTAACCAAACTCTGTACTGTCTTCAACTTCAGTTATCCAGGCACATTTCAAGTGTCTTGCTTATTCTTCATTCTTGGGAGAAGAAATTAGATTTTTACTTAAATGTATGTATGTTGTTGTGCTTAAAGGTAAGCCCAAAGGAAGGTGCCTTTTCTTTTGCCATGGAAAATAGTGATACTGTGAGCCAAACAGCTTTGCTCTAAAGAAAGTGGCTGTGGTTTCCTATTCTTATTTTCATTCTCTTGAAGGCCTTTTTTCCTTCTTTCACTCGTGGGAACAATTTGGTTCCTTCAGAAATTAGGTTTATGCTGACAGTTACTAAAGGGGTTGCTTTTGACCCCTAACATGTTCCTTTCATTTTAGTTTACATTCTCTCTTGAATTCAGTCTAATTAAAAAGGAGAAATTATTCTGCATCAAAAATAAGTATTAGGATTTCAATATCAAAACATAAAATATTTTCTTTCTAGTTTCAGTTGTTTTTTTAAAAAGAAACCAATTAATTTGGTGTCTTTTTAGTTTATAATGTGTTATACAATATTTCTAGATGCTTTAAGGCGCAATATTTTATATCAGTATTAAGAACGTACAGAAAATAAAGAATTTTTTACAAATTTTCCTTTTTTTTCCCCACATGTCAAATTAAACTCCACTGTTTTCAAAAGAACTTTTCTTAGAGCTGTAATATTCAAGTAGCTAATGAACAAAAATTCCTCTTTAATCATTCATATATTAAAAATCCATTTGTATGCGGATTTTCTTCACCTTTAAATATCAATATATGTAAATTAAATATAAGAGCTCTTCTGAAGTTTTTAAAAATCAGGTAGCTCATATCCATATACAACCCCACCTATCCTTTGACAATGTTAAATTGAGAAAATTTTTAAAAAAGTGAAATTCCATGTGTTTTGCTATATTAATATATTGCTTATGCAAATTTTCTAATGAATGCTACAATTGTAAGATTATAAGCATATATGTTTTTATTCTCTCTTTGAATATGTATCTGGTAATCTTACCAAGAAAACTTACACAAGGTTGGTTCTTCACACCAGCTGAATGCTCAAAGCACTGTTAGGGCTTGTTCCTAGAGCTGCTGACAATGAAATCATAAGCACTGTGACAGCAATTGTTTTTTGCAGTGTGCAGATCTAGGCTACTTACACACTGGAATAAACTACTAGAGAGCAAGGAATATCTCAGTGTCTGTCTGTCTGAGAGTGGCCATCGTGAGTCCTCCTCTCCTGCAGGATGAAAACAAGGCAGGCAATGGCTCTGTTAAGATGAGGGAAAGCCAGAGGCAAAATAATGCATCTTATGAAGAGCTAGGATGTTATTTTCATCTGAGTGCTGTGTTGGCATGGTTACCCAGCTCCTAGGTTAGAGCTGATTGTGCTTGGCGGGCTCAAGGACTAGACAGAAAGGCTATCTACAAATCTCTATTGGATGTGTCCTGTACCTTCAACAGTCACTAAGGCATAAAGGTTGGAGATCTTGACAATATTCAACAGAGAGCTGCTGGAGATGTAGTTTGTGTTTCTTAATCTCAGTCCTAAACAGTGCCAGTTGTATATTTTATTGAAATTGTTAATCTGTGGCTTGCTGGGACTTGTGCTCTATCTCTTGGTTTATTGTAAATGAAAAAAAAAATTAAAAAAGGGGGAATGCTGTTGAAAGAGATTTGGGAAGAAACAAATTGGGAATCCAAGTGTCATGGATCAGCATTTTCTGAAATTCTAAATCATGTTTTAAGCAAGTGTTTAAAAACCAAAACCTACTCTTTTCACTGTCATTCACCTGTATCGATTAGTTCTCCTGGCTCCTACTGTTGCCAGTTGTCAATAGCAGGTATTATTTTCTATTTGGACAGCAGTGGTCTCCTAGCTTGCTTGATTTTTCTAAACAGTGTGATTTAGGAAGGTATATCCTATTTTGCCATAGGAACCTGAAAACATATAGTGGCAGACAATTCAGAAATTGTGTACAAGTTCTCGGGGACTGGTGCACAAGCTCTGAGTTTATGGCTTGGATAGCTTTCACAGAACCTTTAACTTTCATGGAATATTCTGAGTTGGAAGAGACCCACAAGGATCACAGTAGAAGCCAATTCAGAAAGAGGTTTGTCTACTTTTCAGGGAGATTTTGCTTTGTATCTGTACCTTTCAATGTGACTTAGCATGGTGCATTTGTCTGTTTATCTGTTTACCCCTGCAACGGAGCATTAGACATGTGTAGCGTGGCTGGACAATGAATTCAGCTGATCTGGAATGATCTTGGATCCATTGTGACTCTGCAGGGCACACAGGTACTCAGTCAGCAAGATCCATGGATGCACTGGGGTTGTACCATGTGAGTAACAGATTTTGCTCAGTAGTAGAGTGCATCTTGATTGTGTCATTTCCAGAGATAAGTATGGAAAATTAAACCTGTATTCAGGATGGGGTTAGTTCTGCTCCAAGATTTTGTTGGAGAATTTGAGGGTTGATAAAGCTGCTAAAGAAAATTTTGCACCATATCCTTATTGAAAGGAGAGATGAAAAGTATTTTTTATTTTTCTTCAGTACTGCAAAGCTTCTGGTCAGAAGTCCTGAATTATCTTTAACTCAAATTAAAATGCCAGTGGCTTTCTGAGCTCATTCTAGAAAGCATTTAACTCTCTGTCAAACCACCTGCATTGTTCTGTGAGGGCAGACAGATACTGATTTGCACATGGAGTAGTTCCTCTGAGATGCATGGTAGCTACGGAGTGCTGTATGTTGCTATGGTCTCTCTTATTTTCTTTAATTAAAACATGGCTCTGGCTGAGCTAATCTTTTAAAATATGTTCTGTTCTCTTGCATTCCTTCCTTGTGATGGACTGGCTATTGGATTCTTTTTCTTTCAACTGATAGTTTCTGAGAAATCATTGACATGTATGGCAGTAAGCCAGGCAGGGGTTTCTTTCTTGTTTCTTTTCTGTTTCTTTTTTTAATAGGTCCCAAATCAAATGCTGTCTTTAAGGTAGGCTGAGACATGCCTGTTTTCACTGGCTATACTTGCAGCTATTGCAAGGAAAGCACGTGACACTGACCTTCCACCTTCTTTTGTAAGTAGATTTAAGAAATTTCCAATTGCTTCTTGCTAAGATTCCTTGTATAGGAAAGCATATGTTATCTTCCTGACATTTAAGGACTTAACCATTAATTTCTTTAAACATTTCTTTAACTCTTTTTTTTTCACTGAACTTAGTGGGAAAATCAGAAATCAATACTCTCATTTTATTTAAACCTTTTTAAAGTTCTTATCCTGAGTAATGCAGTTGGCAAGTTTCGCTTAGTAGGGAAACCTTAGTAGCTAACCCAGTTAGCTGAGGTCATTGCACAGGAAATACTGAACAAGTTATCACTATTCATGTGAAACAATTCTAGAATCATAGAATGGTTTGGGTTGAAAGATCACCTAGTTTCAACCAAAAGATAAAACCTAAAATCCAGTAATTGATCCCATAATGGAGATGACTTTCTTGATATGATAGACTTTTTTGTTGTAAATGCTGGTGAAATGCAAATTAAATTCTTACCTAAATTTCCTTGTAGTTTATACTTGTAATATAGTCTTATTGTAATTTAAATTATAAAAATGTAACACAAACATGCTCAGATCAGAACACATAGAAGTAAAATGAAGTATCCTTTGCTAACGCATATTTAGAAGTTCACTTTCCTTGTTGGTTTCTCTTTTGGTTGTAATTGTTTTATTCACAGTTTCTAAAAGGACAGACTGTACATAATTGCAACATATTGCTCCCTAAGCTCCAGATAAAAATTGTTTTAAAAGTTCATTTTAAGTGTAGAATAAGGCTGTTGAGTCTCAGTTCTGCAAAAGCTTACACACACTTAAATTCTTGAACTAATCACATTAAAGTACTTGAATGAGTACAGTTACTTCTGTAGGCATTCCTAAAGAGGTGGTACTGTAATCTGCAATCTCATTAGGCTATGTGGAAAATTATAGAATGGTGGAATAACAGCCTTGTAATTATGATCTATAATTATTATGAAATTACATGAAGCTGTACCATTCTACCTCAGCTGCTACCCTATAACCTGAGTTTTTTATAGGCGAGCAGAAGGCCTCTCCCACTGGCAGTCACTAATATTCCTACAAAAGCAGTTCATAGGGCAAAAGAGAAATTATTCCTACTTATTACCAAATAGATTAGAAGGTCTAATTATCTTCCAAGTGTATCAGTGAACAATGAAATGAAATAATTAGGGTCAAAGGATGGCCTGCTTCTGAGCAGCCATAATTTAAAATATGTTGGTATTCAGAGTTCTGAGGGTGAATTATTATGATAATTTTGTCACTGTATACAGTACTTGCTCTTTCCGTCTATTCTGGATGATAAAACAAGAAACAGATACCTCATAGATGAATTTGGTGTAATTAAAATTCTTTTGTCTTAGCACATTATCACTGGGTCTTCATGGTATAGAATGGCAGTAATATCTAGTCACAGCGTTATGCATCGCAGCTCTTCACAGAGCACAAAGCTTTTCATTCAAAAAATGAACTTTTTTTGCTAAATGCCAGCTTTTGATGAGCAACCCAGGTTGGCAATTGCTATCTGTTCAAACTCTCACACCAGTCAAGTCCCAAGCAGTTATTTTAATCAAAAGTAGAATATATTGCCCAAATGAGCCAAAGCTATTTCTAGAAGTAAAAGTAGCAACGCTAAGCACTTAGTGTACAATAAATTACCTTATATTACTTGATGGATAATGATTATAGACTTGGAGCAGTATGTTAACAGCAGCTTCTAGCACTGTGGATATTTCCTACAGTTCATCTATAATAAATACAGCAGTGTGAGAAACATAAGAATTAAGATTCACAAAATATCTATTCAATTTCATTTACAGTTTTACATTTGATTTTATATTTTAAGATTAATTCCTTTACCATTAGTTTTCCAATTTCTCTTTTTCTCCTGTCAGAATCAGCTGCATTTTGCAGCATCAGAAAGATTTTGGTGCACTTGACTGCCCACCAGGTTGAGATTCGTGCCAACTTACCAGCTTTTGTGTGCTCTGATAGCTGATAGTGATGGGATGCAGACCTGCACAAGTCACAGTAATGGGTTTTGACAGGTTCTGTGAATTGTTAGTTTTTCTTAAGTTTCATTCTTGTCACTATCGCCTAGGGCACCGCAAGCAGAATGAAAAAACAGGCAGTGCAGGTCCATTAATGAGCTACCTGTGCTGTTCATACAGAACAATCAGCCTTCTCTTATTCCCCCAGGACATTAAATTAAGGTTGGCAATGCATGCATAACTGCTACTGAGGCCTGATGCATAGGCTTAGTCTGCGGTCTCCTTAATTGCATCTATACCTGTAAGCTTATAAAATAACCCACTTGCATCTGCTGAAGACAGAGTCAGACCAATTTGGAAGCACACAGGTACAAAAACCAGGTTTAGTGTACCTAAATGCATTTTGTAGAACATGAATACATAACCCAACACCAAATTAAGCAGGGCAGTTGATATGCTGGAGGGAAGGGATGGCATCCACAGGGAATGTTACAGGCTGGAGAAGTGGGCTCGTGAAAAACTCAAAGTTCAACAAGGCTGAGCACGAGGTCCTGCACCTGGGACAATGCAATCTCTGAGATAAGTGCAGACTGAGAGATGAATGGATTGAGAGCAGCCCTGTGGAGAAGGGCTTGGGGAACACCAGTGATTGAAAAGCTGGAAATGAGCTGGCAATGTGTGCCAACAACCCAGAGAGCCAACTGCACCCTGGCTGCATTAAGATAAGTGTGACCAGCAGGTTGAGGGAGGTGATTTTGGCCCTCTACTTTTGTGAGACCCCAGCTGGAGGGCTGTGTCCAGCTTTTGGCCCACAAGTACAAGAAACACATGGACCTGTTTGAGTGGGTCCAGAGAAAGACCAAAAAAATTATCAGAGTTCTGCAACTCCTCTCCTGTGGACAAAGGCTGAGAGAGCTAGAGTTTGTTTAGCTTGAGGAAGAGATCTTACTGCATCCATTCTGTCATTAAAGTGGGCTTACAAGAGAGATGGAGCAAGAATTTACCACATCCTGTAATGACAGGACAAGGGTACCAGTTGTATACTAAATAATTACCTCATTGCATCAGGCCCTCAGCTTTCATGTAACAAGAAATAATTTTTTCTAATCAGCACGTGGAGGTAATGTACCCCAGGAAGAGTAGTAGCATCTGTGGTTTTTCTGCCAGGCCTCCCTACAGGAGGTTGCAGAGCTGCTAGAGGTAACTGCATAAAAGTCAGTGTAGGTCCACATGCAGTCCACCTCGATTCCCTGATCTGCCACCTGGTTTAACAAGCCAAGACTAGGTATAACTCATTAGCTGTGAGTTACAAAGCTTAATTAACATAATTTATTCACTTGTTTATAGCTGTGTTGATCTCAGTTTCTATTTGGGCTTTTTGGTGTTTGCTTATTTGTTTTCCCCTTATGTTTCATAAGAAACTAAATTCAATTAATGGATAAATCTAGACATAGAAATTGTGAACTTTTCGCCCCTACTGTGTTTTGTAAAGAAACATGGAAAGAAATTAAGCCAATCTCCGGCTGTATGAATGAAACTAGGTAATTCTCCCATAACTATTTGCTCATTGTAGTGCACAAAAGGAAGACCAGGTAGCAGCACCACCAGCAATGTGTTACATTCAGAGATACTAAACTTCATCTTGAATCAACTCTTTGTGTGTGTGTGTGTGTACCCCATGACAGCACAGTAAATCCTATTTCTTCTGTTCTTCTCTTGATTTTTGCCAGCCATGATGGCTTCTCTGACCTATAGTGGAGTGAAGATAACAGGGTATCTCAGACAAAAAGCACAAGCTGTTTGTCCATCCTCTCAGTCCTGATGGAAGTTCATTGCTTCATGCTTCACAGTGGCATCTGTGTAGCTTCCTGGTAGACCAAAAGGGGAAGAGAGTATTCACCATGCTGTTTTATGAAGGAATAGTCTCACCTGATCAGTTTAGGTGTTGGCTCCTAGACACATTCTGTTTTATTTTAATATAGCTGGAAACAAATTGCTATATGAACATATGAAATGGTTTTGGTTGCTTAAAAGTGCTAGAAAGAAAGTAAAAAATATATTTATAAAAATTATATAAAAAAGATGCTCTTTTAAGAGACTTATGGGAAGCTGTAAGGCCTGTGGTGGTGGTGAAATAATAAAGTTACAGTCAGTTTTGGTTTGGGGTTTTCTGCATGTTTTCCCTGCCTCTGGCAAAAGGCAGGTAGAGCCTGTGTCTGACAAATTGGTTTACAGTAAATGTGATAGTACAGTTCTGCAAATTTTACAGAAATGGGAATGCAAGGGATATCAGGAAATGTTATGGTCACTTATGCCACATTTAAATGAGCTTTCTGAACATAATACAACAGCCTGTGGAAGATGCCTTTTTTTGTGGGACTAAGCTTTTGAGTTGGGCAGTCTTAGAGTTGTCTAAGAACCTGCATCTTAGATACTGCCCAATTAATGTTGTAATAGCTCAGTAAGCAGGTTGTCATAGTGACTATGAGTGTTGGGAACTGCCACAGTTGCCATGTGTGACTTGCTGAATCACAGAATCATTAAGGTTGGGAAAGACCTTCAAGATCATTGTGTCCAACCTCTTAAAATGATCATACACAAAGAGTTCCCTTAGCTTTGTAAAGGTGCCAGTGTAACAGTTGCAAATGTGATTGGTCATCTAATATTGATATTTTCTGTTTATTTAATTTAAAATTATGTACCAAGGAACCTCAAAGACTTAAATAATATACTTGCTACAATTACTGTTGTTGTGCCTACAGGCAAACTGTAGGAGATTCATAACTATTTTTGCAAAATTCATCATTCTTTGACCTCCTTCAAGCATTGCACATTTGCATTGCCATTAAAATTGACAAAGATGCTCTTTGTCATGGACAATCTGCTTATTGCCCCTGTAAAAAGCTTTTTCTTTACTTTGTTTACATTAATACTCTAGCACCAGGCAATGGTGAATTAAAAATAAAATTGATGAAATAAACAGTGTGTGTAAATAAAAGCTAGTAAACTCACTTGATTGACTTTTGAATCACAGGAGTGAAATCTTGTAGACTTTGTTGCCTGAATTTAACCTTATTCTGTTATTATGTTTCCTTATTATTAGCCCAGCTACACTGATTATATATCAGCAGAAGCATTCACTATCTCTTGTGAGGAGTGTTAAACCATCTTGTACTTAGGATTTACAATCTGACTTGGTACTCAAATAAGTAGAGAGGAAAGAGTAGTCTTGTCTAACTTGCATGCTGAAGAGTTCTGGAAGCTTATGTTATTAATCATTCTTTTCCTTGTCCTGGCTTTCAATGTAGCTGCACACACAGAGAGTGACTCCTTGAAGCCACAGTTCTAGAAAGTACTATTTGTAGTTTAAAGACCTTTTCTTGCTCACAGAACTGTACAGTGCTTTAGTTTTATTTTTGCACTTATATTTGCACACCAGTGGAAGACCTACAAGTACTCTGTTGAAGAATCAATCATATATATCCATCTTTTTTGCTGATTGTGATAAAACCCTGGGCTTGCTTAGGATGGGAATATTTAATGAGTAGTTGTCATCCTCTCCCTTTATTTTTATATATATTGAAAAGTCACTGCATCTCATTTTCTTCAGTGGAAATTAGTACAAGAGCAATATTGATTTATTTTACATGGCATTTAGAACTATTACATCATGCTTCCTTAAAAATATTCTAGCTTCATAAAAAAATCCAAACAAACCCCCAACAACTTACGTTACTTCTGTATATTTTATTTTCCTAAAATATCTTTGAATAATTATGTAATAGCATGTCCTCAAAAATTTCTGGTGCTCAGTAGAAAATTGCTTCTGTAAATCAAAGTGAACTCTAACATTTATGAATAATGTGAGAATCTGTTTTCCCCCCCCTGTTCTCACAACTTTATTTGAGAAATTAGATATACCTACAGACTCCCAATTTGATGTGATTGTTAGAGTTTAAATGCCTTACATCTGATTACTAATTTTTATTTTCAGGATCTTGATTATTGTATCACAGCTTAATTTCCTTTGACACTTAGGATCATAGATTCTAAATTGCATATTCTAACTTGTATGCTTTCATTAAAGAAATGCAGAAAAATTTATAGTCAGACAGAACCCATTCACTTAAAAAATGCATTTGGAGACACTGCAATGCTGTGTGGAAGATCCCCTTTCAGCTTTCCAATATCCTAATTTTAAAGGTGACCTTCACAGAGGTTTAACCATGGATTTAGTGAAAGAAAAACATGTACTTGCAAGGATGCCAGAAAACTGACTGAAAAGTGCAGCATGGCCCATCATCTGTAAGAAATACCCTACTCTGCTTGTTGGAATTGTGCTCTGAGCACTTCTGCAGGAGTCTGATGAGACTTGACACATCTAATTCTGTTAGGAGCCTGGAATTTTAGCCTTTATTTTTGGGTTGTAAAATATTTTTGGCATTCAAGGAAATATTTATGAAATCTAGTAAATAATTTGAAAAATTATGCTTATATGAACTGCTACAGAAATACATTCATTTAAACCAGCTAAAAGTCTGGATCTTAAAAAGATCCAACATATTTATTTTATGCTTGATTACTTTCCTGAATTTCATATGTCAGGTGAAACTTGAGTACTTCACCGTAAGAAATAAACTGATAAAAAGATATCACTACAGTTTTAATACAGCAGAAAAATAACAGAAAAAAAATAATGGTGTTACCTGAAGGATTAGTCTGTAGAAAAGAAGCAACTAGTAAATGCAGAGGTAATAAGGACAGCAATTTAATTATACACTTTACAGAAAGGGAGCTATAGTTCTAAATATGAGCTGCAAGCATTTAATTGTTTCAACTTCTAAATTACAGAAAACAATGCAAATCAAATTTGAGGCACATTTTGTGGACTCCCTTGTGTCTCATGTCATATAATAAATTTTAAATGGACTAAAACCATTAAAGGCATAAAATGTCAGTTGAAGCTAGGACTCAGAAGTTTAATTCCTTTTCAATATTACCAATGGAAGATGTGTCAGTAACCTTTATACAGCTGAAGCTTCAGTGCAATTTCCAATACAGAGATTATAAGAGGCAGAGATTTTCAGGTCGTGGACTTTTTTTTTTTTTTTTTAGCTAGTTTTCTCTTTTTAGTTAGAGGTATTTCTCCCCCTTGATGTGAAATTTTCTGTGTGCAATTTCTTATGTGGGTACTCAGGATTGCCAGATACTTTACAGTTGAGTCCTAATTTTAAAATATATTTTATTATCTGCAAAGGTTTTTAAAACATTGCTCACTCTTTCCCAGATCATTCATGATTTCTAAAGATCAGACCCCGCAGGTACTTTGCTTAATAAAACAACCATGAGACATTGAAAAGGCTGTAAGATGTTAAAGAATAGTTGGAAGAAAATGGAATACAAAGGGGAATGTAGCACAAGACACTGGATTGTCTGAAGTGGAACAAAGACACTGAATAGAGAAAGCAGGTTTCCTTTCACTGCTCTTTATTGAGTCTTCTATCTGTAAGATGAAAGAATGGGAATAAGAAAGGCTTTCCCCCCGCACCCCCAAAAAGCTGAGAAAAAGCTGATCATTCATACTGAAGGTTCCTGCTGATAATATCTCTAAAATTCTTAGTATTTTTTTTCCCTGAGGCAATTTCAAGTTACAGCTCTGGTGATTTCTCACTAAGAAGTGGCTGACACAATGTTCTACTGGCGTTTGCATGGTGTATATGTTCTAGTATCAGGCAAACATAAGAGTATGTTGGTGCAACAGCTTTGTCCTTGCACACCAGTCCCAAGGTATGTAGTATTTTGATCACTAGCAGTATTAGCTTTGTGCCCCTCCTAACAGGAAAGACATTGAGGTGCTGGAGCGTGTCCAGAGAAGAGCTGGTGAAGGATCTGGAGCACAAATCCTATGAGGGGGAGCTGGGGGTGTTTAGCCTGGAGAAAAGGAGGCTCAGGAGAGATCTTGTTCTCCACAACTGCCTGAAAGGAGTTTGTAGCGAGATGGGAGTTGTTCTCTTCTACCAGGTAATTAGCAATAGAATAGGCTTTAAGTTGCACCTGGGGAGTTTTAAATTGGACATTATGAAAATTTCTTCACTGAAAGGCTTGGCAAGCACTGGAACAAAGTACCCAGGGAAGTGGTTGAGTCACCAAACTTGGAAGTATTTAAAAGACGAGTAGATGGGGTGCTTAGGGCTGTGGAACTTAAATGTACTACTTAGTGGTGGACTTGGCAGTGGTTGGACTAGGTATGTGGCTGGACCTGGTGATCTTAAAGATTTTTTCCAACTTAAATGATTCTAAAATTCTGTGTGTCAATTTTTTTTTTTCTCACTATAATTTGCTCTGTTATCTTTCATCTTCCTCTTATTTTAAAAATAGACGTAATGTGCAGAGAAAACTCTGCTTTGTCATTTAATGAGACTAAATTTTAAAATAAGAATAATTTAAGCAGTGAAATAGGTTTCTTAGACAAGAGTTTCCAGAATGAATGAGAAAGTATCAACCAACTGTGTGTAGGTACAAAGGACGTGTAGACAAGGCCTGATTTTGCCTTGAAGTTAGCCCTACTTTGAGTAGGAAGTTGAACTGCTTGACTGCCCTGAGCTGTCCTCCAACATAAACTTTTTCTATGGGGGTATAATGTGCAACATGTTCTGCTCCTGTTTTATAAATGTCATTCACCATGCCACAGGAGCTGGTTTTGCTGCAACTGTCAGAAAAGTAAAATGTATTAAATATTCTGACTTCTAAACTGAAGATAATACTGTGATTTTAAGAATTAATACAATGAGAATAATTTTGTGCCATAGCTGCAAGTTTCTTCATGACAGTTCTCTATTCTGTTTCAAAACCTAACATTTTTCCTGTCATAGACTATGTATAGATATAAATTGAAAAACTAGATAAAATATTACAGAAGGTGAGAGATTCTAACGACATGCTGTATACCAGCATCCCCTTTATCCCATATCTCCTTCCATGTGCTACACTAAAGCAACAAAAGGTGAGACAGCCTGTACGGGAATCTCAGTGTTTTCTCCTACATTCCTGATGATTTTGCAGTCCACTTCTTCTCTACCACTTTAATAGTCCCTAGGGGCTTTCATTAATAAAAGATGATTGAGGACAGTTCTTGTTTGTCCAAGTTTTAGTAAAGAATCAAACTGATTCCCAGTAGCCCATGAAGGAATAACATGAGCACCGTCTCTGTTTCAGTATTTAGCTGGTGCACAGGCCAGAGGATGATGCTTCTGCAAATGGAGGATGCTTGATGAACTGCAAGAAGCATTATGTGCGAAGACTTGCCTGTAAATGAAAAACCTGAGAAGTTATTCTCTTCTCAACTAGTTTAAAGGAACATAGGTATGGATTGAAGGGGAAAAAACATCAATATTTTGGCCAATATTATAATTTCCTTTGAGACAGTGTGCAAAAATAAGGACAGTAAATTCAGTCTTCCTATCTTCTGTCTTTTTGTGTTGCCTTGGGTCTGTTCCTTCTTTTAACAAAACCATGCAAAGTCCAGCCCACAACAAGTCCTAACTGTACTCTAAGAAGCCCAAGGGTTTGTCCCAAATCTGACAATGACACTGCAGAGAATGCTGCAGAAGAATCATTGCAGCAGCCTTGGTGCCTTGTCAAGAAGCTGCTAGCTGGACTAAATAAAACCTAAATGTGCCTCCAAATTGGTTAAAGAGACTCAGTTTAGCTTGAGTTATAGGTCTGAGGTACTCATATATGCTCATCTTCCAGCATCATATAGTATGGTCATTCTGCTTGTGGTGTAAAGCAGAGGAGGATCAGCTTCTTAAAGTGTTCTCTTTTTTTTTGATATTCCTTTTAGTAAAAATTTTTAGAAACTTTTTTGTCAGGAACAGCTAGAGCTTTTGTATAGGTGTATTGTGGATAGGTAGTTACTGACAACTGGGTCATAGCAGATTTTTTTTCCCCTATAAAGAATTGTATAGTGAAGTTGAAATAACAATAAATAGGAAAAAGATTATTTATTTTCATTGTCGATAAAACTCTCAGCATCAAATAGGAACTTTGATGTATTTGTATAAGAAAAGTTAGAAAAGAATGTTTGAATCATTCATCACGAAGCATTCTAAAGCTGAAAGGTCAAAAGTTTCTCCCATCTGTCAGAAAACAGTCTCCAAAGCCAGAAGACTGCCAGAAACATGCTCAGTCCAACTTGATTTTGACCATTGGGAAGTGCTGAAAATGAGGAAAATAAAAGAAAATAGCTTCAAAATTAAAGGGGAAAAGTTATTTTCAGTTGGACGTTTCTGTAGAAAGAGTTGTTAAATTGTGACTCCCCCAAAAGGTATATACAGCACTGAAAAAAATATGAATCCTAGTAAGTCTTAAAAGCAGATAGAAGTAAAATATTTCTGCAGCCTGCATGTTGCCTTTTCTGTGTGCTTCATGAGATGAAAAAATTATATTAATAAACAAAGGAGTCAAAGGGATCTTGGGTGACTCATAGTGACAATTCAATATGTCCTTCTGCATTAACTCGAAATATGAGAGAAAGTGAAGGAAAGTTTTACATAATAAGAAAAATAATCTAATCTTGCTACAATATCTGGGGAAATGATAGCATCTGGAAACAGAAGATCTTTACGTGATATTGCTGAATCCAGGACCATTCTTGTGAATTATTACAGCTTCATTAAATTCTTATCTTTCTGTATGTTGCAGAAAGCACTAGCACTCTCAAATCAAAGTATTTCTTAGTTTGTTTTCTGTTAAGGAAATGAGTTTTGATCAGACTGCTTGGAATTCTATGATTTCTATGTTATGTAGTAAACCTAAGTCTTTCTGAAGTCTTGCTGAAGCATCCTAAGTAATATCTAAATATTACCTATACATACAAATATTTCTACTTTTATGATTTTGTTTTTCAAATATACCAAATAAGCAATGTTTCTTTTTTGAGGCGATTGTATAAATATAATTCATATATATATATATAAAAGTATATGCATACACTACATTCACTCCAGAATATTTCTTCTTTTTCCACATTATTGCTAACATATTAGGTTAGCACATTACTGTATTTGGGCTTATATTTCTTTTCCTATTTTAGTCTATTTCTATGTTTGAAATCTATTTTCCATCTTACTTGGATTCCTTCTCATTCCTTCATGTTTTTCTTATTTCACTCTCAACTTCTGCATTTGTTTTTAATTTTTCCTGCAATGCTAAATACTAATATAGGGAAGAGATTCAGCTCTGTCCTCTTTGTTGACCTTAAAAACCCTTCAGGGATTTGTCATACTGTCTCCATCTTTGAAATCCATTTGAAAATCTTTCACGAGTGATCTTGAGTTATGTGCAAACATTCATTTCCAGTAGGATTTTTGCGCATCACTTTATGTGTAAACTCCATGTGTGTAAAAATATAGCTATGTATTATTTCAGTCTGCTTCTCCATTTCCTTAGGCTATTTTTTGCTTCTTTTTTTTTTTTTTTCTCCATCACTCTCCTCCCCTCACCCACACCCTTGTTTGCTAATATCCATCCTTTTTCTCCTTGAGTTTCTTCCTCACACATAATAACTTGTGTTCCTGGAATATACACGTGTTGCAAATTCTCTTGCTGATTTTTCTGTTTCTACTACTTGTTCTGGTAATGACAAACCATGAGATTACCTACATCAGTCCCTGCCTTCTCTGTGCTATAGCTTTAGGATTCCTAATTATGTAGTGCAGAGTGATGACCTTTACTTGGGCTGCAAAAATTCCATGGAAATAAGCAGCCTTTCATCGTACCTGCAAACTGCAGGATTACACCCAAATCCTCTGTGATCCTGCACTTAGATGTTTGGGGATCCCTGACTTGCTCCTGTGCTGGGCCCTGGAAATTGCATTAGATATAAGGCAGGATATTTCCTCTAGGATTCTGGGACAAGTGGCTAATTCAAAAGAGCATATTAAAAACCCCGAACAGAAACCCAGTATTTATTCACTCAGAGGTGTTACATCCCACAGAAAAAAATGCCTAATCTATTCACCTGAGTCCCTCTGGTTTTCTCAAGTGTAGAGTGTGTCCTGATCTGCCAAAGGAATCATCCCTCTGTGCCTTGGACTGCGCTTTGTGGGAGGTACTTTTAAGACTGAATTATCATCTTCTCAGAAAATGTTTAGCTGTCTAAATTTGTTTTTCAGTCTAAAGCTCTAAGATTTAGAATATCATCCATGGGCTTTTTGAGCAGCAATCATCACTCTTTCAGCCATCATCACCTTTACTGAATTTCTTATCTTTGGCTACTGTTGTATATATCCTTTTTTTGATAGCCTCAGGCAGGATAAAATACAAGTCCTAAAAATGTTCTTCACTGTGTAGGGAAGAGCTTTACATGCCTGGATCTTGGCAGCAGTGTCTCTCAGTAAATGTGATGATATGGCTTGAATATATTTCTCATGGAAAGAGCAGAGCCTCTCAGAGTGCTCTAAATAGAAACAGAGTTACAGAATAATTAGGAAATGTCTATTTTGCCTCAAATTGTGTGTGTATCTGGTGAGGAAGGATTACAGAGAGCAGGGAGTGCTGTAATTTATTGGTGTGCATATTCTTGCAAATCCAAAGTATTTTCAGATATTCCAGGTGATGCTGAATTCTGGTTAGCAAGAGATAACCGCTCAGTGTATTTTTCCTATTGCTAAAGCTATTTTTTTCTACCATCTGGAACTTAACCTTATGAAACAAATAAAACTTCAGTATGTTTTTAAGGGCTTTTTTTTTTTTTCCCTTAGGCTTAACCCAATAATGTGTTTTTCCTTGAAGGGGATAAGGTTATTCAATGTCATGTTTTTGTGTTGGTGTAGAAATTGTGTAGGGAAGCATAAATACTTTTTAATTGGTTTTTTATTTATTAATTAAAATGCTGGAGAATTTTCAAGGTAAGTGTTTCTGAGATAAACCAAGAAACAGTATCTGTCAGTGGGAAGAATTATGTCCTTAAAACCTTAAAAAGTCTCAAGTTTGGAGTAAAAGCAACATTTATGCTGCATCCAAATTAATTTGTAGGAATAAGGTCACTGCAAGTGGATCCTTATACCTAAATCCATTTCTCTGTTTTCAAAAACTGGAGCTCATTTGGTATTCTGATGTATCACTACTAATTTTTGTTTTGTTTTCTTCTTTGAGTTTTTAGAAAAACATATCCCAGTCAGACGCTTTTAGTCAGGTTGCCATACCTGCAGCATATTTACCTTTACTTCTCTCCTCAGTTTCGTAGACTGAAAGCAAATATTTGCTCTTTGGATCCTTAGCAGATATTGTTACTGTTTTGAATCCCACAGCCAGGACAGATATGCTGGGTTAAATGAAGCAGGCACTGAAAGGTCACACCTGATAGCTGACATACCTACTGATTATTGTGTAGCAAAAGATTTTTCTTGGAAGCATTTTTTAATAAATGCAAGTGAACACTTGAACAATTTGAGAAAGATGTACAGAATATTTAAGAGATTTTCAGAGCTAGAAGACTATGACTGTGCTATCTGTAAGTGTAATGATTCATAAGAACTTCAGAGAAAATAGTAGCACAATTTTTGACAATAATAGCAAGCAAAAATAGCAATCTCTAGTAACAAGATTTAATAAAAGTAGAGAGACTGCCAAAATAGACACACTTGCTACTGTAAACCCATGGGTTTTACAGAAAGATATAGACACAAATTACACATAATAAAAATATTTATTCTATTGACAGCACAAAAAATGCCCATCACCTGACTTATAGAGTCTTCAGACTCCCCAAATTAGTTCATGCTTTGTCTGATACCATTGCATACTAACTAGCAGATATTGCTAGCTTCCAACTTATTATTCTTTCTGCATAGTTTCTCTCCAAACAAAATAATTAAAAGAACAAAGATTTGCTTTTGGAGATGGGTAAAAAATAGCAAGAAAAAAGTGATATTCTTGTACTAATTTTTCTGAATAGCTGAAGTAAGCTTACAGTAATTTCTGTCCTATAACAAAAGCTTCTGAGTCTGTGTTGCTTAATTCTTAAAATTCTGTTAAATATTTCAGGGTTCTTTGTCTTACGTCAGAAATGAAACCAATCTCACACAGCAATGCTGGAAAAGATAAATTCATATCTATTAGTGTTTTTATCTTAAGATATTATCTGAAAATTTTGCTAGCATGATTTTGTTGCAGAGATTTCTAAATAGCTGTTGATACATTGATCAACAATATAAAAGAATAAGTCAGGAATGTAAAAAAACCCCAAACACAAAAACAAGCAAAAAAAGGAAAAGCTGAGGACTTCCTTCCAGAATTTTGCTGAAGCATAAATTACTACTATTCCTAGGTAACCAAACATTTATCCCACAATAGAAGGTTTATATTAAACATATGGAATAGAGAGACAGAGAGATTGGTTCTTGCAGATTTTGTATAGAATCTCTGATTCTCTGGGATGGTTAAGTAGAAGTGTGCAGCAACTAGTCTGCACAATTAAATTACAATTTCAGTAAGACATGATACAACAAAGGGAAAGGAGTCCAAAATTACCACCAAGGTGAGACTGCTCTGTGCAGTCAGCACCCAGTTAACCTCTACACAGTCACTGGGCTGGTGTCACCAGGGCTCTACCAAGACTAAAACGTGGAGTCAGAAACTCTTGTAAAGGCAGAAACACCCTCTCTCCACGTCACTTTTTCTCCCAAAACAGAGTGGATATCTTTTTTGAGTGAGGAAAGTGCCTTTTTACATGCAATACAGTAATGTCTGTAGCAATTCCTTGGCCAGAGGGAATTTCTACTCCTTCATTCCTGGCCATCTTTCTAAAAGCCACAGCTGTATTTTACACTGGGTAGCACAGGGCACATGTCATGGAGACGGACCTGGAGCCAGTGAGAGGAGACATCTTTCCTCCTCCCTGCAGTTGATCTCCATTTAAAGTTACATGAGATGCAAGGACAGAGTGCCTGCCCAGGCTGGAGAAAAGCATCATCCTCCCATGAACAGCCCTGCAGATGGTCACTGGAGCACTGGGCTGTGGAGAGATGGGACTGAACCCTCTCACTTTGGAGGGCAGGGAGGACCCCAGTCCAACAGCAGTAAATTTTGGACAGAATGAAGGAGATTTCCATAGTCATCCATCTCTTACAAGAAAGTGGTCCCCAGGACATCAGTTACATGGTGTGGAGATCTGCTGGAGCCAGAGGTGTTGGAAAGCCCAGGTGCAGGTGTGAGCTGCTGGTGTGGAGTGACAAGCCTGCGGTCACTCGAACTGCAGGACATTGGGGCTGGTCCATAACAGCAACTCTCTGTGCCTGTTGGATATAAGAGCAGTTCAGGAATTAGATTTCTTTATGGCAGTAACTGATTGAGGGGGAGGAACAGGGATAAAGTTCAGGATCATGCTTCTGGCCTCCAGGACTTTTTCCTGCCCCTCACAGGTGTAGTGCTGTGATTTTATCTGGTACTTCACCATGGGCTGTGTTGGACATGGGCCAGAATGGCTCTTCCCTCAGCAGCTTTTATTTCTGTAGGGTAAGAGCTACCTGAGGGCCTAGTTTATTTCTACTTTAAAATAATGTAAGTGGCTTCTTTGTGAAAGTCATTTATATATTCCAGCGTATCCTATTCTAGTTATTGACCCATCATACTGCTGCCTTCTTTTACCAGTATGTTTATGGAAGCAGGATACTCCAGAAGTGTGAAACAGTGCTTGAGATCTTTTGAGTTCAACCACTACTATCCAGTCTGTATTTCAGAAATGACATTTTTCTATTTCTAGTGATAGCTGTTTTTCTGATTAAATTTTATGGTGTTTTACTGAGACTTTAAAAAATAAGTTGAGTGGGGTGAATGCACTGAGGCAAGAGGCAAAGAATTTATAATCCACCTGGAGGTGGCTTTCCAGGAGGTCTGTCTTGAACCTTTTGCACATGATTCTCCTCTCTGGAGTCTAAGGGATTTCAGGAGAGTCTGTGAAAGAAAATCTCTGATGAACCAATAAAAATTTTAAAATTAAACCACCAATCCATTCAAAGAATCCTTCAACTTTAATTTAAGCAAAGATAAAGGTTAGGTTATTTGTATGATCATACTTTATATTTGTGTCTCTGCTCCATCTCATACTGGAATTCAACATACCCATTCTCATCCATGTCTTCTACTGTGTGGATTTTCCACAAAATCAAGCCTTCTGGTTCCAACTTCTAAAATATGTCTTTTATGATAAATTATTATTCTTCCACAATTTTTATTATCAAGATAGTGATATTAGTTTTTCTTCAGCTAGATTTTTGCCAAGAAAAACAAACTCATAATTTCATCCTTTGGCAATCCGTGTGACTTATGATTTACAGGGTGTTTGCCATTGTGGCTATTCTGCATATTCTGCAGCTCTTTGCCAATAGTAGAAAATATTATGTAATAAAAGAAATTAAGAAAAAAAGAGTTGGTAGTTTAGATATTTAGAACTGGAAAGTAGTCCAGATTGTGGCATGAGTCTAAGCAGCCTCATTGCTCTGGATCAATTACACAATTAAAAGACACAAAATATGTACCCCACTAACAATAAACAAAGCAAATAAAATGGTCCTTCCATTCTCAGACAATGGAATTTAAGGTTACAGCTCTAGCTTTACATCCTGTTGGGCTTCCTTTTGAAGTGCAGAGAGGGGAGTGTTTTTATATATGAAGCAGGTGGACCCAGTCAGCACCACTTAGGCAAATGTGCCTAGCTACAGTGTCACATGAGTGGAGGGTAACTAGCAGGGTAAAAAGTGGCTCAGCCCCATCTCATCAGTTGTGAAGCTGCCTCTGAAGTACAGTTTTGGATTCCCAGTGTGAGGAAGATGTTAATGTAGTGGAGCAAATCCAACAGATGGCACTAAAATGAATGGAGTGTATAATGTGCAGGAGAGATGGGTTTGTTCAGTCATAAGAAAGCTAGACAAGGACCTTACTGCTGTTATCTGCTGCCTAATGGAAAGCTACAGAGAAGGTGAAGCTGGACCCTTCTTGTGCACTCTAAATAGGAATAAGAGGACACAAGGTACAACAACAGAAAACTCTATTAAATATCAAATATATGTTTTACCACGATAAGGATCATGTTTCCCAGAGAGGCTGCACATAGAACTTTCCTCCTTGGGGATATCCAAAACTTAAATAGGTAAATATCTGAAGAAACGGATCAAACCAGAACTGATATGAATCAAAGACTGGAGTAAGTGCTCCTCAGAAATCCCTCTGGGAACTCTCAATGGATATATAAACAGACTTATTACAACTGTTGTTTAAGAAAAAGATGCAATAGCTGCTTTGACAAGATAACATTTGTGAATGTTTCTGAATAGTGCTAAGCAGATGTTGCCTACAATGAGTAGGGAAAAATCATCAGAAGCGCAGAACTCCTCTCTGAAAACCACTGAATTTGCACATTTTAGATGTTGCAGGGCTTATTTTTCTATACATATTCACAGAATCTTAGAATACCCTGGGCTGGAAAGGACCAGCAAGAATCATCAAGTCCAACTCCTGGCCCTGCACAGGATAGCCTTAAGAATCAGATCATGTGCTTGACAGCATTGTCCAAATACTTCTTGTACTGTGGCAGCTTTAGTGCTGTGACTCTTTCCCTGGGGAGCCTTTTCCAGTGCCCAATCAACCTTTGCGTGAGAAACCTTTTCCTGATACGCAGCCTAAAGCTTCCCTGATGCAGATTCATGCTGCTCCTTTGCGTCCTTTCACTAGTCACCAGGGAGAAGAGATCAATGCCTGCCCCTCTGCTTCCCCTTGAGAGAAAGCTGTAGACTGCAATGAGATGTCCCCTTCTCCATGTTGAACAAATAAAGCAACCTTGTTATGCTCTGATACCCAAAACTGCACACAATATTCAAGATGGGGCTGTACCAGTACAGAAGAGAACAGGATAATCCTCTCCCTTGCTCAGCTGGCGGTGCTGTGCCTGATGTTCCCCAGGTCAGGGTTGTCCCTCCTGGCTGCCAGGGCACTGCTGGCTCATGTTCAACTTGTCATGGACCAGAGTCTCCAGGTCTCTTGCTGCAGGGCTGTTCTCCAGCCTCCCACTCCTTAGTCAGTATGTATAACACAGTTGCCTTATTCCAGGTGCAGAATCCAGCATATGCCCTTGTTAAACTTCATACAGTTGGTGATTGCCCAACCCTCTGATTTGGCAGGATCTTTCTGCAGGACCTCTCTGCTTTTAAGGGAGTCAACAGCTCTTCCAAAATATCTGTCATAGGCAAGCTTACTTAGTATACTTTTTGGTCAATCCTACAAGTAATTTATGAAGACACTGAAGAATACTGGCCCTAAATTGGAGGCTGGTGAAGCCCCACTAGTGATCTGTCACCAGCCTAATGCAACTTTATTTACTAAAACCCTTTGTGCCTGACCGGTGAGCCAATTGCTCACCCATCACAATGCTGTATTTATCCAGTTGTGCACTGGACATTTTTTCCAGAAGAATACGGTAAGATACAGTGTCAAAAGTTTTACTGAAATCTAAACAGATTACTGGCTTCCCTTGATCAACTTGTTGGGAAAGTAAATTAGGTTAATTATGCTGGACTTTGGTCTTGTGAAGTTGTGCTGGCTGTGACCAATGACTGCATTGTCCTTCAGGTGCTCTCTAGTCACTCCTAGAATAATCTTCTCTGTAACTTTACCAGGTCCTGAAGTGAGACTGACAGGCCTGTAGTTTCCAGAAACATTCCTCTTGACCTTCTTGTAAATTGGGACAAGCAGAACAAGTTGATGGGGATCTCTTTGGATTCCCAAGACCATTCAAAAATCACAGACGTCTCATGATAATGAACTACTCAAACATTTATGTAGTCATATAATCTCAGCAAGATAACCAGCAATTCTGAAGATGCAAGTGATTGCCCTGGCATATGAGTCACGCTAGTTTTAGCAGTGCAGATTTTTTTCTAGGGAAATCAGGACTACCTCAGAAGTTAGGTTGTAGATGATTGCACTGATTATTGATTACATGGGGAACTGCATAATTGCTTTACCTCAGAACATGATTAATTTGTTGTTAGTTGTTGAATCGTGCTACAGGAGCATTAAAAAGATGCATTTAATATATGGGTTATCTCTTCTGGGTTGATTAATACTGGGAATATTTTTGTGGCACCACACGCGCACACACACACACACACATACATAATTGTAAATAAAGTACATTTTTTTAAATCCATCATACATATATATGTATGAGAAGGTGTTGCTTTGTTCTTTTCATTCTCTGACTTCCTTGTTTTCGCCCGGCTCCTCTTTCCCGGGGCGCTGGCCAGGCGCTTCCGGGAGCAGCCGGAGAGAAGCGACAAACACCTTTGTGGGTTCGTTTGATACGGACAGAGCTGTTTAGAGAGCGCGAGCAAGACCGGGATAAAGAGACTCAAGAGATTGGACACTTGTTGTGCAGTCCAAAGTAGGTTGTATTTGCTCGAACGCCGCACGTACAAGTGACAATCCAGACACAGGTTTTATAGGGGAAAATAAGAGATAAGGTGAAACCAATAGAACAATGCCCAGTATGAATACATTATAGGAAAAATCCAATGGGAATAGCTTCAGGGGGAAGGATGAATACATGTAAAAATACAGAATAGAAACTCTGTCTTTAGGTTTAGGAAACAGAAACTCCCATTTCAAATTCACAAAGCCTTTTTGCTCCATTTGCGTAGCTGTACATTACAACAAGGAGGCCTTCAAAATGAAAACATAAAAAGGAAGCATACAAGGGCCAGAAGCAGGGATATATTGTCGCAGTGCGCTATCATATCGTGCTGGGCATCGACAGCAGGGGCGCGACCTTCTCCCCGTGAGCTCTGCTATTCCCAGTTATCGCTTGGTCTGGCGCAGGAACAGATAACGATGACACGGGACACGGGGTAAAACTGGATGGATTTATTAGGTCCACGACCTGGGACCCCAAGACAAAGCCCAGGGGGTCTGCAGGGTTTTTATAGAGGGAGTGGTATAGGGCAACTAACCAATGAGGGCATGGCAGGGGAGGAATCTAGGGCAGGACTAACATTCTATAAAGCTATCAGGGAGAGCAGGGGAGGGGGATAATACAAAGCCATACTACAAGATAGACAAGGAACACTCTGGAAAAAGGGGTAGGGATAGGGAGGATTGACAGCTTGGGAGGGAGGAAGTTAGGGAAGGGCTTGGGGAGATGGGTAACTCGGGAGGGGAGGAGATTAGGCAGGAGAATAGTGGGCAAACACAAACTTAAAGCAAAAACCACACCACAGCAATATATGGCCTGGAAGGAACATGAAGACCTGGCCCAAGCATGCTTGGGGACAGGGTTAGGAAAGCCAAAGCCATGTGAAGTTGAATGTGGCAAGGGACAGGAAGGGTAACAGAAATGACTTCTACAGGTTTATTAGCAGCAGAATGAACATTAGGGAATGTGTGGGCCTGCTGCTGAGCGTATCTGAGAGCATGGTGACGAAGGATATGGACAGGGCTGGGGTACTCAACATCTTCTTTGTCTTTGGGAATCCCACATTCCTGAGATTGGTGGGGAAGTCTGGAGCAAGATAGACTTACCCTCAGTGGAAGGGGACCAGTTTAGAGAATATCTAAACACATGGAGTGTATTTAAGTCTGAAAGACTCACTAGTGAGAGAGAGCTGGCCAACATCACTGAGAGGCTGTGCTTGGTTAGGTGGGAGAGGTTGTGGTAACTGGGAGAGGTTTTTGGCTGTGGGAAGATAGCAAATGTCATCCTTCTATGAGGAGATGACTGGATTGGTGGATGGAGTGTAGTATTGTTTCTTGACCTTAGCAAGGCTTTCTAATATATTACATCCTCACAGACAAGCTGAATTACTATGAACTAGACACACAGACATTCAAGGACATTGAAAAGTGGTTAAACTTCAGGGTTTAGGGGGTTTTGACCAGTAGCAATGAAACCCACTTGAAGACCAGTCATTTGTGATACCCAAGGGTGATACTGGCTCCTATACTGTTTAATATCTTTGTTAATTTTTTGGATGGTGGGTCATAGTGCACCCTCAACAAGTTTGGAAGTGATACAAAACTGGGAGGGGTGGTTAATAGACCAGATAGATGGAGTCATTCAGATAGACTGTAATAGGTTGGGAAAATGGACTAACAGGAGTGTCCTGACATTGCACAGAAGGAGATACCAAGTCCTGCACCAGGGGAGAAATAACCCCAGGCAGCAATACATGTTGGGCACCAGTTGGATGGAAAGCACCTTTGCAGTAAAGAACCTGGGAATCCTGGTCAATAACCAACATGAATTAGCAATGTGTTCCAGGGGTAAAAGCAGTCAACAGCCTCCTGGACTGTATTAGGAAGAACATTGCCAGCAGGTTGAGGGAGATTATCCTTCCTTTCTGTAGTAATGACCAAAGAGACAAAAAGAATGCCATGGAAAAATTATGCCTGGAGGCCTAGTTGCATGCTTAAGAGTCTATGGTGCAGATTTCAATAAATTTTGTATGAAATGGTAATCTTGTTCTGTTTCAGGAGGGTCTGAGTTTAGGTAATTTAGAGATTTTAGGCCTCTGGCTACTTATGTCCAGACCCTGGAGTGAAGGTGCTGTGCTCAGACTCCTAAGACAATGCTTTAGGGGGTATAGTAAAGTGATTCTACAAGTCAGCAATCTGAGTGAGAGGACCACTAGCTTTTGATAAAGGGGAAATTGACTGGCATTTCACCACTTTACCTGAAGTCCATGCTTTCAGTCCTGAATTAGGCCCATGAAAAAACTGCAGTATGGCACCCATCCAGCTCAGCTTTCAGGAGCTGATTCGAAACTACTGCTCTCTGGAAATGGTCACTGTACTTGCTTTTTATACAATAGCCCTAAGGCTAGAACACTTTCCTCAGATTTGAGAAATTTTGTTTTAGCTACCTCAGTTTATCTTATGTCGTAAAAGTATTGAATAAACTGAAATACAAATATGAACAAATTTTAAAGGCAAATTAAAAAATATGCAGATTCTGTAAATTTTTGTCTTTGTTTTTATCACCCTTGAGGGTGATATCACCCTTTTTTTTATCACCCTTGAGTCCTTTTGAGGACTTCCCTGGAATGAATAGTAATTTAATGCATTTAATGCATTGTTCCTTATTCTTGTCAAAATTTTAAATGTGCATCACCTTTCAAAAAGTCTCATTTTATGATGGATTGGCAACTTTTATGTCTCTAATTATTATACCTGTTAATATGGGAAAATTCAGTTGAATTAATGTATCCTTACAGGCCTTAGACATCTTGTTACACAGAACAAATGTATTATTAAACTCTGCTCTTTTAGTTATAAGTTAGGAATTACACAATTTTGTTGAATAATAATAACAACAGTGCTGCCCCCATCAAATAAAGGGACTAAACTGTCATGGATAAAACATGAACTAATAATGTTTTTCTGAATTTACTTTGATCATAATAAATCTCTTGACAGTCAGAAATTCTGAATTGATTGTTGGTATTTTGGTTTTTTGTTGATATAAAGGATGTGGATAATTATGTATATGTTCTCTCAGGTCTCAACTGTCATGGAATTAAATGAATGTCCAAAAACTTAGCTGGAAGGAAGATGATTGTATTCATTCTTGATTATAATTTGTTCTGTGCTTACTGTAATATTTGATATAAATATTTAGAAAACAGCTCTCTTGATTTATACCTGGCTCTTAAGAATGGCAGAAATAACTCTTAATCAGGTGCTTTGTTTGCCATGTGACTTTGTTGATTCTTACCTGCTTCTTGTTGCCTATCAGTGTCAGGAATGCTGTAAGTGTCCCCACTGTATTTCAGTCTTCAAGGGAATAACTAAAATATAAACATCACAAGTTGCATATATTTGGCCTGATTTTGTATAAAAGTGTTCAGAATATTGTATTTGCACAAAGTGTTTATAAGCTTCAGCAGCAGTTACAGCAGATAACTCAGAACTTTGGGAATTAGGCAAGTTCAGGAATTTCTTTAGCTGAAAACCACACAATTCACAATAATGATTTCTTATACAGACTTCTGAAAACTTCTCTTTTGATTCCTTTATCTATGAATACTGATATTGGGAATCACCAGGTAGCTTTGCTAGAGATATAGTCTAGGAGTATTGGCTACAATAAACCAACATGCAGTCACACCTTGGATGTACAGAAGTACACCTTGGAGTATGCAATACAGCACAGAATTTTCATCCTGCTTCTGACGTTATTTTAGTACACAATCTAAAATAACTTACAGTTCTAGATATCTCTAATAATCTTTCAGTATATAAAACTACAAAGAGACAGCTTCCATATCTTTAGTCCATGCATTCAGTTAATTACAGCAGAATAAATCCTAGTAACTTAAATTGCCTTCCTATAATTTTATTTATGAGAATGAAGAAGAATTATGAGATTAACCAATAAGAGGAAAATAACACATGCTATTGTGCAGCGTTCTGGTGTTTAAGGTCAGGAATCTTTTCTAGACCCTGGTTTACTTGTCATCTTATTTGTGTACTTCCAATACTGCAGTCAAGGACAGTTAGAATGTGAGGCAACTGGAAACTATTTTCAGTGTTGCTGAAATTATTTTTTTAAATACCACTCTGCTATAGCTATTGCACTGGGGGAAGCACTGAAGAAATTTACTCTGTTGCATACCAAACAGAAGTTCTGAAGTCGGAATGAAGTCCTCTGTGTTTTGCTTTCTTGACTTGAGACTTGTAATATTACACTTTGAAATGTTAAATATTTCCTGCTGTGGTGAGTTGAACCCAACCAGCAGCTATGTTCCCACCCAGTCACTTGCTTTCAGTTCCCCCTCCACATTGCTCCCTTCCCTTGGAAGGACAAAAGCAAGAAATACTCAAGAATCAAGATGAAGGCAGTTTAATACAAGAAGGAAACAATCCAACAAGTGATGCAGAGGTGATCCCTCTCCACCTGCCACCAGCTGACCAATTTACCACCAGTTGCATGAGGAAATAAGGTGGTACCCTCACTGTGCTCCTGGGTCCTGACAGAGTTGAGCACCAAACTGCTTGGTTCTTGCAAGATAGTGGAGATTCTGGACTTTCCCACCAGCAAAACAGTAAGAACTGACAGGAATTTCATATTGAAATATGAAATGCCTGTGGGAATGGAATGTTTCAGGGTTAGGAAGTATCTGAGATAGTGCAGAATTGAGTTCTGGTTTCAAGAGAGAATTTAGCTCCAAAATGTTTTTCCAGCTCTGTCCCTGAGTCCCTAACCCCATTATATACTACATCTATCGATGAAAAATGCAGCTATTTAATAAATAGCTGTTGAAAATACTAAAGTGTTCACTGAAGAGTTTCAGAGCCTTATTAATTCTGGGGTTAAAATCCGTTCCTGATCAGTCAAGTGTCTATTGTGGAGTACTGATAAGGTGCAAAAGATTACCTTTTAAATGACTGTCTTTTAACCTATTAATACAATTAACATCTGCAGACTTCTTCACTTTCTGTGAGAATGACAAAGCCTGTCAATGAAATTATTGGTATTTTGAGCTGAACTCTGCAGAATTAATGCTTTCAATTTAATGACTGAGTCAGTTCTTGTAGTGTGGTTCAAGCTGAAACAGAATGCTATTTTTCTCCTGGAAGCTTTTCTGTTTCCCCTTTTCCTATGGAAATGCTGATGACCAGAGCTTGCACTTTTGGCCATTTCCCACCCAAGCTCTGATATAGCAGCAAAATGTTCATGTTGCTGATGAAGTCAGCAGAGTAGTACTTAGCCTCCTCTGAACTGCAGAAAAAAAGTTTTAAGGCTATGTAAGTAGTCATCTCTCTCTTAATGGCACTCAGTTCTTTTCAAGCTCACATCCAATATAATATATTTCTTTTATCTCAATTAAAAAAAAAGTATGGAAACAAAAGCTCATTCTTCATAAGGAAATTAAGCTTGATTCTTATTTAAGAATGCTGCAAATATGTAAGTAAAGGTTGTGTTGTGCTATATGCAAAAAAGAGTTCTGGATTTTGGCACTTTAATTATAAAGATGAGTGAATAAAAGTTATTTTCTGGTTCATGGATTTTTTTAAAATTGAAGTCTTAATTTTAATCTCAGCTTGCCCACAGTCATTCCTACCTGTCCATTCACATGAACGGAAAACTGACAGTCTAACCAGGTGAATGTGAGCATTAGTGTTTAAAAAATAAACCATTTCACAGTCCTACATCTGCTTAGGTAAATTTCAACATGTAAGATCAAAAATAAATTTAACTTATTCGCTGCCTGAGAGTCTTTAGTTTGGAAACTCTAGTGGCTGGGATGTGGTAGAGAATATCACTGGACCCAGTGGAAAGGAAAATCAGAAACCTCTGACACCTTGCCTTGGAGAATGTAACAGAAAATTGACCCACATGGCTGAAAAGAAGTATATCTAATTCAGTGACAACATGTTTCATGATAAAGTATTTGCTGATTTTTTTTTCAAACTTAAATATATGACATGTATATGCTTAATAATGACCTTACAGAATTGTACAACAATTCTTAAAACACAGCATCCACTCACCCCATCACCAAATAAAAGAGGAATATATAGAAAAATGGTAAAAGATGTTTGGGATGTTTATGTTTCCTGCATGACTACATAGTAAAAAAAATATTTCAATGAGCTTTACTAAAATACATAGGGAGGCAAGGTGTATTTATGTTCTCCTATGTTGTGTATTGACCCCAGCCAGCAGGTAGGTGCCCACAGTGCCATTTGTTCCTCCCTACTCCACCTTTCCAGAAGGACAGTGGACAGAATAGGAATGGCAAAAGGGAGAAAACCTGTGGGTAGAGATAAAGACAGTTTAAACAAGTGAAGGAAAGGGTGGAAAAACCTCAAGTAATGCAAAGGCAGCCACTCACCACCTTCCATAAATGGAGCTTGGAAGCACTCCTTTCTTCCTCTACACAATTTTTTATTACTGTGCATGATGTTTCATGGTACAGAGTATCCCTTTGGCCAAATCAGATCATCTGTCCCGTCTGTGTCCCCTTCTAGCTTTGCCTATCTCAGCCTACTTGCTTATGAAAATTTTTGTGCATGTAAATCTGATACTTTGGAGCTGTTATTAAATTTATTTTTCTCTCTTTCTTAAGCTAAATGCAATTTATTTAAAATATGCTGGATTTTTGTCTTTCAAATATGAAAGCAAAGATGTAGCAATATGCTTGGAAAGGGTGGCTTGAACCCTGCTTGCAATAGGGTATCTTTGCAATTTAATTTTTTGTCTTGGTCAGTTGTATAATTTTTTCCATTCTCAGAAAACACGTTTTGACCTTTTATATCTGTCAACAATTTTGTTTATAGATTTTTGAGTGATGGGTTCTGAAGGAATTTTTTTATTTTCTGTATCTTTCTTGAAGCCTCAATAAAAATATCCAATCTGTTGCCTAAGATTTTTATTCTTCTGACTATTTAAAGAAAAAAGTTCTTGTTCCTTTTTAAAATATATATTTTAAGACTATTTATGTACATTGCTACATTATGCATACTTATTATTGCACAACTTTAATGATAATTCTGTCTTATCAACATTGATATTTGATTTCCATTTACCATATAAATGCTCATGTAGCAAAGCACCATACTACATCTCAGTACCCTGAATCCACAGACAGAGCAAAGTCAGAGCTGATCATGGATGCTCATGGTGCAGATCTGTAACAATTCTAACTACAGAATGGAAGAGAAATTAATCCCAATGCTCAATGTATTATATATGTTATAAAATAACTTCTGTCCATTAGGACACTGGAGATACGGTTAGCATCCCTAAAATTCATTATTAGTGCTTACACTGGATTTTCAAACTGTGGATGCTGGTTATATGTATGCGTTTTAGTAGATGATGTGGTTTCTTGGGGTCTTCTATTTGTACTCCAGTAGTGACTCCATTTGTGTGTGGTGTGTGTTGAGAAGAGTATTGGGAGGTGAATTTTCTTCAGCAGAGTGATGTTTTGTGGACTATTCCCAGCATATTATGGCAGCCTGGCTTAGTTTTTGGGCTACAGTGCTTCGTATGCTGTGTTGCTATAAACAAGACACTGGCCTTTATTAGGGAACTACAGAATTAAAGGCTAAACTGCATGAGCTATTCTATTTATGGACTGGAAATAAGAAACACTTTGATGATTTTTGGGGTATGATGGAGACCTGTGAGTATGCAAAGACCACAGCTAAATTTATATTATATAGAAGACAAAACTGTTGATTGGATGCTTCTCATTACTCTGCTGTGGAGCAGCATCAGATCTGAGCTGCCTCTCCTGCTCTGGAGTATTACTAATAGCCAGATCTCTGCAGTAGATGAAGAAATTTCTTTCCTTTTTTTTGGGGAAAGAACTTTGAATACACTAACAGAAAGGACCAAACAGCTGAAATAACAATCACCAAATGCTGAAACTAATGAAATATGAAGTTGCAGTTTAAGCCCTCTCACTGCTTCTTTATTTGACTTTCTGCAGGGTCACAAAATATCATTGACTGCTGAATTCAGACTCCCCACAACACTTTGGAGATTAGTTAGTCTCTTAAATGGTTTGATTTTTTGCTGAAGACCTTGGTGTGCTGATACATTGTTGTTGTTTTCTGAAGATGGAGCAGTTCTGGCACTATCAGGGCTCTCAGTAATTCTTATATCTGAACCAGGACTGCTACTGCCCCTTGTCCTCTGAGCCATCACTGTCAGGTTCTGCACTTTTCCCTGGGACTCTGAGGAATTGCATACTTTAGATAAGAATTGCCCAGGCATGTTTAGTAAACCTTATTACTAGCTGAAAGCAAAACAGCTTTGTCATCCTGATTTGCTCCTGATCACAGCTAATAATTGGGGCAATCTTTGCCCCATGGTACCAGGAAGTGCAGGACCCTGAAAAAAAAAGTCCATGCAAGATTCTACAAGGAATTTAAAATTCTCAGGCTCAGTTTGAACGTGAATTTTATACATGTGCAAATTTTATTATGACAATGACTTCATTTTCTGCCATTACATTATTTTTTCTTTTAATTTTATTTTGCGGCATATCTACTAATATTTGAACTGTCAGTTAAATTTTTGTCTGTTGTTTATGTCTTTAGTTATTTTGATGTTTGACTTTGCACTTTTTATATTAGAGAGTATATATATGACATGCAATTTCAGTGGTTTCTTTATGGCTAGGAAGAACAGTAGATTGGCATATTATTAGCACTTATTCAGGCAATTTGGTGACATGATATTCAACCACAAATAGCTTTGGGAGATGCTCTGTAGGCATGCTGGTAGGCCAATAAATATACCTTGTTCTTGTCAAATGATTGTTTAAAGCATTTTGAAAGAATGGTTTATTTTGCAGTAATGGGACAAAACAAAGGATACTGTATAAAGAAGCAGCAGAGATCATCAGCCTAAACAAATACAGAATTAAACCAGTGAACTATATCCACTCTGCATGGCTCATGAAATTGTCTTTCATAGACAAATCTCTGCCTATACTTGTTAGTTATCTTTACTGGCTGACTAGATGCTAGGGAAATGTGACCAGATTTTTCTGCCTAGAAACTGTAAGATTAAGATTGAGAGGTGTCAGCCAGTAAAATCCACATTGGCCTGTCAAGCTCAACTGACCGATTGCTTTGAGCTTCTTTTAGATTAGCCTCGGTGCTGTGCTTAGCAATAATTTGTTTTGTTTCAATTAGCCACAGGGATTCTTCTCTACCTTTCATTAATTCAGAGGGCCATCCATAAGGCTTTTGATGATGTGTCATCCCCAGGATACTTCCCTGTGGATTTGATGTGGTTTGTGATAGAGGGAAAATGCTGAGATCTAAGTACAGATTTGTGGAAGGCAAAGGACATGGTCATTGGCTCCACCTTCCATTCTCTTCCTCACTTGTGAAATGTGCAGCTTCATTCCCTGTTCTGCAACACACATCTCCCGAGGCTGGGTGTGATCCTGCTGCAGCACTCTGGAGTGTGCCTTTTGGTAACCCTTTCTTGCTTATTGCACACCAGCAGTGATAAACACCACTCTACTTTGTTTCTGCTACCATTTTCCTCTTGAACTTGGTAACCCTGCTTCACTACTCTAGTAATGTGAATTAGTGTGTAGTTTCTTCATACATCCGTCTACACCAAATAATTTGCACTTTTAAGGTCTGTTTTGCTAGTGAAGGAATAAAGTGGGGGCATGAAACAGGGCAGGAATATTCATCCACTTTACAGTTAAAAATATACAAGATTGAGCATCAAGTACACCTCCACTTCCTCTATGCCCTCAGAGAAAAAAAAAAGCAGTTAATATATTATATTTATTGTAATGATCTCTAAGTGCATTGTAAAAATGAGGTGAGGATTTAATCTGCATTGTGGATGAATCTTTTGAATTTGTATCTTAGCCTGAATATTGTGATGACTTCATTCTACAATATTCTACTGCTTCTATGTAACATTTCATTTGTTTTTTTAAAGAAACTGAGCGACAAGACCATATTAGATTTCAGAAATTGAATTTGGATGAACACAGATTTTGGAAAGCTGTGTATTTAATACAATTTTCAGACTGTCTGTTTGACTGTGAGCCAGTGACATTGTGTCTGTGCACAGTAAACAGAAAGTTGAACAGGACTCTGTAGCCAAATAATTTGATTCACCTTCATAGTCTAAGAAAAGACATATGCAAATTGTTAAGATCAAAAAAACGGAAGTGACAAACTTTGGAAAATAACAAGACAAAATTTACCAAACATTTTTTTTTTTTGGTCTAATTAAAATGATGGGTCAAGTAAGACTCATTATAGTGTCTTTGAAAAAGCTACTAAATCTTAGAATCATAGAATGGTTTGTTTTGGAAGGGAGCTTAAAGCTCATCTTGTTTCAACCCTGCTGTCATGGGCAGGAGCACCTCCCACTAGACCAGGTTGCTCAGAGCTCTATCTAACCTGAGCTTAAACAGTTCCAAGGTTGGGGTATCAAAAACTTCTCTGGGCAACACGTTACAGTGTAAAATGATACACTATTTTTCCTGCTAGACCTAAGTTTTAGGATTTCTTCTCTAGTCTGCTTTAAAAATAATGCATGAGGCCATAGAAAAGAGTATGGAGAGTTAGAATGAGAAATATTTCCATGGAATTATATGATGCATAACACGTTCATACAGTTGGGTCCATGGCCTGTAGATGTTACTTTTGTTTAGAGAAGAAAAACCTAAATGGGCCAGTTATTTTCTGTAAGTTCATGAATAGATTTTCTTAGGAATTTTGAATGCAGACTCTGTTAGTTTTGGATACTGAGTGTATTGCTAGAGATGATTTACTGCTGTGCACTCATTTGTCTCATCTTCCTTCCACTCTTTTGTTTTTGACTAATTTTTTCTCTTTTCCTTTCTGAGTTCACTACCTGCTGTTTTTGTAACCCTTGATCTTTAATACCTAACACTCTTAATATTTCTACCATCTCACCTTTTATAGATAGACTCCTCTTGTGTGCAGCCTGAAGGGTACTATGTGTGCATCATGAAAGGACCTACAGAAGATCTATCCTTTTCCTGATATCCAGTGTTGGAATTTAGCACTTGACATCAGTAGAAAGAAACCACTGATGAGGCCCCCCACAGAGCCAAGGCAGCCTATTGATGAGGGCATCTCAGATTCCCACAAGCCTGGGCTGGAAGACTCTTAAGATGGAATGGTCATATACTAGACATCTGCAGAGAAGCTGAAACATACACTGTAGGAATAAAATTGGACATCTCTTAATTTTAAAAAATATGTCCAGTGCACATGTGAGTGTAAATCTTTTTATAGATTGCCTGTAAGTTGCTGATGTCTTAAAAGGAGGGATAAAAGCACAATTATTTCTCCTTTCCCTACTTAAAAAAGTCTGACTTTTTTTCCCTTTTGTAGAAGGCTGAAATATTCATAGTCAAGAAGATAGAAGCTTATTTTATAAGAGTATAATTTTAACAGTTTTTGAAGGTAAGAAGGCTTTTAATGCTATATTGTATTTCAACTGTTTTTATGATAGTCAACAGGATAGGAGAAAGAGGCCCAATGAAGGTATGGAAACAGACTCAAAAAGAAGAGTTCAAACTGGAATGTTTCACTCTGTAAAGCAAAAAGTTGTCAGAGGTATAGGAAACTGCAAACCCAGTCTCAGAGTGGAAGGAGTCAGGCACTGCAGTGCAAGCACTTGAACTGATGGACAACATATAAACTGAACATTTTTTTGTGCTACACTACACTGTGCTTTTTCTGGGTTGCTTTCATTTATCTGTATTTTCTTGCTTGCTTTCATTTATCTATCTTTTTTGCTGGTTTGCTCCCCTCTGCCCTTCCTGCCCTCCCCCTGCCCTTGCCTCTCACCCTCTTCCAGGATGTATCAAATTTGGCACTGTACCAAATAGTCTGCTCAAAGGAGAATGGCTATTTCTGAAAACTCATTTGCTGTGAAGGGTGGAGTTTGCCAAAGTCCCTATTCAGTTTAAGGGACAAATAGTTGGCTTCCTGCCTGTCCTAAATGCATGTTCAAGCAATTGTCCTAAACAAAGCCAGGATAATGAGAAATTTCATAATGAGCTGAAAGCTGTATATTTCCTCTTTTTATTATGCCCTAAATAGTCTCAAGTTATTATTTAGTTAGCAATATGAAGTTTAAATGAGATGGTTATGAGGACAGTGTTTGATGTAAGAGAATTTTTACAACCCTTTAAAAAATAAAAAAGGGAAATTATTCTCTTTCTCCTTAAGCATGCTCTTTGCCTCAGTACATGAATGAATTAGTGACAAATAAATAATCATTGAGTTTTCCTTGAATGGAATTCTCTAAATGTCTCCAGGCATCATCATGAATTGCACTATTACAACCTTAAGTTACCTGCTCTGAATAATAGAAGCAGGCAAACAAAATGCTATCACTGTATATAAGACAAAAAACCCCCAAACCAACCCTTACTGATAATGATTACAAGTGACAGTTGCTTTCGTGCAATCCATAAGCTGGAGTTTGAACTTGCAGTAGTGCCATATCTCATTATACAAAGTGATTGTGGCAAGGGAGAGGAAAACAAACAAAAAATAACATTCATATAACATTGAGGAACAGTCAGTTAAACAGGAGCATTTAACTCCAGCAATCTGCTGTGTCAAAGACCACAATTATTAAGTGTCTGAGATATATCAGATTTATATGAAAATCTCACTAAAAAATAGCACACATTTTATCTTCCATAGCCTAACAACCACCAGAAGAAATATCAGATTAAGAAAGACTAAACTATATAGTGTCTCAAATAATCAAAGAGAAGAGATCACTTCCTCAGAAAAAAGAATGAATGGAAGTCTATTCTGCAGTCTGAAACCCAGAATCTAACAGGGACAGTCAAAATTCAAATGTGTTTCAATGAAAATTTTTAGATAATACCTTTTCTGCCTTTTGATAATAGTGGCATCTCCACTAATCTGGTTAAACATGCTCAAAGCTAGTTCTGAAATAATTTTTCTTCCTGTGTGTTCTAGCCAGTACATGGGTTTGGTTTTGCCTTATTTCCATTTGACCTCTAAAATCTCTATCTGGAAGCTCTCCAGTCTGATTTCAGGAGAAGCATTCTGCCTGTTGGTCTTACCTGATATGCTGCACTTGTGAATCCAGTCATTCTTCTGTCAGATTTCAGCCTGGACCTTGTGTTTGTATTATTTAGGAAAAGGTCTTTTGTCCTTTAGATGATCAGGCTGAAGATCAATCTTTTTGATTAAGTGAAAATAACTAATTATTCTCAAAGAAACTGATGGATGGGTAAATGTTGTTAAAGACCAAAAGAGAAGGAGGGAGGGAAGTGTCTCCTGCCTATGTCTCCATGTGAAAACTTTCACAAATACCTACTGAGCAGTGCTGGTTATAGACTGAATATGGAATATGAATGAATATGGAAATCCAAGGTTTTGCATCATGCTCTTTGTCAGGGATTTTTGCTTCTCTGCATTCATACCAAAATACATTTTTTAGGACAGAAGTAAAAATGCTTCTTAGCAGAATGAGTCGTGCTATATACATGTACTTTTTGTTCCATGCATCAGTTAAAAATACACTTTCATCTGCTACAGACAGCCTAGTGAATTCTGAAATGTGCCCATGTGATGACATTTCTCATCATATTGAGTATTCCAAGACCCAACTTTTATCCAAAGTGTTTATCTGAAGAGGAAGAAGGCAGGCTTTGAGGTCCACCTTATTTCTAAAAGTACTTTTGGTATCACCTCAGGTGATCAGCAAGAATTTTAGCTTAGCATGTTATTAATTTACTTGTCTGGTTAGGCTGTTTACAGAAAGTAAGGAAAAAATACCTATCTCACCATTTGCAAATATTTCAATTACTCATCTCCTAGTGTGTGGCAATGTTTGTTGGAGGTTTTCTGTTTATCCTACACCACCATAAGGGAGACATGCACTGGAACTTGCCTTATGGTTCCTGGAGTTCTTTTGTTCTGTAAGTGTCTGTTTGAAATGAATCTGTGCAAAAGAAAATTATTACTGCTTTGAAAAAAAAGCACATTACTGATCATCCACATATACTTGTCAAATACCAGAAATATGTTAAACCTTTGATATTAATAAAAGTTTGATCTACTTCATAACTCTCTATAGCAGATAAAATTAATAATTATTGATATACAGAAAGTGTTGTAGTTAGGCTTTAGGGTTTCTCTGATTGTTCACCATCCATGGAAAATAATGTGCTAGAAATATATTTTGAATGGTTTTATCTATTGTTGAATCTATTGCATAGAACTGAATGAAGACATATGATACCTTTAACATGTTTAGAAAATTGCTCTGCTGAAGTGGACATGAAGCAAGCAGATGCATTTTTTTCCTCCTAAGGAAATCTGCATAACTTCAATGCATTTTAAAATGGTGGGGATGAATATTCTACGTATAAAAAAGAATAGATTTTCATTGAAATGCAATGTATGTTAATATGATCAAATAGAGGAGGTCCTGAATAAAACCAGGCCACATCCATTTCAGAGCCTCAGCTTCATACTGAGGTTCAACACACAATGATTCTTCCTGATACATATACTATGTATGTTTGAATATCAAGTATATATGTATGTTTTTCTTTGGAAAATAGGAGCCAATATGCAATAAGATGCAAAACTATGCAATAACTTTGCATGCATTATGTAGGAAATGCTGAAAATTTGTGGAATCCCACAATAACAGTTGTGTGTTTTTTTCAAAGACAATGTATTTATGCAAAAATGAAAGATACATTTCATGAAATGTGAGTAGAGTTTATTCCCTTTATGGTTTCCCATTAGTTGTGTCACCTCGTATGCATGATGTGAACCAGCAACTGTGACCAAGAACTATCATCAGGGGCTCTCACAGTGTGATTGCGAATAAATTAGGGACAAATTCTCTTTAAGTTAGAACTTTTTTAATGCTCAAATGTTCCTTCAGTTACCCATCAAGATTGCAAGTTGTGTAAAATAATTGCATGCAATGCATATCAGTCAGAAGTGATACAGTTTTTCTGTTGAAACTGTTTTTTCCATCTTCAGTGAGATGATAATATTTCAAAGATATGTGAAAGAACTTTGCTGTCATTTATTAGTTTCAACAGGTTTTTTGACTCTAAAGTTTGGCTGTAAATCACAAATGTGATTTACTACTAGAAATGCGGTTTTTGTTTCCAGACAACTTTCCAATTTTAAGAGGAGATTGCAATATTTTATTGAGAAAAGCATAGTTTATCTATTGCAATTTTTGAAGATAGAGTTAGTAAGAAAACATTGCATTTTGAGTAATTTTGTATTTTTAATTTGTGAACTTCTGATTGCCAGTGGAAAAATTTGAGTTCAAGTTTTCAGTGAACCTTCAAAATTTAAAATTTTAAGTTTCATTGAAAAATAGATTTGTCTTGAATGTAACTTTAAAAAGCTTTTAACATTTATAAGCTAATGTTTACATGTTACTGTAGAGTATATATTCTGTAGTGGCATTCAAGGTTTTAAAATGTTTTTTTGACCAATGCTTGCATTCAGTTCTAGCAGTATATTTTGAAATAGTAGATTTTGGCAGACGAAGGCCAAGGTAATTCAAGCTTTTCTCAGTTGATGACAATGTAATGTTTGTATTTAAGCATATGCTTAATTTCTTCCAGGGAAAATGAATATTCACTTTCAAAGTAAAAGTAGGCTTTATTAGCATTGAAATTGAATTATTTAATGGTCTAAGTATACCCTTGAAGGATCTTAACATAAAATTGATATTTATTTATAATATAATTTTATTTGTCTGCAACTGACTTTATTTTGTTTTAAAATAGTTTAGCTATCCCAAGTTGTTTCCTGAATTATCCTGCCAATCATTCCAGGATTCAAATTGTATGTAAAAACCTGTTGTTTCTATCCAGTACCTGAAATCCTAGCTTGTGGGATAGATTCACCAGTCATTGAATGGGTTTCTCTCTTCTTCCCAAGAGAATTCTTTCTGCCAAAATTTCCTAACATTCAAAGTCTATTTGCTGAATATTCATGGCAATTGAATGCAAAGTGGATGACAATGTCATTGTGATTTTTCTGTAAATTACAAGAAGGGCAGTGTGTTGGGGAAGTCGTGTAGTTATGGTTGATTATGAATCTAACATTGCAATATTCTTGGCATAAGAATCTTGTACTGTAAGGAACCATTTCTTGCCATCCTGAGTCAGCTGTATAGCACCCATCTCTTTTTCCTCTCCTTGTCCAGAAATAAGGTACATGAGCCCAGTTAACCTGGCTGGCATATTTTCCTTTTGAAAGAAATGTCTGTGAAGCAGAGTAAATACTTACCTCTCCCACCTACTCTTGGAGAGGAGTCTCTGTCTTAGGGTGAGCAGTGGAGAGCAGGGAGCTGGAGTTGGGAAATCCAAGACATAATTGCTTGTACCTTCCTCCCCAGATTACACCTGCAACTTGTTCCATGTGGCCAACAAAAGTCTCTACTGCCTTCTACAATTTAGGGATGCAAAAGAATAGCAAAGTAACTCTTAACAAAGGAGGATGGAAAAATAAGATCCAAATGCCCCCTTTTTTTTTTTTTTTTTTTTGCAAGGGAAAGGTCCTTAATGACCCTCTAGTGTTCAGTCCCAAATCACACAGTGAGTGTGATATTTTTAAATAGCACATATTTTGAAATTGTTTTACAAAAGTTTTATGAAGATTTTCCTCACTGAAATCTTGGTGTGGCTGACTCTGGCTAGCTAGGTGATAAACACCATGACATGTCTTTTTGTGCATGGGTTTTAAGTTAAACTAATAATACATTTTCAATATTTAAAGCATCATATTCCAAAGATGAAGAGAGGAAAAATACTTGGAATAAGTTTATTTTATTCCATGTATGAGTGTGATGTTGTGAGGCCTGGGGGAGAGTTCTATCTTGTTGGCCTGGAATTTTGTATTTTAAATTTCATATTAAAATAATGGAAAATTAAAAATAACTAGAATTAAGAAAATACATGTTTTGTATTAAACAGATTAGAAATAAAGCTGATAAAGATACACTGAAAACTTGCAAAGTTTTGCTATGAAATTTTGTTTAAGCCAATATATAATAGAGAAAATTTATATTTCTTGAATCCACACCAAAATTTAAATTTCAAATGAGAAGATCTAGAGCTTTTCTAATATATAGTTTGGGTGGGTTTTTTTGTTTGTTTTTTTTTCTTTTTTTAAAAATTTATTTAAAGCACATGTCTTTCTGTCATTTTATCAGTCTCCAGAGGAATACCATCCTGAATAAAATTTTATTAGTTATTCCTAATTCCAAAATTTCTTTACAATTCTTCCTGTATAGAAAAATGAATGAACCAATTTGCAAGTAAAATTTGCATATAGTAGTTTATCCTGATGCTTCAATATTTCTAAGTCAATTAGATTTTTTAACTGTTGACTCTTAATGGGTTTATGGCTTAATCCAGTTTTTAGGTAGAAATGATAACTAAATAAAAGTTAGAGAATCATGAATAATATTTTAGTGAATGCCACAGAACTAGGAAGGCTGAAGGTCTTTCCTAAGGGTAGCAGGCATACACATACAGCAATGTGCAGTCTTTGGAAAGATAAAGACTGAAAAAAAAGTGTAAGGGAAATAATTTTGTAGAAACTAGTCTGAAGTACTCCTATAGTAAAAAGAATTTGTTGATAGGTGCCAAAGTTACTGGAAGTGCCAGTTAGTTGCTGGAAAATCCTGATATTTATAAATTCAGACATTTACAACTATTTCAAGTGAAATATGTAAGCATTTGTCTTCTTGTCTCTTCTTGTTTTCTCATACAATAGTTTATCTGAAACATTGTTAGAAGGTCGTAACTCACAAACTGATAACATTTGGGTAAAGGATAACTCATGATCAACAATGTTAAAACCTGAAAATATAGTTCAATTTAAACAGGTTTTGTGCCTAACAGAAGAAGGATTTCTTGAGTAAGGAAGAAAATCGGCCACTGTATTATGTGAAATGAATGTGACTAAAGAAACTTTCCTCATCAGATCAGTCTTGGTATTACACCTTCTTCAGAAGTGAATAGCACCGAACATTCTGCTAAACTCTGGAAGTGCATTTCTGCCTTCACCTTTTTAGTTGTAACATTCTTTTTGTGTTTGTCTTGTCAGAGAGAAGGTTAAAGAAATTGTGAAATGGCAGGCTAGATTTATGTGGTCTTGTTCAACAGTACATAAGGTAGACCTTTAATATCAGTTCTACAGCTAACTTCAGTGCTGATAGATGCATTTTTAAATGCTGAGAGCATCAAGAATGTCTTGGTACTTCAGAAAATTAGCACTGCTATCAGAAAAATGTTGAAAACTGAAATTCTATATGACAGGTAATGGAAGCTTTTGTGTTATTAATAATGCAGAAAGTATATTTCTGCAAAGCACACAGGCACATGCCTGTGCTAGAAATGCAGGTCTTATTGCAGAAATAAAACTAACTCTTCAGATTAAAAGTCTGGACTAAGAAACTTAGTTTTGAGAGGATTCTTTGTTTGGTTGGAGTTTGTTGTTTTCTTTAAAGAATAAAAGGTCTTTTTAGCCCTTTATGTAAACATATGTTCTACACTTGAGAGCGTTACTATATCAAACTAGGAACTGCTAATATCTTATGTAATGAAGAAGTTCAATTTTCTCTTGAATTATAGATTGCTGTTTTTAAATGATGAAGTGCACATGAATGGGGTGTGAAGGAAGTATATTAGAAAACTTGAAGTAATCACAGACTCATAGAAATGTTCTCAGTTTTTCAAAGAGCTGAATATTTAACCAGCAGAAGTTATGATTTGGATTTGAAATTTACTTGTGTTCCACCACTTAGGTTCCTAATCTTCCTTCTTACTGGACTTTCTTTCTCCCTGTTCTGGAATAAGGTGGTATTAAAGAACCATAGAATGCTTGGGGGTTGGAAGGGACCTCTGGAGGTCATTTTGTCCAATCCTCCCCTGCTCAGGTGGGGTCACCTAGAGCTGGTAGTCCAGGACCAAGTTCAGATGTGTTACGGATTCAGTGGCAGCTTCAGGCAAGCCCTGCCTTAGCCTCAGATTTTTGGCAGCAGCTTAAATTTAGGTGGCCTGCACCTAAATTTGTTCTGGCCTGCAATTTCTAAGGATGGCAGATCAGGTCAATTATAAAATGAGTTATTTATTGAATAGACAGGAGATAGCAGAAAAAAGGCCTCAAACAGAGTTACTTATTAACAGTATAAACCAAACAGAACTGCTAGTAGATGAATGGAAGTGCACAATATCAAGGTATCTCTACTGAAGCTAGCAAAGAAATAGTGCAGATTACAAGTCAATGTAACTTACTGCCAAAATGAAATAGTGAATACAAAGTTCTTTCACTCAGCCTTCAGAGAAATAACCACAAAGTAGGTGTCCCAGCTTTGGGGAGAAAGCCCAACACTTTTCCTGGGAACATGCAGAAAATTTCTGCTTTTTGAAAGTTTGGTGTAGTTTGTGTGTGTCAGTCAAAAATTCCAGTTTATCTTTCCAGATCTCATTTCCACAGCAGGATGTTTATTGTCAGCTGGGAGGGTTACTGCCATGGTGCCAAATTAGCTCCCTACAGGACAAGCTGTCCTGATTGAGTTATTTCATCAGTTAGTGAGCAGCAGATAAGCTCTTGTGATGGGCGAGATGCCCTGAGCTATTTCACCAGCTATAGAGCAACAGATAAGCTTTTCTGGGGCAAGATGCCCTGCTATATGTGGCTTTTGAATATCTTTAAGGATGAAGAACTCCAAATTCTACTGAGCAGCCTGTTCCAGTGCTTAGTTGACCTCATAGTGAGAAAGTGCTTCCTGGTGTTCAGAGACAACCTCCTGTGTTTAATTTTGTGTCCATTGCCTCTGGTCCTGTCACTGGGAATCGTTATAACAAGTTCTTTTTGTACTCACACTTCGGGTATTTCTATACATTGATAGGACTCCACCAAACCTTCTTTGCTTCATGCTAAACTGTCACAACTTCTGAGCCATTCCTCATAGGAGAAATGCTCCAGTCCTTTCATCATTTTAGTGACCCTATGCTGCACTTTCTCAAGCAGGCCATATCTTGAACTTGTCTGTTTTTTCAATATACATAAACAGATACCCTCCTTCATGATCAAATTTGGTCCAGTGCTCCTTGAAAACTGCTACCGGTGGAAGCTCAGCTGTTGACTAAATTTATTACTACTGGGCAGCTAAAATAATGATGCAAAATAAGTCAGTGGGTACATAGCAGAATTAAATCCCTGAGTTACTTGCAGCACTGAAAGGAGGTTAACCATAGCCATAATAAGCTCAGTTTGTGTTGTTAACTTGAATTTCAGCTTTGTACTTTTTTCTTTAACTCCGCCTTTTATTTTTTTTTTTCTTTGAGATTTCCCATCTATTAGAGTTTTATCACAATCTGCTCTCTTATGAGAGTGGTGCCTCATCCGTCTGGAGCCTTTCAGTATTGCTGTAACACCTATTTTTTTTTAGTGTCAGCCAACATATTTGAGGATTTTCTAGCACTAAGATGTCTACTTGAGCTTTCAGATTTTGTGTACTTATCTGAATTAATCTTCTATTCATTTGAAGTGTGTCTGTTTCTAATAGTAATTCAAATTATGAATGATTTCAGTATGAAGAATTTTTGATAAGAATGTATTAATAAATGTGAAGTTCAGACTTTGTAAATGGAGGAGGGTTGAAGAAACCTCCTGTGTTAACTTTTCATACCTCTCCATTAGAACTTGGTCATGGTAGTAAGAAAGAAGTTAGTGAAAACTCTGAAAAGGAGGTTTTCAGAGGATGATTTCTTGCTCTTCATTCTAAAGAGGGCTTCAAATAAACCCTGCTTCTGCAGGAAAAAAAGAAAAAGTAACCTAAGTTATTCCAGGCAGTAAGAATTCCAGTTATAGTGTTCATTTGCATGCAGATAAAAATGTGTTATGTGATTTTGTGTGTCATTCAATTTTAAATTCACTCACATGTGTGTTAATAAAGTCAGGATCTGGAGAAGCAGTGTCTCTTCTGAAATGAAAATATTATAACAGAGGCTAAATGGCTTTAAAATGATGTTTTTGCTGTGTCATAATATGTTATTAAATTCCATTTCTCCTCCTAAAGTAGCTGGAAAACAAACTGGCAACTACTGTAATTTCTCCTTTTTTTCTTAACAAGCGATATTGGTATCCTACCCACAGTTTCATGATTATTGAAATGAAACAGAAAAATAACACTCCCTGTGTTTATTTGAATTAGTTTACATTCATCAATATTTTAAGAACTGTAGTACAATGCAGTGTACAAGCTGATTTCTGCAGCAGAGCACTGAGGCAAACTACAAAATGGATTCCTTCTATGGAATCTATGAAAAATGGAAAATCTAAATTATGAAGGCAATGATTTAACTTGAGTTAAATATACACTATAGTTCACATCATTAATGGATATCTACTTGGTATTTTGAAAAGACTAACTTAGCAATTAGAAAGCAATTATAAACCCATTCAGGTGGAAGACAATTTAAACGGAAATAGAATGATATTAATTGGGAGCAGTTTAAGAACATTTAATTAGATGCCCCCAAAGCCCCAGTTCAATAATTGGAAAGGAAAACCACACAGTTTAAAAAAAAAACTAGCTTATAAAGGAAATAAGCTTTATTTTAAAAGAAATCCTAGAGAAGAAGAAGAAGAAAAGGTAGAGGAGAGGGTAACTTATTAAGAGCCTGTATTATCATAAACTGGTAATTTCATTTAGAAGCTAGTAAGTGGAAGAAAAATAACAGAAAAAAAGAAAAAAAAAAACCCTAGTGACTTGTGAAGCAAAGGCTCATACTTTCTAAAGGATATTAGCAGTCGTATGATTCTACTGCTAGCTGAAATTCTAGGAAATCTCTATAATAAGGGTTTTGTTTTCACTAGCTATTATTAATCGATATTTGTGGGTGGGGTGCCAGATAATCCCATAAATCCTGATGAAAAAGGAACAGTTGCTTCTCAGTTAAAGCTATAGTGACTGAAAAATGACAGCTAGATACTTTTTAAATTAGGAGTGTGAGGTTTTGCATTATTTTTCATCAGAAATTATAACAACAAAATTTCTATATGACCTGATCTTCTTGACTTGCTAAATTAGACTATGTGATAACTAGTTTCCCAATAACACCTTCAAAATTCTAGAATATATCATATAAAGACTTAAGGAGCTTCAGTGCAGCCTGACATATTTTCTGTCATTATTTTGATAATGGTGGAAACCTAAAAGAATTCCTTTTTTATTATGGCTGCAAGCAAGTTTTTACTTGTTTGTTTTTATGGGAGATCCTGAGAGACAGAAAGTGTAGTGGAATTTTTAAATGCTTTAGAAAAGATAAAGAAGAGAACAATTGTTAAGGTAGAAAAGGTCACATTTGGACAGATCAAATTTGAGATGAAGAGACTGTTTCTAAAATGCGATGTCTGAAAGGAAGAAGACAAGAACTAAAAAGGAAAAAAATTACCCCTGAAGACCATTCTTATAAGACAAAATTTGAACTACAGAAGTGATAGTGAAAGAAAGCTGTCTCATACCTACATACATGCACTACAGCTCATGTAGAAGTAAGATTTGTTCTGCAACTTAAAAATCAGATTTGTCTTTGCAATCCTAATGATCCTTTTATTTCTGAGGATGACTTGGAAGAGCCTTGTATTAAAAAAGGTTTCCACACTCCTTCCTAGCCAAATCCAAAGTCGTAGCTTTGCAAAAATGTATAATGAACCACTGCATGGACTGGTGATCTTTGGGTAGCTTTGAAATTCACCATTTTGATTCTGATTCCATTCCAAGTTGCCTGATTCCTGTTCATTCTCTGAGAATGTTGTGGGGTGTTCTGCATTATTTTGGTTCCAATAAATTAGTCCTCAAGCTCTGTAAAAAGTGTTTCCTAATGCAATAAAGTTTTTGTAAAGATTTTCCTAGACAATAATCCTATAATAGTATTAAGTCTTGGGATGTTCATTGCATACTCTTTCTGAATGTTGAAGTTAAAAATTATGATTACTGAGGGGTTGGCTTCAAAAATTTTATCAGCATTTGACTGAAGAAAGCAATTACCAGTAGATCAATGTGTTTACATTATATACTTGTGTCTTACTACCCTCCATTACTTTTCTCAAACATCAGAGCCAGCCTTATAAGACTATCCAAAATAAGAAGATGAAAGTATTAAGAAGCAGGTATTTAAAAAACACTCATCTCTGTCTCGCCAAAAATCTTCTTTGGTAAAACTGTATCTTCTGGTTTCACTATTAACATAAGTTTGAGTAAAAGCCTGTTACCTTCAGTTTAAGGTTCTTGCATGACCTATGTTTGTTTCAGGTTGCATTGTATAAAAACTGGGCAAATTAATATTGAAGTAAAAGTACCTTTTTTAGTCTCCCTGCTGAATCAAATGCTAGTGCTGATTTTCTAGACTTGCTGCATGTAGGAGCAGATGTAAGAATACTTGCATGTGCTTGCACATTGTGTCTATGCAGTCTTGATAGTTGTGTTGTCAACATTAAATAGTTGTTGACATAACAACTGGAATTATATCTTCTAATTAAAAAAAAAAAAAAAAAATCATGTCTTTTATGTTGTATTTTCCTGGTAAGGTAGCAAGAGGCTGTTGGTGTTCAGCCAGGAATTTACAACCTCCACATAAAGCATGTACCTTTATCTGTTAGGTAAAGTAGGTCATTGCTTAGAGTCTAAAAGATGTTGCTGGAAATAATTGACTGTTTCTTCTTTTTCAGGCTGAGTTAGAGAGTGTCTGGGAGCCTGTGGCACCTATCAGACAGCAGACACATGGGCAGGAAGTTTCAGTGCTCCTGCCAGAGAGGACTGGGTGGGGCTGTGGTTGCTGCTCGCCTCAGCTCTCCCACCACCACCATCATTGCTTATCAAAGCCTTGCAGACCCTTCCCTGGCTTTCTAGGCTATTTCTCTTCTCAGGTTGCACCTCCTCTTCCTCCTCACTTGGATTACACCAGCTGTGGTGTAGGTGTAAGGTGCACAGAAAACATCATGTGTGGGGAAGGGGAGAAGAAAAGGTTAAAGCTGCAAAATGGTGGTAGAAGTAGTGATGGAATTTGTAAGACAGAAAGGTACATAGGAAGGCAGGTAGAAAAGTGCCAGTGTAGGCCCTCTGGACTCAGTATTTACCATTCTTTTTTTTATTATTATTTCCTGAAACAGAGCTGTCTATTGCTCTTTTATTTTCTATCATTTTACAGCTTGATTACTTTTATTTGTTTTTTGTATGACATTTTGAATGGTTTTCTCTGGGGAAGTGTCCTCACAATACCTCAAGTGGATTGTTTTTAAAAGCTGTATTGTTTTCAGGCTATGTCTGAATAACTCCTCCTTGACATATTTACCTTGATAAACAAGTTTTTTTAGAGTCCTGCAGAATATTTCCCAGTAGAGCAGCAAGAGCTCAGGATGTTCCCTGAAGGTTGCTTTGTTTAATGTCAACTTCTCTTCAGATATCCAACTTTGTTTATGAATTAATCAAGGAGCACATTTTTTTATATCCTTATCTACTCCAAATCATGGCTAGGTAATACCAAAACTGGGACTTTGGCTACTGTTTCCAGCTGAAGCATATGATAGCTTTAATACTAACAAGCCTATTCAAGCACACTTCTCATGAGAAAAGTAGTCCTGATAAAAGGGAGAATATTGCCTCAAATTAAGTTTACTTTAAAGTAGAAGTAACTGATAATGAGCACATTAATAATATTCCAGTATCCTTTCAGGAAAAGAAAATGCAAACAGTGCTTTTGAGTATCCTAAATATTGAGTGAGATTCACTGGTAAAGGGCTCCATGAAGGGAGCAGGTGCTTTGTTTGGGTTACTCATAGGTTAAGGAAATCCATGGCATTTTGTGTGTGTTGTTTTTTGCTAGTTTCCCCTATCTGGAGGAGGGCACAGGGAGGTGCTCAGCTTGTTGGGTTCTCAAACCAAGTGCTATGTGGTTTGGGAGGGTGGAAGTGGCAAAACAAATTAGAAAACACTCCTGCCCTGAAGGTCTTGTGTCTCCTTGTATTAGAGACAAGAGTGAGTCCTGTGCAGATTGTGATTCATTTTACCTCATATTGAGCACGTGAAGAAAATCTAACAGGCTTCATGCACATAGAGATTACTCTCAGCAGTAGAACATTTTGATTTATTTATATTCTGATCTTCCAGACAATGTCTGTTAATGGAGAAGGACATGTAGACCTAAACAGCAGAAAAGGATAAAAAAAATTGGGGTGATTGTGTTTTCTGGACGTTCTTTTTGGTGGCAGTTTTGAATTTGTTTGTTCAGACTAGTTTTGTGTGATTACTGTAATTCTGAATCTGCTGTATCTTGTAGATAACAAAGCAAGTCAGCCTTTACTGAGGGAGAGATTCAGGAGTGACCAACTGGGGCAGATCATGGCAAGGTAATGGAAAGCACTGGCAGCCCCAAGGGAGCAATGTCCATGGCATTCTTGTCTGAGATCTGGGAAGGCAGTATTTAAGATGAACACAGCCCTGAGTAGAGAGTGTGCACATTTGTACACTGAGTAAAGAAGTATGGTAACATCTGAACAGCATGGCTCATGAGAAACACTGTTGATTCTTTACTAAATGTCAGGAGTTCTCCAGTTTGTGTTCTGATGACATAATTTTTCTCTAAGTAAATAAAAGCTGCTCTGGTTCATGTCTTTATTTATTTATTTATTATTTTTTAAAAATTTGGCTGGATAATTTTGGTGGTTTTTTTTTTTAAGGGTATATATTTTCTTGCTACAAAAATCATTTTATCTTTTCCAGACCTTTTTTTTAAGGTCTTTTGAGGGCATTCAGATAATTGATTAAATCATTGAAAGTGGGCTTCATTATTTATTATTAGTTTTGATTTGCCTATTAGATCTTACTTCATACCAAAATTCCTGTTCTCAGAGTGATTAGGTGGTGACAATGACAGATTTTACAGCTAATGTTTCAGGTGTTCTTCACCTGCTTTTCAACCCTGACCAATATATTAACCAGTTATTTCCAGTATCTGTCATATCTATCATCCATGTATGACAGAAAAGTCTCTGTCTGTCAAAATAATCTCTGTAGACCAAAATGGACAGGTCCCATTTAGTGACTTTGTTGTACTTAATGGCAGGAGCAAATGCTGCCCCATAGGCCCAGAGGAGTGAGGAATTTGGCTGACTGATCCTGAATGGAAGGTTTAGTAAAGGAGAAAGCTTTGGAAATCTGTGTTAGGAAACTGTTTTTCTCTCTGCTATAAATGGTCTTCTAAACTGAATTTTAATTTAAATAGATCATCACTTGGTACGTGTAAGACAATGTAATTGTCTTTCATCTCTGTCTTCAACAATTTTACTTTCAGAGGTGTGAAACATAAAGTGTTGAGCTTTAAAGATGAGAGACCAGCACTACTATTTTGTCATGTATTCTTCTGATCTTTACAACAAAATTATGAAAAGCAATTTGCTTAATAGTTGTGCACAAAGCATAGAACTATTTTAGTTCTTGTTTATTGTTTCACCTGTGTACCCATCAGTGCTGCTATACCAATTGTGTATTTTGAACAGATGACTCAAGAATCGTCTGTAAGGTCAGGGAGGAAATTCTGAGGACACTACAGGCATTCCTTCCTGCCTTCATAAGTAGAAGAGACAGGGAATCTGAGTGCCTCTCTTATGTTTTTTCAGATATTCTAACCTACTATTTTTCCCTGTAGTTTGGAATAAACTTGTCATAATTTCAAATGCACTAAGAAGGGGCAGATTAGCTGCTGGATTCTGATGTGAAGGTTTGCACTCACGTGCAGTACACTCACGTAAGCTCAACAGTTTTTGTTGTCGAAGCGCCCAGAATAAATGTTAAATATCAGAGTTTCCACTGTTGACCTGTATGAGGACAGGCTCCTGTGCTGGTCATGCAGTAATTGTATAACAGCCAGAGTACTCTGGGCAATCCTTCTGCAATGCATTTAATTCTTCTGATGCAATAGGATACTCAGCATAGCCCACCCTTGCACCAGGTCTGCTGCAGGACATACCAAAACCACGTGTGTGTAGCTTGGGTTGCATTTTGCCATGACGCCAGAGCAGCCCTCCCTCTCCTGCCTTTGCCTGTCTGCTTTAAACACTTGTGCCCATGTTTTATAAACATCCAGATGAGTCATCTCTTCAGCTGTCCGCTGAACTGGTCCTTTCTGTTTCCTATGTGCTTTTGACTAAGTGCTTTGCAACTTGTTTTATTTAAATCAGAAGTACCTTGTATGGAGTTGAACCTACCAGAGCAGCTTTGAAAAAGAGAGGATTTAATCCAGGATGCAAGGGTTGTGCCAGCCAGGCTGAATTGGCCCTGTGCTGGCCACTATGTTTGCTGGAGATCAGGGCCTCTGAAAGTGCCTTTGCTGTAGCCACTGTGAATTCGTGCTGGAATGCACTGCAATACTTCGAGAGGTGGGATGAAATGACTTTCCATGGAACAAACTCATGGGTCTGCAGCATGGCACAGTAAATCCCCTCCTGGACGTGGCACCCAGACCTGATAGATGCAGCTTGTTTAGTATGTGTTGAATTGGGATTGTCTATCACAGGGCTCCATTTTCTAGTGGAACTTGCTATTAAAATGCTGCCATATAGGATCCAAACTCGAGAAAATTACCTTCATGGTAATGCCAGGGTAAGTAAAACTCTTTTCCAATGACACTGAACTACATCCAAATGAAAGTTTTCTTAGTCTTTTACCAAAAGTGCCAAAAAATTGAATTTCAAAGCTGATTTTCATTAGCTTGTGGATTCAAAACTTTAAGTTGATGGGCAAAAAGAGGAGGCAAATAAACTGCAGGGAAATAAAAGTGTTCTCCATTGTTACCTGTCTAAAAGCTGTTTGTGGTATGTTTCTTGACATATGTTTAGCATACAAATGAATTATTCTGCCCTTGGTTTGGCATAATGGACATTTTGAAATTAGATGTTGTTGTTGCAGCAAAAGAATGATCTACATTTCAGCCTCATTCAAAATCACTGAAGAGAACAGCATCATCAGAGCAAACAAAAGCAGTTCCATATTTAATTTATAAGCCTTAAATAACTTTTCCATTTCACAGGAACCACCTGTAGACTGCTAAGGTCCTTGCTTAAAAGATTTAGAAATTCAAAACACTTCCTGTGTGATAAAATTAAAAAAAAAAAAAATTAATTCAGTAATAAAAATTATTTTGATCTTGTTTTCTTTTAACAGTTTCTTCCAAGTGCTGATTTATTTGCTGAACTGTAAGCTTGAAAGCTTATACTTATGTATTTTATTTGTTTGAAAAGCTATTATGGATTTTTTGCACCCCACCAGGAAAGTTGGTGTTGCTGTTGGTTTGATATGTGAACACTTAGGCTCTTTCACAGCTGGACCAAAATTTTTCTCAGAAGAATAGATAGGCGTGTTTGAAGTACTCCCTTAAGCTTTTTCAATTTTTTTTTTTTTTTTTTTTTTTTTTTTTTTTTTTTTTTTTTTTTTTTTTTAGTTATAATTTGCTCCTTCCTGGAAATATCAACTTAAAGGGAATATATGTGAATTCCAGTCCATGTCAGTACAGTCTAAAAGGGCCTTGTTGTGTGCTAGTACAAAATGTAAATGCACTTTATGAATAATAAACTTTATTTATTATTGCCAGCAGGACAAAAGTAAAATTGAAAGCAAATAAAATTACTACTTAAATATCAGGCTGTGGGAGTCTACTGCCTTCACCTCAAGATCAACCTGGGCAGGCTAGTTAACGAATAATTAAGGAAAATTATGTTCTCCAGTATGATCTCTGGGATTGCTGTTTTCTCTAACGATCTAGTAATGAACCCTGAAAGAATTCCAACAGAGCAGAGAAACAAAATGTGATCCAATTTGTTCTTAACAATTCTCACTTCTTTCATAGTAATATATTACATAATGAGCAAATTTGGTGTTGTGGGGTTTCATAATAGTTCGACTGGAAGACTCTGAACTGGTTTTACAGTATTCTTGATGAGATTTTAATGTGAGATATTCAAAAGATGTTTGATGTTTGTCCCCCGCTACATTTGTAGGGGGGAGCTACTCTTGGAGGTGAACTACTGCACTAGTTCCATGACGAATGATAAGTTCTAGCAGTATCAAAATAATCCTCCTGGGAATTACGTCAGTCTCTTGGACATTGTCAAAGACAGTATTAATAAATACCCAAAGGCATTATGTTATACCGGCATAAATGAGAGCACATAGTCCCAAAATTACATTAAATGGTACAAAGTAACAATGAGAAATCTTTTAAATTATGAACTTTTTTGCCTGCCTGAACTATTCCAGGAGAACACACTACTTCACTGAAAACTGTTCGTTGTCTAAACAGCAATTAGTTTGCTAGGACTCCATTCTGTACCTTACATTATCTAAAGTGCAGTGGAATTAGATTCTCAGCTTGCAAAACCACTGTATTTTTGGTGCTAAACAGTTGAGTGAAAGAGAAAACCACACCCAAGAGTACATGATCAAAATTGTTTGTGATGATATCCCTTTGATGTTTAAACCTGTATAATAAGCATAATGAAAAAACTCAACCTTTCTTGAGCCTTGAATTTTTTCAGTTCATAAAAGTGTAAGTTGAAAAATGGCTGCACAGGCATCAAAACTTTATCAAGAAAAGTGACCCTCAGATAAATACTGTTTGGACAATAAACAAGCTGCCAGAAGAACTTTGGAAGGAAGGGGGAGAGATTTCACCAACAGAAAGATTGAAATAGATCTACAGATGGAAGAGACCAAAGTAGTTTAACTTTTCATTGTTATGGTTTTGAGGAACGTCTGTTGCAGGCACCTAAGCTTGGAGGTTAGGTTGTATCATTCCCCCCTGCTATCAGTGAAGAGGGAGAGGCTCCTTGTTGGAGCTGCAGCTGGACTGACATGTCCAGTATGTCTCTGGGGAACCCCACCCCTTCCCACTGGCAGCAAATGAAAGGATTTGAAGATAGAGTTGATAAATTAATAGCCCAAAATGAACACTGAGGCGATAGATATATTTCTCCTTGTTGCAGCTGTGTTGTATACTATTCACTTGAGGCTTTTTGAGCCACAGCAGGTAATTCAGTCTGCCATTGACCTTTCTCAGTAGGCAGTTTGCATGTGATTCTTCAACTGGGAGGAGCTGGTGAGCCTCATGTGTCAGGAGCTGGGCAAGGTACCTGCTGATTCAGCAAGAGCTCTGCTGGCTTTGTTAATCATAAATTACTTGGCCTGAGGAGATACTGGAGATTAAAGATGTGACATTTCAAGTGTAGCATGTGACTGTTATAAGACATTATAAGGGAAAATTTAAACTATTTTCCCCTTCCCCTTAATGAGATGATTTAAAAAATAATTTTGTCTAATCAGAGCTTGCATGTCAAAATGTATACCTTGTAAATTGCATAGTGTACTTATTTGTAACATGAGTATCATACAGGATTAGACCAGAGTGTTCACACACTCAAGTTCTTTGAACTTCGGGTTTATTATTATCATTGTGATTGTGCATTGAAAGAGTACAATATTTCCTTAACTTATGAAACTTGCTTTGATATAATTACAGTATTCATGCTCTCTCAGCTTAAACTCAATATTTAATATATCATAGTATTATGTTGAAATATGGGAATTTATTAATATTTCCACTAGAAAATAAATGGGATCAGATTTTGGAAAGACAGAATCAGACTTCAGAAAACTCCAGTGGTAGAAACAGCACTCTGATAAACATTTGATATGATTTTCTCACTATTTTGGTCTATTTTAGTCTTGAAATTCTGTGGAATTTAAATATGTGTAGCAAGGGACCTAATTTTTTTTTTTTTTAGTATAATAATGGCACAATGTGGCCCAAGACAGTGAGCTTTTGGTGAACAAAAGTGGGAATTAGGGTCCCAGTTCTCACTGACTTTCATGGGCTCTGCAGGGCAATCGGAACAGTCACAAGGAACCAGAGAAAATACTTCACTGTTTGCTGGCTCAGGTTTCTTTGAAGAAGCTGATTTTTAAAATGCTTTTGGTCTTCCTGATGCTTCTGGCCCTGAAGAGTGGAACAGAACAGGTCTCAGCTGTCCATCCATGAGGTGGGGTGTGAGGGACTGAGCAGCTGTAGGACCTCAGCTCTGTACAAGAGGGCATCAGCTTTTATAATTTCTGCTCTCTCTTTCTAAAAGTCTATTTCTGCAAGTCAAACATCCCAGAAGGAAATGGTCTTAACACTATGTTTTAACTTCCCTAGATTTTTTTTCCTACTATTTTCCTCTAGATTTAGTAAGTAATACAGGAAATTACTTTTTAAAAACTTTTTTTTTTTTTTTTTACATGTATGGGTTGCTTGATGGAAGGACCCTTTTTCTTGGGATTCTTTCCTTTCCCTTTGATGTACAGTGGATATAAACTTCAGTGTATTGAGATGCTTTGTAGATACCAGGACTCAAGGTAGCATGTGACTAGGAAACAAGTATACTGACAGATGGGTCCATTAATCTTTCAGTAAAGTCTGCTGACACTATTGTCATCTGTACTTTGCTTGACAGAAGTGACAATGTGTTGAAACACAGGATAAAAGCAGCTGTGCTAAATTTTATGCTTTTCTAGCTACAATAAGACCAATAAAAATATTGTCATAAAAATGACCTGAATTCATCTGTTTTGGTAGAAAGTGTTATGGATTTGCAGAAGTACTTGAAGTGAAATGAGAATGATTTGCAAGTGTATTGAGAAAACGCATACCAATAGAAGAACCATTTTTGATCTGGCTACTTATAAGGTTAAAATTTCAACTAGAGAACATATAAAGATCAAAGTTCTGTGTTTGAATAGTAGATAATATTCTAGCTTGGAAACACTGTTTTGAAGAATTTAATTTCCTAACATAACTGAAATCCATGTGAGAAGATGTAAGAGGTATATTGATTCTCTTGGTAGGGTTATTTTTATGAGTAAGATGGTCTGATAACATAGGTCCATCTCACAAATAGAATAGAGAATATGTATTGGAAGTATACTTCACAGAGCATGCTCTGCATCATGTTAGCACTACACTCCCCATAAAAACTTGATGTTTTGTAATTTCCTATGGTGCAGTTGGCTTGCAAATTTGGAAAAGGTCATTCATAATTTCTTTATATAGTATAAAATAAGCAAGATCTTTATGAATTCCCTATGCTTCTGCTGCAGGAGGAAAACCAGTGTTATCATACAGGATGAGTTTGCCATCTGAAAAAACCCTGACTTTTTTTAAGGTCAGGACTAGAATATATACTAGTTTTAAACTATTGGTGAAATTGTACTTGTTAGCAAACTAATGCTTTTTAGACTAGTGCAAAAAATGTTTTCAGTAATTAAAAATGTACTCTATATTCACACAGGGAATTACTACTACCCAATATCAAAGACAAAATGAAAGTTGCTCATTTTGCACTCTGGGGACACAGTAGTCCAGCTCGCAGTCTTTCTCCCTGATACAGGTAGGAGTTCCTCTTTCATAGAGAAGCAGGTGCATGCTGTCAATTATTCTTGTCTTTATTTCCCCATGGAATGTTTGCTGTCTTATTATGACTAATTGTTGGGTTGCTGAAAGCATCTGCAGGGCTGCAAGATTGTGCACTAAGATAGTTAACCTTCTGTTTTCTAGACATTTTCATTCATCACCATGACTTGTCACATACTTGTGAACTCCATGTTCTGTCCAAAATATGGCTTTGTACAGAAACCTCTTGAAGTGTCTTTCCTGTCATTCTGACTTTCTGAAGGAATGGAAGGAAATACAACAGAATGAAAATCCTTTTTGGTGTCAGTGTTCTCCTTGAAAAATATCCCCATATGTTACTGAAGGTCACTCTGCTTTTGAAGGTGTTGCTTCTCACTAAATAATAAAGTCTGTGTGAGCAAAAGATAAATTGGATTACCACTTCATGCAGTGCTATAAATGAAAATGCATTATTTTTCCTTCATCTGGAAGCTTTTTTGACTTCAGAAATAATAAACCTTTTTTAACAGATATCTGTGCTCATTTTTGGGCACCACAATTTAAGAAGGATATCAAGCTATTGGAGAGTGTCCAAAGCCCATAAGGATGATGAAAGATATGAGGGGGAAGCCATATGAGGAGTGGCTGGGGTCACCTGGTCTGTTCAGTCTGGACACTGAGAGAGACCTCATTGTAGTCTGCAGGGAGCAGGAGGGGCAGACACTGATCTCTTCTCTGTAGTGACCAGAGACAGAACCTGAGGGAATGGCCTGGAGTTGTATCAGGAAGTTTAGTTTGGATATTAAGAAAAGGTTTTTCCATGAGAGGGTGGTTGAGCACTGGATCAGGTTCCTTATGGAAGTGGTCATGGCACCAAGCCTGACAGAGCTCAAGGAGTATTATACAGCACTCTCAGGCACATGGTGTGAGTCCTGGGAGCGTCCTGAAGGGCCAGGAGTTGGACTCGATGGTCCTTGTTGGGGGTCCCTTCCAAAACAGGATATTCTATGATCCTATGATTTCTACTCTGAAAGTAGCTTAACAAAATGCTTCATAAAAGGTATAATTTTTGAAAAGTTTTTTATTTTATTTTATTCACCTAATACTCATGCACAGACACAAATTTTTAATATGAAAAACAGTTTCATATTATTTTTTTGTTTTCTCCCTGGTTCTAGGGAATTTCTGCCCATGATGTCAACAGCAAAATTATGATTATTGAGCCTCTGTTATTCTGTTGGTGTATTCTCCTGCTATGAGGTGTGTATATATCTTACTCCTTGATTCATTTGTAGTCCTTATGATTCTATGACTTAGAAAAGAAACCTAGCAACATAAAAAGAGCAGAAATTATGCTAAATATCTTCTAGTGAAAGGGCTGTATATTATTTTATTTTTATTTTCTTGGTTTTGTTTCAGTAAACTATAAATAAACAGAGTATTACCATTGCTCTAGTGTCATTGAGAAGAGGTTTTGCACTCAGGCTCATCACACTGGACTCTGAAATGATAACAGATGTGCATCCACCCAGGAAATTACCGTTTTCAATAAGAACCAGAGCAGCAAATGGATTTTCATGCATGGAAAAATAATGTAATAAACTGAGCAAGACCCTGGCTTGATGAATTATATAGTCATAGAAGGGAAAATATACAATTTGTTTAAATTTCTGAAACTTCAACAGAGCTATAAACAGGAACATTTTCTAACCCAAGTAATAAAATAACAGGCAGAGGCTTACCAAGTAAATACCTTTATGAGTCTGAAGCTTCACACTATTTTATGTATTTCCCTACAGACAATTTTATTTTTTACTGTCAAGTACTGAAAATAGTTAGAAAATATTAGGTGCACTTTTATATTTTTATGATACAGTGCTCTTTCTCAGGAGACTCACAATGGTAGGAAGAAGGAAAATCATATTAATTCCTTTATAAATCTTTCTATTCCCTAATTCCTTACTGAAGTAAATGAAAAATTCTTCACTGAAGTCCAAGGATGTCATACAGACCCTGAGGACTGAAAGGAAACAGAAGCATTGTAAGTGAAAACGAGACTAAGTCTGAACAAAGAAAACATCTGAAAAACTGTTTACCCAAATCAAAATTAAAAAAAAAAGTATTTTAAAATTAATTGAAAGAGCCAAATGGTTATTCAGAGTTATAGAATCAAATATTATAAATATTTAGAGGCAAATATAATAATATATTCTATTATATTATAATTATAATATTATATTTAAATGGAGCAATATCAATAAAATAACAACAATAATAATAATTTTATAATATCTTATATGTAGTATAAAGATAATGTATTTACAGAACAAAAGAATTCGATTGGGAGGGACCTTAAAGATCATCTGCCCCTGTTGTGGGCAGTGATACCTTCCATTAGACCAGGTTGCTCAAACCCCATCCAACCTCTTCCAGTACCTCACCACCCTCACAGTAAGGAACAAATTTGTGTTCCTGATTTCTACCTTACTCATGTGGCTTGTCCTTTCACTTTTGCTATGGCAATTCCTTGTTCTTTAGTGCCTTGAAAATTCTGTTGGAAAAATGCTAATAATTGTATAAAGCACCATGTTAAACCTTGAATCTCCACTGACTGCTAAATAAACAGTTGTCTTTGCTCTTAGAATCCACACAACATCACCTCACTGGTTTCTCACCTCTGTCATTTTCTTTATTCCCCAAGCCTTCTTTGCATGCATCCAAGGGGATCTCTTTCCCTTACATCCATCTCAGAACTCATACACATTGCTGTTCTTAGGTGGTGTTGTGGTTTCACCCTGGCTGAGTGACAGGTATGCACCAAAGCCTCTATCACTCCCCTCCTCATCTGGGCAGCAGAGAGAAAATATAATGAAAGATTTATGGGTTGGGATGAGGGCAGGGGGCAATAACTCACCAATGGGCAAAACAGACAACTTAGGGAAATCAGTTGAATTTATCACCAAAAAAAAAATCAGAACAGGATAATGAGAAGTGAAACAAATCCTAAAAACACCTTCCTCCCTCTATCTCCCTCTTTCCGGGGCTTAATTTTATTGCCAGTTCTCTACTTCTTCCCCATCATCAACTCGGGGAGATGGGGAATGGGGGTTATGGTCAGTTCATCACATATTTTTTTGCTGCTCCTTCCTCCTCGGGATAGCAGTCCTTCCCTTGCTCCAGCGTGGGGCCCTCCACAACTTCAGTGTGAGTCCTTCCCACGGGCTGCTGTTGTTCATTAACTCCTCCAGTGTGGGCTCCCTCCACAGGGCGAAGCCTTCAGGAACAGCACAGTGCACGAGTTACAGTAACTATGACCCCGAGTGAGGTCACAATTTTTATTTATTATTGATAAACTGATAAAAATGTGCTATCTGCTTCACAGTCTATAAATCAGGGCTTCTGCTTCAGGGATTTTATAGTCTATTCTATTAGTTGCTTTTTGAAGGGAAGTGCAGGAAAGGGTCTGCAAGTTTTTTCTCACCTTGTGTTTCTAAATGAAGTACAATGTCATTCTTTCATTGTCCAGTGAGTAACCTAAGGCATGTTGTCTGATGTTAGTACCACAGCTACTGGTAGAGATTGCCTGGGAGGTGGGTATGATCCCAAAAAGGGCAAAGTGGCAGAATCAGATTTTGCCTTCCATTTGCTAAGCTGATCTGCATTATGGGTCCCAGCCAAGAAGGGACCAATACTTTACTTACATAAAGTAAAATCTGTTGAAAGAAAACAACAAAAGTAATTCCTTTTAAAAACATTGCATTGCTGTTTTAGCATTTCATAATCAATTAATGAATTAGCTGAGTCACACAGACAATCAATTATGCTAAGTACATTTATTAGAAGCTGCCACACCTAAACTAGTCACTTTGATGGCTTTGCCATAATTTAAACCAAGTATTAAAGCAAAATGCATTAAAACCATCTATCATGAAGCTTAATCAATCACACTTGGGAGCTCTAGGTTTGCTAATTCATGCATTTGGGACACTACTAAAAATTAATGGCATGCTAGAGAATACATGTTATGAATGCAGCCTTAAGTGTGTTTGCCAAAGTAATAACTGTAATGGAGGTCAGAAGATTGGACATTGCTTTAAAAAGTTGATATCTATTTACTCTAAGTTAATTGAATGAAACATTGAGTGACTTAATGGATATCGCATACTCCATAAATAAAAAAGGAATGAAACATAATTTATCTCCCAGAAATTGCTCAGCAATTTGCAGAATTTATAAATATCATATGATTAGAGGATGATAAAAGAAGAATAGATTTAAGTAGTCAGAAATACAAAAAAGTAGTGAAAAATTGATTTATTTAATTTTAAAAAGTTGTTTTAAACTTAAAAAAAGGTCCACATTGTACATTCATAACTTTTCAAAAATTTGCACAGAGAAAAAATATTTAAAGCAGAATTCTTCAAAACTCTTAATTGCTTGAGTGCTCTTCAGAAGGACTTCTATTGGAGAAAAACTATCTTCGTCATTTTAAACAAATTATATATTAAATTTAACCACATAAAAAAAAAAGATGGGGAAAAAAAGTTGAGTATGAAATATGAATGCTTGATGCAGCACAGCAATTGTAAATGAAGGCATCATTGACAGAGAGCAATCTATGTGCCACAAAGATGCTGAAAAATTAAGAGATGTACCAACATTTAACTTGGAACAAATAAGGAATTAAAATTAAATTATCCATTACACTGGATAATTTAAATGAAGCAAATTGCAAAGATTTATTGCCAGAAATCTTTGCAATATAATGTCTGTACTGTATTCTGCCTCTGAAAGGACTTACAATAAATAAAATCTGAAGTTTTGTCTCAAAAATGTCTTAATTTTACTGCTATGTTATTTCTGATAACATGAAAGTTTTCAAAAAGGAATTTTGAACTTAGATCAAAATCCACCAAATGGTTATTAGATTTTTGACTAATTTCATTCATGACCCTCTGTAACTTTGTATCATTCTATTAACTTTCCTAGTTTTTATGATTTTTGTATGAAACACTTCTCTCTGCCTTCCACTATCATTTGTTCCCTTCATCAGTCATGGGTCAGAGCTAAGTAATTTCTGTGCAGTTCTACTTAAAATGCTGTTTTTAATACAAATTTGTGTACTAGGATATGCAAAAGTAAACCATGCTCCAAAATGTCTATTACTTGTGTGACCAGATTACTTTTTGGTCATCAAGCAAACATCTGGCTGTTTACATGAAGCAAACTCACTGGATAATTTGGTTTTTCTGTAAAACCTTGAGGAGGGCTAACTGTGCAAATAAAACTGAAACTTATAATGGATTTGTTTTACATGAATTTACCTATTTAAATGGACCTTTATGAGACCTGTGCTACAATGACACATGGTGTTCCTTCCTTGCAGTTACTTCTGTGCACATTTTAGATAAACTCCCAGCAGCTGTGTTTCCATGGTGATTGAATATTGCTTATTGCTTCAAAGGCAGTAATACTTAAAGTTTTCTAAAATCCATTGTATTTTATTTGAAGTGGTCTAAAACACAGTAAAAATGTAGACACTTGAAAGACACAGACATGATGCATGGGCTCCTGCTTGATCTTTGTCTGGTTTATTCCAGGAAGCAAGAGGCAATAAAGGAAGGTTGAACACTGAGGAAATGTTTCAAACTGTGTTGTTTTCCCTGCTGTATCAAAGATTCAGTGATCACACCCCCAGCACTGTTCTCCATGTCCAAAAAAAGGAGGTGGGTCTGCAGTTTTCCATTTGCCTTCCCACACATGCTGCTTTAGGGTGGTGTGTTTTATCAGCACAGTTCTGGGCAGGAGAATATCAAGGCAAGTGATCTTGAACCTGATTTTTATGGACAGTCTGTAAGGACTCAGGCTAAAAAAAAATCTGACTTAAAATTTTCATATTTCTGGTGAGCCAGTCTTTCTGTTGATACCAGGGATCAATTCAAACCCTGGTGCTGTGTGTATCTTGACAGCTAGCCTATGTTGTGCACAGATTGCTATGTTAATTATAACAGTTAACTGGTGTCCTACACAGGCTGTATGCTTTCACTTCTGAAGTACAGGGCTACTTTTTTCCAATACTAAATTTTAAATGATAGCATATTAATAAGGAGGTGTTGCAAGAACGGCAACAGATTTTTATAAAGAAATCATGTAACTTGAGCTGTTGCTGTTTCTGTCCTAAAAAACTGTTTGATCCATACCTGTATTAGCTGTGAGAATTTATCTTGCTTTACATGTTTTCATTTAGATAGTTAGCTTCTATTGTCCTTAATCTGTTTTGAGGGGTGCCCTAATTTTTATCTTTTAATTCCTCACAAGAGAGGGCTTTACATAAACCCACAACAACAAATGGTAAGAGTACAAGTAGGTCTGTCTTATTTGTACTCTGTCTTGATCTTTTTCTGGTGGTAAAAGGATGACTGAAAGCATTTTCCACTTACGTGTGTATTTCTATGCTATTGTAGTGTAGCACTGAGCATTGTTAGGGAATGGTACTTTAAACTGATAAGCTGTAGGGAAGGTGTCATGCCTGTTTAAATGTTTGATATTTTTGAAAAATAAATTCTGCTTTCTTTTTAAATTCTGCTTAGGAGCTAGATTTGACACCCTTTTCACAGCCTTCCTTCACTCCTTATTCCTTGTTTTTTGTAGTAAAGAAGAAGTTTTATTCAACCATATTTGAATTATTCTGTCTGTTCACACACATCTTTTAGCAGTCTTTTATCCAGTCAATATTTTGGATAAAGATTGATGGCAATGTGCACTAGAGAGAAATTTCTGTACTCTAACTGGAAACACATTTAAACTGAACCATGTGAATTGGCTGCACCTGAGCCCAGAAACAGAGCAACAAACAAATAAAATTGTGAAATATTTAAGTTTAAAAGATTCATGAAATGGAAGACACACCACCCTAAAAGTGGAAATAATGGTGCTTCCTGAACTTAAAATGGATCGCGACAACTGCAGCAAAGACTCTAGGACTTGTGTGGCCTTTCTGGAAGAGCTGACTGAGCTACTTTTCTAAGTTTAGAAAAAAGAGCAGTGCATAACTGGAATCAAATTTGAGAACTGATTTTGTTGAAAAATACTGACACAAAGGGAGGATTTTCTGTCACTAACCATTGAGCAGTTGGTAATCCCTGATCACTGTAGCATGGTTTAATGCATTTCTTAAGGGCAAAAATGACCTCTCTTCTGCTTTCTTGAGCAAGCTGCCATTTTAATTGCCTCTTTCAGCCCTGCAACTTTTTTCTTGCTTAATCTCTGTCCATAATTTTAATCAACCATCTGTCACCAGAGGTGCTTTACCCCATGTTGTATCTATGAACCTTATTGTAACTGAAAAGGAGACAATACAAAAAAATCCATCTGAAACAAAAAGTAATGAAAGATCAGTGAATAAAAATACATATAGCTCTGTAGGATACCCAAATAGGTTCATTTTGTAGAAATGAGTTTTTTGTTGAGGATTGAACTTAGCTACTGAAATCCTTCATAGTCAACATTCATTTCTGCTTTTATATAACATAGAAGAAGACATAACGGTTGTAAACAAATCTATTTCAAGTGGATGGGGATTTGTGCAACCAAGATGGTATTCTTTAGAATCCAGTTTTTGAGAATACTTTAGCAGAAAATTCAGAGCCAGGGTGTGCTTGTATTTATGAATGCACTTAGAGCAATGAAAGCAAATATTTTCCAAGGCCTGCTAAGAGTGGCACTCAACATCTCATACTGTTTAATTTACACAGGGCGAGCTCCAGTATGTCAGGTACTATTGTGTGGTACATTTCTGGCAAGTGCTGGCATAGCTATAAGGACTACTGCTCTATCCAGTTCTGTTCTAACTACAACATAAATCTTGGTGCTTCCAGGCATTACTGTTTTCTAAGTTAAAAATTTAATTTGCTAACAAGAGAATGATGCAATATAGCAATATATGTATCTGGTAAGGTCAGTTTAACTGTTTATGAGGTGCTAGAAGTTCTAAAATCTTTTTATTTTTCAATGGAAAAATCCAAAGAGGAATACAAAAAATAGCACTTTTATTGTTTTAGTTCTTTTTAAGATATGAGTTTTAAACTTTTAAAAAAAGTATAAAGACAGAACAGTATAAATACTGGACAATTTTTCCTCCTTTGATAATCCAAAAACTAAAGTATTAGGATTAAAATCTCACTTGCTGATTCAATAAATATTTGTTACAGATATTAAAAATTACAGATATATGAGAACTAAATGCAGGCTTTATTTAACAGGACTGCTGCCAAACAACACAAATTACTTCTGTTGAACTAAAAAGAGAAATTGTTATTTCATTTTTAACAAAATAAAGGTGGATTTTTTTTTATCTAGCTGAAGTCAAATAATAGTGATAGTAAGTTTCTTAATCTGAAGGTGAACTATTGATTATATTAGCACGTGATTAAATTACTCTGATGTATGCAATAATGAGGTTTATGTAATTGATATTTGTTACATAAATTGCAACATACTTTTTTGATTTAGGACTAAAGACAGAGTCATCATCTTAAATTGTCCAGGTCTGAGGTGACAGATCAATGTAATTAATCTGTGTGATGATTGTCTCAGAGGATAGAGCCTAAAAATGTTCCTGGATCCACCAGGTAAAATAATGAGGAGAGTCTGGGAAATAACCAATGGCAGAAGCAAATTCTGCAGGAGCTACAGAATAGCTTAGAGTAGATCATTGTACATCTGCCAAGCGATGGACTGATATGAGAGCAGACCTAACTAATTAGTAAAGCCTTCATCCTTCCCATCTGGAGATTTAACTCTGGTGTGCACAAGGTGGTCTTTATTAATCATGAATTGAAAAAAGATGCCTATGACTCCTAGGCAACGTTTTTACAAGCTGAACTGAAACAGTTTCCTTTGGCTAAAGGGTATCAATGCCATACAGTGACTCAGGCTTGTTTTTGGCTATTGCACATACGCTGAATTAAGAAAAAAATTAGAAGATGCAGACTTGAAAGTCATAGTTTTCACAGCCATCAGATACACATTTTATATTGCAAGACATATGCAATAGGAACTGGTTTTAAAAACCAGTTTCTATAGTGGCTAAGTGCTTCTAAGTGGCTTCTCCATCAATGGTTTAGTGTCTGTATCCAAAACTATGGTCCTGAGGGCTTCTCTTTCCGCTTAGTTGCTAGGCAGTGCTCAGGTAACAGTTTCAGTGTGGGGCTCATTAGAACTGAGGTGGATTTTTTTCTGGACATGTCAAGAAACAGCTTTGTCCAAGTTAAACATCTGTTTCACACCTAACCTAACCTGAGATAAAAACCAAAACATATTCTGCATAGGACCCAGCAGGTGGTAGTCCCACAAGGCATAGCCACAGGAGGATGGCTATCTTATTTCTTGAAAGAGGTATAAAAGACTAGATTTCTTTTTCTGATGGGGACTCAGATCCAACTCTTTCATTGACAGAGTGACATTTACTATCAAATGCTGAAACACTCATCATGCCAAGAGAAAGAGTAAGACAACGTGCTGAAAATGTACACCTGATGAAAAAAAAAATGTAGGCTTCAGGTCTTACATTAAAGATATTTCTTTAATTTGAGGGGGGGAGAAGGGGGAGCATTTGCATTTGATCTACTACCCAGCCATTAATTAAAATACAAAAAAGTTTGACGAGGGACTGATAATCACAAATTATTAACCTTCAATTTTTTTTTGTTTTTTTTTTTGTTAAAACCCTTTGACATGCCCCCTTAGACAGCCTAGGTGATTAGAGCAGTCTCTGTCAAGATGAGATGTTTGAGTCTAGATGGTAGGAAGAGATTTGTGATTACTTCCACAAGTATTAGAGCTATCACAAAACAACAATGGTATGTGGTACTTTATGACAGCTTTTAATGGTGCTATTTATTTCACAGTCTTTCAGGAGATTTAAATCAATCTTCAAAGTGATAAAAAGATAGGTAGATGAAGAATAACAGGGGAGGACAGAGAATGAATTTGAAGTGTTAAGGGATTATTTGACAGAAAAAATGAGATTTTTTTCAATATTCTGTATCAAGAAAACCATGTCTTATAATTTGAAAACTTATTTCTTGTTTTCACTTGTTGAACTTTCAAAAGTAGAAGTGTTGTTGTTGCTAAATAATAAAACTAAAATACAAGGGTGATATTTTAGAACTCTTCTTTCCACCAGAACAAAAAGTACAAATTCAACATCTCACTAATGGGTTTCCTTTTAAGTCATTGGTCAGAACAATGTGAATGCTCTCTTTGGATAGACTGGTAAAAAAAAATTACAAAAATCAAATTGAAGCACAGAAAATAATGTTTCAAGATCAAAGCTAAAAAAAGTAAAAGCAGGGTCTAAAAGCTCAACATCACAGAAGCAAATGAAAGATGTAATTATGCACAGAGTGAGAGAGATTGCATTAAAGAGACCTCATATTGTAAAGTTAGTGTCAGACCACTGTCCCCACTGACATTGTACTTTCTGAATATAATACTTTCTATTTGATAAAGATAAACTTTTCAATTTGTTGAGGGCAGTCTTTGACTTGAATACTGAATTCTGTTCTTTAAAATTAGCTTGTGATTGCCTTGTCTTTTTTGGTATCAATGGAGGAACATATTTTCACTCTTGAATCATATATTTAGTTCTGCTCATCATTCATCAGGTAATAGTCTTTCCTCATACCTTATAAACTTCTATAAAATTATTTATAAAACCTTACCTTTATAAAATGAAATTCCCTATTTTCATCTTGACCCTGTTGCCATGCCTTATTCCAGAATAGGCAACATGTTAAGCCTTTCTCCTTCACTCAAATCTGTAACTTGTATTCCAGAAGACTATCTTCTCCACTTTTGCGCTGTTGAAACCATCTCTAAATTTGTTTTACTTACTTCTGCTGAACACTTAGTTCTTGCCATCACAATTATTGCCAATGCTTCTTTATTGCCAAGTTCAATTGTCTTTCTCTGAACTTCCCTTCAGATCCCAAAGTTAAACCTCTCTCGTTCCAAGTCAATTCTGCTAACATTGCAGATGGAATCACAGTGCTCTCCCCACTTTTACTCATTCCAGAAGAACCTTTATACTGGAAAATAGGACCTTGTCCTTGGAGGTGAAAGTTGAGTTTAATCTTTCATGTGAAGGACTGTTGCTTTTGCAGAATTTACTCACATTGATAGGCACTTATTCCCACAAAGACTCTGGGATCTCCTTGTGCCACATGATTGACTATATTTATTTTTTTTCCCTGCACCTTCCCTTCCCCTTTATCATACTGCAGAAAACTTTACACTTTGTACATCTTTTTTTCTAACATCTTGCATAATGGTGAACCTCCAAGATTCTAAGTTTTGTCTTCATATTGCAACTTTATGTCATTTGCAAAAGATGTCTTTCTCAACAATTCATTCTTTTTTTGCTGATAAAGTCATGTTCATGCATACTGTCTCCATGTTGCTAAACCTTTTTTGGGTTGGTTCATAAGGCCACTCCCTGTTGAGGAAATTTTGCAACACATTTATAATTTTCAGAAATAAAGATCAACTCTTGTACTCTTCAATCAACTCTCACTCTTTTCCCCAGCTCTCTTATTCAAGATACATGCTGTTTTTAGACAGAAGCAGCCCTTTGGAAAGTACACTTTAAATATGGGTAGCATAGCTTTATATACCCACTGCATTTTGCCTCATGAAAGCAGCATTTTATTCAAGATATATGATGCCTTGCCTGACAGTTATTCATAGAAATATTAATTAGAAAAAATATTCTCATGCAAAGTAAACAATTAAAGGAAAGTAAAACAATATAAATACATCGAGCTCAGATTTCAACTGACCTCAGCTCAGCAAATTCAGTGTGTGAGAGAAGGAGTCATCTGTGCTTTAGCCCAGACAGAGGGCTCATGGCTGATTCCTTTAAGAAAGGTCCTCTGAACATTTGATTGTTCCCTTAGAGGCTAGGAAGTGATTGACCTGTTTAAGAAATGATGGGTCCAGCCAGGCAAATTACTCCTCTGGATCTCCTTGTCTTGCCACCTTTTATCTTTGTGCTTTTGCAAGGTCTTTTGAACAATGTTTGTCTTGTATGAACAGATGCATGGCTTTGCCCATGCTGTTCCTATCCAAGCTGTGATTTTACTATGGAAGGTGCTATCAGCTGCAAGAACCATATGCACTGGTGCAAGTCACTCATGTTCACTGGATCCTGAAACCTCTTGACCTATGCTAGTGAAAAAAATCTCTGATTTTGTATGCTTTAGTGGGTGTTCCTTCTCCCTTTTCTTCTTCCTTTGTTCAGTTTGAAAGCCATGGTAGGTAATATATCAGTAGTATCTTTCAGGCCTTCTAATATATGTTCAAACTATGAAACTTTGAGTAAAATCCCAGAAGGGTGTATGCTGACAGTTGTCAATTTAGGCATGGTTAGTGGTAGAGTAATTAGCAAGCAGGGAGTACTGAAAACCTAGATTAGTCGGTCATCAGCATGAAAATAAACTCGCAATGGTTTTTATCCATTCTATGTAAGCAATTACTTTATAAGTCTTGGGATAGATTCTAGGACATTAGCTTGTTGTTTTGTTTATAATTTGCTACAAATCTATCTGCTGTGTTCTGACAAGAGATAATGGTATATGACGCATCTATTTCTGGAAATGTTTCTTCAGTGTACACAGATGGTGTTTATAGATCCAATGTGAGGGGTGAGCTATTTGAGAACAGCAATCTGCAATGTCAAAGATTTGTCATATATATTGTTCTTTATACTGAGCAGAAAAACTATCCTTTCTAGTCTGGTTCTTAGGTGTTTGTATCCATGAAGTTCAGAAGACAGAGGCCATTTACTATTCTTTTGTCTGTGCTAACACATAACTCATCCTTTATGTGGATTGTAGAATTCTCTTTTGTCAATATCGCTCGCTTCAGCTGTTGTCATGGCAACAAGTAGCATCTTTGCTGAAATTCAACTAAAGTTTAACATGGACTTCGACTGTTACAATACATTGCTGAAATTTTAACCCACTCTATCACCCTTTTAATTCAAGTTTTGTCTTACAAGCAAGCATGTTCTGTTCTTGCATCTAAGCAGCCCATGGAAAGTAGTAATCTGTACATTGCTTCTGGCAGCAACAGGTTTAATTAAAGGACACTAGTTATTCCTTGATATTCATTTTTATGGCATTCAGTTCATGTGTTTCAGTGCATAAGAGTCTCCAAGTCTTTTCTCTGTCATTCATTATTCAGCATTTTAGCTGTGGTACCATCAATCTATTCTTTTGTCTCATGTATATGCAATGTGTATGTGTAATGCTCAGGTTACAGGAAAATGGCACAGAATTTTCAAACTGAAAATTCTACATTATACATGCTCTCCTTGGACTATGGAGATAAAATGTATAGTTTAATTCATAATTCTTTGCTGCTTGTGCATTTTACTGTGCAATCTTTCTGACAGAGTATTGTTTACAAGCAGAAATAAATTCCCGTTAAACATTTATTCTTCTGAAAATTAGTCTCAGGAGATATAGAATAGCAACAGTGTCACTGGGGAATTTATTGAATTTTGGGGTATTTTCTTATTGTTTGAGAGATCATAAAAGACTCTGCTATTTCAAAGTTTACTTCATTTGATTTAAAAGACGAAAATCCAGCCATATTTTAAAATATACATTGCCTTGATCACTTCATAGATATTTTTTTTTTTTTTAATTTAAAGTGAAATGGAAGGAAAAAGTTACATGTTTATGAAGCCTTTATGGTTTTTGCTAGCATTTTGGTTTTTTCTGATATAAGGGACGTATAAGTTGATCAGATTCATGCCATTTTACAGTCTTTTCTACAGCCTTCCTAAATAGAATGTTATGAAAGCCAAGACAGATTAATTCAGAATTTCTGGAAAAGGAGCAGCAATTGCCCACTGCGCTTCAGTCAATATGGTCCAAGTGAAGTATATTTTGATATATTAGGATGGAGTTGCACAACATAACCTAATGGCATATGCTGAATTAACAGTTCAAGAGAATTTTCAGTCTTCTTTGCCTTTCTATCTTCTTTTCCTGTCCTCCTTCCAGGACCAGATTTCCCTGCTTCTCTTCTGCTGGTTGCATGGTAAATCAGATAGATTATTAAATTTCCCTTTTTAACTATCAGGATAGAATTCTACCATTTTCCTGAGACTGATCCAGAAGTTAGTGTATAAGAGAAGGGTGAAAGGAGAGGGTCAGAACCTCCTCTTTCACAGTCAGGAAACCTCAGCTAATCTGAAATATCTGATGTCATCTCTAATTAGCCCAGCTACCTCTTAGCACATAGGAAGTGAAAGAAACATGTTTACATGTCTTGGAGGAGTATTAAATAGCTGCTGAGAAGGAGTTACTTAGAGATTCTTCCTGGAGTATAAGATAAGAAAAATTAACTAATCCTCAAATACACAGAGCCACTGTCTTCCTGGCCCAAATTGTGCAGAACTTCCTGCTAGAGACTATGCAGCTCAGGCCTTTACCTAATAGAGCTAAACCCATTGATGGCATTTATCTTTGAACAGCAGCCAAAGAGGAAAATGTCCAGAATATTATTAAGATGCAGACAGAGTTGGATGTGGCCCTGAATAAGTTTTCTTAAAAAAAAAACAACATTGCACAGGAAGCAGTGATGCAGAATGTACAAAGAAATGGGTTAGACTGGGAGAAAAGGAATGGTCAAGTTCTGTCTTGCCAAGTTTGGCTTTTTGGTTGAAATCATGGCCAAATCCTCACAAATTTCAGATAAAAATTTGTTCAAGTGGGTTGATATAATATATCTACCAACTGCAGGTAAAGAATGTCCTTAAGAACATGAAGGACACTGGATCTAATGGATGAGATGACAGAAGTAATTGCCCTGCTGGAAAAACCAGTCAGATATTGTCAAGCTGCAAAATGCAGATACGCGTGTGAAGTCATTTTGATATTTTAGGATTTTTCTTAAATAAGGGTAATCTAATATTTGTCTGTAAGTGATCTTTCAAATTACTCTTTTTCATTTATATTCTGTAAGTCACTGTTTACAACATTGGTGATTAATATTGAAACAGCAATTATTTCTCATTTATTACTGTGGATGTTTCATATTCTGTTTTAAGCAGTTGTGAATATTCTGCAAGAAGGCAGTAGCAATAGTAATTTTCTTTATTACTAGTGTAATTACCTATTTCCAAACCACAGAGGCAGTGCTTGAAAGGATCAGCTCTGTCAGGAAGAAAATGCTAATGTTTTGTTCTTTTAATCACTTTTCTGTTTCTTGTTCTTATGTTTTATAATCTAATTAAATAAGTTTTTTTTTAATATAAGTTTTCATAGTAAAAAAAAAGTTTTTTACTGTATCAGTAATTATGTTCCTGAAATTCATTACAGTGAACAGCAGCATTTCTCCTTGAAGATGGTTTGTGACTGGAAAGTGTAAAATCATACAAATGGCAGTCTGTGCAATTATGGCATGTAGGCTTCATCCTTTAGCATCTTTTATATTTCTATTAAGTGGTGAAAGGAAAGCCACATATTCCTCATATGCCTTAAAATATGATTACTAGAAAGAATAGGTATGTTTTAAGAAATTGTTTACCATTGGATTTTTGCTTAAGAAGATGAGTATTTATTCTGGTATGTGGTATATAAGTATTATATCCAGTTATATTTTCAGAATTCTGCATTTTCTTAGCTGGTGCAGTAGATAGTACATTAGAAACCTGCTTTTCTATGGGCTTGTTACAAGAGATGGACATCAAAGGACTTTATCTGTCATATCTCCTGCTCTTTCTGCCCATCTGTGAGAAAGCAGATCTGAGATCTTTAAGACCCCATCACTAACATCAGCTCAATGCTGTGTTCAGACTGAGAAAACCTCCTCAGAAACCAGATGACAGTATCTCCCCTTAGTTGTCTTCAGCTCAGGAATCACAGGCACTGTGCTGGTCACAAAACATTCCTTCTAGGGGTAGGAATAGAGAGAAAAGCCAGTCGTCCAGTCATATGCATTATGTCTTCATGTCTGCTTGTGCCTTCATCAGCAGTGGGGCAAACAGGGTGTAGATGGACAGATGTGCATCTTGCAGTCAGGTTTTCAGCAGTCTGTTGCAGCTGATCAAAGCTGTCCTTGTGTTTGGGACACTCAAAATGTTTCCCCCGGTACAGATATTATGTGGTGTAAGGAAAAGTAATTTCATGTTCTCTTTATGACCCCAGGTCTCGTTCTCTTCAACTGTGTTGCTGATTATAAAATTGCAATACTTGTTCGGACTCTTACTCTTAACCAGTGTGGTTAAGATTTCTTACAGGTTTGAAAGAATTTAGTGGGGAACCAACAGACAAAAGATGAATATTCCCACTTGTTTGTGCATATGCATAGGGCTGAAATGGAAACGTTGCTTCCTTAGGAAGATGGTGGAAAAAAAAATTCATTTGTGAAATAGAAGACATGGTAACTATTTAGTTACTACTTTCAGTGAAGTATTGTTTCTTCCTTGGTTAAAGTTATTAGATTTGTTTTGTGAATTACCCTAGAAGCTGTGTAGAAAGCAAGGCTATTGCTGTTGTTAAGCAACAGGACTTCAGCCAAGATATTTTTACAGTGACTGATTAGTAAGCCTGACTGCAATATATCTCTCTATTGCTTTAATTAAATGGAAAGGTAACATCCTCTAATGGATTATGGGATAGTGCTGCCTACCACTACATGAGCTGGTTGTGCCTTGATCTTGCACACAACTGGTAAGAGATGAAGGACACACAATCTTTGATTTTGGCTCTGCAGAAACCTTTTAGTGATTGATCTGGGTCCTGGTTCAGCCTGGTTGAGTAATGTGAACACACCACAGCACTGAAATAAAGCGCCTTTATTGATGTGAGCAATGTCTGAGTAGCTCAGGGTGCAGGCAAAGCTCAATTCCATCCACCCACATAGGCAGATTCTGAGGCTTCTCAGAAGAGGACCTGGGTGAGTTAGAACCACTATGGGTAGAACCATGAGTAGCCAGTGAGACACATTAACTTTCCTAATGGGTCTAAGATCTTGCTTTTGTTCTCAGACACACTAGTCAGGGTTGAAAACTGAGACCTCTACTGATCTTTCAAATAACTGACCAAAGCTCACTTTTTGCTTTTAGCCCCAAATTGCCACAAGATGTAGAAGATGAATATTCAATACCTTCTCTGACTGAGATAAACCTCACAGTTTCTCTGTCAGGAGAGTAACCTAACTCAGAAAAGTTGAACTATCCTGTCTGGACTGAACCTTTCCCAACAAATAATATGATATTTCAGAGATAGGGAACATGATGTTGAAGCCTAGTGATCATCCCAAATTCCAGAGACAGATAGACCTGGATTCTGATCCTTTCTCCAACTTAACATGAGGAAAACCAACAGTGTCTGATCTCTGCTATGACTGCACACTAAACATTGGTGACATGCATGAACAGGGGCTTTCAGACCACAGCTTCAGCTTGAGAGACATCAGCCAAAACTATGCTTCAGGAAGTTAAATTTCTTTTTGGATACCTAGATCTGATGGCTGACATTTCAGTGCCCCTGAGGAAAAGGTCAGCTTTTGTGTATTTTTTGCACTGCCTATAGCAGACTCTGGCAAGGAAGAAGCAATCAATGGCAAGCTGACTGAACTGGCACCACCTGCCTTGCTGTAGGTGGCATCAAGCCCTTCTAGAAAGGCCTTTTAAAATAAAGCAGTTAGTTTATTAAAGCATATATTACTGAACTGCAATTTGAGAAATGCTGAATTGTTCTTAATTGTTCTTTAATTGCTTTCTGTTGTTTTTTTTTTCCCAAGTTCTTTTATGAATTATTGTAGCACTGACCAAATCTTTTGCACTGTAATTGGGAGAGGAATTTCTAATTAATGTATTGTATTCCATAGCAACCAAAACATTTCTAGACACAAATGAGACCAGCGCTAATGACACCATCCAAAAATACAATGGTTCTGAGTCTTCACTGAGTCTTCACTGACGATGAATACTGTGACAGATTTTATTTATGAATGCATAAACAACAAGAAAAAAAGATTACTAGTCTGTCAGATAAGATTATTATCTAAAAGATGAAAAGAGTACTCAAATATTTCTAGTATCTGATTTTTAACTTGTCTACCTTCCCCATGTTTTTATTAATGTTTACTTGTAGACAGTATTATTCCCTGGGCTATCATTTGACATTTCTATACACGTTTGCCCCATGCTATCAGAAGGATCACTGTTGTTTCACAGTTTGTACTCTGCTGTACCTGGTGCTTCATGCTCTCTCTGCTTATAGCATGTCAGCCTTTTCTCATTGAGAAGTGAAATTGTAAAACTGAATGTTCCAGAATATTTTGTAACATGTTCTTGATTTTAATAGAACTCCTAGCCTTTAATATGATAATTTTATATTTTTAAACTTCTGATATGGTTTGAATTTGAGCTTGTTTTCTTACTAAGGGAAGAGATATGCTAGAACATTAATTTACAGATCTGGAGATGTTATAATGAAGAAACCAAATCTGGAGTTGCTAAAAGGAGTATCCTGATCTAGTTTGGCTAGTACACATAACATTTGTGAAATAGACAAAGGACTTTCTTGGACCTTGGCAGAAAGTTCACCAAAATAATTATTATAAAAAAGTTAAATTTCCTTTTAATACAGTCACTTAAGACACAATCAACAAAATAATAGCTAACAATATTGTAAGTAACTCTATAGGCCTTTGTTGAATTTGGAATTGCATAGCTTAATGCACCATGTAAGTGCATATCATATCTTAGTCTAAATTTAAAAAATTGAATATAAACAGAGAAATATTATGCCTGTCATGGGATTTCAGCATGGAAAGCTGAGACATGTCTACAAATAAACTTTTTTAGAAAATTAAGGAATTCGGAGAGTTTTCTAGCAGAAAATAAGTATGGAAATAAACTAGTGGTGCTTGTTCTCTGTGCTAGTGAATACTGGCAGCAGATGTCACCCGGGTCTGCTGTATGGTGTCCTACACAGTTAAATTATTAGAAATTTAACATGGTCCTGGACTTAATGTAGTTCCAGCCTCTGAGTACCAATATTTGCATGAACTACTTAAGTGCAAATGGGAGCTTTGCCCTTTGGGGTGCTGTAGTGTTGGATGGATGGGGAGATGGTTAGCAGGAGATGCTCTGTTTTATGTATCCCAGTAATACTTCCTCTGCTGCATTTAATTTACAGAACTAAGATGAATGATACATGGCTCTAGATGACCTTTACTGTAACTGGCAAGGATGTCTTCTTTCTTGTCTTGATTGTGAATACAGGTTGTTTCCTTTTTAAAGAAAACCATAGTAATAGTTGGTATAGGTAGTTTCACTTCAGGAGTGAGGCAGTAGCAGGTGTGGTATTCAGAGACCTTGAGGTCCCTGGTGACCTGGAAGCCACAATAGTATGTAGGTGCATGCACAGTAAATGGTGTCTGTGGAGCCAGTAGCTGCCCACAAGGCAGCTGTGACAATCACTCCATGGTCTAGTCATCTGGGTGTTGTACATATACTGTTTCCATTTCTGTTTCCATGGATGAAGCACCCTGGTATAAGAACGATGTTCTTTGTCCCCATCTCTCTTTCTTCCATTTGTAGAACAAGAAAGTAGTGATGATATTTAGTGATGATACTGTTGTAGCAAAGCATCTTGAGATTGACAGTTTATGGAGGAACAATATTAATATTAAGAGTCAGTTACTGCCATAGCTGTAAATCTGGATGAAAAATATCACACTGAGCAATTCTGACAAAACAGCATTTTTCTAAAGAAAACGGAACCATCTTGTGGGCCTGCATTGCTTCTAACACAATTTTTGACGGGAATGCGTCAAAATGAATTGTTTTAACCTTTCTGTTTAATTTCTGTTATATCAAAATATTTCATATGAAGTCATTCTTTTTTTCATGATTTTTTTTTTTTTTGATTGCTTCTGGGTAAATTGTACCTGTGAGGTCTCTTCTAAATTCTGTCCTGTGGCTTCTCCTACTAGGGGAATCTTTCTAATCCAGTTAGATGACTTGATAACACTGCTTGTCTTCAGTCTGATTAGTGGCAAAAGAGAGCTTTGTACTCTTTCTTTGTGTTTTTTTTTTAAGAGAAGAAACAGTCTCTAGGTATCAGTCCTTGATATATTCAAATCTTTCCGTGTGGGTCCCCACAAATCTTCAGTCTCAGTGTGGAGCTCTCTCATATGTTTGAAATCCTCTTGACTGTGAGAGTGCAAGGTGGTTAATGTTAAAGGACACTTTCCTCCAGGAGGCCTGGGCATGTGAGTAATTACATAGAGCATTTTAAATAGATGTACTGTATATTCACCCCAAAGTACATAGGATGGAAACAGCCTGGAGCTCAACTACTGCAAGACTTATTTGAGATCTGAAGTCTTGAGAAATTACCTTAGCTCATTGCCACACCATTGCAATGGCTTCTGTCTAACTTGGCACTGAGACAGACTTTCCTCTTCCTGTGACTCTTCCTGCTGCATGTTCCCCTCTGCCTTCCTCCAGGCTGTGGTCTTTACAGTTCAGTGGTCTTTCTAACCTTGCGAAATGGGCTGATGAAAGATATTTCTTACTGGCTGACTCACCAATTATTTCCCCTGAGGAGTTCTAGTATTCTGACTGAAGATATCCTAATGATGGCATTAGTTTGTTTTCTGCTCATTATGGCTAGCAGATCCCTTTGATTTAACTTCACAGAACCAACCAAAATAACGTCAAATAGGTAAAACAGATACATCAAAGCCTCAGACCTAATATAAGGAGGAAAAAACAACTTCCAAAATAGGATGAACATATCGTATTGGTGAGGGTTAATACGAAAATATTTTCAAACCTCAAATAAATTAATGAAATTAGATTTCAGGCAGGCTATCTAAAATGAAGATTTGATATGCAAGGAAGCATTTGTGATAGATTTTTAGTTTTGGTTTTATGCTATCTTTACTTAGTTTTTGTTATCTTCCCTTTCCATTTCTATCCAACGAAATCATCTAAAACTAGATCAGAAATGGGATTGCCCAGTGGTCAGATATAGAAATACAGAGGAAATTCAAGAACTACAGTGTAATTCTACTTGTTTAGCTGTGTCCTCACTCTGTTGTTACAATAGCCATTAAGAAATACAGGAAAAGGATGAAAACACAGGATTAGTTTTAAATCAATAATTTCTTCCCGTAGTGTTTGGGACTCTTTTACTGGAAGGAGCTATTCCCAAGTAAACATTTGGTCTAACTTTGAAAGTAAAGTAGTTAAAAAAATGGAGAATTGAAGAATGGGATATGATATAATATCTTATATGTTTCTTTAATAAGGACAGCTAGACAGAATTTACATGGTGTATAGTACTATGTCTGAGTAATAAAATATGCACTGTAACGACACGCTAAAAATTACTTTGAAGCTGCAGAAAGTTCAAGTTAGCTGAAAAATCATTTAAAAAGTAAGGAGCTGAAGAAACAGATGATAGTAGACAAAGGAAGTGCTGAGGTAGGGACAGTGGCTGTACATTGTTCCTGAAGGTATTGTTTTGACCAGATAATTTTTAATGTTTTATTTAATTTTGTAGATATGGAAGCAAGGGAAAGGAGCTTTAAAACTTGCATATGGACTGTTTCAAAGGCATCCTTCGCTGTTGGCTTCTGGTCCAGCTCCATGTACTTACAATTTCAAGTAAATGCCTGTAAAGTCTATTGTATGATACAGTAGGAAATAATCCCCCTGGTAATCACAGTTCTGAAAGCCTCTTGGAGATTTATTGCAGAAAATATTTCTTTTCATGATACTTCAAATACTTCAACTTCTTATAAATTGATCAAAGCACCTACCCCTATTATCAATCAATGCCATGTTTGCTTAGCTAAACTCTTTATTCCTGTTCCTATCACCCACTGGAGGCCAAATGATGTATCCAGGCTACTCAAGAATAGGCTGTAATAGTTGTGTAATGCTGTTAGAGATCAAAAAAACCCCATTAAATGATTTATTTTATTAAGTAGGTGTTTTATTGCTGTGATTTCTTTGATGTTTATGTCTATTTTTCCTGTGGCAAATTCATGGTGAAGTAGTATGCAGAAACACTTTGTAGCTAGAAAAAGATAAAAATCCCTCCTGCTTTACTTCAGATTGTAAGGCAAATAAAATAGTTTATAGTTTTCTGGAAAGACAAACACATCCTAAGTTTTAGATGTAGTCTTAGTTTCCTTATTTTTTCAGAAGAAAAGAAAAATCTTTCCAGCGATGTATGACAGAGCTCTGAAACTAAAAAAGATACTGCTGAGAGGAATTGTCTACTCACCATGTCTGATTAATTTTCCCCTATACCTTTCAAAAAGGAATATAATTTTGGCATTTGGATTGCCAAACCACAACTTAAAGTCTAAATTCTTTGGTAGCCAACACATCCTGTTGCTATTTAAAATCACTTAGTGAACTGTCAAAATAGGATTCTAATCAGGCTAATACATATTTTGTATGCCACAATTCAGGGAAATATTTCCATATGTTTATGTTTTGAAATACAGTACAAAAAGTAAAAAATGTTATTTCATTTTTGGTATTAATTGAACTGAAGGATCAAAAATTTACCTTTAATGAAAAGTTTTTATTTAGTTTTATTAAGCATCCATACAGTAATTTGTGGTGTATTTTTAAAATATTATGCTAGATACTGATTCTTCCCTTCTGCACTTTTTGTCAGTCAAGAATTGACAGGTAATAATAGTTTTCAAATTATCACAACCATAATTTTATTGTGTAGTTTCCTATCAGATGGCCTCATGCTGTCCTCTATTTTATTTTATTGCTGTTATCTAGTAATTTCACTCATTTATTTACCAGAAATAAATGTTGATATATTTTTAATCAGTCTGACATGAAAAGCAAATAAAAGATATGTTTATATTTATTTGTGTAAAAAACTGCAACTCATAGGTATATCATTCAATTATCTGTGTCTTCTTACGACCACTGGTACTGGATATGTAAGCACTGCTACATAAAATGGGAACGAAAACTGTCTTATGCTCCATAGACAAATGAGTTTTAATCTGCTGATGTTATATGCAAGCTTTTACCTGGTGCCCAAAAAGACACCTCAAATTTGAAGGACGTATGATTTGAGTTCTGTGTACTCACTATGTAGGTTAATGCTGGACAATAAAGAAAATATACCAGATGTTACTGCCAGCAAGATTTGGCAGAAAGTAGGGCAGCAAGGAAAGCAAAATGACCACAAATTTTCAGAAAACGAGATCATCCTTTATCACTGTATAGTCTATATTGGTCATTGAAACTAGGCTTTCACATTGAAGAAAGTTCTTAAAACCCTGAAAACCTAAGAATAGCCTCCATGTTTCCTACTATACATATCCCTTAAAATTATACTAATTTGCATTTAGATATTGCTGAAAGAGAATGCTCTTTCGTTTTGAGAACTCTGAACCCAGGGAGATATCAGATAGACAAATTTAGCACAATGACTCATTTTTTTTTTTCAGGCATGTATATATCTGTATTGGAAGTTAGATGGGATAGCCTAAAGCTGAAAGTTTAGTTTTCCCATTTTAAGGTGATAGACAAAGGAAACAAAAATTATGACTATATGAAAATTAATCAAATATCAGTCAGTATGTTTTAAGTTTCCTTTAAAAAAGGAAATGGCAGGTTGGAAAAGCATAATTTTCTAAATTGCTTCCCAGATTTTCTGCTAGTAGGTATTGCACTGCAGTACAAGCAGTTGTTTCTGTTACTATAGAAGCATCTGGTGGACCTGAACAATCTATGCCCATGTTTTGTTAGGTGCCCTGTGATTACTGGAAGAGGGAAAAGTATTTTTGGTCTCAGTTGTAAGTCTGTATTGTGTCAACTGTTTGAGCAGTAAATTTTCTGTGAGTATTGATAGAAAAGAGATAAAAGATGCAGGCTCAGAAATCCTCTAGTGTCACATTTTTTCTTATCAGAACAGAAAGTTTCCAAATCTACTAATTCTTTATTTCTTCTTTTGTATGTGTGCATGCATACATACATATATTGCAAATAGAGAAGTTAAACAGTAAAATCAAAATGTCATATATATTCCTCCTTCTATATTTCTATTTTGTTTTCTTGCAGGTCTATATTTAAGTGTACGTGACAAACAATAAAGAGCACGCATGAAGTACAAAATCTTTTTGCTTTTATCTGTGCATCCATAAAAATTATAATTCTTGTTCTGGAGCCACCAAAATGACCTGAAATTTCTTCTTTCAGTGGGCTGTGATACTGAGAAGACAACACTCAGAACACTCAGGTTGTCAAACTGTCTTCCAAGACAGCAGTGGTGTTGGACACTTGCACTCTTAGCAAAAACAATTGAATGTAAGGACTGAAAAAGTGATGAACAGCGAACAGAAATGAAAGTAAATTTTAGGGTTTTTTTCCTTGAGCACTATGCTGGTCTTTTCATATGTTTTCTATCTTTGTGTATATAAACCATATAACCAATATTTTTCATAAAACTAATCTTTTTCCCCCTTTGAGGTTTTGTAAAAGTAGAAAGTAAATTCTTACAGTTTTTGGTGATTTATTTTCTATTTTCAGCCTGTATCTTATGTGCTCCATCTCATTATTTGGGCTTTTTTATGCCATATGTAGCAGCATGAGAAAGACGTTAGTAAACAAGAATGCTTACTCATGGTTTTGGGGCTCCTGAGACATTTCTTCTTCAAGATGAGTTGAATAGCCAAGAGCTAGAAATATGAGAAATATAAATTTAAACTTTTTGAAAGCATGTAGGAAATTATTATTAGGCTACTATTACTAAAATAGTAATAATAATTTAAAAGTTAGAGTAAGTTAGAATAGCCTCCCTTTTATGTGTCACTGTTTTACAATATATTGTTAAAAATAAGAGTTATTAGATACAATGGTAAAAATCATAATGAACAAGCAAGTGCTGAAATGCTTTGCCAAGCTCTAATCAGACTGAGCACATGCAAAAGGGCAGATATGTAAACAAACCCCCTTTTCATTAAGGATAATTTATTTACATAATTGTGAACTACCAAGGGAACAAATAACTGTCAGTCTTGGGCAGAACAGCTAGTTCACTGGAAATTCTGATAATAAAAGTGTTCAAAGGTTGGATATTTGAGTGATACTATCAATGAATGTTTCTATCTATAAGAACTGGTATTTTTCTTCCCTGAATTTATACTTAAAATCCACCTTATTTTACACCTAGGGTATCATTTTCTACAAGGACTGAAATATAACAACAGTGATAAAACACATTGTGTCAAATGCATTGAAAAAAAGGTTATGATTGGCCTATGGCAAATAGACTTTAGAGGAGCACTGAAGCAAAAATGAGGAGAAATGGGTTATTTTTCTTTGTTTTCCTTGCAGTGTGATATCATAGTATCACAGAATGTTTTAGGTCGGAATGGGGCTTAGTAAAGACCATCTAGTTCCAGCCCCCCTACAGAGGACAGAGACAGCTTGCATTAGACCGTGTTGCTCAGAGCCCCATCCAGTCTGGCCTTGAACACTTCTATTTCACCTATTTCAGTTCCTCACCACCCCTACAGGTAAAGATTTCTTTATAACGTCCTACCTAAACCTACTCTCTTTCAGGTAAGACCATTAGCCCTTGATTTTACTACATGCCCTTGTAAAAATTCCCTCTCCATCTTTCTTGTAGAGCCCCTTCAAGTACTGGAAGTTTCCCTAAGTTTTCTTTGGAGCCTTCTCCTCTCCAGGCTGAACAACGCCATCTCTCTCAGCCTGTCTTCATGGGATATGTGCTCCATCCCTCTGATCATCTTTGTTGCCTCACCTGGACTCACTCCAGGAGGTCCATATTCTTCTTGTGCTGAAGATCCTGGAGTGGGACACAATATTCCAGGTGAGGTGTCAAGAGAGCAGAGTAGAGGGGGAGGAAAATCTCCTTTGATCTGCCATAATATTCCCTACTTGAAAAAAGCTGTGAGATAGTTTTTGACTTATGACTGCTCATAATTTTTTACGAACCAAGACTGGGCTAGATCGTGTTCTCTAGTTTATAAAACTAAAGTAGGCTAAACTGTAAAGTTACATAGTTTGTATAGTTTCAAAGAAGTGGACTGTTACTCTCCATTGTTCAACAAAGTCTTGGGGGGGAAATGACCTGACAAGTCTGTCACAGACAACTTCCTTTGGGCCCCATCAGTAGTACAATAATGAGATTTTTAAAGCTGCCATCTTTTCAACATCTACTGAAAAAAGCAAGGGCATATGAAGCTGGGGTCAGAGGGATCTTGCCTGTGTACTTGCAGATAATACAAATCAACTTTAATAATTACATGATTATATCAGGGCAGTATTTATGTATTATACTGCTTATCATACTATTTCTGGTAAATGAAAAAAGACTGTACTTCAGGGGCTGCTCTCAAAGGGAATGTCATCAGTGTCTAAATATACTTAGCGCCAGAAGGAAGGGTGGAACTGTTGCAGCCTACTAAAATTTAGGCTTTTAAGTTTAAAAACTTCAGGTGCAGCAGCCAGTCTGACAGGAAGCCTTGTTTTTCTGCTTGTATGATTTTGCTGGGAACAGAGCATAATCAGGATAGCACTCCAGTTTTGGAGCATGTCCTGGCTTTTGTTTGAGTTCACATGTCTGTATTACTTGTGTTAGGCAAGAGCTAAAGCACAGGAACCAAAATTTTTGAAAGTCAAAACATTTATGTATGGATCCAAGCCATTTTACTAACCCTTTTGGATTTCCATCAAGCTATTTTGTAGTTATAAGGAATTTCAAAGAAATAAGAGTAAGTTAGACAAGGAAAAAATGATGCCTGTAGCCTCTACTATCTTGGGAAAACTTACAGCTATGTTTAATCCAGGTATAAGATCCCAATGTAATATTTTAAAAAGTTTCAAAAAGGTGGAATCAATCAGAAGAGAGGTGCAATCCCTGTTCTTTGTCTGGGTCCTTTCTGAGATGTCTGACAATTGCAATGACACTGAGAATTATGTTTTATTATTCCATTGAAGCCTAAGCCACAGATCAGTCTTTGGTTGGCTTATGTATGTTTAAATCATAACAAGAAGATGAAGTGGGCAGCTCTAGTGAAATCCTTATTCAGCAAACTGCCAATGTTCACAAATGACTTATAAATATTGCAAGTTGTACTCACCAGAAATCATGCCTATAAGAATAGTGTGGGATTCCTGCAATTTTTTATGAAACTTGCAAATAAATCATAGACACATACAAGAAATAAAAATAATCACAGAATCCCAGAACAAGCTGGGTGGGAAGGGACCACAAGGATCCTTGAGACCAATTCCTGGCTCTGCACAGCACAATCCCCAAGAGTCACACAGGTGTCCAGGGGTATTGTCCAAACACTTCTTGAATTCTGTCAGGTTTGGTGCTGTGACCACTTCCCTGGAGAGCCTGTTCCAGTGCCAAATCATCCCCTGGGTGAAGAAAAGTCTTCTGATATCCAACCTAAACCTCCCCTTACACAGAGGATGCTATTCCCTTAGGTCTTCTCGCTGGTCACCATAAAGAAGAGTTCAGTGTCTGCCCCTCCCCTTCCCATCATGAGGAAGTTGTAGACTGCAGTGAGGTTTCCTCTCAGTCTCCTTGTCTCCAGGCTGAATAAACCAAGTGCCCCTGGCCACTCCTCATACGTATTCCCCTCAAGGTCCTTCACCATCTTTGTGGTATGCAAAACCTTCCTTTGGATTCTTTCTAATATCAATATCTTTCTTACACTGTGGTGCCCAAAACTGCCCCCAGCACTCGAGGTGAGCTTGCCCCAGTGCAGAGCAGAGCAGGACAATCCCCTCCCTTGCCTGGCTGGCCATGCTGTGCCTGATGCACCCCAGGACAGTGTTGTCCCTCCTGGCTGCCAGGGCATTGCTGGCTCATGTTCACCAGGACCCCCAGGATCTCATTTCCATGGCACTGCTTTCCAGAATCTAATTTTCCAGTCTGTACCTACATCCAGGGTTAGCCCATTCCAGGTGCAGAATCCAGCATTTTCCCTTGTTGAACTTCATATGGTTGGTGATTGCCCAATGTTCTGATTTGTTGAGGTCTCTCTGCAGGGCCTCTCTGCTTTTGAGGGAGTTAAGAGTTCCTCCCAGTTTTGTATCATGTGTAAACGTGCTCAGTATTCCATCCAGTCCTGCCACATCATAAATGAAGATGTTGAAGAGCACAGGGCCGAGGGTGGAGTGCAGTGGAACCCCACTAGTGACAGGTCACCACTCTGATGTCACCCCATTCACTCTAGCCATTTGTACCTGACATGTGAGCCAGTTTCTCACTGACCCCAGGATATTTTTATTCAGATGTGTGCTGGACATTTTGTCCAGAATGATCCTCTGAGAAACTGTATCAAAATCTTTATTGAAATCCTAACAGATTACCTCTTATTACTGTTTTCTCTTGATAACTAGATGGGTTAAGATGTTGTAAAAGGAAATCACGTTTGCTAAGCTGGGCTTTCCTCTCATGAAGTCGTGCTGGCTGTGACCAATGACCGCATTGTTCTTCAGGTGTTTTTCAATATCTCCCAGAATAAAAATCCAAGATTATAACTAGATGGAAATAAGATGACTAGGCTCAAAATAATTGCACAAGAGATCTGAGCTTTCAAGCGTTTTTCCTAGGAGTGGACTCTGAACTCAGAATGTCTGCTGGTCATAGCTTCAGTTTATACTTCTTGTCAGGCACATACACATCAGCAGCCCCTCCTGGCCAGATGTACGTGGGTCCAGTCCCTGTGGCCCGTTTGTGCACTCTCTTCAGGCTTTGAAACCCTCTTCTAGGATCAGACATGAAGCATTTAGAGCTCTATCATTGGGCTTGAAGGCAATTGTGTCCTTCCTGGAAAGTAGTTCTAACTGCTGGGTGGTACAGTGGAATTAATGCATATGTTGTGTTTATGACACAGAATATTGCTTTCCTTCTCATCTGTTCTAGCTTGTAAAGTAGGAAGACAACATTGTACATATTCCTTCTCAATAAAAGAGAATGGAGGAGCTTTTTTAGCTTAAAAACAGCACTGACCTTCAGCTGATAGAAAAAAAGTACACGTCAGCATATTTATGTGCATGTACAAGAGCAATTAAAATATTTTGAAAATAATAGTATTAGTTATGATAGCTGGTATTAGACTGTTCTTGTTGCTGTAATAACAGTACCAGTTAAATTGCTATGATGAGGAAAGCAATTCATAAATATTGCAGTAGCAGATGTGACTGAGGAAGTGGTTTGCAGTTCCAAGGCTATCACTTTGATTGATTGTAGTGACAGTGAAGTTGCTGGAGGTTATATTTTAAAATTAGACTTGTATTTAAAATAGAATACTAGCTCTCTCTCTCTTGCGTCAGAATCTGTTATTTATCTCTAATACAAAAGAGAACATGATCTGGAAAAGTAGACATTACTTAGACTTAAATCCATGATTTTTAAGAGTAGTCTACCTAGAAATAGTTCACATTAATTGACTTTATTGAATTTATAATGCTCCAGATAATATATCCTGAGGAACAGAGTGAAGCATTTATAGAACCATGACGTAAAATGGTGCATGTAGTGGTTTCTATTTGTATATCTGAGCAGCTCTGCTCTTCCCATTGTATCAGCAGGCCATGCCAAAGTGTCATCATGCATCATGAATTGATTTCCAAAGACCTCCTTTTCCTGAGCCAGAATCCTTGTTCTAGTGCAGGGGCAGGAAAGTGATAAGTATCTATCTCATTTATACTTGTACTGTTACTGTGGGTAAATCCCCAGAGCACAGCAACCTCTCTTAATTAGAAGCATTATAAAAAATTCGTTCTAATCTCTTTTGGATTTCATGGGGTCCTTAGAATATGCAAAAAGTTGATGATTCGTTATTTTCTTCAATATTGAATCATGTCAGTTTCCTTTATATCTCTTTTTTTCCCCAGTCTTTCAATCTTCACAAAAAATATTTTTTTGTGTACATACTTATCTACACATATAGAGTTTCCTTCAACTAATTTATAGCTAATTTGATGCTGCTTTGTCATCTGAAATTTATAATGTCCATCTCATGGTTTTGTATTTGATTTGAATTTCCTGTGGGTAAGGTAATTTAATGGTAAAATAGAGGAGTCACAGAAGCGGTATCCAAAACTTTAGATCCTGCATACTAAACGTAAAAAGAATATACTTCAGTTTCTTAGCAACACCTGCATAATGATTCAAAAAATACATACCCATTTTGGAAGAGATTCTAAGGCTTGTTAGCATAGTACATTGATATGCCTTTCATTCTTAGAACATACATGTTCTGTATGCTGATCTTTTGGGAATATGTTTCAATCCTGTTGACCTACACCTAGGAGTGGGTACTGTTCCTGAAAGTCTGTTTTCTAGTAAATGCCAGAAACTCTGCCTTTTCAACATAAATAAGACAAATTTTGATGTAACTAAGAAAAAAACTGCAGATCAAAATAAAATTTTGACATTGCTAATTGAAACTGTTGCCTCTTCATGTTAAATTAATGTGAATTTTGTGTCCTACTATTATGATTGAGCATTGAAGTCTGGAGATGACACAAAATTGGCTGGAGTAACTAATATGCCAGAGGGTCATGCTGCCATCCAGAAGGACAGGCTGAGGAAATGAGCTGTCAGGAACTTCATGAAGTTCAACAAAGTGCAGTCCTGCACCTGGGAAGGAACAACCCCAGGCACCCATACATGCTAAGGACCAAGCAGCTGGGAAGTAGCTTTGAGAAAGAACTTGGAGATCCTGGTGGTCTCCAAGCTGAACATGAACCACCAATCTGCACTTGGAGCAAAGAATGATAATGGTTCATTTGAAGTGCTCTCCGTAAGTCGAGGCAGGTGACCCTTCCCCTCTGCTTACAGCCCTGGTGAGGCCACAACTGGAGTGCTGCATCTGGTTCTGGGCTCTGGGCAAGAGGGACATGGACATACTGGAGAGAGTTCAGCAGAGGGCCACAAAGATGGTGAATGGCCTAGAGCATTTCTTGTATTAGGAACGGCTGCAAGAGCAGGCAATGCTCAGCCTAGAAAACCTTGGGGCGCTCTCAGCAGTATGTACAAGTACCTGAAGAGAGGGTGCACGAGGGATTGAGTCAGGCTCTTTTCAGGTGTGCTCAGTAAGCAACCAAGAGGCAGTGAACACCAGCTGAAACAGAGAAGGCTCAAGATAAATATCAGGAAAGACTTTCTCACTGTGAGGGTGACTGATCACTGGCATAGGTTCTCCAAAGAAGTGTGGAATCTCTGTCCTTGGAGATATTAAAGAGCTGCCTGGACATGGTCATCAGCAACCTGTTCTAAATGGGTCTGCTTGAGCAGGGGGTTTTGGGCAACATGACCTTTGGACATCTGTTTCAATTTCCACCATTCTGTGATTCTATGACCTCTCATTTCTCATTCTTCTTATTTTATATCAGCTTTCATGCTTTGGTATGCAGGAAGCAAAAACAGCCAGAGATACTGCTGCAGGACTAGATGCACAGTAATCTCAAAAAATTGTATTATTTTTGCTAATTTTAACATTTAAAACATTTTAAACATTTAAAACATTTTAAATTTTAACAATTTTAAATAACTGAGAAAAACTTTGCTTAATATAGGAAATATCTCAGAAAGGTAGAGTTTAATACATACTTTGATTTTAGCTGTGGAATTTAGCCTGGCATTTTGTTCCTCTTGAACTGTGAACATTGCGTGTATTTTCACACTACTTTTCTCAGCTGTTCCGACTAGGCACATACTGATTTAATCAAATCTTACAGCTGTAGCTGAAAAGTGTTCTGAATAATAATAAGGCTTTTACACTGAATATGACTTCATTTAGAAAATATTACTGATGCAAGATGACAGATTCATTAAACTGCCTAATTGATCAATGTGCTTATACTTCAGAAGATTCTATTTTTTAAAGTTGGATGACTTGGTTATCTAATAATATTTTATATACCTTGTTTTGCTTTACAGTGTTGTTTGATGAATAGTTCTTGTGAACCAAAAAATTAAACCAATAATCCAGAATTAGCTTCATAAGACAGGTGAGACTTTCTAGGTTGGTGCTTTTCTATGTCAGGAAGAGCATGGAGATTTTACATGGAAACACAGGATTTATTCCTTAAGCAAGTTGATCTTTGTAAGCTGCAAAGCATCAAGGATGCTTAATTTTTTTTGTTGAAAATGGTATTATGCTGTCACTATGACCATTCCACTTGCTTGCTAGTAGCCTCATTTCATTAGTGCAGATAGATGCCACCAAAATAATTTTTCAATAACTAGACAAGGAATGAAAAAAGGACATCTAGACACTGCAGTAAATTTGATCACTTTGCTATACACTGAATTTATTTTAGCCTATTGGTACTTTTTGATGTTTACATCACTGTATTTTTAAAACTACTGCTCAGTCCTATGTTCTCATGTTAGTAAAACCATAGTGTAACCTTGATACACAAGTTTAGTGATTAAAGTCTTTGTTTGAAAGTAAAACATAAACATGACTACTTTCTATGAGATTCTGCTGAATTTTTACTTTAGCCCTTACTACTGAAGAAGGAAATTTTGGGAGTTGCCACTTAGTTTCTAATCTGTAGTTTGGTTGTCTGTAATAAGGAGTAACTATTTATTCTTTCAATGTCACGCCATGCACTAATCTTATAAAGAGAAGAAAGATTAATCGCACTCTCATTCTTGATGTAAACATTTCTCCCCTAAAATTCTGCTGCATTTTTTTCTAATTATGATCCCATTTCATGATATTAATGAAATATTTTCATTCATAACTAAGTCTATTTAATAAAATATCTGTCTACAAAATTAACTGCCTAACAATTTTGTCAGTAGAAAAACTGGAAATATTTGCCATGGATGGCTGGGGAATGACATGACATTAGTCAACAATGTGCTAGAATCAAGACACTCAAAATGGACAACAATAAAATGAAAATATCTGGTGCTCTATGCGTTCATGCTGATTTAGAAGACATGGGGATAGAATTCACCTTAAGGAAACAGTGCACAAAAACACTGGAGCTCAGCAAGTTGGCATTTGGAGTTTATGCTCTATACATAATGAAACTTCAGTCAGGATCATTTACATTGTAGTAAGGAAAAATGTTCTAGCTTCTATGGTTAGTTAATATAATGGTTGATTGCTTATATAGATCATATCTGATCCTGCTTTCAGGGAAATACAGAAAATCTAACTGCATTAGCAGCTATTTCTGGTAAACACAAGCAGCTACAAGAGAAGTGAGCACTATCCTTTCTTCTGGGAAAGATGCAGAAGAAAATTATGTCACTGGCTACTGCAAATATATCCCTGGGTGCTGCTCCTGCTCCAGCATTAAGCACAGGATATATGATCACAAGGCTTCCAGACTGTCATGCAACACATGTAAGTGAAACTCACCCTGGCAGAACATAGACGTAAAAGTTGAATTGGATGAAAATATTCTTTGATTTGCATCATCAAGTCATATCATAATGTTTGTTTTCTTTTTTCCCCAAAGGATTATATATTTTTCTCCTTGTTGATATGCACGACTTTTTAGACTCCTATTAGTATATCACAGAAGAAAATGCAGTCTAAAGAAAATGAAGTGTTACATGACAGGGTGAAAAACAATATTTATACAAATCTTTTCAAAACCAAAAGAAGAATGAACCCAATAAAATCAAGAAAAATAATTAGTAGGCTTCTTCAGGAAAATTTCCAGGCAGTGTCTGGAGTTTATTGGTAATTTTGTGACTAAGCTCATGTTTTGAGTATCACTCTTTAGTGTCTGAACAATCCTATAGTGTTAAGAAAATAAAAATTAAGTAGTTTAAGACATACCAATAGAGTTATCAGGTATGGCCACTAAAGGAAAACAACATGCGTCACCTGTTTAGATAAAAATCTCCTTTAGATAAAAAAGTCCTTCCAATGCAGGACTTGGTGGCAGTATCCCTGTACAGTATCCCTGAAATTCTTCTGTGTACCACTTTTTAATGAAAAATGGATAGGAAAGGTGTAATGTTATCACTACAGAAATCATATTCATTATTCAGTATTTGCAAAGTTCTGACAGGATAATCAGTTTCAATCTTTCTTCTCTAACATTTAGTGTGATGGCAGACACTATTTATCCATACCCTTGGGTTTGTAATAATTACTCTTTTCTGCTATTTTAAGTTTGCAAGAGGTAGTGCAGGGAAAATTTTAGGTAAATGAGAAGTCAGATACATGGGTTCATTTGTTGCAATGTCTCTTATCAAAATATTAGACCTCTAACCTTTTTGACATTTCAGCTGTAGTATTTAATAAATAATAAATTCATTCTGCAATATAGGAGATTGCATTTAAAAGTGTAAGGTACCTGAATGTTTCTTTCTGCTTTTCACATTCTAAAAGTCACATTTTCTGTATCTATTTGTCCAATTGCATCTTATCTTAAAATGTTGCCTTGGAGTTATGTATATCATCACCAACCTCACATCTTACATGACCTGAAGGAAAATAAAGCTGGTGTTTCTTTCCATAGTGATAATAGGATTTTGTACAGAAATTCAGGAAAGCTAAAATAGTAAAACTAAATTCAGAAGCTTATGTGAAACGTGATTTTTATTTATTTCAACATATGTAATTTTTATGAATATAATCCACCCACACCTTGAAGACAGATGCCACTGGTATTTTCAGAGATTTTCTTCAAATCCTAATAAACACATCTGTGTACTATTTTTGTCTATGTCAACATCATGAGATGCAAAAAGTTACATTAATCCTGTTACATGGTAAATTAGGCAAAAAGCTAAGGGTATTTCCATTCTCTAATAAACCAGCGAATATTTCTGGTTTGCCCTTGTTATACCGGAAGTTTTCAGAACAGTAGAGGTGTAGAAAGCAATGAGAATGGACTTGCAGAGATTTGGACGCTTAATTTTATTTAAGTAAACTATGTTTGGGTGTATTTTCAATTTCATGTATTTCACTTAGAGAGCTCAGGGCTGTCCATCTTTTCAGCTTTAAAAATAAGGCTCTGTTTCCAAGGTGCGTGGTTGCTTCTGACAAGTGGATGCATGTTACAAAACTTGCACTTTCTGCTTCAGAAGGATGATTAAGTGCCTCCTACTTACATACATAGACTTCTCAAGGCAGATTAATTAGCCTAGAAAAGAATTCTAAAAATACTTTTTATTCTTATCAATTTTCCATGGGAACTTTAATACACGCTCTATTCCTTACAATGACTTACTGCTTTGTGGATAGCAGAATACTAAAAAATGACCAGAGGAACTCAGTGATTTAGTCCATTGTGCAAATATTTAGAAAGGAAATTGTCTATTAGTTAATTTTTTTAAAAAGAGGCCATTAAATTCTAATACATCTGCTCAAATTTGATGATGTCATTTTCTCAGCATATTCAACAACCTGTGAACAGTAGAAAATGGAGATGGAATCCCCTCATTACCTAGTGGCTTTGGAGAAGTGTTTTCTCTGAACATGTTTAATACATCCTGAATTTTGAATTCAATTTAGGAAAAAGATTTATTGAGATGAAAAAATGCAGAATTAAGACTTTTCTACTCATGTAGTCTTGGAAAAAAAGTTTTTTCTTTTTGATATTGTTAGAATAAGGTCTTCTTACTCTGCTACATAAAGCAGGTTATTGTATCCTCTGAATTACTATTTTTAAAAAATAGATCCCTATACATAAACATTCATTATAAATCATGATTGAAATGGAGAAGTATCTACACTAGCAGATCTCAACATTAAATATTCACCCTGGCACCTATAAAAATTACTGCAGTAATGTCAAGGTAGTTTATACCCAGTTTTCCAAGTTTGCTGCAACAACTGACTGGACAGATTACAGCCCCACTGAGACAGAGACTTGTCTTTTTGATATATAAGATGAAAAAGGATTCTTTGGAGGAGTTATACTGTTCTGACTCAATTTCTTGTGCAATTTTTGACACAAATAGTGTAAACAATGATTATACAAGGTTTTCTGTATTGAATATTTTCTGGATTGGAGCCAAGTGGGGAGTGAAAGGAGAAGAATGAGAGAAGCAGAAACTGTAACTTGCTGGAAGATTTCTAAAGCTGTGTTTCACCTTTACATTAGGCAACAAACCAATGAATATTCTAGAAATTGGACTGATCATCTTGGTTTCTCTCCCAAAGTCTTTGGGAGAGAAATACTGCATCTGAATGGGACAGACTTGTTTCTTTTGTATCTAGTAGGCATCTGATCTTATGATCTAAATTGCCCCAAATTGCACGCTCTTATGTGAAGGAAAGTAGCTAGGAAAGACATTGTATATAATATTAAATAGTGTAAAAGTGCTTTCTGTTACCTCAAAAATAGCCTTTCCTTTCCTTCTCCAAAACTGAAAAGTGGACAATGCTAAAGTCCAGGGGGCATTGGTACTCTCTCTCGAGTGTGAGGTGCCTGGTTAATTTGTTCTCATATGCCCAGAATGAGAATGATTTATGAATTCCCTGGAGTTTCTGCCTTAGAGTGTATCTCTCTTGCACATATTCACATACACAGGCCAATGTGCACGTGCCTGCTGTAGTCCCACTGGTTCAACCCTGCACTGCCATAAGCTGTTTCAAAGGAAGTTAACACAGACTTTCTAGAAAAACCTAATGAGAATACCAAATCTGTTCTCTCTAAGATTCAGCAATGGAGATGGATATTTTCAAATTTTCTTGACTTTGTGGGAAATTGAATTTAGTTGCTATTTGTAACATTTAAAATGTTCTTGCAGCTAATAGGTAAGTTATAGTTACAGTAATAACTATAAAAAGAAGTTACGGATGATAGGGAAATAGATGGCTTTCAAATGACCAAAACCTGGTATCTTTTCAACTTTTTTTTGGTCAAAAAGTGCAATCCTTTATTCAAGTAAATAACAGTTCTTAGTTCAACAACTAATGTAAAAGCCAGCCATAATAAGTATATTATTCTTCTGCTACAGGATCAATTTTCACATTTGAAGTTTTCAGTCAGATACTGCAATAACATTTAAAAAAAACATTGCCAAATTCTTCATGTACAAAATTTTTCACTAGCACAACAATAGCAGAAATTATTTATCTTCTTATTCGAATCACCACGTAAAATTGGAAAAAAACTCCGCCAACAAAACAACAAAGCTAGAAGCAAGTACAGATTCACTTCAACAAAATGTGACAATATAAAAAGAAAGCTACAATAACAAGATGATAAGTAAGATAGATACTAAAAGTGAAATTATCTTTGCATTCTTCTTAATAGGTAATAGAATTAGTAATTGCTGTAGTACAAGAACTGAATGAGAGAAGTTATAGTAAAGGACTCTGAAAAATTTAAAAAACTATGGAAAAGGGTTTACACAAAAAATTTATTCATTGCTTCTTGAAATTAAATAGGTGGTTGTATTCAAGGATGGTGCCAGGCAGAAGATTTTAAGTAAACAATCTGAACTACTTTTGAAAAATGTATGCTTTCACTGTGAAACTTGTTCATAAAGCTGTGGTGTTTAAAAGAATAAATGGAAATAGTAAATGGATTAAGTAAATTAGTTAAGTAGAGCAGGCCAGGCAGGGCCATAGTCTTATTTCTGTGACATGAAAAGACAAAGAAATGAAAAAATATTTCTGTATTTTTCCTAATTCATATTTTCCCAATTATTTGCTACTGGCTTTCTTCAGAAACAAGACATGGGAATATTTGGGCCTATCATTACAGCTGTTGGATTACCTAGGAGAAAAGAAACTAGATATGTCTGTCCAAACTTAAACAGCTTTCATACAAAGAGAGATTACAGGACTAGGTTCCTTCAAATTCTGAGGGAGATGATGGGCATGAAAATGTATACATGTGTAATGCCATCGGTGAGATAGAAAAAAAACATTTTTCATATTACGCTGTAAAGCAAATCAGATCTTAGTTTTGAACCCCTTTGGCAGCTGTTAGATAACAGCTAATCCTAAAAGAAATGGAGATGTTAAATCAGGCTTTCAAAAATTTATGAAAACATTATTGAAATGCCTGTTATGCATTTGTCTATCTATTTTGGGACAAGGATTGTTATTTTTCTTATGCAAGACCACACTGGACATTATGAGAATACACTGGCATAAAATAGTAAATTTTATTGAGATTATTCCAGTAATAAAATGAAGAAACTTTCTGAAAGAAATAATTTGGATTACATCAAAAAAAGCCTGTATGAAAGAAATGCACAAAAATTAAAGTACTTGACAGTTTTTAAAGAAGCAAAGCTTATTCCAAAAAACCAATTATCTGCATGATAAAGTATATGAATTATGTAATTTATTGAGTATAGTCCTAGTCACATTAAGGATTTAGTTTAGCATAATGAGCATTTTCTTATGGTGAGAACAGCCAAGCACTGAAATAGGACTGCATAGAAATGTCATGCAATTTCAGCAACCGATGAACATTAAAATCACTCCTGACAAATGTTAAAAATGGTGCATTTATACTTGATCCTGGTTTAAAGGAATAGGTTGGACTGTATGATCTTTCCCATTCCTTTTCAACTCTACTATTAAAAATGTCTATTATTTTGTAATTTAATGAGAGTATCTAACATTTACTCAGCTTCAGTTTTACACGGTGCTAGATCCCAAAATAGGACTCTTCTAAAGGTTAGATAACAGAACTGAGATCCCTCAATCCCAAGTGAAGAGCCTCAACATCCTGATTAATGGCTGCCAAGTCCTGTGAACCTGTGAGCACCATAGTGCTCTTGAGGATCACACAGGTTTCTGAAGAGCCATGAGATCCTTATCCGTGTGTGCTGCAAAGATAGGAAGCTGTTCAGGCATCACAATGCAGGCAGACAAGTGACTGCTGTGTCGTAGAGAGGGACATGAGCAAGCTGCAAGTTAAAGCTGATGTAAGTCACCATTGGCAAAGTAGTCACAGATTAAGGAATTTTTGTGTAGGCAGTTTACCTTGCTTCTCAGACAGTGCACAGCTATGTCAGGAACACAAATGCTGTGACAACGTTGTCAGACTTGACAAGACTGCATGCTATTTACCTCCCCACAAGACAAATCTGAATCTGAAGACAGAGTAGTTCTTGATCTCTCTTGTTGAAAAATACACACAAGTAAATGTGCTCTGAAAATATCTATTCTACAGTCTCTGATCTGAGTTCATGATTCAACACATGCATTTGATGTTCAGTCCAGGCACACAGTGCCTCTCACCTATTTACACACCCTTCAGATAAGTGCAAAAGCTAAGAAAAGCAAGCAAACTCAGTCTACATAGGCGTTTCTCTTTTTTGTAAAAATGTGGAGATTGTGGACTATTATCCTCTCTCTCTGAATAGCCCTTTAGCTTACAGGAGACCTAAGCAGAATACTGTTTGCCTCTGAGTGCTTCAAGCCCACATCTCCACCTCCCTAGACAGAGGTGGAACTTAAGATCATACACTACTCTCAAGACTCCTTTTTGAAATATTTCCTCTCTTCTGCAGAATGAGGAAATTAAAAAATCCTGGCTTTACTGAGTGGTTGGAGGAATTCTGTTGTCTGCTGTGTATGTTTCAAGAACAGGGTACATTGATTAGTGAAGAACTGAGAAGAGAAATAGGTTTTAAACACCAATTCTCTGTAGAAATGCCTGGCTCTGTGTTACAAGCAGGGCCTAATACAATAAACTGATGTTTATTTTTATTCTGAAGCACTACGTTAGAAACTTTTACAATAAAGCAGATATAGTAATTCTGCTCATCTTGTTTTCATGTTCTGTCTGAATCTTGGCAAGTTGTTGCTGAACATACTTGTTATGTTTCCCTCTCTGAGACACCTCGCTACATAAACAAAGTAGGGAGCCAATGCATTTAGCCCAAAGATCTGGCGACAGCTGTGGAAACCAGGCATTAGGAACATAGGCAATACCTACTCAACAGTCATTGTCACTGGGGTTTATGGATGTGGCTCTTAGTCCAGAGCTGGCAGGCTTATTTTACATGCTTTATTTTCCATGCAAGGTATTGCTTCTATGTGTAGAAGCAATTTCAGTGAGATTTCTCAGCTTCCTACTGGTGAACATTTGCCAAGACCATAGACTGGCTCTGCAATTTATTGGTCCTTGAAATGGACCTTATCTTATCCCTTCCATATGCTTCTGAGAGCTATCTAGTGATATTGCTCTCCTCTGGAGAAAAAAAATGTAGGGGATGTAAACATCAAATTAAGCTATGCTTATTTCACATGCATAGTGTTAAAGCCTTTGCAAGCTTTCCTTTCTAATTTCTATAAATGTACTTTGAGAAATAAGTTAATGTTTCACTGCTTCCTCTTCCAATACCTCAACCTGAATATTTTAATTAATTCCACTTCTTACATGGGAAGAAATTGTGTGAATTTAACTTGGCACTAGAAAAATATTCCTTACAGTCAGATCCAGAAAGTTAGAATAGTCTTCTAGTGGAAGAAACAAATAAATCTCTGTATTTTCAGTAACATAAAATAATACTAGGCAAAATACTCCATCGCTGCACTGACAGTTTATATAACAGTTACCTTAATTTGTCTGTTCTTCCTGTTGACCCACTGGTTTTTTGAGGAACCTTTCTGTAAGAGATTTCAGGGCATGGCTGATTTTCAGATTAAAAATAGAGAGCTTTGAAAGTCTCAATTATATTTCTAATAATAGAAGTGAATATTCAGTATGCAAAATTTCACAGGCACTTTTAATGAAATTAATTGGGTAGATCTTCTCTAACAGATTCTTGCTTTCCTTTTTTTGATCCAGTGACTTTAAGAGAAAGTATTTGCACAAAAGTTGCTAGTATACCAACATAATACAGCTTGTAAACATTTGGGTGGAATTTTTTCCACCTTATTCTGTTGAGAAAATTGAATCTGTTAGTCCTTTTGGTGATAGGGAATGTAACCTACACTCATAGGTGCTGGGAGATCCTCACCGATAGTGGCAAGTGGTAGGAGATTAGAGGCCTTACCATGGGCCAGTAAGTGAATTCCTGTGTTGTATTGTGTTTTTATATTTCTGTAACAGTTCTGTAATCGTTTGCCCCTTCACCCCCCACTTTCTCCCAATGGTTTCACCCTGGGCTTTCCCACCTTTCCCTCAATGCCAATCTCCCTGAAAATGCTCAGTCACTCCCCTGTCCCCTCCCTGGTACCCTGTCCATCACTTGGCTCCCCATCCCACTCTCCCAGAATCTTCCACCTTGGGCGTCGAGTGAGTGGATGAGGGCCAGGGGTCCCTCCCTTAAACTTCCCCCATTGGTTTATGTGTCTGTCTGTCCTTCTGCCTTCCACTCCCCCAAATCCCCCCATTGGTGAATGGGCATCCCTTCCCCCTTGTTACCGCCCCAGTATTTGAGCTGTTGCGAAAGCCTTGAAGGCACTTTGGCATTTGGAGCTCCTCAGAGACTGATTCCTCAGCATTGAGTCAGTTCTCTTATTGCCTCCACGGACGTCGCCTCTCCTCCATACAAGGCAGACAGCACAGCGCTCTGTCTTAGCCGCTCCCTGATCTCTCCTCGAGATACAGGGGAGTGTCCCCCGCTGCTGACTGTGCCTCCACTCGGCAGGCAAAGCCAGGGAGCTTCAGGGTGGGCACGGCGGCATTCCTGTATTCTTCAGATCCTTTAAAAAACTTATACATACTGAATTCATACAGCTGATTTGTTTATTTTTTTATTTCCACTACAATTTTTTGTGTTACATTCATGTTATGAATGAGAATGCAAATCTTCTGTCGAATAAGTTTGGCTGGAAGGGAAGTTTTGACATTTTTTCTAGTTATTTCTCCAAGGTGGGACCAATTACAAAGTTAGATCAGAGCCTAAAGTTGCACTGATTGTAACGTGACAAAAAGGTGAGAGAGGTCTGCCTTAACAAAAGGCCTCAAAAGGTATCTCTTTACTTGCCACCTGTGTCTTTTCTAGGGCAGAAACATCTTCATCTGTTTCTTTAAAGTCAAATTTTAAAAGGCTTTCCTAGCTGCACAAACTCCACATGGTCTTACTGCAATGCCTTGAAAGTCACCAGTTCTCTCAGTTCTGAGGTCTGCTTTTGGAATTGCTAGGTCAGGACATACCAGTCCCTTTAAACACTCAGGGTTGCCCAAGCAGGCTCGGCAGTGGGGAGCTAGGTCTGGGGTGGCCTTTTTGGTGCTTAGGCAGGCGGGTCTCCTCCTCCCAGCACACGCACAGCGCTGAGGACAGCAGCACTGGCACCCGCGGGCTCTGGCATGCAGCTGGAGGAAGCTGTGGGTGGCAGCGCTGACCCGACAGATTCCAGCACTTCTCATCCTCCACCAGAACTGCTGCCTAAGCTCCTGCCTTCCCGGGAAGGTTCTTTCTGTCCACCATCTTTTCCCTCTGCCTCCCAGGCCATGTGGCTGCCTGGAGGGCACCATCCTGGGGGAGAGAGATGATGCCATTCTTCCTTTGTCTCCCTACACACCATTGGCAGTGGGGGCTGCCATGTTGGAAGGGCAGGACCCAAACATTTTGAGTGTCTCTTTGTTCCCCTGGAATTTATGAGATTTAGCAATTTTGGATCTAGTGATTATTCACTGTTATTTTTTTTCTTCATCCATTGCTCATTTGCTTGTTACTAAATTGTTATTTTCTCACTTATATTGATTCATATTTGTATTGGTGGAAAGGAATTGGTTAAAACTGAGAGGACGTAACTCATTTTAGAGTATGCACTTCTTTAAAATGTCTTAAACCATGACACATGGTTTCTTCCAAGAAGAGAAACTCTTCTAGAGATTCTCACCTGACCCAGGGCAAAACAAGCAAGAAAAAGGACCACATACACACATTTGAAAACAAATCCGTTTATGATACACTGAAACCAGGCAACCACCACAGTGTTCTTAAGGAGTGTCTAAGGGATATTAGTTTTCTAGGGATCTCAATTACAGATGAGTTATACCCAAACAAAAAGATTAAACTGCTTTTTAAAAGAGGTGAAACTAAATTTTCTTTTTTAAATGCCCCAACCCTTGTCAACTCCAGAGCTACTTCTGGCAAAAAATTGCATTTAGTTTCTCACTTAAAAAAATAAGTTAATTGCCTGCTAGTTACTTAATGTAATTTACTCTGACTGATCTATTAAGTAAATATTCTGACTCTCATTAATTACTTAGAACCTTAGCTTGTATCCTGCACGAACATAACTGTGAAATACTAAATTTCTTCAGGCCAAAAACTTTTTTTTTGTGTTTTAATAAATGTTTTTTATTCCTTTAAAAAATTACATCATAAGAAATACTAAACATCTCTCTGTTAAATGATCCAATCTATTAAACAAAATTTTTTTGTTGTCAGAGGCACAAATGCTTGTAATTTTTCACATGTAAAATTCGTAACATCTATTTAATGATACCTCAGTATGCAGAAGGCCAGCAAGATAGATTAAAACATAATTATATATAAACCAGAATGCATTTAAAATATTTTAAGCATTTCTTGGCTTAAATAAATTCTTTGTGTTTTTCTTTCCTAACAATTTAGCATTTCATACTCTAAGATTTTTACAGATTATTTTCTCTGAAATCAGGCATGCTGGGACATATAAGGTAACTGACTGATTAAAAACAAAGCTATTTATTAATTTCAATTCTCTGTAAATTGAGGTTTTAAATATTTTCTCCTAATATCTGAAACTTTTCATGTGGAATTATATTGCCTAGATGAGGAGTTACATTCTTTAGATTCATATAATGGAGAGGGATTAAATTTGCTTTTTTTCTTAAGGAAAGAACATGGCTGATTTGCATACACACGTGCCCTTTGATTGCCATAATTTTCAAATAGTGCATTTCTTAATATTTGCCTAAAAGGATAAATTCTCAGAGATAAAGGGATTAGGGGACATTAATAAACACATTTTGCCACAAAACAGGTAATAACCCTTGCAGTGACTTTTAATAGACGGTTCCAGTCAAATATTTTCTGAGACTCCAGGTGTTACAGGAAAAGGGGGATAATCACCGTGGCTCTGGTAGCTATTTTTGCAGTACAACTGCCTTATGCCATGCTCTTGGCTGATCAGGCCCAAGGGCAGATTTACATCATGGATAGCAGGTGACTACAGACTCATTTTGACATCTCCAGAACTGCTCAGAGCACCTTGTGTGCGTGACATTTGCTTACAGTTCCCATCTTGAATGACTTTCCCTACAGATGGAAGTGTAAGAGTATGAAATCCTAAGCAGCAGTGAGATGCTGTCGATGGGATCCCTGACAGTGACCGCAGCTGATTTGCTCACAATCCCTATGGAGCCTGTCTTCTGCCTACTCACTTGTCTTGCTCCTCTCTGCTGGCAGTAAGTTGAAGCTGTAATTTCCCTTGCACTAGCTCCAGATCTCTTGTTGTATGTTGGGTTGGTTCAGTTAGAGATTTTAATAAATGTTAGTTAGGTCAGTGCTCTGTACCCCTATTTTCCCCTCACGATGGTTCGCTCCAAGTTGCTTACCACAGGAGCTCCTGCATGTCAATCTTGCAGCCACTCCCTGGTTCTTCTTGAAAGTTCTGTATCAATCACCCCACCTTTGCAATCCTATTTGCCCCAGAACACTGTACCCACCTCTGTTATGTTCCCATAGATTGCTGTGATCCACGTCACTCCCCTGTTGTCTGTCCCTATTGGGCAAGGGGGTTTTCCTCCCCTGTCTGCCCGCCCCCATTTAACCCAATGCTTTCATTGTCCATTCACCATTTTGCCTTGCGCTGCCTGGGGACAGTCGCTCCAGCCACCGCTGCGGCCACACGGGAAATAAAACGTTCTCAGGCAAGTGGGCAAAGTGTGCCTCTCCTGTCCCTTTGCTTCCTCTCAGCGTAAGGCTACCAAAGCTGTGTGCCCATGCTGGAGCGCTCAGCACCAGCAGGGAGGCAAATGCCTTAGCCCAGGAGTGCCCATGCACGCGGCAGCTGCGGTCTCACCAAAAGGCAGTGCTAGCCGGGCATCCCTGTTTGCCACAAAACAGGTAATAACCCTTGCGAATAAAAGCCACAATCTCTATTCACCCTAGCTGTCCTATCCCAGTCTATGGACTGAGAGGACTTCCAGAGTGTGCTGTAAGGATGGCTGCACTATAGTCTTGGAGTGTAGGAAGCAGGGAGTCTGTGTGATGTCTAGAGCCTGTGACATCAGGTAGGCATCAGGGAGGAAGGAGAATCAAACAAGTCTCTCAGTAAACCACACCTGTAATCAATTTGCTTTTGACAGAAAACCACAGAAAGCAGTAGTCCTGCCAGAAAGTTTATTTCCAATATTTCAGTTTGTTTTCCTTGTGGAGCAAACCAAGGTCATTTTTAAACCAATGCCAGGACACAGAATCTGTGGCTATTTACATGAGTCGTCTATGGATGCTTAGACATGTCTCTGCTCTTGTCAAATACATATATTGCTGGAGGGCTGGGCTCTGCTGGACAACTGAGGTTTGATTGCTGAAATAGTCTTCCTTCTGGGCTGAACAGTTAAATAGTCTAGCTAGGCTGTCTCTATTCCTCCTTCCTTTGGCAGTTCTGAATTACAAACCGCTAAGCTTAATGGAAACACTATCTATCTCCTTATCTGTGGAGAGATATACTATCTGCTCTTAAAATATCTGTTCCATTTATTTTTCATGGCTTTCACTACTTAGTATAAAAGAGTTAAGCACAGATTTCTAAGATTTGCTTTCAAATTTTCAGTCTTCACAGGAGTGACTATCAGATGGAATTCACTTGTCTTTGTATAGTTCCACTGAAAATTATCATTTCTGTAAGTTTGTTCTATTCCTTTCTAAATTGTTGCTGATTACCACTATGATCTGATTCAATATTCATTCCCTCAGACCTGAAGGTTACTGATGAGTAAGTTAAGCTGAGCTCTGTGGGAGATCCTTTTTTCCTGTGGATGGTCAGGGACAACGACTGACAATGAAAGACTATGCTCTTTTCCAGAGGATTAATCAATCATGATACAAAGTGAATATATAATTATTTTTCAATTATATTCTAAATATGTGATAATTGAACAGTTTTGTTCTTGATGAGGGATAACTCCTAGAAGAGTAGAAAGTCTTTGAAAATTTAATTCTCTCTGGGATGGTCTAACACACCGTGAACCTTACAAGCTTCCAGGCTTAATGGGCTTTCCTTCCTGCTTGCCAGCTCTAATTAAAGGCAAACTCTGTTTCAGTATGTTATTCTACTAGCTCGCATAAAATCACTCACATTTGCATCAGCCTGTCAAACCTCATATTTGATCCTGCTTAATCTCCTGAATGAAACAAGAAATTTCTTTTTCTTCTGGCCATTGTGGTCTTCTGAATTAATTTTTCTAACTCTTTGCTTCTGCAACTGTGAACCTGACACGTAGTACATTTCTCATTAACACAGCGTTTGCTAGTTCTGGTATCACACTGCTACTTTTCTTCATGCTACTGTAAGACTATTTCCTAGTCAAAGAAAAAGTAAGTATCTATATAAAAATGACTACATAATGGCACAGATTCTGCAGAAAGAAACTTGACAAAATTTTCTCCCATTAGCAAAGAAATACTGTTTGGATTTCCATTACTCTCTTAATTCCTTTACATCTTAATATACATTAGTAATTTTAGTTGTGATTATGACATATACTTCTTGAAAATACCATAGAAAATGTAGTGATAAGCCAGAAAAACTATTCCTACAAACTCTTTATAAAAATAATGGCTTTTACTTTGAAAAAATAGGTAATCATAATGTAAACCAACGGATTATCTTTTCTTGTTAGATAGATTTATTTACTTTCACAGTTAAAACATTAATTTAAAAAAGAGCAGAATCTGTCACGACCCTAATTCTCTCCATCCAGAAAATTTGCAAACTACTTTGCAAATCATACACTTTTACTCTGCTGATACATAGTTCCTTTATAGTGGAATAGAATGTTTATCTATGTAGAACAACTCTGTAAGTATGTTTGAGGCAGATAGTCTAGTGTATGGTATTGCATCAAGTACAAATCCCAATGTCATTTTTCAGATTGATAAAGTTTAAGTTTTAGCTAGGGCCATTCAGCCATATGTTTAATTTGTTCCTATCCTACTGCTTTGTTGTATTTGAGTGCCCCACTGGGAACCAGTGCCACTGAGAAATGATAGTATGATTAAGTTTATTAGACAAAAGGAGAATTGAGATGCTGAGAAACAAAGGATCCGAGTTAAAATCAATTGAGAAATTAAAATATTTGGTCAGCTTCAGCTGACCTTGGATTGCATCTAAGCTTATATTTGAATCCTGAAAAGACTATAATTGGCAGAGAGTCTCTTAAGAAAAAAATTATAATGCAAGGGGAATAGAATTTTTAATCAGTGGAAGTGAACTACAGTGAACTGTAGTTTGAAATACCAGGAACACTGAAATGTCGGTAGTTCTACTAAAAAGTCACCAAGAAAAAAACACCATTAGTAGTTATCTCCTGAAAGAAGCACAATTAACCTGACACAGTTTTTCTTGAATAGTATTTGATTTGTGATTACAACAGAATTACTATTCCTGAAGCCTTCGTGTAAGTATGTATGTATGTATGAAGACCATTTCCTTGCTGCAGGCACTTTCATAAAACAATATCTGCAAAGAACTCCTACAGTGAATGCATCCATGCATTGGTTTGTGCAATTGGTTTCTCTCAGGAAAACTGTCTCCTCACAGCAAGGGTTCATACAGCATCTATGATACAAGGGCTGCAGGACTCATCTAACATTAGTGCACAAGATACTGTGCACACAGATTGCTGGAAATGTAAATGTTAAGTTGAAAATGTATTATAAAAAGCCTGGTAGACCTTAGCTGATACGATTTAGCTCTTAGAGAATTTATTATGGACTTATATATTGAGGGTGACACTAAGAAATTCTAAGATTTTAGAAGTTTTTAAGGATCTTTTTATCCTCTTTGATATTTGTAACTATAGTGAACTTTAGTATACCCAGCTCCAGCTTCTGTCAGGATTAAAAAGCTCCCCAAAGCTCATTACAATTACCAAAGCAACATCTGTGTTAGAAAACAAGTTATGAATTCCCTATTCAGAGAGGTCAAACAAACTGAAACCTTCAGCTCAAGGTCTCACGTGCTGTTACTCAGATAAACTCATCTGTTGGGATGCTCAGTAAATAAAAGCAATTTTACATTTTTTATTCTTAAAAAGAGGGAAAATGCAGAGAAACCTAGTGTTCCACCACATGGGATTTCATCATTCTAATGGATGGATTTGGAGCACTGCAATTACCAAGTTGCTCAGCATTTTGTTGTGTCAGTTTTCCTAGAATAGTTCTTCCAGACCTGTTCTTCATATGTTTGCCTCTGGCCATCACAAAAATGGCTCTAAGGGGCCATTTTTCAAATTTGGCCATGTTCTTCAGATGAAAGTTTATTTAACTCTAGTAAGCAAAATATTCTACAGACAAATCCCTTGCCTTCCAGCCCACTTCAGTAGTTACCTTAATCCTTTCTCCTAAATTTTCTGTTCTGTACTGAGAGTCATGTGATATATCTTTTACATCATAATTATAGAAAAGTTCAAATAGTAGTTTTCCTTGTATTTTTGTGTTTGTTAACCAGTCAAAATTATAGTAGTCAGACATAAAAAGTATCAGTGTGAGGAACCTGACGAAAGAGCTCTTGATGAAGCAATAAAAAACTTTTATGTTCTAATACAAAGTAAATCCACTTGAACTTTAATCTTAAATGTTAGAAATTTATATAAGATTGTCCAACAGATTATTGGACAAAATTCTGTGAATAACCCTTCTTGAAAGAAGACTTTTCAGTTCTGTCTGTTCCCAAAGAAGATCTTACACTAGTGTTGGGTTATGAAGCCACATGTTGCAATTTATAAGAAGAATTTCAGCTATATCTCATAGGTTATGAGACATGTTCTGATAACTCTGTTATGGTTTTTCAGTCCACATATGCATTTTCTAATTTTTTGGCCATCATCTTTTATTTTATTTTCTATTTACCTAAGAAATTAACATTGTACATGGTGCTGTCATATATGAAAATTCTTGTGTGGCCTTCCCTCGCCTGTGTATATGTTACCTGCCCAGAATAAAACTCCCTGAAGCAATGCTAAAGAATAATATAAGTCTGATGCTACTTTTCTTGAAGCAGTCTGAGTCATTATTAAATTAAAAAAAAATTAATATATAATCTTAATTATAACATATTCATTTCAATTATGATGAAAGAATAATCATTAAAGATTAAACAAGTGCTTACAAATACCAAGAAGGCTCAAATCATCTGAGGTTTAAAATTATTTTGTGCACAAAAGATACTTTAATATAATTTCCATCGCTTCAAAGAATGGCATTCTGTTTTTATTTCTGTCACATAAAAGACCACCTGAAATCAATGAAAATTGCAGTTAAGGTGACTGAGGTCTGAAGTTGCTTGACTTTAGTGTCTCTGGTGAATAAGCTGACCAAGCCTTGTGCTTTGATACACAGGTGAATACAGAATGATCTCATTTCTGCATGCAGTTCTGCTGAGACAGTCTGTTAGGTGACTACAATACCTAAGCTATTAATACATTGGTAGATAACTGGAATTGGAGAGTCCTAAGTCCTTATTTGTTTCCTGCATAATTTCAGATTTAAATAAATCACAAAATTATACAGGACAGGGAAAGAAGTCTTTGGCAAAAGCAAAGATATGGTGGCATGAAAGCCAAAATTTAATATGGTACTTAGCATGTGGTAAGCCAGCAGAATCTGTTCGTGTTGGTTGTGTGGAATTTTAAAGCTTTTTTTATGGTTTTAGGTTAAATTTAGTGGGTTTTGGGGGGGTTAGTGTTTGTTAGCATAGAAAGTTTAAAATTTTTAGTAATAGAGTTCTAACAATCTGCCTCTTTTCAAGTGGTAGTAACAGCTCAAGAGGTCTTGATAACAGCTCTTGAGTAACAGCTCAAGAGGATAGAACTGCAGTACTTCCTTATGAATCACAAAGAAAGGGCAATGGTGTGTACCAGCCAATTATTACCAAACAAAATCAACCCACCAACTTCACACTGGACATCCCAAATGCGAAGGACACAACATACAAAAAGCCCCAAAAACTTGATGCAAGATGTATTTAGAATGAGAGTTGCCTCCTGTCTCTGAGAACTTTTTATAACCCTTTTGCCATCAAATATGAGGATACTGAGCACTGAAAGTAGATTTAGAAAATGTGTGTGGGGTTGATGATTAGTGGCCTTGGGTGATGTGTCTTTTCAGCCTGAGCACTGTGCTGGATACCTGCTATGTCTGGAAAGCTATGGCAGAAAGTCCTGCATTAATTCCAGCTTTCATACCCAAGGTGATTTTTGGAGCTAAGTGAATGAGCTAAAGGTTGCCTGGACACAGACATTTTTCCTCTCTGAATCCTGCAGATCTGACCTGTGCTTCCAGGAACTAGGGTGCCACCTGAGTGAGTTTTGCACTCCCCTTTTATTGATTTATATCTTTTAATGAAATTATTCCTTCCAATGAAGGATTAAGAAGAAGTGGGAAAAAAACACTGTGGAGACAGCAGCTCTTCCAGTCCAAAAAAGGACTCATTCTTTCTGGCTTTGCCTATTTTGGCCCTGCTTAGAGCACCTCTAAGTGGATTACCTTAGACCTTACTAATTGAGGCGTGAAATGCAGGATCCAGCCAAGGACATTTCTGCCTTTGAATGTGTTTTTGTTATAGTTCATCATCCAAACTTCTTTGAGTACCCATCTCCCAGGTTTCCCTGTCTTACATTAGTCCACCAGCTTTTTGTATTCTGAACATTAATCACTGCTTACCCCAAGTAAGTCCAAATGTCTTCTAACATTTATAATGACAGATATGTCACTACTTCAGCAGCTTCCATATGTCCTTCCTCTCCTGGCTCCCTTATGTCCCCCCTGTCTCCTGGCACAGCTCTGCTTTCAAGACTTAGTATTCCTTTCACTTTTCTGTTTGGCATTTCTATTCTTCTTGTCATTAATAAACATCTGTTGCTTGAGTTCTGTGATACACTATTAATCATCCAGCTAAAGTTACCAGGTACTTTTTTTTTACTTAATCAATTTTTCCTTGCTTCATCTTGCACTGTCACTTGGATAATGTTTGAAAAATACTGCTGTCTGTAGATTATTCTAAGCAAAGATTTTCTTCACTTTTGTCAAACTGGAAGGTGTGAAAGTATTAATAAAATATGAAAGTTCTATTAACCTTCACATTCATGACCCAATGAAAATTCTGTTGGACCCCAAAAGATATAAAAAAGCTTTTAGAAATGTTCTTTCAGGAGAAAATTCAAAATGTAATAAATGAGAACTGATTGATTTATTTCTTTATTCTTTGTCTTCAGTCTGAAAAGAATTCTGTCATTGAATTACAGATAGATCTTTGTCCCATTAAAATTATCAGTTGTAGGTTTTTCATGGTATCACAGTGTAACATATCAGTTCTAAAGACGTGAACGATACAGCTTATATAAGAATCTGTGGTCTAATTTGGTATTTTTCTTGTACGTGCCTTGATCCGGAAGTGGAATTTCCAGTATCTACCTGAATTTGCTTTGATTTCAATGATAAAATTTCAGTAGCTACCTCATTTTCATTAAATTTATCGAAACTATAAATCATTGTGAGTAGATGAGTATAATAAATGCTAAGATTAATGTATTCATGTTTTAAATTTTATTTAGCTACATCTCCAGAGTTTGAAGCTACCTAACTGCTTTTAGTAGTCAATCAAAGAATGACAAAAATGCATATAATCAAATACTAAATTTTTAACCCCAAACCATTGAAGTCAAACCCAAAAGATAATGGCAATTATGTCTTATACTGTAGGTAAAGTTAAACTGTATTCTTTCTGAGAATATAAAGTATTACACTTTTCCTCTGTCCATTCCTGAATACTAGTACGTAGCTAGTACTCCTGGTAGAAAACAGAAAAATGCTTAAAAGTTTTTCTCATGGATTTCCATTCTTCAGTTGAACCAGAAGTCAAAACAAAACACAAAGTTGCTGCATTAAGTAGCCTTTTGGATTCGGGTACAGAAAGAGTAATAAAGTGTAGTCCTTCCTCCTAATTTATTGGCTTATTTACTATTAAAAGAACATATAGATGTTTGTATAGCTAAATTTAATTAATATAATTTCTATGCTCTAAATAAGGCTAAAGTGTTATGCTTTCATTGCAAGAGTGCTCATGTGTGCCTGAATGTCCTTTCCATATGCATGAGCACTCACAACCTGCTGCACCGAGAAATTAATAGTCTGCACTGCCTTTCCAAAGACAAAGTCGAGACGCATGAGTCACTTTACTATTGATTCAGGGATTCGCACTGCCAAGTTGTTACCAATAAAGTAATTTCCTAAAATCCTAGCAGTTGTGGTCTAAAATTTATCACTGTCTCTATGCAGCAAAACATCACTTTTAAAAGACTGAAGAAAATTAATTAGAAATCCAGTGATGTTCAGATGGCAATAGCAAAGCTCCTTGAAATAAAGCAGTATATAAGAAAAAGATGTGTTGATAGTGGGGAAGGAAACTGTAATGGATATGTGTTTTTTTTTTTCTCTAAAAAATCACCAGGGAAAATGGATTTAAAATAGTGATTCAGCTGTAGTATTACAAATCGTATTATAGTTCAAGAAAAAAAAATTAATTGGAATAATCCCAGACAGTGTTCTGTACAGTTAAGGTAAAACAGTCTATTCACAAAATGTATGGTTACCTAAAACATTTCTTATTTCTCAGAAATGGCTGTAGATTAATCAGGTGGTGGTCAGATCCACAGTGTTATTTTCAGCACTCTTGCTCTACCACAGAGAAAGCCCATGTCATTTCTCCTTCCTATCAATATGACCTCATCTATCTTATTGTTGGGGTAACAGAAGAAGCCTGTAGAATCCTGCTGTAATTTAACTACAAAATGACTCTTTTTTTCATACCACTATCTTAACGAGGCGTTCTTTATTTATTATTTTGCTGTTTTGTTTTCTTGCTTTCCAAACTTACTGTACTGCTACAGAGCCAGAATTTTAAGGCCCAGAAATATCTTCTGCAGATATGTCAGTCCAACATTTTAACCAAGAAATAAGCAAAAATTATATCTATGGGTTTTTTTTTTTTCTGTTAATGTTAACTCTACTTTAAACTGGAATAACATTCTCCTAAAGTTATAAAACCAAGATCTGCCTCCTCAATTTCATCTCCATTCTCAGTTGGATGTACATCATTTGCTGTTATGAAAGTTTTCAGATATTTGTGCTAGTTCCCTTGGCCCAGAGGCACAACAAAATGCCCAGCAACAAAATGTCCTTGATAGATTATCTTGTCTAGAGAAGATATAGTCACAAAAGAATATGAAAATCAACCCTTAGTTAACATTGAAAAGTATTACATTACCCCCCTGAAAATGTCAGTTCTGGATTTATTCTTTCCCTGGATCCAATTGCTACACTGAAATTTGGGCAAGGTACCTTTGCCCTCTGCAAGGCCAAAAATTTCCTCAGTGATATTTCTTCTGGCAGCCCCTCTCCTAAGTCCCATTAGCTGTAGCTATGAGCTCTCTTTTGCTCTGAACCCCATCTCTAACCATATATAGGTTATCATACCCCAGGGGATCCCTCTTCCTCTAGGAACGAAACTCTCCACTGGAAAGTTCTAGCATCAGCCCTTGGCTGTTTGTACATAATTCTTTCCAGTTCCCAGCCTCATATGTAGCTCTAAGCATCCACTCTCTTTAATCTTCTTCCTTTACCCTAGGCTGAACTACAGGGAGCCAAGGCCCTTTGATTCATCTAGAAACAAAATGATAGTTATTTAAAAATGCTTAATTTCCTTTGACAGCTATTCTTTATTATTATTTCCTTTGTAGCTCTGGGCTTTCCTTCCTCTCAATTCTAAACTGACCCTTAGACAATACAGTCTTTGCCTTCCTCTCTTCCTCACAGAGAAGAACAATTCTCATGTCCACCATTTGCCTCTCATAGACCCTCTCTAACTATTTTACATCTGTATTTTCTGACCTTTTCTTTCTTTCATAACTTAACTGTACACTGAGCCATTGGTCAAATTCCATGCTCCATCCAGGGACTAAATCAGTAGCAGCTCCAGTGCTGTGTAGTTTCTGGAGACCTCCATGGATTACTCTGAAGTAAGTTTGTGTTTATACATGCTTGTGAATAATGTACTGGAGAGTTAAGAGAACAATAAAATAGAAAACATGAAGAGTTTAGGGTATTTGCTATGCAAACAGTACCAAACAGTGCAAAAGAAACAAAATTATTCTTGCTATACTTAAGAAATTGAAAATATTTGTAAATTTTTCTTACATATCCCTCTGCTTTTTATTTTTGTTTTGGTTTTGTTATAGTTTTTGTTGTTATGTTTTCTTTTGTTTTTTGTTATTATTATGTAGCTTCTATTATTAGAGAAATTCACACTACAATTGACTTTGCTCAAGAGCTTTCTACTGCATTAATACAAACTCTACTAACATGAACATTTATGAAAAAAGGGTCATGGAAATCTGCTACATGTAACAGATCCCACCCACCCTGCATTGCTCCTCATTCACCACACTGTGTTCATATCACAATTACCTTGGCTGTGTTGTTCATGACAGTAGTGGTACAAAATTGCAAAAATATCAATGAGTTTGAACAGTTCTGCTGGCTTAGCTCTAAGGTAAAAGGACAGAGAGACTGGATTCTACTTTTCAAGTCATCTGCTGTCTATGCAGATTGTGGTTAAACCTGCTTCCCACTTCAACCCAAAATCTGCAGTTAGCCACTGAGATTGAACAAAGACATTTAGAAAACCTTACAAGAAGGTTGGAATGTTTAATTACCTGAGAGTATTTCTTGTAAGGATTTGAAACTAGATGGATGATCTTTGTCCTTAGATGAATCCTCTGGGCACAGTGACTGATTTTTCAAGAGCTGTATCCTGAAATACAGACTTTAAAGTCTGCTCAGAGATAGATATAACCAGGACCTGCCCCAAAAATGCCAGGATTTAAGAACTATCTCCTCAGGATTGGTTTTGGCTGCCTCAGCTGATACATAATGCATTTTAAAGCATGTGCATAGGCCACTTAACGGTAATAGAATGAGGAGTCAGAAGCCAGGTTCACCACCCTAAATTAAGACTCAGAGTTAAGACCAAAACCACTTCAGGTTCTGAACTTTATTTTGTGCTGTTGAAAGTCTTATATCCTGTGACTCTTGGAGCACACTAAGACATTTTAACTGGTCAGGTTTTCTCTTTCTTTTCTGAAAGAAATATGAAGAAATGACTCATATGAAATGTTGATACTCCAGCATCATACTGGCAGGTCTTATAATGAAGCATGTTAAAAAAAAAAAATCTGTGAATCAATGAATAGCGATTCGTATAAACAATATCTTAGTGTAGAAGAAAAGTGCTGTCTTTTGTGAAAAGACTGGCATTCTTCTAAATGCTAGTGGAGACAATGAATCAGTAAAATAAGTACCCCATTGCACTGGGTAACTTTATTTAATCTCTGACACTGACTGTAAGGGAAACAAGCTTGTTTTTACATGTGAAGCCATAATGCCAGATTTTCTATGTTATGCCAAAAGAGTGCATTCCCATTGAGTAACTGCTAATTGAAATCCTTTTGTCATTATTTCAACACACAAAGTAGAGCTGAAAATGTAATTGGTCTGATTCCTGAAAATCTTGAAGGAAAGTATTATACTTAGCTATGCTTTGTACAATACAAGGCATACCTTTCAGGATCTTGACCTCTAGAATTACTTATTCCCTCTCTTAACTGGTGAAGCTTTCAAATGTGGTGAGCTAGGCACCTAGGGATGGACTCTTGGCAGAAGAGGAAAACATGCATGCTGCCTCTTATAGCTAGTCAAAATAAAAGCACAAAAAGGGTATGTTTGAAACCCTACTGTTCTCTGCAGAGCAGAAGGGATTTTGAGAAAACATCCCTACTCATACAAAATTTCCAAAATCACTCCTTAGAATAGGCAGCCATTCTTGCAACTACATGAACATGAACAGAGCTCACTGTTTTGGAAGCATGCAACTCTGAGGGTAAAACATCACCATGGTAATGGATGAGTATGAATCTTCTCAGGCTGTGGAGAATCTAAAACCTCTGGGACCAGGAAAGAAAGAATACTACCTGTGTCTTACTCCCTTCCTAAAGAATTACAATATTACCATGTCATTATAACTAGTGCTCCATTTTCTAAATTTTTTAGATCTGTACATGTATTTGAGGCAAAAAACTATATATTTCATCTTTTGTTTGCAGAGCAGAAATGCTTTTGCCTTAGTGGTACAAGATACATAAATATTTCTGAGGACAAGCATGTTTCAGTCCTCTAAAGTTGTGGTAAAGTCACTTTTCTCTATATATATGACTGGGAACTGGAAGAAGAAGGTTAACTCTCAGCTCAGACATGAAAATGCCTGTATGACGATAATGAGCCAGTTAACTCAGCTCCAGTTTCCAAATACACAAAATAGAATATTATCAACTGCACATCTCCGGTTCAATGACAATTTTTAAAGGCTGTGAGATTTGGAATAGTTTTCTTTTTTTTTTTTTTTACCTCCAAAAAGTCAATGTGAATAACAAAGCTTTTTGGAGAATGTGAAGCTGACCTGACTTTTCTTAACCTGGTTCCATCTGTATTAGCACTAATTCTGCTACAAGTGGAGATTTGCAAAGTAAAACAGTTGATGCCGAGGACCTCATATGCAGATTAAAATTGGAATTTTTTTTTGTACTAGCTTTAGTCTGATCCATCGAGTGAATGGTTGGACAGCAGTAAGTAAGCACCTGGATTAGATCTTGTGCTCCTGTTTCAACTAATAGAAAAGTATTTATTTTCTCCAAGTGCACTCCACATTGTAACCTAAAAACATGTTAAGTGTGGATTGAAAAGGACACTGTTGGTGCAAACTAAAACACTAATGTAATTGCATCCTTAGCCTCTTGCAGAGGTATCACATTTGAATACAGGAAGGTTTTTTTTCTGTGTTTTCACAGAAATTAAGTAGTATAAATTCCATCCTCTAATAAGACCTCCTTTAGGGTATCTGCTTCTTTCAGACCAGCCAGACTGATCAGCTGTGATATATCCCAACAGTCCCTCTCCCTCAAATTCTCAATGTTATTCTGACAACAGATTCCTTCTCTAAATCTTTTTAATGCCAATTCTGAAATTTTTCTAAGGATTTCAATTTTTCCAGACAATGGCTTTTCTTTATCTTCAGTTTCTTAATTCGGTTGTTATGATTTAACTAAAAATCTTGTGCAGAACAGAATCTGTAATTACTTTATATCTCTGTGTCACAGCTGAAATGTCCCCTTTGGAGAAGACCATAATCAGTAAGTAACAAAAATCACTGCAGCTGCTTTTTTTGAATACAGGGAAAGCAGTAGATCTGTGTGCTCCAATCTGGTGCAAAAGAGAGAAGAGCTTCCTACCTCTCAAAATTATGATAAAGGCTGGAAGTGAGGCGGGGAAGAGGACCTGTGATGAAATCTTAACTATGTCATTTGCAGACAAGGATTACCCCTCAACTGGGAGACTATTTTGTGAATCCTTTCACATGAATGGTGACGTAGGAATATGGTAAGTCAGAGAATCTTTATTAAAGAGTTCTTGTCATACACACAGAAAGGCGACTGAAAAGTACATTCACATATTTCAGTTTGTCTGTGTTGGAATACTAAGTGGAGTATAACAGTAATTAGGCATTTATCAGCTTGCACTTGGGGCTTCAGAGTAGTCCAAATCTGTTCTTGAAACAGTCAAAATGTTTATGTGAAACTATGCAGAAAATTACACTAGTAAATTTATATGTAAACTTTAAATAAAATGTTCTGATTGAGTAATCTCTAAATGCCAACCAATTCTACCTCAGCCTTGGCAGAGTGCCCAAACTGGTTTTCAAATGGGATCTGTTCTAGTTCCATAATGCAAAATGCACTAAATCTGTTCATTTTTAAATAAAAAGACAACAGATTGTTCAGGCAGGTTGGTATCTGACTAAATAAATACATTTGTAAAAGTATTTTACAATGTTCCAAATAATAGTAATAAAGGGTTTAAAGAGATGTTTGTACGCACATATAATTCTAATAGTGGCCCCAAGCCTGGTTTTACAAACCACAGTTATTCTGTCACTAAGGAAAAAGCCCCTGTCATGCCATGGTTGATTGTCAGATGCAATCCTCTCAAGCTTAGTGCATAAACATTCCAATGAACTCTTCATACCTGTTCTTGTTAGATAGAGCAAACATGTATAAAATTGGTAGCACAACTGCATGAAGTGTTTACAAGTTAAAAGACACTTAATTCTACATCCTTGTACGCACCTGGAATGGCAGGATTTTCCTGAGAGCTATTTTTCAGTGCTTCACTTTTCCATCTCCATTCTGATTATCTAAAACAACTGTAAAAAGAGCAAGGAATTGTGAAAATTAAACAAGCCGCTAATGAAGATAATCATCATTTATGCAATGGAAGCTGCTGTTGATCTCTAGGGATCAGCTGATATGAATATTAGTTATTGGAGTCTCAAGATCTGTTCAACAGCCAGCACAATACAAAAATAGAATACAAAAAATGCCAAGCTTCAATACTTAAAAACAAATGTTTTCCATATTTTAATGCTTTTTTGCAAATAAGATAAAATATACACTTATACAAATTAATTTTCACTTAACATGCTGTTCAGAAAGCCTGAAAAGACCAGCAGGCCCCATTTTTTAATATAATTATATGTCTTTCTTATGAATATCTCTTTTTCATGATGAAATCATCCTTTCAATTTGTCAGGAATCATCCAATAAAAATAACTTTACAGGTGCCACGAAAAATTATTAATATATTTTTGAGAAATCTAGTTACGTTTATCATAACAAGAGGAAAATTCCTTCTGTTGGAAGGCTGTCTGTCTGCAATGAGTTAAGCTGATGCTGGATGTGGTGGTCCCACAAGCTCCACCAAGAAACATCTTTCCACAGTGTCAGCTGAGTCAGATAACAAGCTCCATAAGGACTCCATCCCCCCCAGGTATGTGTACTTGCCTTTATTAACATATAAATAATTGTCTGGAGTCTGTTCTCCCCATTAATGCACACCTGGATTCGTTGACATGGATATTATTTTCCTCACCTCTTTCCTTTCTCTGAAGCAGTCTTGGCAACCCACTGTCAGAGAAAAAGGGAGCGGAATGGGAGCCCTGTCCCAATGATCTCTTGCTACAATCACACCTAAAAAAAGTTTCTGTTCTGCCTGTCTTATATTGTACATGCATTTTTATGCGTAAGTCATGAGAAGTCATGAGGTTATTTCACATCATCTCTTCAATTTTGCACATTAAGCATTAAGTGGTACATATGCGGATGTCATGCATGTGAGTAGCTTTCTAAGCAGTTCTACAGGCCACAAGCACATTTCTCAGAAATGGAGCAGATGATGGTGTACATGTGAAAACAATTAAGTCAGTAAAGATCTTGAAATGAAAGATTGCTAGGATGTTTGAGCATTCTAGCTGAAGGTGGTATCATTGCTTTGCAAAAATTTGCACATGTGCATTTGCAGAAAGAGCACAATGTCACACATAGCTAAAAACAAAAGCTGTTCTGGATGCATTACATATTAGTGCCACTGCATTGTCTGGAAAAAGCCTAGAAAACTGATCTCTGGGTTCAAACAGTGTCACTTACACAGCTTTACAAAGAAGATGGATTTCACACATTGCTTCCCTTCCTTGAAAAAAAAATGGCTACAGTTTCATAGGATGGGTTAAATGAAAATCATGATTTAGGTGGAGCTTGGGAAAACTAAAAATTTGGGAAGAAATTCCACTGATTAAATCTAAAAATAGAATATCTTTGGGTTGTAAATGTCACTGGATAAAATAATGTGGTTTTATTTGTTCTTAATTTCTTTGCTGATAAGAAGTATAAAATATTTTAGTTCTTGATATCACTGAGGTAACACGCAAAGTGCAAGGTGTGGATTATATTAATTTTTTGAAATTAATGTCATCATTGCTGGCTGTGCATATATATTTATTATGGCAAGTTATTATGCTGACTTATTATGTCAGCATATTGCAATAGTGTTGCTTTTATTTTTTTCATACAATATTCTGTCCTGGGTGACAGCTGCATTATTGTGAGGAGAGAAGAAATGTGATAGCTCAGAATTGTAAACCAAAGTGTATGTTAAAGAAAAAGATGAAAGCAGAACTGTTCACCTCTGCTCACCTAAATGAGATCATTCTTATATGGGTAAACAAAGTGCAAGGGACTAAGATCATGCATGACCAGTAACCCTTACAAGTGAGGTTCCTGCATTGCTTTAATTAAAAAATAATTTTGTTCTTATTCTTTTGTAAGGAAAAACTTGCTTCTCCCTTTCCAGAAAATGCATTGATTCTGTGACTCCTAGGAGAAGGATTTACTATTAGATGGTACCATATTTTCCAGTATCATCTGACTCTCTGTTTTGTTATCATTGTTCTGTCAGTTCATGCCTTTGGATTTCAGAGTATCATCTGGAGACAAAATATTTTGCTAGGGAGCTGTGCCAGTGAAGAGATCAAAGACATGCAGCAAACTAAAGAAAATACTTGATGTCTATGTAGTTAAGCTAAGTGATGTTATTAAAACCTTTTTTCTTTCCATTGTTTATGCAGCCTCAATGGTGCAAAATTTTCAAATTTCCATTGTAAATACTCATAGAAAAAGTTGAATTTGTGTAAGGGACTGATCTTTTATGTGTAGCATACAGGCAGCTTAAAAGCCAGTGTCACTGTGTAATTTATAGTATTATTTTTGTCTGGCATATGCCCAATCATCTCAGTCTAAAACTGTCCCTTTGACAGATTTTCACAGTTATTTGGAAGAACTTTTCATTTTCTCTTCTTCTGCAAAATGCTGTAATGTATGAGCATCATGCATGCAATTGTCAAATTGTATATTTCTCAGTCTATCTTTGGCCTATCTTAGAGGTGTCATTGAAGAAAATAAAAAATAAGCATATGATCTCTTGTACAGAATAAGTATCTCCTAAGACAGATGCAGCCACATACAGAGTTCAGGAAAAAAGTGGTGTAACTAAAAACATCTGATCAAATTCAATTATGAAACCAGAAGATGTCATATTGGAAGAGCAGTCATAGGACAAAAGTATAGAAATTTTTGATAAACAGCTCTCTATAATGGGAAAACATAGGAGAATAACCTGTAAAGGAGGTGTCAAACCAAGCATACAAAAGGGAATTTGGTTATTCAAACTTGTAAGATATTTCTATCACACTTAAATGGCCTATGCCTTTGACAACAGCGATTTTTCAGTCCTAAAAACCTTTTAGGTTTAAAAAGGATATTACTGATATCCTTTGTGAATAAACATTTAGGAAATATGAATAGCAAACCATTCTATTTTTTTCCATAGTAAAAAAAAAAGTGTGATTGAGAAGTAACATTTAAGCATAAAAAGGAACAGAATTGGACTGTGTTGGCAAGAAAAGTCACACAACAATATGGGCAAGACAGACCATGCAATTAACCAACCAGATTCTATGAACGTTATTAATACCAAATGGGAAGATCTAAATTCTCAGCAGTGACCAGTGACAGGACAACAGACAATGGGCACAGATTAAAATACAAGAGCCAAGGAGAAACTGAAAAAGAAGAAACTTGTTTTCTTGGTGTCAGTATTTAAGATTAGCCCAGCTGATCTAAGAGTTCACTGATGACAACCCAGGAAGCTCACACCAATCTCTCCTGTCCTACTGTCAGCTGACTGGATCTATTTCTTTGTCTAGGGGGCAGTTCAGGCATCTAGATAAACTAGAAGGTAACAGCACGAGATCACCTTGGGGCTGGATGAGAACCTGGAGAAGACAAGGGAATACAGTGCTTTTTTTGGTTAGGAGCAATCTATTATATTGGTTCAGCATCTCATTTCAGATGTAGGCATAGAAAATTGCAGACCCTCATGTTGTTCTGAGCAGTGCAGCCTGTGTACATCTCCAGAGAGACAGTAACACAGCAGGAATCATGAGTTTAATGGAATGTGTAAGTGGCATTTAACAGCTTTATGTTTGGTACATTTGATGAGAAGCAGGCCCACTGAAAACAGGGAAGGAGGATTAGAAAGGGCTAACATTCACTTGGGAACAGGTAGTGGATAGGTACAGCAGGTACACAGAAGTTAGCTCATGGGATCTGAAAGCTGAGATGTGCCTTGGGAAGAAATAACAGATTCAGAACTTGCAGAACAGATGAGGGTTTATCTGTCCTTACATATGGGATCCCTGATGCTGACTTCTAGGACTGGTCTCCAGTGAAAGGCTCTGCTTTAGTTAAATTGTGCTTCTTCTATTTGAAAAGCTCAGAAAAACAGAGCTTAGTCTGAATGTTAACCTTCAAATGCCACTAAATACATCTTTTCTATGGTCAGCTGCTAATCTCAGCTGTGGCTGAGGGAAAAATAGATACTGAATTGGGCAGTTAAAGGTTTCTCCATAGATGAATCCAGCTCAGGCATCCCGTGGGATAGCACCTTATTGATGCTGATCTTCTAACTAACATTTTTTAAGGAAGATTTAAGATGATGTGTTAAGCTTTGACAAAGTTTGTAGTAGGTGCTAACATTTTCTACAGGAAAAAAAGTACTGAAAAACTAAAAGTAACTCTGGGAAGATCCAGAAATGTAACACTTCACCTTCAAAAACTTCAATTAAGTTTTAATCAGGTCCCAGGAAATGCAGCATTAGAACAATTTTCAGAAGCCTCACACACCTGAAACACACAGTGGCAAGTTCTCTATTGAAGGTTTCAATCAACTCAGACATGAGATTATATTTAATCACTGATACTGGTACTCTCCCAGTGTTTTCAGTAGAGTAGATGACAGTTTATTTCTGAGTATGCTGCCTGTTTAAATGAAATTGCTGAAACTCTAGCTCTCCTTCAATACAGCATAAATCTATTGTTTTTAATAAAGGTACACTGATGTCAGCGTATTGTAATTTGAAATATATAAAGCATTTCAAAATTTTCTTGTGCTTTTAGGCAATACTTTCCAGTTCCTCCTGCGTTTGGAAGACTTCCTAGCCCAAGGCTGAAGGAATTGTGCTCATGTCCATTTCCACCTGCAGAGGGTATTACCACAGAATCTGTTAAAGTTGGTGTTGCAGTTCATAAACAAGCATTAAAGTAGGTTGAAATAATGACAAACTAGGTTTCCAAGGCTGACTGCAAGTTTTGATCAACTTCAGAAGTGAGTTTCCACTTTATTAATTTGAATATGCATAAGATGAAAATTGCCTAATAAACTGGTCGATGGAAAAGGTTGTCCAGCTATGACATTTAGTTAATTCTTTTTGGTCAAAGGCTATTTGGATTATCATTAATCTACCCAATAATAGGTAAATATTCTCTGGTTTATTTTATATGAAATAAAATTATATGTTCATAATGATTCCATCTCTCTTCCGTAAATCAGTGGGTAGAGCTGTTCTCCTAATCAGTCTTGTCATAAATAATCTCAATTATTTGAGATTATAAATAAATAATAAATAATCTCAATTATTTGAATTTTAGTTATTTGTGAAAGCAATGCAATACATGGTAATTTACTGTCCCATTCCATAAGACTTTTTCTCTGCATCTATATGGTTCTCAATTCATTTTCACTTTCCTTTCAAACAAGTTTGGAGTCTCCTTTTCAACACATATAGAGGGCTCCACATAGAGGAAGATGTTCTGACTTCTATGAACTATTTGCCAGCAGTATTTCAGGGATCAGAAATATCTGTGCTGATTGATATGTTGGAAACTTTTAAACCTGCCGTTCCTCAGGAAGACTTTCATTGCTTTCTCTCCTCTGTGCCGTTTTGCTGCTGTATCACATATATTTTTCAAGTTCGTCTGTCTCCAATGCCTGAACCTGCAAGTGTTCACCACACATTGTCTTCTGAGTTTTTCAATTTATATATTTGAGCAAAAAAATTAAAGAGTAATAAGTGGTGTAAGTAGACTTCAGATATGTTCATTGCTGTTGCACGTGCTAAGGGTTGGAAGTTCAATAAATGCAGAATCACAACAGCAAAACATGGAAGTGGTTGACATCCTGCTCCAGACACAGTATATAATTTTCATTTAAAATACTTAAAGTAAGTTCCCTGCTGCAAAATCCAGATAAATGAACAGGAAAAAAATGTATTGAAGAAATGGTGATAAAAGATTGGAAAGATAAAAAAGTATTTGAAAATTTCTACCTCTTTTGTAGAATCAGAGACAGAAGAGAGCACAGGCTTAAATGCAAACCAATGAGGTATTTCAAACATGTAATAGGAACTCTATCTGTTGGAGATTAAAACAAAACCACCTATGGTACTAAATTAAACATAAAAAAGGCGACTGAAGTTACTGTAAAAGAGAACTGCAAAATTATTTGTAGCAGTTTAGTCTTACGGATGGTTTTTTTAATTTACTATTCTGTCTTCCAAGAACTCTTTGTATATCTCATCTAAATATTGCTTATTGATAAATCATAATTAACTCACACTCAATTACCTGTCTTGCAATTATTCATATTAATCACCAGGAGTAATAGGTCATCTGTTGGCAAAGGTATTCTTCTTGGAAAAGAGACAGAGAAATCTAAAACTTAAAAGAACAAGTACCAAAGTGAAATCATTCCAATGAGTCTGGGATTTTGGGAATTTGGGTGTGAATGCTGGGGACTGTAATTCCAGTAATTGTTTTTTATCTGTTGGATATGAAATATAGTACATCATATTTTATGGATTAATTCAGTAGTCACCAAAAATTTTTGCTGATGGCAGAATTACAACACAAGCAAGCAAGAAATTAAAAGCAAGTGAAATTCAAAGATAATGTGAGTTGCAAGTAAATATCTGACTGTTGCCATTGACTTCAGTGAATGCAACACACACTTAATGGGGTTTGAAATGGAGTAAATGGCATTATACTCTTCTTTGTGGTGCTCATATTAGGATTACAAGTAGCATTTACACCATAATATATATTTTGACCTATTTTATATTTTTCAAGGTATAGTTTCCTGTCTCAATATTCATATACACTATTCTTATAATAGCTTTTAATTGTATTTCAAAAGAGCATTTCTCTTATCTTGTCCATGCCTCTAAAGTGCTTTAAGAGATTTACTAACTGAAATCCTCCTTTCCTATTGAAGCTCATGTTTATTTCTTCATGCTGCCAACATTAAGACTTAGTGCATACAGATCTGCTTTCACAAAATTTAATGGAGTACAATCAACATTTACCTTTTGTAATTTTATTCTCACTATATAATAAAATTATTTATGCTTTTGATGGAATCAACAGATTGGTTATATAAAACTGTTTTGCTTGCTCAGGTTCAGATGTCCCAGTTTGCTCATAACCAAGAATCTGTGTCTGCTGTGGGACTTAACAAGCCTGAAAGGAGAGCACCTGTTACAATCTTAAGTTCCAGAAAAGCATTTATCCTATTAGAACCTGTTCTAAAATAAGAACCACTGAGAAAGATGTAAGGAAAAAAGCTGTCAGATCTTTCTAATTTATGCTTTTTTTTTCATCAGCTGCTCCCTGTTTGCAGCATTTACATGCCAGTGCAACAACTTTTATAAGCGCTTTATTCCTGTAGTGCCAGTAAAGCCACAGACTAGTATGTAAACCCTTGTGTAAATTTTGCTGGAAGAGGAAGAAAAAATCTTGAGGCTGAATTTTTCATTTAATTGGAAGTGTTTATATCTCACAGATGAGCAAGGATTATGGTTTTATATTTGCAACAGTCTTGTAAAACCTCTTTGATTCTTGCTGCAAGAAACAAATTGTGGGAGGGGATGAGGATGTAAATTAGCATTTGAAGGGAAAAAAATTGAAGCCAATGTGGCTAAGTCACATTGATATAGATTTGAATGTTACATGCTTCCCTGTGTAGTGTCAGTATAGATTATGTGGTGAATGTCAGAGAACCTGATCCTCACAGCAGAGAGCTAAATATGAACAACTGCTCCGTATGGTAGAAATACCGGCATGTTTTGACCATGCTAACATAGATTCGTTGGACTTCTAACCAGCTTCAAGAATTATTTAGGAACAAATGCAGCTAAATTAATGATTGCATTTTAAATAGTGTATTTTAATTTACAGGTATGAAAATGGAAAAAAACCTCCATTTACTCTGTCCTTCACCTCTGAAGCACATCAAAGCCTGACTGAATTCTCTGTGTGAAGGGGGGAAGAGAAGCACCAGATGACAGTATTGGGCTGCTGTTTAGACAAAGTAGTAGAGGAGGAGGTCTGAACCATCAGGCTGTACTTGGCTTATGTTTAACTTCACTGTTTAACAGGAATACAGCTGCAAAAACTTTAATGGACACATTTGCTTGAGAAGGTAACCAACCACCACGCACTCCTTTTATTCTTTGCTGTCAACAGAATAGATAGAGCTTATCCTTCAAGGAGTACCAGATTGCCCCAAAAGATAGTTCTCAGTATCAACAGAAACCATGGATATGTCAGATAATGGAAATGGTGTTCGCTGGGAACTACAGCCGCCAGTTTTCCAGTTGACAATATGAGTGAATACTTGGGCTAAAAAAGTAATTTACTTGATATTTTATTGACAAATTATTTTTACATATCTAGTAAGTAAAAATTTATTTCTGAAATTTTGAGCTATTATTTCTAATAATAGCTGTGACATACCCCAAGTAATAATAACACTTTTTGAAGTCCTGGCTTTAGAGATTTTAAATGCTCATATTTCTACCTCATCCTTTGTAATTGTTAAGCAAAGACACACATGCTTATTTTAACACACATGTTCTTAAATATCCAAATCGAATCCTCCTGACCATTAATGGTTTTCTTTAATTTTTTCCTGAATTACCTGTGCAATCTAGAGTTAGTGAGGTGCCTCCTTTTTCCCACAGATACATGAATAAGTTATGGAAAATGCCAGTGTTCAAATATGGACTATTGTTTCTTCACATCTGAAAGAACTAAAGCTGTTATGTATTTTTGAAGATGTTCTGATTTTAATATTTTTTCTGTTACAAGTTAAAAATGGCAACCTGAATTAATAGATCCTGTTCATGTCTGCACTTAGTAAAAAAACTATACAGAAACAAATGAATCCAAAATATTTCATGATTTTTTTTTGTACAATAGCAATTTCCACTGCTGCTCATTGAGTGAGAAGGTTAGTGGATTTATATTTGTTTTCCTTTCATTTAAAGCAAAAGGACTAGTCAGACAGTTCTATTCACAAAGCTATAACACAATAATTAAAAAATCATCTGGAAAATTTAATATAAAAGTATGTTACAGGCCAGTATCCAATTATCTTTTCCTTGCCTGTCTATTGTTGTAAATGGGTAACTGGGTCTGAAGTGTATATTGCTCTGAATTACAACCAAGGATCTGGACACTTTCATCCTGGGAAAAGTTGCCATGCATAATTGAATTTTAATCAGTAGGTCCTGTATTTCTCCAATGAACTTGATCAAAGCTAAGATACAACAGCACTTTTGCAAATTTTGATAAGCTAAGACATTTTGTGATAATTTCCTCAATGTTTGGTAACAATGCCTAGTGGCTTCATGGCTCTAGGAACACAACCATTTGGTCCAAGAATCACACTCCATTTACTCCAAAATAACCCTGTGAAATATGTAACATATATGTAATAAGTTCCTCGTATAAGTGAGGAATTTCAACACACACTGGTTTAATCCACCAATTTACTGGTTTTGCATTTATTGGTAATGTATAATATGCTAACGCTGTGCATTGGATCCTACAGGAACAGAATGTTTGCACTGGAGAAATATTAAAAGGTTGTGACCTTTCAAAGACAGTTTCACACAGTCTGAGACTTACAATCAGTTTCTCACCAGCAACACCTCACACAAACCATCATGATTTTTTAAAAAAATTAACTTCTTGTTAAAAAGAAGAGAAATAACAACAGCAGAATAGAGCAATTATTTTTCCTTTCAGAACTCATAGCTTAATCTGTTAGAAGTAGTTACTTTGTCAGCCAGATTTTGAAACCAGCTACTCATCTGTGAATTAGCTGCCTGTTGTCTGAGGCTATGTATCATTATGCAAATGTGCATATTGCTAAATGACCTTTGTGGTTAAATTTAGATGATCACTTAAGGAAAAACTGTCAGTTTCATTTCATTTCCCCGAAGTCTTTGTCAGTGCATTTATGGATCTCAGTCACCCTGTAGTAGTGGTTTAAAATATGCCAAAATGCATTCAAGAAATGTGATTAGCAAAACTAACTTAACCAGTTTCCTCTTGGTTCTTGTGACCTCTTTTCATTTGAGAGATGTTCCTTGATTTGTTTTATTTAAAAACTTGCACTATAAATGCATAAATGTTTTATGATAGGTATCATTTAATCTGCATTTTCCCTCAGAGGCTTCAGTCAAATTTGAGAACAAATTTTTCTGAAATGGTACCTCTCGAGACAAATGATAGTGGGTTTTTTTTAAAGTTAAATGTTTTATTGTAATGACCAGGTTTTACTTCTATATAAGTGAAAGAACAGGTCTTCCAGATTTATAAAAAGGGTGTAACAGTAAATATTCTCTTAAGTAATTGAAGTGCATTTACCAAGTAGAAATGAACTGATATTTACCACATTAGATTACAAGGCAATTATAAAATCACACCAGCTTATTAAAATTGATGAGAAATGTTATAGATATACGTGATTTGTTAAAAGTATCACTGTAGCTGATAATTTTACAAAGTATGCAGTGAGAACATTAATAAGTTATGCTGATAGTAAAACCAGGAACATTTAAATTCTTCAAAACATTTCTTGTTTGTTTTTTTTTTTTTTTTTTTTTGAGTGAGAAATAACAGGAAAAAAACCCTTACAATTAAATATTTATGTTTTTTCCATTTAAGTTGTAGTAACAAGTCCACTTAAGATCAAGACCTTCCCTGAAAACAGTTCTGTATATTTCCTGTTTCCATTATCAGTTTTCTGACAACAACAGCAATAGTGAAATACTTTAATTTGTCTTTCTGGTTTAGACTGAAATTTAAAGTTTTAAATCATGCAACTATTTAGATAGGTTTGGTTAAGAAATTACTTAGGGTCTTCTATGATCTTAAACAAACTGCAATTATTTAATACTTCAGATGTGTTTTATTTGAAGTCTGTTTAAGCTCATGGCTTAGGACACTGGTTTAGGACACACAGATTTTTCATTGAAATTGCCAGGGACTGCTGAATTCAGTAACCTAACAGGGGTGAGGTTGCTGCAGCTCTGTGTGAGCTCAAGGTGAGTCTGAGCATGTGAGTCTGTGAATTTGTAGAGTAAATTAAAAAAGGATTACTGCTGAAATTTTTTTTAAAAGACCAGTAGTCACAGCCATATCTAAAAATATTCTGAGCTATCTTTGTATAAATGCAGAAGTGCTTAACCAAAGGGCAGAAATATTAGCAGTATTATCTAACTAATATCTAGTGTGCAATAATTAAATTTGGAGTAATATTAATTATATCACAAATATAAAAATCAAAATAATTAGCAAATGGAAGGAAGTTGTAGTTTGCTCCTAAAATTTCAAAAGCAGAAACAGATGCTAAACTACACATATTATTCTTCATGAGATGTCTGCTCAGATCTAATATGTAGCTAATTCAATTTTCATACCAAATGTAATAAACAAACGAGAGAAACTAGCACAGCAATTTCAGGAAAAAGTAGGGAATGGTTCCATCTAATATTTTACTTTTAAACTTTGTTATTCATCCAAGAGTCGTAAAAGTGACACCTTGTGGTAATGAAGAACATTGTTCCAGTGTTCATTAGCCACTGAAAGGGTGTTTTAAACTGCTCTCACTGTAATACAAATAGAATAATGTTATAATTGAACTACAGGCCAGTAATCTTTCACTCTGAAGGATACCCACTGAGCATCAGGTTAGTGTTATTTCAGGTTCAAACTGTCTTAAATGTTTTTCTAACCTTGCTCTGGTGCTTTTGTAGTAATATCACACCTTTAGAGTACTAACTGGGTTTAAACAATGCTCCTTGGGTTCAGCCGAATGTTGCACTTGCTCCTGATGTAGATGAATACACAAAGTGAAGAAAACCTGAGAATCAGGTTAATTTCATCTTCTTTATATAGATACCATGTGCACAAACATGCCCCTCTAGGGTAATACAGAGAGCAGATTGTTTAACTATGTCTGCAGCACACTCAGGGGCTATACAGTGATATCTCTGTTTGCCACCTTCCTTTTTGTCTATGCACAGTCATTGCAGAGCTAAAGGCTAACAGTGGTCTTAAACAATGTTGATAAGTGGGGTAGCCAAACTGTTTCCCATTTAAAGCTGCTCTCCTAGCAAGTAATCACAGTTTGATCATTACAGCCACACAGTGCTGAGCCTGAGTTCAGTGAAGTCTCTAATCCTGAAAAGAGTCCACTTCTTTACCTAAAGATGTGGTCATAACTTGTTTAGAAATCTAATTTATTAAGAAATCTAATTCCTCAGCCTTATTCTCATTATAGCTTTAAGTCCAGCTTTAGCAATCCTGACACTCACTACAGATAAATCTACACATAAACCAATCTCCCCTCACTTGGCAGCAGCTCACATACCTAGGAGGCATGAATGAAAAACATATTCCAACTACCTTCTCATCATCAGGCTCAGAGATTACAGAAATTGAGGGCTAATGTGAGAGAAAAGTTGGTAAAAAAATTTTAACAAATGGGTGATGGATTTCTCTGAGTAGTTGGCCAGACACCATCCAAAAAGATGTTAATATTTTTGAAAGCAGTAGTTAAATGAATTCCATCTTTGTTAAATGGTTCTTCCAGGAAATGACATTGAAGAATTTGAAATACTGAATGATGTGAAGGGATTTATTAAAGGAGTAACTAAAATGTGATAGAATGATAATCATGGTTCCTACTTTTAAAGCCTTTGTTCTACAGAGACAAAAAATGAAATATAAAGGCTATATTGAATTAAGAACACTGTAGCAACCTACTGAAGAAACAAGACAGAATGGGATAAAGATCTTTGCAGGTTTACATAATTTTAGGAAAGAATCAATAAAAATTTTACTTTAACCTGAGGGATTTTTGTGATATTCTAATGCCACATTTGTTTGTAATAAATTATTCTGTAGCTCTATATGAAATTGTTGAAGCTATAAATTTGAATATTTTAGAAGCATTAGGATTTTTATGTTGCTGCAAGGCATAGATGTTGTAGTTGAGACGGTCACGGTTGAGACGGAGACAATACAAAACAACACATTCCATTTTCAGAAGGGTTCATCATGCATGCTTTTTACAGATTCTTAAAAAAACTCCTAAGTTTACACTTTACTCATTGGTCAAAAGAGACAAACAAAGTGCTTATTGGAATAGAGAGTTGCAGGTTTCTCTTATTTATCTTTCTCTCTTTCTTGGTTTCTATGTCAATGACCTTGGTAGGAAATTCTTTCAGGGGTAAATATGGATCCTCTTATCAAACTTCTCTCTAGCTCAGAGAAGTCGCTATAAAACCTCTACCACACATAGACAACAGAATAAGTAATGTGGTAACAGGTGTAGATACTGATGACTGTTTTTGCAAAATTCAACATTAAGTATCTCTTAATCCAATGAGCAAATAACATTACAGTATGGTATGAACATAATTATGAGTTAATAAAAATTAATTACACTGGAATATTAAATGAAGAAAGATATTTAAATCTTGACATGCAAGTTATGGTGGAATGAAATGAAAACTTGCAAAGTAGTCAATGGTACTTATGGTCATACTGTAGAGTCAGATCAATTTACTCTTCTTTTAGTGAAGGATTAGGCAGGTACAAGGTACATGTGGTTACTGTGGAGAGGCTGACATGCTGGATTTTACTGCATAATTTATACTTATTCATATACGCCTTCTATGAAGTTCTCAATTTCAAAAGGCAATCTTTCTTTCATCAAGAGAACTAATTAGAATCAACTTGTTAAAGGACTAGTTGATACAGAGCTGGTACAGAACTGTACAAGACTATACAAATCAATAAAACTACAAGGAGTCAGGATTTCAAGCAAAGGGGGTGTGGAAAGAACTTGTATAATTGAGGTCTAGCCTGAATTACCATCTGTGAAGTGCCAAACAAGCTGATAACTTACATGGAACAAAAAAGTCATCTGATCAGAGAAAAATTGCTAACTCTCATAAGTCATATGTAAGGCTAACATGAGAATTGCCAAGGAGAATTACATCTTACCAAGATAGTAAAATAAAGTATAAAAGAATTTTCTATTTTACTTTAAAATACAGACAAGCTGTTCACACTCAGTGTCAGAATCCTATTCCTTCTACCCAGAGAATAACAAAGCTGGCAGGTGTTGTGTAGGACACAAGGGATCAAATAACTCTTCAGGTTTGCAACAGCTAGAAGTAGTGGAGCATCAATCTCATTGTGCAGCTGTACAATCCAGGATAGGGAATAGGTTTCAAGGCTGTTACCATTTTCTCTTTCTCAAGTGAACAGTTTCAAATCTACTTGTCAAAGAAACCCACATATTTACAGGAGAGCAAACACATCCAAGAAAGGAATTAGTCTGCATCTACTACTGACCTTTGCTTACATAAACTTCCAGACTATTTGGGAGTTCATCAGTTGAGATGGTTCATTTGGGACCATCTTTCATCCAATACAACAAAAAAATTGAGTAGATACAATAATTCAGAAGAATCCTCACTGACTGCTGCCATAGGAGAAGAGGAGCAAAGCAGCATCAAATCTTGACCTCTCTGAAGGTGCGTAAGTAAGCAGTGGCACTGTCATGAGGCAGGTCTTAAGGTGCATTTTGACTTTTAGCATTTGACTGATTCAGTGACCCTCTCCCATCAAGCCTGGCTAATTGTGCAGCCAGCAGACAGGAAACAGAATAGACTGTCCTGTGGATAGCAGCAAACACTAACACATACACACACACAAGTTAAAAAATGTAGATTCCTGAGAACGTAGATACTCCTTGAACTGTTCTGTCACCATCACAAGAGCAGCCACCAGGATCTATTCTAAATAAAGGTCTTGCTTAACATTTCAACTGATGACTTCAGAGTAGAATAGAAAAATGAGGAGTAGTCTAATGATAAGTACCCTAATAAAACAACAAGGTAGAGAAGAAGTCGAGAAGACAAAAACAATACAATTGAGGAAATGAATATAAAATTTCAAAGTACAAGGTGGTACACTAACAGATCAGGGAGGACTGGCTTTGCCATCAAAACCTTGCAGCTAAACACAGCAGCTGGAATCATGTCTGTGCAGTATTGAGTCAGACAGCTGCTGAGATGCAGCTGCAGAAAAGAAAACTTAGATGTTTCAATCAGGTGAAGCATTTAGCAATGCCAGGAAAAATCTAATTAAGGCAGTCTTAAATAGTCTAGGCCTGATGACATTTACTGCAGGATGCTTAGAGAAAGGATGAAGTATCTTTAATGCAGTTAGAAGATATCCATGAAAATCTTTGCAGTTTGGGAGATGCATCCAGATCTGGAGAAGCTATGTCCTCTTTAAAAAGGGGATATTTTGGGGTAGAAAAACTGGGTGATATTTGGATTTTAGCTATTGAAAAACAAAATAGCCAAAAACTATATGTCTCAAGGATTCTATACATAACAGATCTGTGCTATTTTTCAGAGATGAAGTATGATAATTAGCTACCTTTTGTGTTAGGCTAGCAGCTTTGCTAGACAACTGACACAACTATCTTGTTATTTTCTAGTGCAGGTAACAATTCTGGCTTTGGCAGTCCTATAACTGTTTCTCAGACAAAGAAACAGTTTCTCTCTTTGAATAGAACTAGATATTCCATCTTAAAGAAATGGATAGCCATAAATTAGGCATCAGAAATACCCTTTCTAAATTTCTAAGAGAAATCTCTGGAGAAAAAGAAGCACATTTTCTCTTTTTCCCTATGGGCAGACTTCTATTTTAGTTTATTAACTCTGAATCATGTTTCCCAGATGATTTCCAGCATCTGTGTACTGTTTGTTCATAGAGCATAGCAGATGCTTGTTTAGAACCTTAGAGGGGTGCTGTTATGTGTTGTTCTTTTATAAGATTAGAAAAGAATATTAGAAAAGAGTATCATAAAGAGCTTTTTAAAAATTAAAAAATACATTTTGGCAAATATGTATGTATAAGTAGTTTAATTGCAATACCTGTTGCAGAGGGGCAGAATCAACTCCCTCGACCTGCTGGCCCAAGATGCAGCCCAAGATATGATTGGCGTTCTGGGCTGCTGTCTACAGGAGACCAATGAATTGATAGACTGACTCAAAACAACTAGGGAGACAGTGTATGTGTGTGTGTGTGTGAGTTTGGGAAGGGGCAGGGCAAGGTCTGCATAGGTGGGACAGTGCAGTGCTCCACACCGTGCCCCTGGAGCCTCTGGTCTGGTCCTAGAGTGTCTGTCAAACCACATGGCACACTGACAGCCCAAAATTGATCCCGATGGCTACATGGGCCTCTGGGGTACATTAAGATAAAAAGCAGTGGCACTGTTGTGATGTTAATGAGCCCCACTGCCTTGGATTTACAAGTAGCTGATGCCATAGTGAATCTAAGGCATTGACTGTATCTTTCTTTCTTTCTTTCTTTCTTTCTTTCTTTCTTTCTTTCTTTCTTTCTTTCTTTCTTTCTTTCTTTCTTTCTCTCTTTCTTTCTCTCTTTCTTCTTTCTCTTTCTTTCTTTCTTTCTTTCTTTCTTTCTTTCTTTCTTTCTTTCTTTCTTTCTTTCTTTCTTTCTTTCTTTCTTTCTTTCTTTCTTTCTTTCTTTCTTTCTTTCTTTCTTTCTTTCTTTCTTTCTCTCTTTCTTTCTCTCTTTCTTTCTCTCTTTCTCTCTTTCTTTCTCTTTCTCTCTTTCTTCTGCTAATTTATTGAAATATATTTTAAGCCAGACTAAAAAGTTCCAGTCAATGCTTTAGTAAGGACCTTGTTGCGTCTGGATAACTTGAAGTTGGCTAATTCTAAGTTTCCTAAGATAAAGTTTAAGAAGTGACTTACTTTGAACTGGAAGTTGTTTCTAGATTTGCCAAGTTTATTTTACCTTTGTGTTCTAAAGTTTGCAAGTAAAACTTTGTATTTAAATCTCCTGAGAATTTTGATGCTTCTCTTTTGCACCACCAGAGTGAACATAATTACCTTTCCCCTTAAGCTCGCCCAGCAAGCTTGCAACTCAACAGTGGTGTACATTGCTGTCCCTGTTTCCACCACCTATGCATTTAAATGCCTCTTTCCCTGCAGTTTGACCAGCAGTTCCCTACTCTGCCATGTTGGTCTCTTACCTTCTTGTCCTGCTTCTTGCTCCTGGGATTGTCAGGTGTTGCTCTCAATGGAAGACTTTCCTAAAGATTTGCCAGCTCCATTGGGCTCCCTTGTTCCTGCAGGCAGTCTCCCAGGGGATCCTATTGACTATTGCCTTGAAAAGCTGGAAGTTTGCTTTCCTGAAGTTCATGATTCTGACTTTACTCATTACCTGACCCATATCCCTCAGGACTGCAAACTCCAGACTGCATCCCAGGCTGTCTCCAGTCTTGACATCCCTGATTAGCTCACTTGTATTGATGACCAACAGACCCACTATGGCCTCCCCTCTGGCAGAGCTATCTATTACCACTGTCATTAAAAAGTTAGAAGTTGCAAAGTAAAGCCTTGCCAAAATCAAGTTCCAGCAATAAGCACAAACCAACAATGAAAATGTGAATTACAATATTGTTTTAAAATAATGATAGCTATTTTCCCAGTTTACTTGTTCATAGTTCAGTTATCTCTTACTGAACAGCTATTCTACAATTCAGCTTAATCATTCTGAAGCCCATGATCCTGTGTTTTATTTGCCATGCATTATTCAATATCCGCCTCTAACACAGCTATTGTTAAATTTCTTTTCTATGAATCACTTCACTACAGAATGTGCATTTCTTGAATGATCACACACAGTGGTAAAGAAGGAAGGTATTTTATGACTGTGGATCAAAGACATAAAAGTATTAGTGTCAAATCTACAAGATGAAGGATTATTTAACTGGAGATGTCTAAGATGTAGGGTTTTTTTCAGAGTACATGAATTCTGTAAATCTGAATTACAAATATCTTTGGTTTCAGGTGGATTTCTGGCTTCTGAGAAATTCTGCAACTGAGCTACGGGTGTTAGGCAACATAGAATGAACAAACCTAGAACAGACTAGTCTAAAGAGAATACCTAGTATCATGTGAGATCTACTTTCAGAAGCAAACAGATTACAAAACTGCCAATAAAACATTTTAAACCAATGGTTTAGTATCCTTTTCCAGCAAACTTCCACCACATAGGGCATCCTCCATACCTAATATCGCAATAAAAAAGTTTACTTTATTGCCAGAAAAACTCCAGTCTAGACTTCAGCCTAATCCTTCTTGCAAATAAAATTGACAGCTTGTCTCACTGGGTTGGTGTTCATCACTGTGCTCTTCAAGCATTACTTTATTAGCTAAGAACCACTAAATAACAGCAAGAAGCATCTTCCTCACAGCAAAGTACACCCAGCTAATCTGGGTGGCTGGAACCTGCTCCTGGGCTCCCTGCAGCTTTAAATATTGATTCCATCTGCCAGTTAACCACATGTGATTTTTCCCCTAGTGATTTCTTTTCTTATATATTTTATACCACATGGAATTTCATGCTACATTACCATTTTTGTTGGAACAGAAATTTACTTTTTATTTGTAGGACAAAATGCCGAACCTTTGAGTTCCCTCCTTCAAAGCACAATCATTCCAGACTTCAAAGAAAAGAAAAGATGATCAGAATTTCTTTTACTTTCTTAATTTTATTCTTCAAAATTACATTTACTTTTGCCATAGCAAAATCTCTCTCAAATAAAAATGTAGAATATCTTCAAATATGACTTGTTAGTGGAAGAGATCTGAAAAATATCAGCTTATATTCGAAGCTTGGCAACCGAGAAGACGAGCTTTTAAAATGAAGAGACCTAAGAAAATCTTAATGCTAAATGGTAGTATTGGTCCCAAGTGTAACTGTTCAATGTTATATCCTCTATTCAGATCAGAGATGCTAATGGCAACACTTTCTAAACCAAGACTTTTGATGACAAGCAAATCACAGCTGATAAATGAATTCAGCCTCCTGCATGTTGTCCTAAACATTTAGTATTGCAGTATCTTGCCATCAGTCTCACAACATGAGAACAATACTATTGCCCAAAAAATAAGATAAAAAAGGTAGGAGTTAAGAAAACAATGAAAACCGTTTAAAGGAAACAGGTATGGCTGCATGCTGCAATTCCCACGCAATCCTTAAATGAGCAGGCTGCCTAAGGTGAAGACTGCAAGATGACAGTAGAGCAGCTCGCCCCTTTGTAAAGCCTAAGAAACTGAGTCATCAGGCACTTTGGGACACTGGTGTCAGAGCCCAGCTTTTGCCTTGACCTCCCTGGGGATGCGGCTGCCTGGGCTCCGGGCCAGCTCCGCAGCAGCACGGCCGAAGGCCGCGGCAGAGCGAGCGGCGCGCCCTGGCCCTGTGCAGCCCTGCGAGCGGGCCTGGCTGCGCCCGCCTCCTCCTCCGCCTCAGGCGGCTGCGGCTCTCCCGGCTGATCTCTGCCTGACCCGAGCTGTGCCGTGCCTGTGTCCTGCTGATCCAGAACCTCAGAAGCTGGCTGTCCCGGCTGGACCTTGGCCTTTCTCTGTCACGGCGAGCAGCCGTGCTGAGCGGGGTTGCGGGCAGCGGGACGGGCCCCGGCTGCCGCTGTGCTGCCCTCTGAGCGCTGCTCCTTGTGTGCACTGCCACGGGGGAAACTGTAGGGTCAGAGGCGTCCTTGTCATTTTCCAGAAAAGCCTTTCACTCTTCTGAAATCACATTTTGGTATTTCATACTAAGCAAGCTGTGCTTTCCAAGCAAACTTGAAAAATAATTGTTTTACTCTAGTTCCTTTAGGTATTTATATTACATCAATTATGATAATAGATTAACTCAATACTGCAAAATTATTATTGGGATATATTTCTGCACCTCTCCCAAAGTTCTAGAAGCTGTACAACTTAATTTCTATCAGTTCATGGCCCAACATCAGCCGGGCAATAAGTTTGCTTCCAACATATTTCCACGCCTTTGATAAAGTTGCTTCTGTAGTATTCATGTATCTGGAAAATTCCACAAACCCTATGCTAGTACCTCTATCTTTCAGTGTTGTGTTCCACTCCACATATTGCCCTATTGCTATATCTTCTAATTCACATATAATCATTCTAATGGTTTATGGAAAGCCAGAGCATTTGTATAAAAGAGTGCATTTGCCCACTTCTCTTAAAAATAGATCCAGATTTTATTTGTGGTTACAGCTGATGGATATCCTCAAGGACATCTCCCACAGGAGGAAGAATGGCTGGGAAGTGCCATAACAGAGGAAAATATGCTACCAGCTCTGCTCCATTCTAGGGTCTGAACTGTGGTGAAACAGAAAGGGAAAGTAAAATTCCATCATACAGTGAGAATGATCTACAAAACTACTGATTCCTTTTTAAAAGCAAACAGTATTTTTGCAAAGAATTTTACAGCTACAATAGAAAATTAACATTCACTTCTTTCCAAAAGTGAATTTCCACCATGTTACCATCTCCAATGCCTCCAAAATACAGATACAGATGTAGAGGTGCAAACAAACATTTGTTTTCTAGAGAGGTCTCAGCCCTGTAGGAATGCTTGCAGGCAACAGAATGCATGTCATATTTTCAGAAAGTTACTTCAATTCCTGTTTCCTTCTGGAAGTTTTACTCCCTTTTAAAGCCAATTGAGGTTAAATATATCAAATTGAAAATAAAATACTGAAAAGTTTATTTTAAACTCCATTTTTTAATTAGTAGTGAGCCATTTGCCTCCTAGGATCTGGCCTTACTTTGTAACCTGGAAATACACAAAAAACCTCTTAAGTTTCTCTGAGGTGTAGGTTATTTCTCTGAAATAGCTCTACAATATACACAGAAAATTAACAACAACAACAAAAAATCTTTTTATAGCTGACTGTTCCCAAGAAATTGGGAAATCTGTAATCATATTGAGTCCAGATTATATGCTGAAGTAAACACACTTTATGTAGTCTAAAAGAATACATTTAGACTGTGTTGTAGTGACAGATTAGAAAATAATTTTTTTTGACAGAAAAGGTTTGCCTAAAGGTTAAAGTAGGTTCTGACAATCTAGGATGGGATGATTTCACATAAATGAAGATGACATTTTCTGATTTAGAATAAGAAAAAATATAACCAAAAAAAGTGCATATAGAGATAGGTATTTCTTTGGCTGCAAAAATTCTCTTTTGGCTCAAAAACACTTCTAGCCAGAAGAGGCTGTTGCTTCTTGACTTTCTATGTAGTGTTGGAATTAGGATTAGAACATATTCCTTTAGGTACAGTAGTTAACTTGGAAGTAAGCCAGAGTTTTCTGTGTATATGTAAGATTCAGAACCCACAAAGATTCTCACCTGCACTGTTCTCCCACTAGTCATTCCAGTGGTTAACCATCTACACTAGAAAAGACGTTGGTCAAGAAACAAAATGTGTTTTGTTTCTTTTTGCTCTGAATTTCTGTGTTCACGTGTAGTGAAGTAAACTTACGAGCTGTATAAGCACTCTTCTAACTGCTCAATTTGTCTCCCTCCTTTAAGGCAATCTGACAGATCTTCTAGAGGTTTTGTTGGCTTTTTTTTCTATAACACATTTAATGTCTTCTACTGTTTTGACTAATTCTTTTAGTGCTTCTTTCATCCATGTTCCTTATAACTGTATGTCGTGGTTTGACATGGAAGTGAATTTTTTCCAGGAAGTTGGGTCAAACCAATCAGTGGTCAGGTTTGGATATTGGCACCTGGAGTGACCACTGAAAGTATGGACACGCCTCTGAGAACACAGGGGGTTAAAAGCAAGAACTCCCAGGAGAACTGTCTCTTTTGGTTCCGGTCGTCAGAGAGTGCAGGCTCTCCCCTGCCCAGCCTTAGGCTGGGTGGGGGAGGGGAAGCCACGCGGCCTTGTCCAGGTAGGCCGAGGGGCTGAGGGTCTGGAACCGAGCCAGCTCCTGGACGGAAGGGTGGAGAGGAGCGGAGATGCCTTTGTTCCCCCCCCCCCCCCCCCAAGAGGGAAAGAGACAGAGAGCCTGGCGGCACCTGGAAATTTGCCGGCAGAGGAGAAGGAGAAGGGGGGGGGATGTCCAGCGTGGGAGGCGGCGGAACACTGGACCGAGATATCAGCCGTCCAAGGAGTCTGAACGTTTAACCCTTTCCAGGAAATGAGGGCTTTTTAAAAGTATTACTCCTCCTTGATTTGTAGTGGAAGAGAGATAGTCCGGGACTTGAGATGTTAGAAGAAGAAATATTTAAGTGGGAGGAGATGATGAAGTAGCTTTTGGCTGGACTTTTCTTGTTAGCCATAGACCGAACCAAAATCTCCTGCAATAGAGACTGCATTTTAGGGGGATGCAGTGGTGACCCAGGGAGACCTGTTTCAGCTTCGAACAGCACAAGAATGGCGAGAAACGAAGAAAGCTGAAGAGGGAATGGTGATACCCTCTGTCTTCGGGAAGAAGATGAGTCCTGTTTTTGGATCCCTCGGCCCCAGGGGAAAATGGGGGGGACTGTAGTCCCAGGATGAGAAACTGAACTGTTGTATTTTTGGGTCCATGGCAAAGCATCCTTAAAGGAGCCCTATGAGCAGTCTGTCCATGCACGGTGGTGAGAGCACTGTGACATGGAATGGAGAGTGTCACACTGGCAGATTTTTTTTTCCGGGCGGTTGCCATGTGTGACAGGGAAACACAGGGGGGCAGCTGTGTTTCCTGGGGGTCTGTGGTACAAGAGAGACTTCTCTCTCCCTTGATAGTTTGAGTATAGATTACCTGAAGGGTGGTGATTTGATCAAGAATCCCGGGTGATGTTTCATGGCTGGGTGTTTTTAGAATTGGGAGGAGGAGGGGTGGTTTAAAAGGTCTTCATCCTGGATTTAGTTTATGTGTTTTCTGTATTAGTAGTAGTTTAATAAAGTTTTTTTCCTTTGTTATTAAGCTTGGGCCTGCTCTGCTCTGTTCCTGATAACATCTCACAGCATTTATTTAGAAAAGGTGCATTTTCATGGGGACGCTGGCATTGCGCCAGTGTCCAACCATGACACTGTAATTTAGAAACACGGCTTTGATCTCAGCATAGCACTGTAGCAGCTTCTCCCTTGGGATACAGGAGCATTGCAATCCTACATTTCCAGTCTCTCAGACCCATGGAACTGCCCTGCTACACTTGTGGGTTCCCTCTTTTCATTAACGGTCACTACTGCACCCCCTTCTGTTATCACTGGGACTGGGATCCAGGGATGTTTGTGTGAACTGCACTGAGATCTCTGGGGAAATATTCAGATATTCAGGCTGATTGCAAAGGCAAAGAGACTGAGTTGTGTCTCTTTATCTGAGTCCTTCCTAGAGAGTCATAGAACCATAGACAGGTTTGGGTTGGAAGGGACATTAAAGATTATCTGGTTCCAACACCCTTCCATTAGATCAGGTTGCTCAAAGCCCAATTCATCCTGGCTTGCAACACTTCATGGATGGGGTATCCACAGCTTCTCTGAGTAAAATGTTCCAGTGCATCACTACCCTCACAGTAATTTTTTTTCCTAACATCTAATCTAAACCTGCCTCTTTCAGTTAAAAAACATTACCTCTTGTTCTATCACTACATCTGAAACAATTTCTGTCATACTCTAAGAAGGGCCTTCATCCTTTGCTAATAAATAATCCTCTGGTAATAAATGCAGATACTACCATATTGAATTTTTCCTTCATTGATTGATCCTGCCTTCCTTAATTACTCATTGAATCAACAACCAAATTTATCAGCACTGACTGAATTATTTTTGTCCTCAGGTCTATGAAAATACAAATAAATGTAAAATCAGTTCTGGGAAAATGTGATGAAAGAAAAATAGACATTGGTGACATGCTGAGATTTGAGATCCATGTTACTCAGTTGTTAAACCCTTGTGCCTTGATAATTTTTAACAAATGCCTTTATAATTTCATGAAAATTATATCAACATAATTTTACAAGATCAACTTTCCAGGTAGCCATGTTGATTAGAAGTAATTACGTTATCCTCCTTTAGTTGCTTATTTCTTGAATCCTGTATCAGGCTTTACACAATTGCAACAATCTTTTTAATACTGATGACATGAGACCTTTGACTGATGACACTTAGATTATTTTCTCCATGGTAATGCAAGGTGGCTTTTTTCCCTCTAAATAATCCAGATATATACTTAAATACCTATTTATCCTAAATGATATATTGGTGGGAACATAATAGTGAGCTGAATAATATCCTATCTCATGTTTTATTTGGTGAAAAATTTGACCAGAAGGTTCAGAAATACTTTAGTCTGAGTTGTTGCTTCCATAGAAACTTGGGGCTTTTCATATTCAAAAATATTTTTGGAAGATTTCAGTAAATGAAACACTTTTTTCCTAACAAAGGAATACATTCAAGGCCTTATTTTTCATTCCTGAGAATTCTCTGTGTTTTTCTGTGGGAAGTTTCAATTTGAAAGAGTTGCTGACTACATTTTATGTATCCTATGCAGGCACATGTTACATAAGGAAGAAAAGAAGCCCATGAAAGTCCCACAAGGACTACAGCTCAAACTGACCCTTCATGAATATTTTTAGATGCACCTCCCAGAAAAAGCAACTGGCCTTAAAGCAGGGGTAGTATGGAGAGAATGAGGGATGGAAGGAATATTGATTACCCACCTTTTCTTATATTTTTTCCTAAGAATTTATTAAACTTCCAGTAATAGGATCCATACATAATTTAATATATTTTTGCACTCGCTAGCTAGACCATACATTGAAAATTTTATTTTAGTGGTCTGTCAGTTCCCTGATAGGTTTTGTCCGCAAAATGTAGTCTGGGATACAGCTATATGTTTAAAACCAAGAATCATTTATTTTTGTACACCTACAGGAGACAGGCAAATATTTTTCTATATCTTTTTGTAAGCAGACATCTATTTCTGGAATTCAGAATATCAAAGGCACTCCTGTGTAAATAACATAATGAAGAACAAATTCATAAATTAAAGATCAAAGTCAACTAGATACTTTTATCCTCTGTATACTCTTAGAGATTTATTTGGTCCAACAATTGGTAAAATAGTTTGCGATAGCCTATGCCTTCAGACATCTGAAGAATGGATATTCAAGTTAATTCTGTTTCTGATTTTCTTTTGCTATGATTTTATTTTAATAATACAGAATGATCAATTGTTCTTTTTTATCATATTCTTTCATTAATTTTAATTAATGAAGTCATAGCATTTTTAATTATAAGAAGCCTTTGAACATTGGAAAATCAGCACCTATAGGATAAATGAAAGTCTTTGGAAAGTTCAGAGATTAATTAAGATTGGATCTAATACATCTCTTTCCCTCAGTGGTATTGGAGTTTATACATGTGTTGTGGTTTAAGCCCAGCTGGCAGCTAAGCCCCACGCAGTTGCTCGCTCACTCCCCCCTGGTGAGATGGGGGAGAGAATCATAAGGGTAAAAGTGAGAAAACTCGTGGGCTGAGTGAAATACAGTTTAATAAGGAAAGCAAAGGTTCTGCACACAGCAAAGCAAAGCAAGGAATTCATTCACTGCTTCCCATGGGTGAGTTGATGGTCAACTATTCCCAGGAAAGCAGCACTCTGTTGTGTATGATGGCGACTGTGAAGAAAATGAGCTCTGCCTCAGCCAAAACCAGCACAGGACCTTAAAGGCTTAAGTAGATGTAAAACACGTAATACTAAGGCTATAGGTTGATGCCCTCTAAATTTTTTTTTAAATATTTGAATTTAGTTGAATATATAACTTTGCTGCTGTTCTGGAGCACTTGTTTATTTTTTTCTGAACAGTAACTTTGCTTAAACTGTTTGGTTTTGGTTTATTTTACGATCAGTGAATATTTAATATTCTTTTCTAAGAGGTTACTTTCCTTTGGAAGAGTGTCTTGAAAACTGATGATTTTTTTATGAGATGGGTTTTAAGTGTGTGATTAAAGGAATATACTTCTGTCCTGTGATGATCATGGCTAAGCCAGTATTGTTTTAATGATAATTATTTTCTCAAATGAAGAAAACAAGTAGGTTTGGGTTGGTTGGTTTTGGGTTTTTTGTTACTGCTATTCAGGGAATGATTTTTCTGGATTTTTTTCTGGAAGAAAAAAATGTAATATTTTGTATCACCTTAAAATCACTGAGTAAGAACTTTCTTTAGCATTGTATATGTCAATGAAATTTGAGATAAATGTGAACAGGAGCTTGAGTGAAGATGAAAAATATGGGAGTGCTCTGAGATGATGATGCTTAATGATTTTGAACTGAGAACGACATATATTCATATATTTTAATAGTTATTCTTATGTGATTTTTAGTTGATTAGTGTGGTAGGAAATTGGGTTGGTGGCTAAGTTTCTTGCATATAAAGGCAGGAATGTCTGGTTGTGGATATCAAAGACTTCCAATTATATGTAGGAAGTAAAATGTAGCACATGTTACAAAGAAAAGGAGCTATGGGTTAGATCCTTAGCTACTCTTGAAGCACAGTGATTGATATCAGGAAGGTACATGATCCTAGATAAAAGACCTTATCTGATAACTGAGTGATTCTATATTCTCTCAAATAATATTTTGAAAGTTTCTTTTTTTTCAATTACTTGTTTTTAGAAGATAGTGGGGAGGGGTGTTAATCTTTCTAAATTCTGAATCCAGAATAACACATCAATCTAGGAGGCTACCAAAAGGGAAAAATAAGATCTATGCCTGCTAAAATGTTTTGTATATAAAAAAAGACCTATTTAGTGATTAAGAGGTTATTTTCTTACATTTTCTCTGCAAAACTTCTAAAGGGAAATTGACTGGTAGGAAGAAAGAAAATATTTATTGAACTTTGGCAATGGCTGTTAAAATCCAGTACTTCAGTTCAAGCTGAACTGTATATCACTGAATAACCTTGAACCATCTTTAGTGATCCTTCCTATGTACTTTGAACATCCTTTGAGTGGAGTGGCAGAATGTGGTACACAGCGATGATCCATTCCCACACCAAGTGTTTGAACACTCTACACAATGCAAGGCTACTGCTGAGGAGTCACAGTGGTTCATGAATCTTATTAAATTCAACTGAAGTAAAAACCAGATTTTTATGTTTGTTAAAAGAAGCAATGGGTTAAAATATTACCCCAGCTAAATCTATTCAACATAAAATAGCTAGAAGAGCTTTGACAAGCTCATTAAAATTAATTTGAACATTTCAATGGGGCAGACAGGCTGTTATAAATTATTCAGGGAAAGTAATTATGCTGTTCAACAAAGCATGCTTTTTTTTTTTTTTTTTGTTTTTTTTTTTTTTTTTTTTTTTTGTTTTTTTTTTTTTTTTTTTGTTATTTTTTATTAAAACACAAGCAAAATTTAACTAGTAGCTAATTTCCATTTCACTCTGAATTACTAGTTTTATCTTCTGGGGGTTCCATAACAAAATGAGCTACAATAAACACACCCTGAATTACAGCATTGAGGATCAGTGAACTTTATTGCCTTGGGTATCCATGGTTACCAGTCACTGAAGAACAAAAGAGACAAAGATTTGACATCAGTTTATTGTCAGCCAGGAAACCACAAATCAGGTTGATCTTATACCTGTTTTAGACACAAACTGAGGCTATTGCCTGCCAGAGTGTATGTGTGTCTGTCCATGTACACAGTTTGTAATGTGATAAGGAGTGGCAGGAGCCTGCTTGCAAGAGGAGGTGGATTGAGAAACCAGTATAAAGGATATGTTGATAATTCCTGTCCAGTTTATATCAGTTTGTATAATCTAGGAACACAAAAATGTACAAAGAATTCCTCTCCTTTTGACTTCAGTTCTCCACTGTTCTAAAACCTTTCATGAACTTTAAAAACTGCATTTTAAAATGCTTGTAGTATTTAGTCCTTTTAATCCTGCTGGAAGATTGTGATAGCTAGGGAAGTACTTCTAATTCTTTATCTGTTTATGCTCTGCAACCAGGACAGTATTTATCTAATTGAAAATAACTTTACAAAGATTCCTTTTTTTTTTTTTCTGGCTAAACAATACTTTTTTTAGTTTCCTTTGAAAAACCTTTCTCCCTTTCCCTGCTCTTTTACTTATTCCATCTCTGCAGAAGGGTTCAGCAAAGATTTGGTACTTTAAATACAATCTGTTTGAAAATAGATGAGCAGAACCATGCACCATGCTGCAGAGGACGTCTCCTCAACCTCTTCTAGCCTGGCAATGACAGTTTGCTGTCCCTCTTAGAAATATTTTCTGAGTACTTATTATTACTAGGATTTTATTTATATTTGAACAGCAATTATGAGAAAAATTGATTAAAAAAATTGATTAAAACTCACAGGACTTATACTGTATGTAACCAGCAAATTAAAAAGACTCCCAATCAAGGCTTGAGGACAAAATAAATGGGGTAGAAATGGTTGAGTAAACCCGCATTAGCTTTGCTGACTTTACATGTCGAGTCGATGTAGTTTTACCTTGTCTTCCCTCTTTAGTTCTAAGCTATTCAGCTGTATGCACCCCTCTTGATAATATTTGCTTCTGGAACATTTTGAAAATTGTTTATGTAGTCTCCCAGCTCCGGGTAGCTCCGGCACCTGGAGCGGCACCGTCTCCCTCCAGAGACTGGGTTCGCCGCTTGCTCCCGGGCGCCGCTTCCGTGACGTGCCAGTCGGGGCTTGCCGGGTTCTGTTGCTCGCGCGAGGGTACAAGGCAAAGAGGGAAGGAATTGTCCAAATCACCCACGAGGGAAGCTGAAAGGTTTTAATGGCGGTGGAGAGCTGCGGTGGAGAAGCCGTGACCCACGCTTTCAGCGCCCGTGTGGAGGAAATGGCGGCAGGACCGGGAAGGCACGGTGTTTTATCAGGGGTGGGACGAGGGGAGCAGGAGCCCCCCCCACCCAATGGGGACAGGCGCCGTGGCGATGACGCGGACCACGGCGCCCAACGGGGACGCGACAGGGGCGGACAGGGGGCTCCAGGGCGAACGGGGTCACGGGATCGGGGTGACAGACACCGAACTCTCCAGACGGGATGGGGAGTGGTTACAGGCGTGACGGGGGGAAGCTCCAATGGCAGGCAGCCTGGAGCGAACCACCATGGGGAGGGGGAAACACGGGGGGTGCACAGGGGTAGACAGAACTCAGCTAGCTAACATAGATCAGAACTCCTAATCTGAACCCAAACCCGGGATGCAACAGTATGCACCCCTCTTGATAATATTTGCTTCTGGAACATTTTGAAAATTGTTTATGTAGTTTAAAAAAAAATATAGCAGGATGCTTTCACTGTTTTACCTCCAGCCTGTCAAAAAATCTAGACTTTTAGAAGTTTCTCTGTGTGTAAACAGACATGACCTTCAGTATTCTCAATTTGAATTTAGTTTTATAAGTATCATCAAACCAGTTATTGTATCAGCTTAATTTCTTTGCAAATATTCCCAGTAAACATCTAGATTTTTTGTAGCATCTTGTTTTTTATGAGAAATGACATTTAATCAAAACTTCGTAAGAGAAATTCAGAGAACATAAATTGGCTCCCTTCATTAGTAATTATTCACTTACCTCAAATAAGTGTGGTAGTTTCTTAAAATCTTTGGAATTATGTAGAACAACAAGGTCTTCTGATTTTGTTGCAAGTTTCCTCACTTTAAAATAATTTAATCTTTCTTTTAGAAGTAGAACACTCCAAAATATTTTTACACATTTGATTGTCTATCACTTCAAACTTTTTTATTCCTTCAAACCTTTTTTTATTAATTTCCTTAATTCTTCAGGCATGGACATCAATTTTAACAAAATATTAGTGTTAATAGAATGAAAAAATTCCTGTTTCTGATTGCATAATATCTGCATCTTAAATTATTTGCATCCCTTGACCTCAAAATACTCTAAAATGGGGTAACTCATTAAAGGACAAGGGAATAATGCACAGTCTTTCAGGAGTTTCTCTTTCATTGTCCTAGTGAAATGACTTTTTACATACTGCTTTTAGGTCTGAAAATACAGAAAATAGTATCTTTGTAGAAGCTCTTCTGCAATATCTGCTGGCTGAATTGGCACTTGCAATTTGAAAGTGCCACATAGTAATACTAATACTAATACTTATACTAATACTAATACTAATACTAATACTAATACTAATACTAATACTAATACTAATACGAATACTAATACTAATACTAATACTGATACTGACTGGAATCCTTCCACTTCTATTAAACTCTTTCAATTTCTGATAAATAATTAGTCTGCTCTGGCCATAATCTGACAAAAGGAAGTAATACTATCCAAATTGAACTTCTAAATAGAGTACAATGATGAAAAAGGTTATGTGTGGAATTTTAAATATAATAAGTTGAAGAGGTGCCGTTTTTTCCCACTTGGGAAGCTATAGCACAAAAGGTCTTAACGGGAACAATGGTGTGGTAAGTGTTCAAGGGACGAAAAAAGGCGAGCGAGACGTACACATGTAAGACTTCATACAATGCTTTGAAAACTCTTCTGTCAAGGGGTTATACCCACTGTGAAATAAAGAAATTGTATATGTAATGAAGAGTTCAATAGCATATGAATTTTTTAAAAGACTATGAATAGGGTTACAATAGTAATGATGAAATCTTGTCTTTCACATAGACTAGAGATAAGAACAAAGTCTTACACTTGCATTATTATAAAATAATTTCTCTTATGTTGATGACATTTTCATTGTTCAGGGGGAAAGGGTGGAACATGAACTCTGCTTTTCTATTCTTGTGAACTTTATTATGATTTATTATAATATTACAGTAGATTTTTAATCCATAATAAGTCTTTTGCTCATCTCTAACAGTATATGAGAAAGTTGAGTTTTGTCTGAGAAATTGCGAATATTGCATTTCTTTTGAAATTGACAGTTTTTCTGATTGTATTGGAGGTGCTCAAGGACTTTTTGTTATGTCTTCAGGTAAAGTGCAGAGATATTATGGAAAGGAGGGAATGATTTCAACTGAACTGTTTATGCCACTTTCCTGAGTCCCCCTGCCTTTTCAGGGCCTTACCTCACTGCAATTGAAGACCTGCTCACTAAAATGAGCTGTTGAGAAAGCTGGACGGAGCCTTTTCTTCAGTTCTCCCACCAAACTGCTCTGCATGTGGGCTCCCTCCCCATTCACTTGGGAGAAGCTTTTAAGTTGAGACTCTTGTGCTTGAAGATGACTTCACTATAGATAGTTCTGTGCAAACAGTACTTACTGAAGGCTATCTAAAGAAAAAAAGGGTTCATTTTTGAAAGGGGCTTGGATGGGATACTGATTAAATACCATCTTCAGTTTTTTAATTAAACATCTGTTGTATTAATCAGTTTACTGCTCATTGAATCCTGTTTCACTAAGTAGAGACTTTGTGTTATAAATGCTGAATATGCAAAGTCTGCTTTATGCCTTTGCACTTCATTATCTCAGATGCAGTTGGCAATCTATCCTGTAACAATGTCACAAAAAGAATATTTGTTTTTCTGCCTTTTTTATTTGACTAACTGTTCAATACTTAAATAATTAACTGCTGTCTTCAATTAGCCAAATTATAGTTGTCTAGGTGATTTCTTTCTGAGCAACTGGCTTCCTATCTTAGCTCTTTTTCCTTTCAGTTGCCTTCACTGTTTAGCAGAAATACAGAATTTCACCTTTTCTTTAGAGTTAGAAAACATACACAATCTAAGCCATAAAGCTCATATATTGCTTTTTGTCCTCCATATTTTTTATCATCAATAAAAACAGATAGCACAGAAGTACATTTATCTCATTTGTTCTCATTCTTTTCCATATTTTGCCTGCACTTCGGAGAGTTTAAATCTAAGGGAGCCCATTCATTTAGGAGACAATATCTGATTGCCTGAAAAGCAAAGATCAGTGTTGATAGTAGTTAAGAAATTGGACTTTCCACATCAATACTTGAGCCATATCAGCCCATGACTGACATAATAAATGATATTACATGCATGTATTTTTTGTTAGTCAAAGATGCCATCTCGTGGCAGAATGTTGGAAGTTGTATCAAACAGTTTTAATTTCAGTGAAGAAACGAAGTCAGATTTTTAGCAATATTTCCATTATTGTTTGTTGTACCATCATGCATTGAACCATGATCCTAATATACATACATACTGAAGATATCTGATAAATTAGCAAGTGAATATTCAGTCCTTAAGAGAAGGCACTTATGACAAATGCCTGATGGCAAAAAGTGTTCAGCATTGGGAAAAGTGTGATAATTCTTTCCTCTAATAAGAAGTCAGCTTACAGTTAAAAGACCCTCTTTATTTAAAAAAAAAAAAAAAAAAAAAAAAAAAAAGGAAGGATGGTTGTTATGTTTCATTCTCAGAGAAGGGGTTAAATTACCTGTAGATTTGTCACACATCTAAAAACGTATGATGTCATACATCATATGATAATAACATAAGATGAGACATTAGTGACTAGAGGAATAAAACCAATTAATACTATTCCTCTTTTCTTTTACCATGCAATTTTCTCATTTACAGTAGCAATTTGTAAATGTTGCAAATATATGTCCTCCATAAATAAAATACACAGACTATGTATCACAATTAAAATTTGCCAGCAAGATATACGGGTTTTTAAATAGCCTAAAAATGAATAAAGTTTAGATCAATAATGTTTTGATTGAGTTTAATATTTAGATTTTATATTATATGATTAAAGGAGAGGTGAAAAAGGAAAATAATTGGTGCATTGAATAGGTATCAGAAGAATAACAGTAATTAATTGTGCACAGGTGGACTTGAAGAAAGATGCATCTGTCTCACATTTCTGACGCAGTAGGGAAGTCACACAGATGTGACAGCCTGTGTAATCACAATATGAGTAACTACCAAGGAGTCATCTTGCTCTCAGAAGTGTTTTTCACTGAGTCTTGCCAGCTACTTTTTGCCTTTAACAGAAATCAGTTTAGTGTTTAGATAAATGTTTGGTGTGTTTTATGAGGTGGATTGCAATACAGAAGTAAATAACAGAAGATGGTAAATTTAATATTATTTCAGTAGAAACACCATTAGAGAACACCAACTTTACTTTTGCTCTGACTTAAAAATCAGGTTAGTCCTATTAAGCATTTTGGAAAGAAATGAGTTTTTAGAGATTGAAAACATGAATAAGTAATGGCACAAATACTTGTGGTTTACTATCTGTACCTTCAAGAACTTAGTATAACAAACAAAATGTCAAAGCCATACATTTTAGATTTTTTTATGAAGAAATAGTTATTTTTCTGTATTAGATGCTAACCTAAAAGACTCCATTACAATGACAGTTTAAAGTGAGGCAACAAATCTCAAAAATTCAGGAAAGAGATTACATATTCACATGAGCTAAGAGTGAAATCTTGTATGATATTCACAAGGATGAAAATTATTAATGGAGAATATAAAAGCAGAATTAATTACTAACAAATCTGAAAGTAACAAGTAGTTACCTCTGTCTGTACATTAGGCTGTAATCTGAAGAACTTGGTAGTTATTAAAACTGGACATAGAGTAATCCATATATTATGGAATTATTAATATGATTTTGATATAATGAATAATTTCTAATGTTTAAGATATGTAGAAATATTGTGTTGTTTGCGTATGACATGTGCAAACAGTTAAAGTTCTCAGAAATCTATGTAGATCAGTCTGTAATTATTCATATCTATATTTTCAATATCTGAATTTTCCATATAAGAAATGCTCATTTTTATCAAGCAAGGACATAGCTATTATACTTTGCTTTAGTAAAGAGGTTGCAAATTAACAAATAGTCTTCTCCTGACTGATATCCCTGTCACTTGTTTATCTAGAAGTATCATGGAAATATTCATACACTTCAACAAGAAAGAAGAGAAATTGGGCTGTGAGTTGCCAGTGATTCTGTCAGGTGAACACCTTATTTTGCCACTTTAAACGAAGTTCTTCTGAAAGATCACTTCTGCCACTCTTCTGCAAATAGCGAGACAAGAGCTGCTGTTTATCAGCCGACTTTGGAAGAGTCTTTTTCCAGCAGCAAAGCAGCTCATAGATCTGGTGTGTTAAATTATCAGGGCACTTCATCCTAACAAGCTGAAGCATGCTCCGTCGAACAGGTAAACATAAAGCAAACAATGATGTATTATCTTCTGCAAGCTCTTCTGCAAGCCAGAACATCAGCTTGTCCCACAGGGCCTCTGAAGGGCAAAAATTAGTGAAGTAAGAATAAATCTTTCTTTTTTTTGAAAAGCTTTTTAAAGCTGGAGGCTCAGTGGGTGAACTCCCCAGCTAAATAAGAGGTGTTTTATACTTTGGTGGAAACATCATCCCATCTTATTTCCAATGCCATTTTTTGGTAACTGCTCTGCAGTATGAATTTAATTTAGTCAAGAGCAGATTCAGCAATGATCTATAATTTTTGGAAGTGAATGGGGAAAGTTAGCAATAAAATAAAAGGGTTTTAGTATTTACTGCAACTGATTCATCAGTTATACTGGAGCTTTCCAGTACAAACTGGATTTCCTTATACACAAAATTATATGCTGTTAAAGCATCCCACCACAACAGTATCTTACAAGAGCTGTTGCATTTCCTGGTAAACAGATCTCTTTTCCTTTGATTACCTCTTAACACATTAACTATTTCCTTTCTGAATATAGCATTTTCAAGTGTCAGTAACAGCTGAAACAAATCCTGGAATTAAAAAAAAAAATAGCAAGCATAGGTCTTTTTTATATTGATATTAATTTAATGGTTGTTTTCTTACCTGATGAATCAGAAAAAATTCTTTTTGTACTTCGTGGACGGTGGATCAATTTTTCATGCTATTAAAGAAAATGTGTTGAGGAATGAGAAGTGATGATGAGTAAGAAGTGAGGCATATGATTTGGGAGTGGATTGCAGTAAAATCTTGGGGATTTAACTCTTAGCATTTAAAATTTGTTCTACTTACATAGAATATTTTTGTCATTATTAAAAACCAATTAACACCAGCAGCAGGTATAAAACAGTATATAGCTATTAAAATAAATTAATAAAATTTTCATCTATGAAATGGGTGTTTATTGTCTCTTACAAAAATTTCATCCTTCATGTAATTTTACAAATGTTTGATTAATAGCATTATGCCATAAATGTATAGAAGAACCCTCGTAGATGCTACAGATTCTAATTTTGAATACTGCATTAACTTTGTCTTCCTTTCAAGGAAAAGAACAATTTTTAGGTATGCACTAGCTATTGTTAGAGCAGGTAACCACACTGTATTTATAGCTATAGTTATTAATTTTACATAGCTTTTAATAAATCATCATGAAAAATCATCAAAATTCAAAAGATAAGTTCCATTAAAAAGTAGGAAAATTTTCCTCTTTCTTCCTCTAAACATTGGAGAGAAAGAAAAAATACTTTGTCCTGTTTTACCTATGTCTGAGAAAGACGAAAGTCTTCTGGGCTTTAGTGTTGTTTCCTACTGCTTATAGAACAAGAAATTACTTACATAAGCACTGAGCACAAAAAGAGATTAGTTTGTATGAAGTGAAATTCAGAACTTTTTTTTCTTCAAAAATGAAATTATCCTCTTTCCGTGCCCATGTTACTTTTGTCACACACATTCAGTTGTATTACCTCAGTGTTTAGTCACAGCTCTCCCAAGGAAATTTGCCTGAGGTTTATTCACTGATCTTCTGTTTTTTATTTGGGAATTAAGAGCATGAAACTCTGACTGGAAAAGTAACTATTTTCTTTCTTATATAGTGAGCATTATGGAGCTTATCTTAATCACTTCTATAACACAGGCTGTAAATATTTTCCAGTATTTGGAGTGTCTCAAATGTACTGAGCTGCACAGCTATAAGGTCAATATATTCATAACCATTGCCCATTGTGAATGAAACAACTTTTCATCAGTACACAGTCGTCCTGGGAGGTGATTTCAGTGCGCACAGGATGCACACATGACACACTGCATGGCAGTGCAAAACCATCCTGTGCTGTACTTCTCTGGAGACCTTGGAGGGTGGACTAGGTGACCTTTAAAGGACCCTTCCAACCCAAATTGTTCCATTATTCTATGATCTGAATCTGCCTCGTTTTGCATGCTTCTACAGCAATTCTGTCATTGGATGTGTCCCAGTGTGAAGATAGAATGACATGGCTAAAAAGCTCTCAGAATAAAGGGAATATAGAGCTCTTCCAGAAGGCGGCATTGCTTTTCTTCCAAGACTCAGCTTTCTCCGGCTTTGCTTAATGATGCATTTGTATTTAAACTTATTTTCATTCATTAATGAGAATTTAGCACCTCAAAGGTCTGTATTAGATTTTCAGAGTTACTGTAGATGAACTCAATTACCCATGCATTGACTTTAATCTGAACCACTTTATGCTACTCACTGTTAAAATAGTAGTAAAAATTATAAGAATTGAAAATTAGTATTGCCTAAAAATAGTGTAATAATATACAGTGCATTAGATCTAATACAGTAAATTGCCTTTAAAGATTAAGTGTCTGTGGTGAAGTGCTAAATTCACCTATGGTTCAGCTGCAGTGGCGTGTGGTCCTGCTATTCTGGTTGACAGCTTAAGTAAAATACTCCTAGCAGTCAAAGCAGTTTTCTAGTCTGGAAGGCCCTTCAATTAGCCATGCAACTGCCTTTCTGAAGCAGGGAATAACATGCTATTCTGCTGTTAGACAGTCATTAGACATAAAACTTCAGCAGAATAGTAATTTCATAATGTCTATATGTATTACAGCAATCTATTTTTGCAAAGCATTCCCAGCAAGTAACATTGATGTGCTCTGTCAAATGGACCGCTCAGACATGACCAGACTCTAGTAGCATATCAAACAGGACAGACAGAAAAGGAGAAATTAATCTTTTACCTCCTTAGCCCACTGTGTTACATAAATACAAAATCTTTGAAATCAGTAGATATGCACACACATATTTGACATCAAAACCTATGCACTGTCTCTGACTTGTGTTGAACAAAATAGGTTAGAGGAACAGGTGTTTTCTGTTGCTGAGAAAAGGAAAGCACCATAAATAGGAATCATTCGTGAAAATCAGATTACTTTTGTTTAAAGTAAAAACTGATGTGAATATTTTCAAAGTAAACAAACACTATTTTGACCACTGTCAGCAATATATTTGTAAGTGGATAATGAGGGCATATACATATGTATATAAAACGGCTTATGACTGTACAGTTACTGCCTTCCTTACAAAAGAAATTTAGATGGAAATTTTACAGAAATGAGTGAAAATGTTGTAGTCAGAATGGTTGCCTTAAAAAGATTTAATCTGTCTTTGTCACAACCAAAATCAGACATTCCAGATTCTTTTAACTATCACCTGGAAAAAAAAATGAGAAAAGTGTGAAGACAAATTCAAAAGAGAAAAATGCTACTGTTTGTCACCAGAGATTTAGACTAAATCCTAAATCTCTGGTGACAAGATTATGTTTCTGTAGATATTTTGGTATTAAAATGTAGGCAACTTTGATAGCAGTAGTTTAGTGGCAGCATTTTGTGCAGTATAGTGTGCTGGTACATAGGTTCTTTGAAAAGTTTACAATGAGATTTCATTGTAGGAATATTAATGATTAATTTATATAGCATTAGCTTGCACCAGAGATGGAGATGATTGCCCACATGACTGTACTGCAGAGGCTAATCAGGAATAACAGGATAATCAGGTGATAGTGGAAGACAGGTTACACAAACCATTTAATGATCCTAAAATTTGCAATTCTGTGTTCCCAAGATAATGAAACAAGAATGATACACCTGAAACTTCAGTAATAATTTCACAGTGCCATAATAATTTCTCCCTTCCAGCTGGGGAGACTGGATGGGTGAAAATTTTCTGCTAGAAATTTTTCTGTGCTTATACTTGGATATGAGTCCCTCCCTACAGCTAAGAGAAATTCTGAGAATGTTTGTACATTGATGATGCACCAGAAATCCATCAGTGACTTCTGTGTTTATCTGTAAATCAAAAATCATACCAAGATCCTTTTTCTAATAAATATATGGTAAGGCAGAAAGGGAAATGTCTCTAATATTATCGAGTGAGAAACGCACCTTTGGCAATGTTAATGCTAATTTGCACAGCGGAGACTGGTGTTGATATTCATCATATGATAAGGTTTGTTCCCATTTCTTTGGTATCATCTCTCTGGTAATTTTATAAAACACTGCTGTTCCTTTGTAATGAGGTGAACTATGGTTGCCAAATTCATCCACTTCCTTAATTTGGAGCTCCAGCCTTGGTTGTCTTTGTGAATGAAAAATCAGTCTGTAGACTTTCCTGAAGTCTTCTCCATTCTCTGCAGTCCATATAATAAAATTAATATTTTTTTTTTACCCTGCATTCAGATGCACGACATCTAAAATGATTCATTAGCATAAGTCAAGTAAAAGCAATTACATAACATTTGGTTGTTCTTTGTCATTATTATTACTTTAGTGAAAATGTGAGTTCAGCCTGTTTCTGTAGTAGGCATATCTTTGTAGCTGGCTTTCTTAGCCCTTTAATAGCTGGCTTAAAGAGTAAGTGGTGAAGGCAGTGCTGTAAGTCAAAAATCAAGGAACAGAAAAGGAGGTATGTATATAATATAGAGAAGAATAAAAATAAAGGGGTGCTGTGAATGGAATTAGAAGTATATGCTTTCTGGTTATTCAGGATGGATGTCTATCTGTAGCAACAAAATGAATGGGAGCAGAGAGGTAGATGCATTTTTAGGTTTTCTAAATCCATTTATTTGATACATCTGTAGACACTGTCCTTTGTGTATATGAGCAGCCCATTTCTCATGGGCTGGAGACTTCTCTTTTTGAAGAATATTCCTTTCTTTAGGGTACATGCAGTTTTCAATGGGAGAGTTTATGTACAAAATGTTCAGAGGGCCAAAAACATATTTATATGTTCAATCTAAAACAGACAGAAGAGACCATATGCAATTTAGGGTGAAAACCTTTCAGAGGCTTCTTATCTCTTTTCCCTTTAAGCAAATCTGAATGGTGGCAGCCACAACGTGGAATTTTCTAGGCTCCTAACAGAAATGGCATAACTTTCTCCCTCATCACCTCAATTCACAGTGCAACTCACAACAGGCAATATTTTGCCTTGGTTTCTTGCTCACTCTAAGTGAATTTACTCAGACAAAACAGCAGACAGAAACCTGTGCTATTAAAATAATTCTTAAAATACCACGTGTTTCTGAGGAACCAGGTTTCACAGAATTCACAGGGGTTTAAGACATCTCTCTTGCTCAAAGCAGGGTCACCTAAAGCACATTACTCAGGAGCTTGTTCAGGTAGTACATTTTCTTTACAGTTGGAGCAATTTCCTATTAAGGTCCACGTACCTTTCTTTGACAAGAAACAAAACACTGAAATAACTAAATGTACTGTGAGTAACTTCAATCTACATGTGTTCCCATACAGCATTTTTCAATAGCTGAGGTAATTGATAGTGTTCATACAGATGCATGAATTAATTCCCTTACCTGAAGCAGAAATATTTCCTCTAAATATAAAATGAATCTGCTCTCCTTGTCTTAATGGGAACTGCTGTGTAGGTTCTGGGGGACCAAAATAACCCTCCTCATGGAGATTTTGAAGTTCATTGGTCAATTCTTTGGATGCAGACAGCAAAACTACTATTTTATATGGGTTTTCTCTTTTCTGATACAGTATCACATTAGCCATCGTGCTATGGAGAGCTTCTTCCAGAGCCTGAGCAAAGAGGAGAAGATACCTGTTTTCCAAAAGGAATGCAAGGCGAATGACCACAAAGCTGAATTACGGGGAAGAAAAAAAAAAAAAAAGAAAATTAAATCAAAAAGCTTTATTTTAAATAATTTATCAACGGCTAAAAATTTATTCTTAAAAATAATATAGGGCTCCGTTTCCAAGGGAACTTTTGCTACCTTCTTTTCATCCTTGTTTCCAACACATGAAAAGGTAGAAATTTGTTTGTGCTTGTAGTGTAGAGTATGTTGACTATGTAGGTATGATTTCAAATACATATCAATTGTACATGAAAGTAAGATAATATTTAATAATAAGAATTCAAAAAAATATGTTTTTTTGGTTAGAGAACTAAATCACATTTTCCAATTAAGACTGATATCTGCATTTCCTGTTTCAAGTTTCTATGTACTACATGTATATTGTACATTCTATAAATGAAAAAGTTAGGGTTTTTTTGTAATTATGTGCAACAAATCTAGGAGCAAGTTAATGGTTATAAATGGATGATTTCTTAACACTACTAGTTTCCACTTATTTGTAAACATGGAACTAACTATTTTAGTCAATAAAATTTTGTTAAATTACTCATACATTACCTTTCTAAATGCTCATTTAGTTCGAAAGATACAAGCCCGTTCTGTGCATTCTGGATAATAACATCATCAAACACCTTCCACCCCTCTTTTTTGTTTCCATGACCTAATAATTTCAAAGTACCACTGAGATTGTCCCCACTTTTTCTCACAGAAGTGCTCACAGCCCTGGAAAGCCAAATAATTATAGAAAAAATAACATTAAAATAGTTCTGCAGAAAGAGTAAGCTTGTGTTTGTAGCCGTTTTCCCCTCTGCTGTCCTTGATGACTTTTTCTGTTTACCCACCTTGCTTAAAATCTGTATGTGGAAAGATACTCCAGAGTATGTGAATTATATAATTATTTAGAGATTTTTTTCTTCAATTCTCCATACTGCTGAAATGTAGAGATTATTTTTTTTTCAGGAGTCTCCATGTTTTAATGCTTTTTTAAGACATGCCAAGAAGCCTAAATTTTAGTAATATTGTACTGCATACTTTGGAAAAATCTGGACTTTTATCTAGTGCATAAAACTGACCTACCATAAACCATTGTGCCATGCATTTTGATTCAGGCAATTATTGGAATGTGTAGAAGTAGAAATGAGAAAATTCAAAGGTCAGACTCAAATCAACTTGGTGTGTTATGAACACAGCAGCTTTAAGTCATGTCTATTCTTTGTGTTCAGTTTCTGACTTTGGTGAAAATGCCTGAATATTTCTTGGCGAATAACCTCACAGTCTTCATTCTGACTCCTGCTAGTGGTCAGCATATTTAAAAAATAACCATAAAATACTGTATTAATTTTTCTGGTGAAACTATAGCATGAAAACTTTGCTCTAGTGTTCCTAATGAAGCTCATAGGTATTGCAGTCTATATTAAAGAACAAATACATTTCTAATACAAGAAATTATAAACCAACAACAATTAAAATTCATTGATCTTGATGTTTTAAAAAATGGTGAATTTGAAGTCAGGTTCTTACCGAGGATGGTATGCTGCAGCAACCCTCTTTACTGTAGCACTAATGGCTCTTGCATATTCTGTCTCATCTCCTTGCCTTTTTTTGTCTGGGTTGGGAGGACAGGGTAAAGTAATAGTGACTGAGCTGTTGAAAGGTTGGGCTGAAGGATGCTGGACATGAACCAGTGCACTAGTAGATATCACTGAGTGATACATATCATGTCTTGCTTTCAATGCTGAAACCAATGATGGCTCAATTGGCTGAATCTAAATATAGAAAGAAATTGTATGATCAACTTGCAAAAAATAAATCTTCCATTACATGCCTGTATTTTTTTACTAATTGGTTTATCTTTTGGAGTTGGCTAGGCTATCACAGAAGAGTCAGACTCCTCTCTTTAACGCAAGAAGAACCTTACCCAAGTAACAGCACTTTATACAAAGCTCAGAAAAAATGCTTGAAAGTAATCAAAAACTGGAACTTTTATTGCCTAAAATATTTATATTGTTTTGTTACTGATGTGAGTTCAAGTTTTGAAACTCATGAGCTTCCTCAGATTTTGAAAAATTTCTGACATTTTTCTAATATGTAGCTTTTCATAATTTAATTTCTCCATACTTCCAAATTAACATTTTAATAGGGAAAGGGAGAAACATAACTGAAGCACAACTTGAGACTATACTCAGCCTAAGACTAATACACAATAAAAACCTTTTGTTGCATTTGCTGGCACCAAGGAGAGAAATGGTGAGAGAAATGGTTCCATTAACTTGACCACTGGGCCAAGGAATTAAAGTTTTGAGATGACACGTCTTTATTGAAAATGACTATATTTTCTGAACTATATCAAACAAAGGTAGATAGATATTTTTTAGCTAAAGATAGCCCTGACATGTGGTTTTAACAAAGCTAACAGGAAATCTGCATGTACAGGATGTGAAGCTGCAACCACTTTTCGTAGACTTCTGATATTGGAAGAGATTGCACTTTAACATCATTAGCATACCCACTTCAGAACTGATCAGATAACAGGTTTATGGAACAAATATCACATATTTCAATCTTACCTTTAACTGCATAGGTGCTGGAGAACTGAATGCTTCTGGGTGGTAACAGAAAGAGATTCTAGAATCCACATTCAGCTTTTGCAAGAGTCCTACCTTTGGAACAGTAAATGTTTCCTTCTTTAAGCATGACAACACAGAAAAAACACCCAGATGATAAATTTTCACTTCTGCAAAGCTTTCCTGAATAAAAAGAAAGTGAGGTTAGAGTATTGGAGGGAAAGGAAACTGTGTTTCACAGTTTGAGAAGGCAACATTCTCTATAGAGCAAAGTATGAAATGAAAATAAATTGAATATTATTGCCACCTGTATGCCCAAGTACCTGGTGATCTCTAGTCATCATGTGATGTTATTAATATTCCAGTGTATGACTGGAGTGAAATGAAATAGACTTATAAACTGGATGATGAATCTGGTCCAATAAAACACTTCTGCATTTAAGAAAAGAGAACCATCCTGTGTTCATTTGATATAGAGTTTGTACTTATTTATACTCATGGAACTGTATTATTTTGTTGTGATCTAAAAGGACAGTAATTCCCCCTAATTTTTACTTTTATCAGATAATGCAATGCATTGCGCTTATTTACAATAATTATGAAACATTTCTTAACCATTAATATTGTGGGATCAAGCATTTGCTTAACACTGTAAGTGAAAAAAAGAATGTTATTAAATACTAGTTTTCAAATAGTATTGGTGCTTGGGAGAGTAGAAAGAAAAGTTCTGTTTAACCACACATAGTGGGCAATATGATTTAATAATGCCAACTTTACTTGAAAAACTACAGAGACTTAACTGGGAACCTCAGATGATGCTTTCACAATGCTTTGATGAGAGTTACTCACCTTATGGTTTCCTTGGTATCTTTGCAAAGAAATAGGAGTTAAGTAGTTTGACTGGAAGTTGGTATCTGTCACCTTCACCATAATCTCCCGATAATTTCCTCTGAAGCATGATGTAAATGGGATTGCAATGTTGATAGGGAAAAGTAGTTTTTCATAATCATAACATTCGATACTAATGACATTGCTGACCAGCTCCTCAGAATCATCCACCACCAAGGAACTAGTGTCATTGAGTATATTACACTTCAGATTCTCCAGAACTGTTGCAGGGGCTTTAATAAAACAGGCTATTTCCTGGGCGTTTTTTCCACTCCCTTTGACTAGAAATCTATTAAAAAGAAAAGTATTTGTATTTTGAGTGGGGTAGCATCTTGTATTTTTAATTAAATACTTCAATGTAATTATGTGCTATAATAAAGCATAAGAATATAATTCAGAAAAATATTTTTAAGAATAAATGAGAAAATAATAAAAAAATTTCTGTTTAGCCTGTTTCAGAATACCTTATAAATTACTATAAAACTGATGAATTGTGGTCCTTTCCTACTAATATCCAACAACTTGAGTGTCGTGGTTTGACATGGAAGTGAATTTTTTCAGGAAGTTGGGGTCAAACCAATCAGTGGTCAGTTTTGGATATTGGCACCTGGAGTGACCACTGAAGGCATGGACACACCTCTGAGAACACAGGGGGTTAAAAGCAAGAACTCCCAGGGGAACTCTCTCTTTGGTTCCGGTCATCGGAGAGCGCAGACTCTCCCATGCCCAGCCTCAGGCTGGGTGGGGAAGGGGAAGCCACGCGGCCTGGTCAAGGTAGGCCGAGGGGGCTGAAGGACTGGAACCAGGTAGGCTGCCCCCCCGCCATGGATGGAAGGGTGGAGAGAAACGGAGATATCTTTGTTCCCCCTGCCCACCCCCAGAAGGAAAGAGACAGAGAGCCTGATGGCATCTGGAATTTGCCGTCAGAGGAGAAGGAGAAGCGGGGCTGAAGGTGCCCAGCTGTGGGAGTTGGAGTTCTGGGCAGAGATTTCAGCCATCCAGGGAGTGCGAGACTTTTAACCCTTTACTGGGAAATGAAGGCTTTGCAAAATGTTACTCCTCCTCTATTTGAAAGAGAAGAGAGACAGTCTGGGACCTGAGATGTCAGAAGAAGAAATTTTTAGGTGAGAGGAGATGATGGCGTAGCTTTTGGCTGGACTTTTCTTGCTAGCCATAGACTGAACCAATTCCTCCTGCAAGAGAGACTGCATTTTTAGAGGGATGCAATGGTGAGCCAAGAGATCTGCTTCAGCAACTACCAGCACAGGAATGGAGTTAATAGAGAAAAGCTGAGGAGGGTGTGGTGATGCCCTCTGTCCTCAGGAAGAAGATGATCTCTGTTCTTGAGACACTCAGCCCCAGGGGAGGAAGAAAATGGGGGGGACTGTGGTCCCAAAATGAAAAGCTGAACTGTTGTTTCTTTTGGTCCTTGGCAAAGCATCCTTAAAAGAGCCCTATGAGCAGTCTGTCCATGCACGGTGGTGAGAGCACTGTGACATGGAAAGGAGAGTGTCACACCGGCAGATTGCCAAGTGTGACATGGAAACACAGAAGGGTGGCAACTGTGTTTCCTGGGGGGGTCTATGGTGTAAGAGAGACTCCTCTCTCCCTTGATGGACTGAACTGATTATCTGAAGTGTGGCAACTTGATCAGGAATCCCGGGTGGTGTCTCACTGTGGTTTGTTGGAAATTGGGTGGGGGAAGGAGGAGTGTTCTGGAAGGTTTTCATTCTGGATTTAGTGTGTGTGTCTTTTATAGTAGTAGTAGTTTAATAAAGTGTTTTCCCTTTGTTATTAAGCTTGGGCCTGCTCTACTCTGTTCCTGATCGCATCTCACAGCATTTATTTGGGGAAGGTGCATTTTCATGGGGGCACTGGCATTGCGCCAGCGTCAAACCATGACATTTGAGGATTACTGACTTTACTGGCTGTGACTCCGTCCCTCTCTGGCATTAAAAAAAAAATATGCAAATAGAAACTTAGGGTTTACTTTAGATCAAAGGGAAAGATCTTCATTGCACGTGTTCAAATTGTAAACTGCTATTATGTGCACAACCAGCATCTGTTCAGTACATGTATATTGAGTTTCTGCACTCACACATGTTTATAAGTTAACAAGCAATAATTATGTACATCTGCTCCTAAAAAAGGGAAGAATATGTGCTTACTCTTTGTTCATCCAATATCTAGATTTTTGTACTTCTTCTGAATCACTCACAGAAGTATTCACATCAGGAAGATCATAGGTTTGTGCTGAAGATGTGAAGGTACTTAGGTAATTTCTAAAAATCTCTTTTTTTTTTTCCATTTTACTGTCTTCCATTTTCTCTGTCAGTTTGTGGTCTTCACTTTCTAGCCCTTTTAAATTGTCCCTGACTACTTCCTTTTTCTCCTGTTCAAAATGATTCGTGATGCTTCTGTCATAAATGTCCTTCAATGTCCCAGACAGAATGTCTTCCTCACTTCTTGTAAGAGCATCCTGAAAAGCCAGTTCTGGAGACTTTTCAGTAACAGAGCTACCTCCATGAAGCTTATCCTTTCCACTGCACTCTTTTTTCTCTGTAAAAGAGACAATCAGTAGCTGGTGTTCACCATCTTCCTTTTTCATTGGAGATTCTCTGCTGGTGTCCTGTTCTTGAGCAGATTTGTTTACAGCTAAGGATGCAATTTTTCCCACAGTTTTAATTTCACTTGTATGGGTTTGAGTAACATTTTGACTTTCTGTCTTGTTCAAAGAAGAAGTTCTTTGGAATTGCTGACTGGAACTGGAAGATGTTTGCACAGAGTCTGTTGCTTCTCTTTCCGAACAACGCACATCTGTTTGTCCAGAAGCATTTTCACAAATCTGGTTCTGACAATCACCATTTTGTCTGCAGCTCTTGGCATAAAATTCATTTTCTGCCTCTTGAAGGTGTAAGTTTGTATTTATCAAATACTCCTTCACTTTCTGCAGATAATCTATAACTCCATTGTATTCTGAGGCAAAAAATAAATAACCAATTACATTTTGCTATGAAAGCTAAACAAAAAGGTGAGAACTCTTACACACATATTTATTGAATTCCATATAATCCCATAGTACCATTCAATACACAAAACACATTCTATTTTCTGGCTTGCTTTAATGTTTTTGCATATATTGCTATTCAGGTGAAGTCAATTTCTAAAGAAATGAACATAGACAAGTACATTTTTGTACTTGTCTAAGAACAACTGTGTGTTTGTCAAAATTTTACTCTGGCAACTCTAATGAACACTTTTCTAATGATCAGACACTAGCTAAATTCCTAATGACAATCAGTCCAAAGCATGGTATTGATGAAATATAGTCAAATCAATTTGGGAAGATCTTTAAAACTAAAGATTATATTTCCTGAAATTGAATCCTGTAAGATTCTAATGCATAGGTCTCTAGCAAGGCTGTTATAGGTGGACCTAATTTTAAATTCAGACCTTAGAAGCTCTGAATTTTTGTTATGAAGAATAGATGATAAGACAAAACCACCAGCCCGCATATAATACAAGCTCAGCAGTTTGTAATACCCAGTTACAGGAATGGTGAAGGTTGCCCTTGCATGTAATTAAAACCACTTTGTGAAGAAGAATGTAAAAAAAGCACAAAATCACCATGTGCCATTCATGTAAGATTTTAACTTACATATTTTATGATCCCTTATTTTTCTTATCTTGAATATTTTCTCAGAAATTATTCTAGATAAAATATATTACTTAGAGCTCTCCCTGCATCTTACGCTGTCAGCCCCTATAACTGGAGAAATATCTTCACTAGTTAGATATATTGCGAACCTTGGAAAATTTTTTGCTTATTTGTGTTTGCTGCATGAGATCCTGGATAATTTTGTTTTGCACGTTAAATCTCGTGAAAGTCAATACAAATAACATAATAGTACCATACAGTATGGTGTGCTCTCCACTTCCAATGTACAAATACAAGGAAAGGAAAACAGAAAGGGCTGATACAAGTCTTACAGGAAGCCTTTGACTTAACATTCACTTTTTTAATAATGTCATATGACGCAAATAAATACCTCAAGTTTTTCAACTTAGAAAATAATCAATGAGTGATATTATGTGATCTAGATAGTCCTCTCATCTCTATTTACATCTGATTAATTTAAACCTACAAAAAGTACAGCTCAGAAGAGATTTTTTTCTTATTTTACTTGGTTTGAAAAATATTCCTTTCTAATACTTCCTCAGTTTCCAAGTTACTTATTAGACTTTGACTATATTTGAAAAAAAATGAAAGACAAAGGAAGCAAATATATTTTTAAAGTATTGTTTACACTGGTAGTTTCAAAAAAGAAATATTATTTTACTGTTTTTCCACAGGCACTTTTACAGTAGTGAAGAAATTCTAGACAGTTTAACAGGACTGAGAAATAAAAGGATTGGAAATAACAGAGCTTTGTTTACAGAAGAGGTTGTAAAAGACCACTTCCCAGTTTCAATGTAAGGCAAAGTTCAAGCTTAGGCAAAACCTACAAAATTTACATTTCCCCCCTGAATTTTGCATTTTCTATACAAAACAAAAAAATCCTCAAGCAAATTTTACAGCCCTTTAAACTTCCCTAAAATCAAATTTGAAGATAAGAGGGTAAGTCAAAACAATGGCATTTTCCTATGCTGTAAATGTGACTTTTCTAATATGGGCAAGAAAAGATATGGCCTTGTAAGCATATACTATCCAATTGTGTCACCTGGAAAGACACTTTTTCCATTCAATTACAAGGTTAACCATGAAGTAAGTCTTTTTTTGTGGTTTTCCCCTCCCCCATTTCTTTACCAACACTTTGTTTTCTGTGCTTTTTCTGATGTTTGATAACACAGCTTTAGAATACAGAGATCATTTATATGCAACTGTCTCCAAATGTCTTTGCTGAGTGTTTTAAGGGAATTTTTCAGGTGAGGAATAGCAGTTTTTTGGAAGGAAAATGATTCTTGGAAACCTGACAAAAGAAGAATTTTAAAAAATCACATAAACCCTGAGGCCAACAGGACAGTTAGACTGCTTGGAGCCTAGAAGGAGGCTTTTTAAACCCAAATGTTTTGTTATTATTACAAACTTTATAAATCTGTAGGTTAAAACTCAAAACCACAAGCATAGCTAAACATTTCTGTCTGTAATCTCTTTCTTTCTCTCTCTTTGCATCATAGAATCATCATAGAATGACAGAATGGTTTGGTTTGGAATGAGATGGTCTTTAAGGTTCTTTCCAACCTTCCTTCTTGTCATGGGCAGAGACACCTTCTAGTAGACCAGGTTGCTCAAAGCCTCATCCAGCCTGGCCTTGAACACTTTCAGGAATGGGACATCCACAAGTTCTCTGCCTACTTCTCCCTCTTCCTGTGTCTCATTACTCTCTAAGTAAAGAATTTCTTCCTAACATCTAATCTAAATCTCTCTTCTTTTAGTTTAAAACTGTTCCCTCCTATTTTCGCATTATATGTGATAGTGTCCATGTAAAAAAAATTGCTCTTCCTTTTTTTAAAAGGCCCTTTTAAGAATTAGGAGGATGCAACAAGGTATCCCCAGAGCCTTCTCCTCTTCAGCCTGAACAACCTGAACTCTCCCAATCTCTCTTAAACGGACAGATGCCCTGATCCCTCTGATCATCTTCATGGCCTTCCTCTGGACCTGCTCCAACAGGTCCACATCCTTGTGCTGGAGACTCCAGACCTTTATGCAGTACTTCAGGTGAGGACTCATTAAGGTGGAGTAGAGAGGGAGAATCACCTCCCTTGGCTGTTGGATACTCTTCTTTTGAGGTTTAATGCTGATAGACCTTAGATAGAAATTTTAGTTTTCTCTTCTTCTTTGATAAATGTTGTTAATGTGTTGAAAATTGAGGACTGAGGAAAAAAGTGTGCGAACTGGCCCTGCAAACAACAAGGTCAGAGAAGAAGGAAGAGAAAGTACTGCAGACATGGGGCAGAGATTCCCTTGCAGCCCATGGGAGACCAGACTGGAGCAGATATACTGCAGCCTGAGGAGGACCATAGAACATAGATATTCCTTGAAAGAACTGCAGTCTGTTTAAAATTCAGTTTTTCCTGACAGGAACTGCAGACCATGGGAAGGACCCACAGTGGAGCATGGAAAAGAATAAGAAGGAAGAAGTGTACAGAGAACTGTTATAGACAGACTGCTGCCCTCATTTGCCATTGCCCTGCACTCCTCAGGAAGGTGAGGAGGTAAAGGAATTAGGAATGAAGAAGTGAAGTTCAGCATGGAAAAAAGAAGGGGTGGAGGAAAGGACTTGTTTCAGTGCTTTGCTTTTGCTTCTCACTATCCAAATCTATTTAAATTGACAATAAGTTAAATCAATTTGTTCCCTAAATTAAGTGTATTTTGCCTATGATGGCAATTTCAAGTGATTTTCTCTACATCAACTCAGGATTTTTTTCCATCTTATTTTCTTTCCTTTTTCTGTTGAAGAGGGCGTAGTAAGTAACTGGGTCGGCATCTGGTGTCTGGCCAAGATAATCCCACTAATGTATAGTGTACATAAAACTTTGAACAATTCTGTTTAGTTAATTTTACTTTAATAATTTTTTTTGGTCACATAATGAGAATTATGAGTCTCATATTGAATCTCATGGAATGGACTCAAAACCCGTGTGATACAACTGTGGGAATATGAATTAATTTGGTCTAATGAATTACCAAGCACTGAAATACTAACAAATGAAAATTAAGGTCCCCCAGCATCGTCAGACAGCAGAACTCAGCATCTGATATACCCAGTGTGCCTGCTTACAGATAGGTCTTTCCATACTTGCCTGGACTTCCAGTCAATTCCTTGTGTTTATCATGGAGAGCATTCAGCAAGTGGCAGGTGTCCTGAATAATTTCTGTAACATCCTCCAGCTGCTGGCTGAGAGATCTGCTCAGGTCTTTTGCTAAAGAGGTGAGTCCAAGCACATACTCCTCCAAACCTCCTTTATCCAGATCACTTTTCAGAAGCACGTCTCTTGCTAGAAAGTTCAGGTAAGAGATTTTTCCTAGGACTTGTCCTGATTTCCCTGCAAGTGTAATCTTACTTTCAGCTATATCCATTTTATGTTCAGAATATGCTACAATTTTTTTTTTTTTTTTCTCAAACTCTTCTACAAGTTGTTGTCCTTGGTTCAGGCTACTACACTGTTTAGCATTTCTAGCCTAAACAGAAATTTTAAAAGTACTGTATTCCACAAACCAAACTCTAGCTGAGAAACTCTGAGTTGATGTTGACTATTAAAAAGTTACTAGGTGACAGGAAGGAGTGGCTGTTCTGTAACCACAGGCAAGGATTGCCAGGAGATGCCAATGTACACCATGTACCTTTAAGGGAGGTTATGTAATTCAGTTATGTAGCAGTGACTTAAAATTTCAGGACATCTGAGCAATTTCTTACTTCGGTGGCTACAAATGATTAGTACTTAAGAAATCAAGTTTAATTGGTTATTTACAATTATATGCTCGCCAACAATGAAACACAGACACACAGAATCACTAAGTTGGAAGAGACCTTTAAGGTCATTGAATCCAACCCATGCTCTAACACCTCAACCTAAACCGTTGCACCGAGTGCCAGATCCAGTCTTTTTTAAACACACCCAGGGATGGTGACTCCACCACCTCCCCAGGCAGACCATTCCAGTACTTCATCACTCTTTCTTTAAGAAACTTTTTCCTAATATCCAACCTATATTTCCCTTGGTGCAGCTTAAGACTGTGTTCTTTGGTTCTGTCAGTTGTTGCCTAGAGAAAAGAGACCAACCCCCACCTGACTACAACCACCTTTCAGGAAGTTGTAGAGAGTGATAAGGTCACCCCTGAGTCTCCTTTTCTCCAGGCTAAACAACCCATCTCCCTCAGCTGTTCCTTACAGGGCTTGTGTTCCAAGCCCCTCACCAGCCTCGTTGCCCTCCTCTGTATGCGCTTGAGTGTCTCAACATCCTTCCCAAACTGAGGCACCAGAACTGGACACAGCACTCAAGGTGTGGCCTCACCAGTGCTGAGTACAGGGGAAGAATGACCTCCCTGCTCCTGCTGGCCACACTATTCCTGATACAGGCCAGGATGCCCTTGGCCTTCTTGGCCCCCAGGGCACTCTGCTGGCTCATGTTCAGTCAGCTGTCAACCAATACACCCAGACATTTAATTTTTAAACACAGGATTCTATACCAGATTTCATGACAGCAAATGAGGCAGTAATGGCCACTTAAATTACAATTGACTTTTCCAGGTTTTTATTCTTCAGCAGTCTTAAAGAGAATGTATATTTAGACTGTCTGGTGATCTGATGATTAGCATGTGAAGGTCTTGAAATTCAATGATTCATATAGGAAAACCATTGTTTTAGTTAAAAAAATAGGCTTCACATCCTATCTTTATTTCAGTGCCAGTGCTGGATTATGAAAACCTATTTATTATATTTTGCTATCAATTCTCTGTTTCTCCTTAGCTGAAGAACAATGGTAAATTATGTAAATGGAATTTCTTAATCTTTGATGCCGTTCACTGAATAGCCTTATAATTTAAGGCTCATGTTTATGTACCATATTGACAGGTAATGTAACCTGTCAATGTAATGTAATGTAACTATATGTTATGTAACCATGATAGTGTAACTGTAGTTAGTTATAGTTTGGGAACAGTCATGTGGTTTTTACTTGACACAAACTCTTGCCCAAAGAGATACAGTTGGTGCAGTAGTAGTTGTCAGGGCACTGCATGTCCCCGTGGAATTTCATGGTCCAGATCAGCCTCACCTGGTGAGTGCAGGTGATTAGCTATGACACGCTTTGAAGCTTTCTGAACACTACAGATTGCAAAAGAATATGTTGCTACAATTAGTAGCAACAATTGCTAAAATTTAAAGACAGGAAGGGTAAATAAAGTAGGCAACACAATGTATACACTACAGTGTATACACTAAAGTGTATATTCTCTGAAAATATATGACTGCCTATATTAATATAGTGTATAGAGTACACTCAAGAAAATAATATTGTAATATCACACGTGAATTCAATGCAATATGATAAAAAATTTAGTATAAAGGTTATTTAGATAGAATAAAAATTATATCATACAGTAAATGCTGGAGTCACTTTAATCTTGTACATTTGTGAAGTTAATTCAGCCTGGATTAGTTACTGAGATGATGTACAGTGCAGCTCACCAGTTACAATGAGGACGTTGAGACTTTAGGAATAAGTAGACTTGATAAGTACAGTATTAATTCTCCAGCAGTCAAGTTTAACAGTGAAACTATAGTTTGCTCTTTCAGCCTTTACTGCAGAAAATCTGAGCAGAGGAAAAAAGACACAGGTACAAAGAGATGCAAAAATCCAGTCCAGGGATATCTGATCAGAAGTAGCTCTAAGATTTGGCCACTGCTGGGTCTCAGCCTTGCTGGAAATCCCTGCCTGAAATCCATCCTTTAACTGAGAAAGAATCAGGCCCATAGTGGTAGGATGAAGACTCAAGCTATTATGTTATCCACTGCCCATGGACATGAGTTAATTACTATTAGAACAACAGGCACAAGAAGAGACATGGGTGTCCAGCAACCCAATTGTTAAAGTAGGGTCCTATGTCCAGGGGGTAATGTAATGCAAAAGGAAGAAAAGGAATATAATTTGAATATCATATATGTAAGAAATAAAAGTGCAAAACCAATTGTGATAAATATAGCATTGTTACTAGATTTTGTTTCTTTCAGGTCTTATTTATTTATTTATCTATTTATTTCGTGTGAAAGAACTAATAACTAAAGACCTGTGCACTCATTCTCAAAGTTTAGTTATCCACTGAAATTTAATTTTTAAAGAGTGATCTTCAGCAAACTTACATCAGCAGAAAAAAAAAACCCAACAAATTGGAAAAATTTGCTTTGTGCTTGATTTTATTTTAAAACAATTCATATTCCCAGGTTACATTCACATTTAACTATATCCTCTAAGTATTTGAAAAGTCCTTTTAAAAAAGAACTTTTTCATCCATATTAAATAATAGCCTTGGATATAGGAAGAACAGAATATCCAATTTAGAAAAATAGGGATCAAATCATACATTCAAATTAAATTACCCTTTAGCAGATATTCATCTTCTTTTCAAAATACCTTAGAAGTTTTGCATAGCTGATAACAAAGGAAGTGGACTTTGTTCTGCTAGGAAAAGAGATTAGTGTGTATGGTGCAGATCCAGAAAGTTCTGCCTAAATACTCTGCATATAATTCAAAGTTGTATGTGACAATGAATGTATTTTGGTGTGTTTATTGATGTATTCAAATCTGAAAATATGTGTAATGGTTATTCTTCCCATCTCTGGTATTCCAAGGCCCAAGTTAAAAAGCAATAGTAGTATAAGAAAAACTAAGAAAGTGCTACAGATGCACTGTGCTGTAGAATTTTTATCATATGTTCACGTGAATACTTCATTTAGCTTTCTATTACAGTGACCAGTGCTGGTCACTGACATAATCCCTTTGAAATACTTAACTATGAAGTAATTAAAAAAAGGTATCTCTCTTTGAGTGCAGTCACAGGACTTGACATTAAGCAATCTTAAACTAAAAATCAGGTGTTGAACAGCCTCACATTAGGAAAAGCAAAACTCCAGAGCTGAGGAGGGAAGGAAGTCTGAGCTACCTACAAAATATAATGAGAATGAAGGAGAAGATAAAAGTATCAGTACATACTCAAATCCATAAACTGCATTATCCTATTTACAGTCTTCTACAGGAAAGAATCTTGGAAATTCATCTGAAAATCTACTCTGCTTGAAATCCCTCTTGAACTGTAAAATGCATAAGTAATATCCTAATTATAAGCTTTAAGAAAAATGAAAAATGCCTTTTTCATGTGATCAGCAATATTATTTTGTAGTTATTAAACATAGAAAAACTGTAGGCTTTTCTATCCAATATTGAAATTACACTTCTTTAATTGCAATCTTAATTAAATTTTAGAAAGGGAGAGGCTATTGAAACATTACATGAAAGTGTAATTTTTACTTGACAGTGTTTCTTTCTTTAATGAGAAAGTTCCAGTCCGTTATAGTGCTGTCCTCAATACTGGAGTTAGACCTTCATTGCTCTTAAGACATACCTTTGGTACAAAGAAATGTTTAAAGGAAGCATGACATTTTCTATACAGAATAAGGTGAAAAAGATAGAAACAACTATCTAGATATAGAAAGTTGTACTATCATCAATTTCAGTAGAGTTTGTAACATAAGCTGAGTATTTGAATGAGATTTCTTAAATGGCAATCTAATTCGAAATTGTAGGCAGAATACTTATGCCATCATTTTTTTATCTAAAATAACAAAGGTTACTGGTAGTTTCAGTACCACCTGGTACTACCCAGGTAGCTTGTCTACTTTAAAGCTGGCATTTTACCTTTGAGGCTGTTGCTCAATTTGCTATTTAGAAAAGAGACAAAAAACCAAGGAAACTGTTTGTGAAATGGGATGTATACAGTAAAACGTCAAAGACTTGACACCACTCAGCTTCTAACTTAACCTAGTAATTTAACAAGAAATTATTCATGGACAGATGGGGTACCTTCACTTTGAGTTTCCTATTCAAGTGTTATGTGTATACACAGTAAACTTCCAGTTTAGCACCAGAATGCTGGGAAGTGAGTCAGCTATCATGAGTTGCTTTCTTTGGTTGGGCAGAGAGCAGTGAAGAAAAGAGAAAACAGAAAAGAGTGAACAGGCTGTACAGGTAAGTTATTCCAGAGAGCACTATCCCTGGAAGTGTTCAAGGCCAGTTTGGATGGAGCTCTGAGCAACCTGGTCTAGTGAAAGGTGTTCCTGCCCACGGCGAGGGGTTAGGACTAGATGGTCTTTGAAGTCCCTTCCAACTCAGGCCATTCTACAATTCTATGATTCTATGATAATGTGTTTCATCAGACCTAAATAAGAGTGTGAAACTGTATTTAACTGTAGACAATTTCAATTGTAATTGAACTACAGAATTTTTTTCCTCTAGAAATAGTTCTGTGATGTCTATTATATTTCATTACTTTCCATGAAAAATTTGCTTAAGCATCAAGTAAAATGAAAGAGAGAAGCAAATGCCTGAAATGGGGACCTTTAAATCTAATAGCATCGTTAAAAGTGTCAAATGTGGTTTCTGTTGAGTTTGAATAAGCCAATGCTGTGGAGATAAAATCTTAATGATGTGTGATTCATTACAATTCAATGAACTGTGCAAAAGATAAATATGGGAAAAAAAATAGCACTTTGATGTGCAAGAAAATTTCCTCAGAGGGATTTATTTTCAAATAAGTTAAAGAATGCTCCATTAAACTTCTGAAACATGACAGAAAGAGATGTCAAGGCAACCAAATCCCCTAAATGAGAGCAATAGCAAAGAAATAAAAAACCCCTGAACATGCCACATGCTTTGAAGATGCATTTGTATTCAAAAACAACTTGAAAACCTTTAAATATAAATGAGAGACAGAAGAGCTAGAATAAGGTCGCACTTGGAACACAGGTACTCTGAGAAAAAGTACTAAAGCCACTAGATTTAGATTTTCTCAGGACAGATTTCTTGGAGAAACCCTAGTCAGCAACTAGAAGCCTTTCATTTGCAGCAGGAGCTTAACTCCCTTGCATTGCTAGAATAAATTGTCTGCTTTCATTTCTAGGCTTGTGAATGATAAAGGAGTACTGCAGAAAAGATTCTCAGCTTGTCTGTGGGTTAAAACATGTACCAATTCCTAGGGAAGTGAGGGATCACCAGCCCATAGGGCTGTATTCAAAGGTTTGGGTGCAGGCCTAGGATAGGACTTGAAGTGGGTTATTCCAGGCAAGTGTCTGTCCAGTACTGTGTGCTTTGGCAAAATACAGCAGATAGAACCTTCTTAACTTCCTAGAACCTCATGTTGTCCCAGGGAATGTATTGTGAATTTCTGTCTTTGCAGACTTGTGTTGAAAGTGAAGTCAAGTTCAATGTTTCAAATTCACCCATCACCACTATACGAGCAATTGCTAATTAGAGTAAATTTTACTGTTGGTTTACAGGTAGTTTTATGATAATTAAGAATATGTCAATTAATCTAATAACATTTTGAGAGAATTTTGCATGTGCAGTTGAGTGTTGCATACAATATTTAAGCAAAAAAAAATAATTCGGACTTAATTGTCACCAGAATTGGTACAGGAAAGGAAAACATCAATACATTGTAAAAATAATTAGTAAACAGTACTCTGTGGGATCACTTTTACACATTTGTTTCAAAAGTCATAAATCAATATCAAAATAGGTAAAGGGACTACTTCTTGAGTCCATCAGTAGTTTTAACAAAAACTTACACCCATTAAAAGAAGTTGGCAAAACTAAATATTATTGTGTTATTATATCTGTATAAAATTACATTATTAGCTTATAAAATGATAGTCTAAAAATCTATGATATGCTACAGGGAACTATCTTACAAAGCTTCCTGGAAATCAAACTGACTATCAATTACATTAAAATATGGGGTATGGGTCAATCTGGCTTACAGATTTGAATAAAAATGGGTATTCAGTATGACACACAAAAGTAACTGACTTATAATACATTGAGTAAGTGGCTGAGAGGAATCCCAAGGACACATATACAATTGATAAAAATGCAAAAACTGAATTTAATTCTAGTGCTTATTCTTATCTGCAGTCCTATCATTTTTCTGAAGTTTTGTGTCATTTTGTCTTTCCCTGAGTGAAAGGGAAACTCCCTTACCTCATGATAGAACTCTGCTTATGAAAATTGTAATGCATTATTTAATTTCCAAGGTCAGTTTTCCTGATATTCTATTAACAATAATATCAATGTTATACTCTAACAATTATACTGAGGTTCAAATCATAAAAGGCTTAGATATTCACCTGCTGGTTGATTGAGGTGTAGCTAACATTTCATTTCTTATGGTGCTTCATAAGCTCCAAAATCTAAATATTTAACCTTCTCAACACCTTGAGGAGACTGGTGGATGAATTTTATTACCTCTCTTTTGAAGAGGAGCAAATGAGACGGAACCAAGAAGACCAAGTTCAGAACTTGGACCTTGCTTGGACTGTGTCCAATAAGAATATGTGGGTTGTTTGGTTTTTGTCCAGGAGAAAGTGAAATAATCTCAATAAAAGAAATAAACTCTCATAAATAAACTCAGGTCTCCTATGCATTTTTTGGTAGCTGACAAACTTCATGTAAATATCAGAGCTACTTGTAAGCCATCCATAAAGGAAGGAGTAGCATTTGTTTCCCTTATTTTATCTTATCAATTGACTGTTCTTATATAGATTCTTATATAAATTTTGTCTTGATCTACTAAAAAAGCCTGCCTACCTAACACTTATTCATGACAGCAACACAGAAACTCAAAGGAAGAGGAAATTATCAGATAAGAAAACCTCTGCAGTTTTCAGGCCTATCAGCAGATTTTTCAAAATTCAGTCTTATCAACAAGTCTTAGAGTAGTACTCTGCCTTATGTCATATCTGGATTACACCAAATTTAGTAAGATGCAATTTCCTGCTGCATTTTTGTAAGACTTCTTTTTTACTGTCATGTCAGAAAGCTGCCATTCTATGCTCGTCAAAGAACTATATGCTGTAGATAAATTAGAGACTTGAGAGCTTTCTTAAAAGATGATATATTATGCTACTTGATTCCTAACAGAGTAAAACACCATATATAAAATTATATTTCTAATGAAGAATAAAACATCATATGGGTTTGTGTGGTACCAATAGTGTAATTTAGACATACAAAACATGTAAAGAAAAGCCCCTAAACCTCTAATAGCACAACGTGACTTAAAATGATCTTGTGTATATTGCAATTTTTCTGGACATAATGTAAACAGAAAGAAGTAAGCACGGCTGGGTATGTGTTTAATGCTCGTTTCTCCCATTCCTTGCCCTCTCCCCCAAAAAAATGCACTGAAAAAAATTATCTCAGTTCTTGTGATCCAGTATTGTGGTCAAGGAAACTAAGTCAGTAAAACTCTGGCTGAAACACAGTGTGTCATGCTGTGCTCTGAGGGAAGATACCTCTACTGTACAGGTATAAATAAATGTGCTGAAGGCAATCTCTTTCAGTGAGTTCCATGTAAGGGTCTGACACCCAATTTTTAAAGACAAATGCTGAGCAGACTGTTATCTATAGTCTCTGCCACTGGCTCAGTGACATGAGCAAATCACATGTGTCCCTGGAAGAGGAAGAAAAGTGGGCTTTATAGAAGGACTTGGGAACTTCTTGACAGAGAAGAGACAAGAGCTCAAGGGTGTTAATCGATGACCATACCCTTAGACTTGAGGAGAAAGAAATTCTAGCCCACCACAAACTGCTAATTAACTGAATTTTTGCATGGTGAGGTAAGCCTTGCAAAGAGGGCCAATCTTTTGTTGTTTACAAGGCCTGAATCTTTCAAATAGTTTAAGTTACTGTGGTTAAAATTCCTTTTCAAAGTCAGTATTCATTGACATTCCTACTGTTCTAAAAGGAAGCTAGGCTTAGCTGGAAATGTTAGGCAAATCTGTGATCAGATGACTCTGTGAGTCATTAGGTTACAATCCAGAAAGGCTATGACAAAAGAGGGTGTTAGAATACTTACCTGAATCACATCTCTGCACTCACTTGGTCTGGAAACATATCAGCCCCTTAGCAAATAATTGGGAATGACAATTCCTTGTCTGAGATAGATGCTGCAAAAGCATTAATAAAAGGACAAGCAAGAACACAATAAATTTCTTTAGATTGTCAAAAAATGCAGGTCCAAAAACTTGCTTGCATATAAAAAGTTTAGAAGGTAAAATTAACTGTTTTTTTTTTTCTTTGTACACAGATAATTACATGTCTAATAATTAGAACTTGCAGCTTTGCAGCTGCATTTTCAAATTGCAGCTGGATTTTCAAAAGTGCTTGGGCATTGGTGGAATTGGTACTGTAATACTGAACTGCAAACTTCTAATCTGGAAGTTTTGGAGAGTGAAAAAGCTGTTTACATTCAAAATTGTGATCCTCAAACCTCACTTTAGTACCATGGCACCAACAGTTTTTAACAGTCCCCCTACTAGTAAGGCTATATTTAGTGTGTAGGAAGCAGTCTTAAAAAGAACCCAGGTTTACTTGCTCCTAAATTAGCACCTTTATAATTGGCCTCTTTATCTCAGTATATCTTTGCTTCTGTTTTGCTTTGGTAGGGTGAGTGGCAGACCTCAGACTTCAGCTGCAACACTACAAACTCTCTGAAACCTCCTTGGATTTAGACGAGAGTTGACACTTCAAGAAGTGTATGTGCACATCCACATAAAAGTACTTTCTGTATCATTCTTTGTAACAAAATGCTGGTTTCATCTGAGTGACAGTTTTTCACAGACACGGGTGAGTTCCAAGAATTGGTGAATTCTTGGAGATTAGCGTAAGCTCAGTACCTTTAGTTTGGTTATTTTAATTTTTTTTAGCAAGTGCTCACAGCTGTGTCACTACTGGCAGGCTGTCCTGCCTCCACGCAGCCGGAGCGCTTGCCCTCAGCGTGGCTCCGCGCGGTGACACAGGCGGCGCCGGGACGCCCTTTGCTCACTGGCCTGCCGGGAAGGGAAGCCCGGGCTGGGCAGCACGGGAGGCCTATGAAGCGATGCGCCGGGGCACACAGCACTCTGGAGCCGAAGCCTGGCAGCGGGTTTCCCAGTGGCTCCTCAGGAAATATGTGGCCCGGCCAGAACGCCCTGAGCCAGGCGCGGAGGGCGGCGGGCGCTGCCGGCGCGCCCAGGTGCGGCCCCTCCTGCGGCAGGAGCGAGGGAGGGAGCTCCGCGGGCGCGGCCTGCCGGGGAGCAGCGCGGGGGTGGGGTGGGGTGGGGTGGGGTGGGGTGTGGAGCCAGCCCGGCAGGAAGGAAGGAAGGAGAGAAAGCCATCAAGAAAGTGAGCGAGCGGGGAGCCGGAGGGAGAACTGAAAGTTGAAGCAATCTAAAGCCCTGCTCTTCCTTCTTCTGCCTCCCTGTCCCCGTCAGCCGCTGGTAAAGGTAAGGAGGGCTCGATGGGCGGGGTGTGCGGGGTTTTGGCAGGGTCTGGCCGCTCCCGGGCCGGCCGCTGCCGGGGGTGATGCTGCTGGTGCCGGTGCCGCCGGCAGCGAGCCCCGCGCTGCTGCTGCGCGCTCCCTGAAAGCTGCCGGACAGTGCACGGTGGCTGGGGACCGGCATGTCCCAGATGAGCGACACATACCGAATTTGGGATCGGACTGGAAATAGCAGGTAGGCAGGTAGAAAATAAGGCGTGTATTGCTGTCTCTTTTCTTTGTAGCTTCAATTGTTTCAACTGATTGTATGTAAATGTCACGCTAAAGAACAGTGCTTCACTGTTGTGTATTTATTTACTGTATGAGTCGATTTTGTGTAGGCAGACGTGAACAGACCTCATGTTAGCTGCCATTATATATCTGGAAATTTTATCAGAAAACTTAAGCTGTAGTACGTAATGGATGGAGAATACGAAGTGAAGGGTACAGCACCCTAGTGTTGCCACTGCAACTTCCCAAAGTTCCAATTCCACCCGGAGTTTGCTTATTCATGCCATGCAGTTCCTTACTCCAGCGACTCTGCAAGTTGTTCCACTGGAATTTCTTGCAGTCTGAGGTTTGACTCCGAGGTAACGAAAGTTGCTGAACCTATTTCTAGAAGGCAAGTGCTTTGCAATAAAAGGAAAAAAGAAAAAGAGAAACAGTTTGACAGAGGATGTGATTAAAGTTATTTTGTAATTATCCTCTAGGTTGACCTATGCTTAGTAACTTCCTTGTATTGGTAGAGGCAATAGCTCTATTGCAATTGTTGCAGTCAGTGTCTTTTTTTTTTTTAAAGCAATCTATATGCTGATTGTATAATGTAGGTTTTGGGAAAAACCTTTAATCTACAATATTTTCTATGTTAATCTTGTCAGTTTGTGTGGTGTCAATTTCAATACGAAGATGAAATTTACTACTTGCAGATTTAGCTCTGCTCCATGGTAAGACCTGTTGTACTGTTTGTTGGGTTTTTTTTTTAAGATTTTTTTTTTATTTTAACAAATTTATTAGGATCTTAATCTAGTATGTGGTTTAGCAGAAGTTGGGAGCAAGCCTGAACTTGCTTGTGTTTGTTGAACTGATTGCTCACAGTGTGATTATCTTGCCATGTACTTTTAAAGGTTTGACAGTTTCTTCAGGCTTGTATCTGTACTGATATTAAAAAAGGGAAAAAAAAAGCCTAGTCCCACTAGAATGTTTCTGTGTTCACTTATAACCTACTGTTCACATATTTCATTATTAAAATTTGTGTTGCTTGCTTGCTTCAACAAAGATTTGTCTATCTCCCAGTCAATTTTTCCTTCAAGACTTTTCAACTTGAAAAATCAGAATGAAAGAATTTTAAAATTAGTAGATACAGCTTTACAGAATACTAGATGCAGGTGCTTACCCTCCATGTGAGGAAGGATTCTGAGAATTACAATTGCCGTTTTTCTTTGATGCTATTTAGCTGTCACTTTTAGTAAAAGAAAAGAAGTGTTAGGCCACTCTTGAGTTTTTTTGCCATTCCTTGTCTAAATCTCTTCCATGAGATGGGAAAAGGAAGAAACTGACAATCAGTTTGTAAGGAAAAACATCTTCTATGAAGGAAAGCTGGGTGATTCCATATAAGGCTTGAGATGTGCGACACACAGCGCAATTCACGTGCCCCCTTTTTTCTTAGAAGAAAAGCCCAAATGGTTTTCCTTGTATTGCTTTTTTCATATAGCAGTTTAGGTGTTTTGTCCCTATTTTGATCAAATGGAATGGTCAGGTGTCTTCCAAGAAGTTTGATGTTTTACCTTTTTTTTAATAGCCATTATAGCATTTTCCTATTTTTAGTAACCATGTTAAGAATGGTGATTTTTTTTTTCTTGGTTACGCTACTTAAGAGAATATAATATTACAACAAGAATCAATTTTATTTAAGCAAATTCAAATTCCCCTTGCATTTTTTCTTTTTTGTTTCTCTGTTGGTTTTTTGGGCTGTGGGTTTTTTTTTTGTTATTTATTTCTAAGTAGGAAAAATCTGTTTTGCCTTGCTTCTGAGAGGAGATTTATTTGACAGAGTATATGCAGCCATGTGCATTAATGATGCTTACAAATGCTGAATTTGTGGTGGTAGAAATATGGATGTGAAAAAGAATGAATATATTTGTACAAATGTGTATATGTCACTCCATTTCTAATACTGTACATTCTTTAGGGTTTGTTGTAAATTACTTTGCAATCAAAGCTAAGGAGGAGATTAAATTATTTTTTAAATTAATAACAATCATATCAAAATAGAGTAATGTATGGAATAAGGTGGTCCTTGAGTTCTGCATTCTTGAGTTAAAATGTTATAAAACATTTTAAGAAGTGATCACGTATTTATGTTCTAGCCTGCAAAATGCTAACCAGTGTGTGTATATTTGTTTAGCAGTTTGTTACGTTAATCTTTATGTAAGTAACTAAGCCAAATCAGTTGTCAGTATAACCCTTTGCTTAGACCCACAAAATAATATGTAATCTTAGTGCTATTTAACCAGTTGCATAGCTAGGCCAGATCTATAACATGTCTTCAGAAATCTTGATGGATACACTGATAGCTTCTGCCATAGACAACTACAGAAACAGAAAGTGGCTTGGGCTTTATCTTGCAGCTCTGTTGGCATTTTGTGGTCAAAATGTCTTCTCAGCAAGCAGTTCCTTCCTTCCTCTGCTACGTGCTTTGTTCATAAAATACACAGCAGAACGTAATCATTCTTACAGATTTGGACACAAACTTTGTTCTCTGCTAGGTAACTCTTTGCATTGGTATGTGGTTTATACAAAGATGGGTTAGAATCCAATAGCTGATAACACATGCCTATTTGAGTTCCTGAAGTAACAACACTGGAGGTCTTCCAGAATGAGGTGTAGGCAAAGCTATTGCATGTAGAAAAAAAACAGTATTAAGATAGAGAAGAGAGAATGTGTGGGTATAAATATTTTTGTTTATCTATAACAGATATATATTTATTTATAAATATATAGCTAAAGCTACTTTCCCAGTTGCATTTTTTGTTATTATGAAAGGTGGAAGGATTGAGGAGATGATACTATCTGAAAATGAGCACCAACACCTTAGGGAAAAAGTAGCCAAATGCTACTTGCTATCATGAAACCCAGAACTGTCTAGGAAGGTGGAAATGGCTGACATAACCACCTGCAACAGCAACTTTAAAAGCCTTAGACTGATATGCTAACACTGTAGGGGATTTATATACTTGAATATGTGTGTGCTTTGGTCGTTGTTTTTGGTTTTTTTTTTGGTGCTTTTTTTGTTTGTTTTTTCTTTCTTTTTCCCCCCTTTTGTTTGTAGTCTGTTTTATTGTGTTTTTTATTTAATTACTGGGTATATGAAAGTCTATTTTCTGGCCCAAACAGTACCTGTCTGATATTTTTTCTGCTGGTAATTAATTTCTGTACTAATTTTTTTTCATTCTGTACTCAGAATCTGAGAATATATGTTTATCTAATTAAGAGAATATACATTTACATTTTCCAGTGTTTAGAGATGAGAGGGGGCCATACTGTTTTATCCCTTATGATGACAGGCTACCATAAAAATTTTGAGGAAATGCTGAGTTTTCAATTTTTTAAAGGAATGATGAAAGTTTACATAAGCATGCAGTTAGGATGGGACAAAGGTAAATACAAAAGTGGATTGTTAATCAGTTTAGATCAATCTAATTGTATTTAAATGACTTTTAAAATTTTTTAAATGAGCTTTTTGAATTTAAATGACTTGGGAATCTTTAATTGAGGGTTAACTCTGTAATAAAGTTAATCTCTCTTAAGAGGCTGATATCTGATTGACTTTAGAGTTGTCTCTCTAAAAGGTTTTAATTATATCAATTTAATATTCAAGATAAGTCACTTCTCAGAATTGTGGGTAGTGATCAAAGTTGATAAAAATATATCCCAAAAAATGAAGCTAGAGACTAGAGATAATCCAGTGATTTATTTTAAATAAAGGAAAATTTATAGCAATTGATACAGTAAAAATGTAGGCAATGTTTTAAGCCTAAATTCTAGATTATAAGTACTGCATTTTTTTTGGTCATGAAATACTTTGAAGAGTTAGGTATCAAGCCCTACTATCACAGACAAATTCTGGGCATAAGATTTCTCCTCTTTTTAAATGCTACTTAAATCTTAATGCTGTTCCACTGAAGCTGTTCTTTCTTTTCCAGGCTGCTTAAGGCTAGTACCTGCATGCCAGGACAGCTGTTACAGTCAGCAGGTTTCCCCAAGGCCAAATTACTCTTTGTACAGAAAGAGAGAGGTGAAAAACCTGTTGAGTGTTGCTGATCTTAAACCTTCTTTGAAGAAATATGATTTCAGGCTGTTTCAAACACCTTCAGAACAGAAGATCTGGATTTTGTAAATTGTGAATTTAGATATGGCCCTGAAAGAAAGAATAACTCAAATAGATGAATTCTGGAGTGTAAGAGCTGAGTTGGAAAATACTAAGGAAAAATTCATGGACAGCCAGAACTTGCCTGTGGGGTCATGCCTATTCTCTTTGTGGTGAAGGGAAAGCTGCTTCCTTGTCAGAGTTGGTGGTTACCTGTTTGCTGGGTTCCTGCAGGACAGTTTGTTTGAAGGGCTGGATCTACTGTTGCAGACCATGTTATTGAGTATGGTACTTGTTCAGTTGGGTTCTCAGTTGAAGAGGGCTTGAATGCATGGTTCACATAGAATACTCTAGACAGTAATTCTTCCTTTGTTCCATTCCAGGTGTGTGTCCATGTTAAAAGGATTTTGAGATTGGAAGATAAGGGAGTAGAAGCCCTATTCCATAATTAATTGGTGCTAGTGTGGAAATAGGAAAGCTTTAGGTTCCAGTCGTGGTCTTGGATAACTCTTTCTTTCCCTGATATCCAAGTACTGTGTAAAAAGAGTGTGTATGTAGATAAGTAGTTCATTTAACTGTTCATTTTAATGTTTAACTACTAGGAATATGTGTTTTAAGTCTGTATTACTTGTGCTGAGACTTTGATTTTGCTATTTTATTTATATAGGCCAAGATAAAAGGATGGGTTTACTCTTGTTGAAATTATTGTATAGAAACAATTAGAAAATATTACTGTTTAATTGACAGGGAGTCTTTCACAATTTTATTCAAGGTAATTGTGAGGTTCAGGTGAGAATTTTTTTATTATCCTTTTTCTTTTCCATATGTTTGCAGTCTTTGAAAAAAAAAATCAGTTTGAACTGAAGAAACTTGAAGAGGTGTTGTGAGGAAACGGATATTTTCTGCTGGCTGGTGGACACCAAATTCAAGAGAGTTTTCTTGCTAGTGAACATGCAAGCAACCTGACTATTTTTACCTGACTGTGTGGGGCAATATATGGAATGAAGTCATGTCATCCACAGGCAATGGCACGGATATTGAAGAATTTTTGGTCAACATTAACCTTGCACAGTATCTTCCTAACTTTAAGAAATATGGCTATAACACTGTGACAGATTGCGTGGGAATCAATAACAGTGTGCTTCAGCAAATGGGAGTGTTGCCTACAGGGCATCGCAGAAGGATTCTTAAACAGTTAGACAGTCTTTCGGAAATTCAAGGAAATTCTCTTTTCCGTGAGAATTTAAAATTCAAAGACATGAAAGGTTTGGAAGAGAAGCAGTATTCATTCTCAGATCAAGAGTCTCCTGTAAACAGTTCAAGTGTAGATTGGATACCTGCAACATCATCAGAACAACTTCTTAAAAAATCTTATGTCAATAAGGAAAGGTTTGAACTTGCAGAGCAAAACTCAATGGAGGCAAATGATGATAGCTTTACAAATTTGGATTTTTCTAGTTTATACCAGAATTCAGACAGCATACTAAAAGCTGTCAGTCAAAGTAGAAATATGAAGACAAATACTCAGCAAGATGCATCACTGACAGAAGCTGCTGCATACCAAGCTGATGAGCACTTGACTGACCCTTTGGTGTTCTGTGATCCTCCTTCATTTGTTCATTCATGCGAGACAAAATGCAAGGAATATAAACAGCAGAGGTTTGCAGATGAGGGTGATTTATCTGACAGTAAACCAGATTCTTCATTCTATAAGTTTAAAGGAGAAATGATCGACAATGACTTATATGATTCCTGTACGCTGAACTGCATGAAAGTATTTCCAAGAGCAAGCCGATCTTTTATCTTAAGGCATCGACCTGTACCAGAAATTCCTGAATCAAGTAAAGTTCAAGCTTCATCAAGGTAATTGCTGTTCATTACTAATGAAAAATTACTGTCATGGGAGAACTTAAAGTTTGGAGTTTCTTGATTTTTTTTTTTTCTTTTTTATGTTTTTTTTTTTGGTGTGGATTTTTTAATACGTACTGTAAATACACTGGATCTGATATGAATGTTACCAAATTAATTGAAGAAGGATTAAGCTTCAATGTACTTTAAAAGCAAAAATGAGAGTGTAAAGGGAAATTTTAGAACAATGTGTCCTTATAACTGCCCCAATTTTCTCTGCAGCTACATATTAACAAAGAAAGGAATCTTTATTGATTTAGCTATAACTCCTCAAAGCCATTATATAAAGCATAAGAAAGAACTTCAAGATGGCTTTTGGGTTAATTTCTGAACTGGTAGTCATTTAATTGTTAACTTTGGAGAACGAAGGCAGCCATTTATTCATATTATGTGTTGGCTTTTGCTGGTGGTCTCATAACAATAAAACCTTAGCTTTTAATGATATTTCTAGCATAAAAATATTTCCGAGACATTCCAGCACGGGAAAACAGCAGTGGAAAAAGGAAGAAAAAAAGATAATAGATGTGACACGTTTTTCAGAGTTTATGGAATCTTTTAATTTGTTTCTAAGTATTCAGGTGACATGACTGTATTTTTCTTCCTTCAAAATGGTTGAGTTCAAAATTTGAATTCAGAAATTACTGAGTGGCACTTATTTCTTGAATAAGCATTAGTTGTTGTAGCTCATCTGGGAAAAATATGATAGAACGTTGAGAAAAATATCTGCTGTTGGGACTTAATTCAAGACCTGTCTTAATAAAAATATAATTGTTGGAATGTTAAAAATAATAGGCACTGAATATGTAGTCAATCACAATATAATATTACAGTCCTTAAGCAAAAAATATCTCCACACAGGTTAATTTGTAATATATTTGGATCTATTAAGTAAGTTTTAGTTGTCATGCTGGTGACATGTGTCGAGTTGACAAGTCTCTTAAACAGAAGACACTTTATTTTTGAACCACAAGCTGTGCCTGGAAGGGACATGTTTAAGAATGTTTTGTACTTATCTTGAGCTTTTCATCTGCATATCTCAGCAGTTAGAAACATCATCGAGTTTATACATGCTCTAAATGCAGGGGTTTCCCAGCATTTATAAGTTTTTAGATTACTGGACGATGTCAAAACTAATCTTGTAATACAATTGTTTGAACAGGTGGAGCAGCAAAGATTCTTTGCAGCAATTAGTGATTTTTTTGGTGTGCCTTAAAAACTGCTTCATTGGTGTCTTCTAAATTACAAAAAAATTGTGCTCATTGGAACTTAAATATACCTGTCTTTCAGTGAGGAGCAGATTTATGTTAACTTTTGTAGAGTGATTATCCCTACTTCATTTAATAAAGCTATTCATGCTGAGACAAAATGGGATTCTTAACCTAAAAAATAGTAACTACATACTAAAAGAGTGCTCTCACTGTCTTTTGAGAAACAGTCATCCAGTTGAGAGAATATACTGTGTTTGTAGTCTTCCCACCATTGGAGTAAATCCTCCAGTTCCCAGTCTGTTAGTGATTGGTATGTGACTGGGTCACTAACTTCATTACCCACCATTTTGACTTGTGAGCTCCAGTATCTTTTCTTGGTCTTTATGCTCCAGTCATAGCAATATGGAAATCCTGAGGACCACTCTGTCTGCCAAAGATCAAGGCTAAACAAGAACTTCACAGCAGAACTTAAACTTTGCAGAAAAATTCTTGATAACCTTTCTGACAACCTTTTCATAGGGGCGGAGAACTAATACAAAACTTTAAAATGGCATTGGGCAAACATCTTTAACCTCAGGAAAGATCGTATCTTTCTCACAGAATTGCATAGACAAGCAGCCTCAACCGGCCTTATTGGCAGATGCTGGTTTCATCCTTATTACATTGTATAAAGGCTATTCCATAGAGGCAGAGAAATCCTACTGAAATCTGGGAAAGTCAGCATTTCCTTCTAGTCGTTCATGGATATTAGTCATGAAATTATTATGCAAGGAGTACTTTTCTCATCACCTCCTGTGTGCCTTTAGCACAAAAAGTTCTTACAGTGGGTCTCCTTGTGCCCCATAGTAGGGCTGTGACAGTGTCATTTTTTATTACTAATAATGCACTTACCTCCCTTCCAATTTTATCTGCTCCCCTGTGCCTCACTTCTGCTCCTGGCTCTTGCCTGTAACAAAGCATGCTGGCATCTGGAAAGACACCATAGCATTTTAGAAGCTGAAAATACTTTGGGTTTATTTCTTATTTGAATTACGGCACTACAGTGTGGCAGCACTGTAATATTGGGGGCTGCGGAATTAAAGAAGAAGAAAAAAGTGACAATTAGACATTTTTCTTAATAGTGGAGTTATTGTGCAGATTTTAGTACTGGTTTTTGTTGCTCAGTATTGATGTGTAATTATACTAGATGATATTCAGCTGGGCTTTTCCTTATTGTATCATTATGAGGTCTCTCTGGTTAGGGAATTATTAAAGATAGGTCAAAAGGTGTTTAAAACCACAAAGTGAAAAATTGAAAATAATGAAAATATTTCAATGGATGGAACTAACCACTAATGGGTCTTTAGGACAAGATTAAACATAATTAGTTTTGAAATAGTTTTAGAGACTTTGGATACTTTGGATAATGTCAACTAGCAGTCACTCTTCTGTGAAATAGTTGCCATTACATCATTCCGGGAAGCAATCTGTTCAAACAAAAAGCTGAAGCAGACTTATAACATGGTAGATCGGACTTTTTTTACAGAATAATACACAGATAAAATTTCAGACTGATGAATTATATAATTTTTTATATTTTTTTCTTGTCATCCATCTTTGCCACTTGTGTTGTGTGGTAGTGGTGTTCTGATTCTTTATTAAGAGAAATAAGAAAAACTTGACCAAAATTCTGGGCAACATCCTCCATATGGGGCACGATATAAACAGGTAAAATAGATAATGGTGCTTGGCCTGAGCAGGCAACATTTTTTTTTCTGCAGCTGGCAGATCCTATAGTTGGAATTTCTTGGTTGGTGCTGATACCCTTTAGACTCCATTTCTTAACATACAAGTGGTCAAGATTGCTAATGAGGTGCCAAACTGGTGTTGCTGTGTATCTCTACCACTGCCGTGTTATGCCACACCAAATAAATTTTTTTAGAAGAAAGAAACTGCTCCCTCTCTTTTCCTGTGGTAAAGTATCATTATTACTTTACCTCTGCTAGCAGTCTATGAACCCCAAAGCTTTAACACAGTATGCTAGAGCAGTTTTGATGTGTTTGCATTATGGGAGGGTTAGGTCTTGAGATAGATAGAAAAGAAAACATGTCTTGAATGAGTTTGAAAACAAAAGCTTATTTCATTTAAAACACTCAGCAGATGAATGCCAAGTAAAGACTTTGAGGCACTGACTGCTTGCACTGACCTCCTTCCCTCACTTACTTGCAAGGTGACAGGAGTATATTGAATAAACCAGCTTGGTGCAAAATTCTGTGCAAAGTTTTAGCTTTCCAGCTTTTCAGCATTTAGCAAGACTAGTCACTGCCTCATCACATCCTTTCATCCTGTTTATGCATAATATGGGGTGCTAGAGAAGTGTGTGCAGCTTGAGCTGCATCCAGTACCTCTTAATATATGAAAACAGGGAGTCTCAATCAACACAGCTCTAACAAAATCAACATTGAATAGTAATTGAAATTATTATTCTATCTTTGAAAAATTAGTGCACTTTGTGATTGGCATACTGCTTGCATTCACCTTCCATTAAAGAGCAAAATAAAGAATATCATCAATCTTGTTTGAGGTACTCAGTTTTTGAATTGAAAAAATTGAAGAGAAGAGGTGAAATGGCAAAGAAAAAGTCATAGATTGATACAGTTATAAGACTTTTTTTCATTTTTTTTCCTCCAACAGCTGTCTTCAGTATTTTTCTCTCTTTTAATCCAAGTACTTAATTTGTACAACAACTAGCTTACTATTCTATTAAGCATTCACAAATTATCATTTTATAGCTTGCACTGTAGGGTTTTTATGACACATAATCTTTCAAGTAGATACTCAAAGTGAGCTCATTTCGTTTATTTTATATCTTCAGGCAGTTTTTAATTTATGTAAATTAGAAATTTGCTTTCCAAAAATGACAGGTAGGTGTATTTTTGAATGCTGGAAAAAAAGATATAGTTAGTTTTTCAGCAGGATTTTGTGCCATGTATACATAAATATAGGTGCATGATCAAAAAGAATACACAAGTCCTGAAAAGTATTTGGATTAAGAAAAAAAAAAAGTGTGGGGTACTTTGTGTGTGTGTGTGTGATTTTTTTTGTTTTGTTTTTCTGGGTTTTTTTTTTTTTTGTTTTTTTTTTTTTTCAGTTGACCTATTATTTTTCATTACCCGGTGAAATTATCCATCCACCCTGAAACTAAGCAAATGACTCACTGTTTTATATAAGGAAAGCCTCCATAATTTTAAAAGCTCTTCAAGTCAAAGCTGTTTATCTGTTGGTCGTAATTTAGTTTAATGCTGCTAATACCCTTCAAAAGATACCAACCTACCAACAAAAAATCTGATGTGTGTCAAAATGCACGAGGTTTTGGTTTTTTTAAGGCATACTAAGTTTGTACAAACACATGAAATTAGTTTGGTAATGGAGATTCAAAAAGTGTAACTACATGAATTTTAGTAAAATGTATGATGAAACACAGACTTTTAAAGTATTTATTGTAATTATGACTCAGGAGAGTAGGCAAGTATATATGGGAACTAGGCCATGATCCAAGTGGACTGGCCAAACTCACCCTGTGTTTTCTAAACCAGGATTTTATAAAGTAATCATTGGGGAACTTAGTTTATGTAACCTGGGTAACATTTGAAATGTCAAGTAACTTTGCAAGGTGTGGCTTCTATCTTGAATTTAATCTAATAAAATTTTTGAGGCAGATTTAGGTGTGGAGTAAAAATTATGTGAAATAGTGGTTCATGAATGCTTGCCTTCTGTCACAAAGAAGCATCATTTTGTAGTTAGGAGTAATTCAAGTTGGACTTGATGGGACAGTAGGTCTAAAGTTCTAAATGTATCTTATCTTAAAATAATAAAATTTCTCAATATGTTAAAAGAGGAAACAAAAGTTAGGAGATTGATATTTTTAGTAGAAGACAATTGCCTTTGGCTTTAAAGGATGGAGGACCCACAAAATGTTACAAAACCCAATAAGGATCCTACGTGACATTTATAAGCCTCAGAATATTCTATAAGGATGCATGAGAAACTTCAGTATTCTTATTTCAAGCAGACAAAATGAAACTGAGAGGAAAAATTGCTAATTATATTAATGGGGGAGTTCAGAGCTTGACTGAAAAGACCTCTAATCCAGACTGCTGGACTAGTGAAGGTGGGTTAGACATTTTCTAATTCATACATTTTTCTTCCTATGTTCTGATTATAAAGCTGTCTTGACCTGAAATATTAATAATAGCAATAATATTGCACTATACTTGAAATTATTGAAGTACATGGGGCCAGCATACCACTAATAAAATGACTTTTCTCCTGTGCATGGAGATACCTTCTTACCCATGTATAAAATGTGTAGGGGTTGTCACTGCAGTGGGGGGAAATAATTTACCTTAGGAAATCAAAACTTTACAGTAATTTTTTTTTTTTTTTTTAATATTTTTTTTTTAGTGTTTGGGACCATGTTTTGTCTGGCTTCTCAGGCCCCTTACGAATTTAATGTTAAAGTAAATTTTCATAGTATGTCCTTTTTTAAATACAGTTGTTGGTAATCATTGTGGAGGAGAAGGGAAGGGAAAGGTTGGGGAAAACTCTGGGATCTCCATTCTTCAAGCAATCTAAATGTTTTTAAGGTAAATTCAGGACAAAAAAAAAAAACCCAAATTTGGGATGTCTGCTAGGATCAGAGAAGTATTCAGTGCCATAAGGGGAGGAAAACATAATATTGTGTGACTTTCAAAATAAATCAGAAAATTTCCCAAGATTTAAAATCTATTGTTTCTATATTTGTATGTAATTTTAGTTGTTTAACTGCATGAGATGTTTTTGCATATTTTCTGGGAAATTTCAATTAATGTTTTCATTCTCTGCTTTGTTTTGTTCAAGTTCCCTTCAGAGAAGAAGAAATATGGGCCTTGTAAATATTTCTTGCACTGGGAGGCAAATTTCACAAAACAGTGAGTTAAGCATGCTGATATTTACATCTTGAATATTAAGGAAAAAAAATTGGATTGATTGTCTAAAATAAGTATTGCTTACCTATTTTAAGAAATATTGGGTATCTCAAAGGTCTAGAAAAACTGATTTTTGTGATAGCAGAGTATTTAATCAGTTCTGCATTTTTACTTATTTTTTGGTTGCAACCAAATAAAGTAAAAATTAGAAAATCTACTCTTTAAGCCCCATTTATTTTAATATATATTTTTTTAGACTACTGTTTTAAGTTTCTAGTATTAGATCCAGATTTTTTTTAAGCAGAGTTAATTTCTTGAAAGAGATAAGGAGTGTATTCCTGACTAATGCTGCTTAATTTGTTTATAAGTGCTCATAGCTCCTGGAAAGGACAGGAAATTTATTGTATTATACAGTTTACTGAAGTGTTTTGAAGTCTTGTGCAATCAGCTGGAAACTTCTTTCATATTTGAAAAATATGTCTCTTTTGAAGTTATGTGTATTTATTTTAAGCAAATACTTGGTGACAAAATGAAGATTGTGCACCAAAGAGCTGTGTGGTGGTTTACTTTTGGTATTTTTTTAAAGTCAGAATAAAGCGCTTTGGAGCTATTGCTTCTTAGACTAGACAACTGAAGGTTTTTTTATTTTAACTTGATGCAGGGTAGGAAAGAAGACAACGCCTGTATGCAAGTTATATTCAAATTACATAATAACAGCAATAATGTCTGTGGTGAAAAGAAGGTATCTGGAGTTCACGTAGAAATTGGACATTGTTTCTTGTTCCTCAAAGGGTTTTTGGGAAGGACAGGGAAATTACAAGCTGAAAAATTGTGTCTCTTGTTGATTTTATTATGACTTTAGCAGAGCATTTGTGACTCACAGTAGAGCACAGAGTGACTGTATCTATTTATTTATTTATTTGCTTTAAGATACTTCCCTGGAGGAAAAGCCACCCATTATCTCTCCATATGGGGAAACCTTTATTTGTGACAACGCTAAAGACGCTAAAGTAAGTTGAGAAGCCTGAATGTATATAGTGTGTCTTCACTTTAGTCTTCATTCTGTATATTTCATACTGGCCTTAATTCTTTTTATTTTGTGCTCTTTTAGTTGCCAGTACTTTTCCTGTCATTTTAGGTATATGCAAAGGTTTTATGACCTAAGTGTATGAGGACTAATGACTTTTGTTAATCTCAAGAAACACTTTGTATGTTCAATAGTAATAGGAAGCTGCAGTGTGTGTTTTGGTTGTTTCTTTTTTTCTTTTCTTTTTTTTTATTTTTTTAAATGAACATAGCACAGATAACTGATTTTTTTTTTAACCCCATTGGCCAGAGCTGCCGTATTTATGTACAGTTCTTTGTGCATAATTGAGGGGAAGATGTTGAAATTTGAGACCATTAGAATTTACTAAGAAGGTTAAAAGTGGCTTTCTTCTCATCTGAGAATTGCAGATCAAGACTGGATATCTCTGCACAGACTTTTTGCATATCCTGTGAAAGCAAGCTTGCACATTAGGTTAGGTGATATGATGGTCACATTTGGCCATGCCCTTTTTCAATTCCTGTATATGAAAGTTCTCAGGACTTTATAGTTCTTACATTATATTTTTCATGCATCTCCTAAACTTGCTGTATTCCCAGAAAGTCACTTTTCTTGTAGGATTCTCTGAAGTGAACGTTTTTGTTGGGGCAGTAGTTGATGGTGTGAACGCCACACATGATATGTGGACAGACTTCTGAATCATGTGGAGGGAGATATGAGAGGTAAATTAGCTTAGTGAAGCATCTGCCAAATGCCATGAATTTTCAGCTCCTCCTTCTTTCTCAGCAAGAAGCAGACCAGAAATTGTTCATTCTGTGATTACTTATAATTTTTCCAGCCAGTTTCAAGCCACAAGAATTAAAGATAACAGAAAATTCTTCTGTCCTGGTCTTCAATCTAATGTTTAATTTTTAATTTATTGTAAACTATTGACTAAAATAAAAACTACTCAAATGAATGTCTAGGGTTTTCCTTTCTCCCATTCTAATTTCTTTAGAATTATCAATAAAAGTAAATGGTTCAAATTTCATCTTCTAATGAGAGTATTTTTATAGGAATAAAAGCAGTCCCTTTTTGATGTATACTTTGTTTTGGACTATGCTTTTTAGTTGTTATTGAGCTTTTAACACAGTACACATAAAATCATACCTTGTCTTTCCTACTTGTTCTTGTTATGTGCATGCAAAGCTGACTTTAGAGTGCTCATTTTCTTTCCTTGAATGCAATACCTTGTCTGTGCTAGTTATTGGAGTCTGTGCCAATCTCTTTAAAAATTCAAAATTTAACTTCGTTGTAGTTTTTTTAATGGTCTAAGCTGATTTTCTAGAAAAAGTTTCTTAGCCCTCTTGTTACTTCTTAGCATTATTCTGTACACTTAATTGAAATGTTGTTTATGAAAAAGCATACCCAGAAAGGTTGTTAGCACTCTTTCTTATCTTACAAAGGCACAAAGTACAAAAATACCATGCTGTTAAACTGGGTTAACGGCTTGAAACTCAATTGCTGTTTTGCTGGTTGTAGAATCATGATTAATGCAGTATATTATGACATCCTTTACCTGATCTGAAGATAGGGATTTTAATATCACTTCCATGTATGTGAACAGTTTCTTCTGTTATGTTTATCGCATGCCTGTTGGAAACTTCATAGCTGATTTTAGTTCCATTAGCACGTAATTGTGGACAAAGGTCATAAAGAAGAACTGTAAAACAAACATCTTGAGATACATTTCACATTTGACGCTGTTGAGCCAGGGGCGGGCGAAGTAACTGGTATGATTTCAGAAGGCAAATGAGCATTTATTCAAAAGTACATCTCGCTTTTATAGAGAACATTGCGAACATTAATTCCATTGGTCTTAAAGTAAAAACATTTCACCTGATTAGTACCCTGGACTTAGGTCAGTGTGGTAGAACATATCTATAAACAATATGAACAGAAAACAAGATAATAGATTGTTTACATTCCTCTTGGACTTCTTCCCAGGGTTAGCCTGGCAGAAATCTTTCTCTTTTTCTCTGACTGAACTGAGAATATCCACACACTTTCAGATTTTTTTCAGCAGAAGCAAATATCCTAGGAACAAATAAGAATATTTGGATAACACTGTAAAGTATCTGAGATTTTAGAGCTTGTTGCTGCTGCTTCGTGTTAAGTTATGAGACTATAGTTTGTCTATATAGAATAAAAGGTGTCAAATTGTTATACGTACTGACAGAAATTTTCTTTTAAGGGCTTGCAAGTTAGCCGTCACCCTTCCTTCTGTTTCATTGGTGTAAAGAAAAGGCTTCTGTAGGTTTTTATGAAGGGAGTGTCTGTAGAAATAGGTAATGAGTCACTACAGACTGGAAATAAGTGCACATGAGAGAACAGGGGAATGAGCGTTATAAAGAAAGTATGCCTTTGATTTGGGTCAGGAAGAAAGATAAGTATGAAGAGAAACCTCTGAAGGGCAACCTGAAGAAGGAACTGTTTGTGGGTTTTTTTTTAATACTGATTTAAAAACAACAAAAAAACCAGTTGTTTTAGCGACATTTTATTGAAGAAGACTGAATTCTAATGAGTTTAGGCCTCATAAGTGAAATACTGACTTTATTTCTTGCAGCAGATAGACTAAATTAAATATGCAATCTGAGCTCAGTAAATTGTGTGAGTTTCTGAGTATTGGGATACTGTGGAAGGCTGGCTGCATTGCATTTAATGAGAAAATACTTTGTATAATACCTCAGACACTTGAAGGAGGTGGGGAATTTTGTCTTGTATTGAGCCTGAGCAACTTGCAGGATATTGCTGTAAACAGGACAATGCAAATGCTTGGATTTTCATTTGTTTGAAATAGATTTTTGTGAGCAAGTAGAACTTCCTTTACCAACAAGCTATCTTCATTTGTGGACTTCTACTTTCTAAGTTCTACTGACAATAGAAATGCATTTCTTAGTTATTGCTTGGAGGTTATGTGGCTCTCTGAATTCACTTGCTCGAGTACTGAAGATTATGGTATGAGCACAAGCAGGACATCGAACTACTGTTGTAATGGTTCGTGGCAGGCAGGAAGAGGTACTGCCATGTAGCTTCAGTGGGGATGGATTTCAGTTGTATCCTGATAAACAAATAAAGATAAAGGATACTGGCTGTTTTTACTTTGAAGATGTTTCATGCATCATGATATTAGCCTCTTAACTATTGTGCAGAAGTGTGGCCTTTTCCCCTTCTGTTGGGAGATTCTAGGCAATGCAAATACTTGATGTGGGTAGATTGCTTTTGAGTTTTCTATTTAATTTGTTTACAAGGTGTAGTGAGCTTTTTACTTAGTTTTTTGTAGGGTTGGTTGGTTTTGTATGTGTGGTGGAGTTTGTTTTGTTTGGGTTTTTTTTGTTGTTTTTTCTTTGTTTTAGCCCCAGTTTAGCCCCTTTAGCTCTTTAGCTACAGCATAGTACTGTGATGTGTGGGTGGTTAGGTTTTGGTGGGGTTTTATTTTTATCATGGGTCTGGTTGGCAGAGGAAGACAGTTCACCTAGATTTGTCCTAGCATCAGACTGATTTCTACATTTTTGCTGCACATTTCCTCTGCTTTGAACTATGTCTTTTTTTAGTCTTGCCTTTCCATGTTGCTAAGGTACAGTCCTCAAGTACAAGATTAGGTGCTGCTACTCAGAAAACAAATGGCAGTGTTGTGAAGGCTTATCCACTTTGTTTCTGCCATCGTTCAGCTTCGTTGCATACACATAAAAGCTTAAATGAGTTCATTAAAACACTTCTGTCAGAAAGCATGAAGATGTTAAAGGTAGGATTTTCTAAAGGAAAAAAGACATATTGAAAAGCTTAGTAGTGCAATATGATTGTCAGATTAAGTTTAGGAAGTGTGAAATGTAGTGTTCATGAGCAGTGTTAACCCTGACATTTTGTACACTGCAAGCAGTTTACAAAGCAGTGTGATAAAGAATTCTAAGCAAAAGTTAATAGATGAGCCTTTTAGAAAGAAGTTCTTGGCAAGAAACAACCCAAAAAACCCCAATGAGATATATTCAGTATGTCTGAGTTCAGCGTTGCTGTAGGATTTTGAATTTGCCATTACTTTATCTTTAGTGTTCTGTGAAGGCTGTACATTTATTCCAAGAAGAAGTATTGTTATGAAAGATAGGCTAGCAGTGGCAAATCATAAATGGTACTTAAGTTGCATATAACAAGTGGCTCTTGAGCTAAAAAAATATTCAGTTGTTGTGGTTTAACTGGGGTTAACTAGAGCAGCTGGTAACTAGAACACAGCTGCTTGCTCACTCCCACTGCAGTGAGGAGAACTGGAAAACAAGTAACCTCTTAGATGGTGGAATAAGACCAGTTTAATAATTACTACAAAGCAAAATGTAATAATAATACTAATGCTGATAGTAACTCTAGTGGAAAGGAGAAAGCATGATGCTTTATGCTATGGAACATCCCTTAGGCCAGTTTAGATCAGCTGTCCTGGCCATGCACCCTCCTGGCTTCCTGTGCCTGTGCTCGCTGGCAGGGCATGGGAAACTATAAAGTCCTTGACTCAGAACAATCTGTACCCAGCAACATCAGTGTGTTATCAACATTATTCTTATTCTCAAATGCAAAGAATAGCCCTGTACAGCTGCTGGGAAGAAAATAAACTCTGTCCCTGCCAAAACCAGGATGTAAGTGATGCCTCGAGAAAAATCAGAGCAGTGGTATTTCTATATACTGAATCTCTATCTGATTTGTTTGTATCAGGTGTTTTGGGCGATGCTTAAATGTTGAAAATAACATTTCTTAGAATACAAAAATCAGCTTTCAAGTGCATGTTTGAAAATAGGGAAAAGAACAGCATTGCTAGCTAGGCTGTTTGTGTGTGATTTGTATCTACAGTAATTTAAATATCACTTACTCCTTCAGTACAAATGTTAGTTACAATATATTTCTTTTCTTTTCTAGGAACTTCATGGAATTGAATCCCTGGCTTGTGAAAATAAATTGGATCTAGGAATGAATGAAGAATATTCTTCCAAGAATCTATGGTATTAAATAAGAATTACTGAGAAATTCAAAGTGTAAAGAAGAAAATGTTATTTACTGATGTCATAAGTGAATCTCTGGCTCTGAAGGCACAACCATGACTATATTTTTTTTCTTCTGTTTGAGGCTTTAGGCCATTCTATATGAGGCAAACCTGGGAACTGTGGCTGTTCTGAGACTCTTTAAACTAGGTTACAGAATCTCTTGTCGATCTGGAGAGTGTCCCTGTTTTCCCCAGTTAGAATAAGACCAAGTTCCATTTTTGTATGTCTCATAGCTAACTGTGTCTGACTGCTGTCATAATTTACTTTGTCATTAGAAAAAAAAACCAACCCATCCAAACAAGCACAAAACTAAAACACATTCACCACTTTGTGGGAGGGGTTCCTGCTCTCCCTTGGGAGGCAGCAACAGTTTAGAAAAAGGTTGCCAATCAGCTGCTGCTCTCCACCCCAGAAGAGCTGTCCATCAATGTTTAGCATACTCCCCAGTTCCAGAAAGTTCAGTTATTCTGTTACCCCCATTGGCTCCTGTTAGAATACCACTCCTCCTCTGTACCCCGATTAGTTCTCTGTATGTCACCCCACTCTGTCTCCCCCCCTTTACCCGTTGCTGTTGGCTGTCTTGTACCCTAACCACTCCCACTTCTTTGCCCTTAATACCCAGCCCCACCTTTCCTCGGGGCTTCCGGAGTTCGCTCCCTTCTGGAGAGTTTGTGTTCCTCGTTTCACCCTCCTGTTCCTGCGACGCTCCTGAAATAAAGCCTCTAGGAAGGAGAATTTACTTTTAAATTTCTGTTCAGGCTTCCAAAGGAGTGTTATCTTGGTACTATTCCTGTTGAATGGAGAAAGGAGGATTCAGGATGGTCATAGTTATAAGATTGTATTTAGCAGGTCTGTGGTTCACTGTGATTATACAAGATACAAACATACTTATAATATCGCTTACCAGTATTTATTCTAATTACTAATTTTATGTAGTTATGCACTGCAGTAATACATTTTAAGAGTAAAATTCACTTTTTCTTTCCAGTTACTTTAGTAATCAGAAAGAGAAGACAAAAGAATTTACAAAAAATGAATCCTTGTCTCAGGAAAACCCATCATTAACACCAGAAGAATCTGAAAGTGAATCTGTATATTCTACTGTGGAACAACATTCTTTGTCTTTAAAACAAAAGAAAAAGAAAACCAAAAGACATTCAGCATCTTGCAGTAAGATACAAAGTGGAGATTCTGATCGCTTGGTGATTGAACAAATGAATTTTGGGCAATTTGGTGAAGATCAGACTTTGATTGGAAATGAATCAATAACACCATATGCTTGCTTTTATGGACCATCAGTAAAGAAGGTTAAAGCAGGATGGCTGGATAAATTATCCCCTCAAGGGTATGGTATTTGCAGTGGTTATTGTGTAATTGTGACAATGTATGTTTGCGTGAGAGATACTAAGTTTGTATTTCGTCACTGCTTAATATTTGTAGTAGAAGGGAAAATGGAATTGTTTTCATTGAAAGACCACCAAGCTTTTGTGAATTTAAAAGTTGTTAATGATGTTACCTACCCTAAACTTTTTTTAGGAGATGTGCTCAGGGAAAATATTTTTCTTAATATTTTTGATCTCCACGCATGAGCTATAGTGGAAAAATACAGAAAGAAGTTGTGCCAGTATTTCCAGTTGCTACATTTTTGCTCATTTTTTGTGGGCTGCAAAGTACGTGAAAACAAGTTCTGATTCTGAAATACTACTTTACTAATTTGGCCATGGATTATAATTTAACAATTAGTGTGTCTGGAGGCCCTGTTGCTTTCTGTCTGTGTTATTGAGCTTTGAGTTTAGAGTTCACCTGGGCTGAATTCCTCCTGTTTAATTTGTTTTTGTGCCTAAAATTTGATGGTAGAAATCTGAGCTCAAGTCTTAAGATTACAAATAATGAAGAGAAGGAACCACAATAGAAAATGAATTCTCTCTGTCACATTTGGGAGTTAGATGACAACAATAACAACAATGTATCTTATATTTGATTTGTTATAAGTTCTTTATTTTATTTTAATTGATTTTAAACTCCAGCTATCATTAGACTGTTTTTCACTAAAGAATGCTTCATTAGCAGATCTTCCATCATAAATACTTGGTAACTCTGAAATTCTTATAACTTCCTCCTTTTAAATTGTAGTTTTCAGTTTCCATTTTTCTTATGACTTATGTTCATATGAATTCTGTGAATCCTTTTTTGTATTCAAAATAGCACAGTTTTACTTTTTAAGTCTTATTTCTGCTCTTCATTAGGACTTAGCATCTAGAAATTGAAACTGTTGTACTTGTTAGTGCTATAATACATCTACTGCACTTCTATTCACGCCTTAGTAGGTCTGCATTCTTTGTTCTTAGGACTGTATATTGAGCTGTGCTGAAAGGTATTAGAGTGTTTGGCCTTTCCTTTGATTATTTGTTGCCATAATAACCATCAGCAATATAATTCAGTATATAATTTTTTTTTAGTGATAAATTTATATTATTAAATTGTTTTGAAATACAACCTTATTTGAACTCACTGGAAGAAGCTCTGTTGTATAGCAATTTCAGTTTTTTTCTTGTTCCTTTATAGGGAATCTTGATTTGACATTATATCTTTTTTTATTTTGGTTTTGTGTTGATACAGTGATCCATTGTTGAAGGTAATTAACAAGATGGAATAATAGATTTAATAAAACCCTTTTACCATCACAGAATTTCATTTTGCTCAAAATTATTTTCTTTCCTTTTTAAATGGTTTTGAAAGTTTCATCCACATTTATGAATTGCCATTGTTCACATTTACTAAAGAGTCAAAGAATAATTATCCAGAGTGTTTCAACATTTTTTTTTTCCAGAATTATTGGATACTGAACACTTGGAGAGCTGCAGTTAGCTGTAACTTTTGTTTTCTTTTACTTACAGGATTTTTTTAAAACACTTTTGGCAGTTAGCTAGCAGAGTGATGAAAAGTATAATTCTTGATTCGAGCTGGCTTGTTTTGCTCTATTTGAAGGGATAGAGTTCAGAACAAGTTATGAAAACTTCAAGAAAGTGCTGTGTGAGAATATATTATTTGGAAAAGATAATGAGTTAACCACAAAATCAGTAGTGGCTAGTAATGAATAGAAGAGTTGCATGGTCATTAGCCTTGATCCACTGACAGTCCACAGCTACATTTCAAGGACTTTTTCTCAGGGGTGGTTCAGTGAATGATACATTTTTGTTTTACTTACAATATTGTTTCTCAAACATCTGAAGGATTAAAAACACCCAACCAAATTTTAAAAAGAATTTTTTTTCAAACTATTTTTTTCAAACTCACTGTTATATTTTATTTCGCTTCCCATCAACAGAATATTTCCTTCTGTTCTACACCTCCCATTCTTTTTATAAAGCTCCAATTTATACCCAGCAGTTTGTGACTCCTTGGGGAAAAGAATTTATACTGTTTTCTTAAATTGCTACAAATCATACAATTAAAGTACGGGCTCTCTTTTTTTAGTTAATTCACTATAATTTTCACTATAATTTTTTTTAGTTAATTCACTATAATAGTACAACCTTTCAGTTTGCTCACATTGTATGTGGTACTTAGGTTCACTCGTCCCTGTATAATCTTGAAGTTTATTGACATTTTAATGCAAAATAGATGGTACATTGACCTTTCCAGGTTATGAAAAATTATGACTTATTGTAGTCATATAATACAAGTTAATTAAGCCAGAGCTGCTATTTGATTAAAGTTTTGATAAGCTATCACAGTCTACTAATCCTAAAGCAGAGCACTCATTTAAAAGGAAAGGAAATAATGTTGGGAAATTATATTAGTGGGGTCTTGTTCTTGCTTAATTAACTTGTTTAATAGATTTTAGAACTGAAACATTTTTAGATGATAACTAACAAGCTGTCAACATTTTTAGTGAATGTAATGGACTCTTTCAGGTTGATGTAAAAATATATTTTAGAAGGTCTTTATAGAGCTTGAGTTAATGGCACAATGAAAGTTTCCCATTAGTGATGTCCAGTTGATAACACACATTGAAAATTAATTTTCATGTTGTACTTTTTGGGAGATGTGGTGTGCTGCTATTGTTTCATTGGCCAGAAGACAGGGTCTTGAGGAGATGTGTTGACATGGAACGACTGGAGGTGCCATAGCCTGTAAACAGAGATGTCCTTGTCATAAGCACAACACTGAGATGGTCATTTGAGGTTCTCAGCTTTCATTTTTGGAAAGTATCTTAATAGAGCTTGTGGCACTTAGTTATGCTCTATGTTCAGAATATTCATTTGAACAGAAAGCCAAACTAGATTTGACCTTTCTATAATTTGTGATTGAGACATTCTTAAAACCAGTGTTAGCTGTACATTAATTGTGTTAATTTTTGATTCACAGCAAACGTGTGTTTCAGAAGCGCTGGGTTAAATTTGATGGAGAGAGCATTTCTTACTACAACAATGAAAAGGTAAGAGACATGTTTTGGTCATGTTTGGAACAAAATGCATCTGTATAATACACAAGGTACTGTAATTAGAATGTGAATAATTAGAAATGAATATCCATCTTAGGTTAATTTTCAATTCTAAAATACTAGGGTGAGATGTAGTTAAGCATTTTAAGGTGTCCTTGTCTTCATGTATTGTTCATCCTATTGTTTCCTAGAAGGGCTTGTATTACTCACCTTTCTGGGTGGATATAATCTGGTTTTTTTGGTTTTTTTTTTTTTTTTTTTTTTTTTTTTTTTTTTTTTTTTTTTTTTTTTTTTGTTTTGTTTTTTTCTTAACTTTAGTGAGAGACTGACACTGCTGCTGTTTTCAGAACAGAACAGGATCATGCTAAACACTTTCAAGAGATGTTATTTTGATGGTGTTTATGGTGTGTCTTGTCATGGGAACCTAACATGCTGAAGATTATGAGAGCAAAATTAAAAGTAGCATGGAAGACCATTTAAAAAAAAAAAACAAAAAAACAACCCAAACCTATACCCTTGTTGACTCTTTGATGAAAAATGTCTTTTTCCTGTTTGTCTTCTATGCATAATTGCATGTCATGGAACTTGGTTAGGTTTGAACGGGAATGTTCAAAAACAGTACTACAATGTATCTGGCTGGTTTTGTTTCTGTACCTCAGGACTGAATCTTGCTGAAACATTTGCAGACTTGTGAACTGCTTTGATTAAAGTAATTCACTTCTTATATGTGATAGAAAAATGCATTTGTAAATCATGGTTTTCAACAAAGCGTATATTCCTTGCAATTCTCCTGGAATTCCATGTAATTACCCTTCAGAGCACTACACAATTCTTTTTCTTTTGCTCTGTGGTTTATTAATTAATTTTTCCTCTTGGAAGTAGTGAAGATCTTAGACATAAAAGTGACAGATGATTGTACAATATGCATGTTAAGGGAAGTTGAGGTTCCCTTCTATGTGCATATGTGTTATTTTAAATGCTGGAAACCATTTCCTGTCGAAGATATATATTACATTAGGAAGAAAATACAGTTTTAGGTAAAAGTTCTGAAACAGTATGCTGATTGGTGGTAAGAGACCTATAGATAGCTTATGATGGGGTGAGGATGTAAGAACTGAAGTAGGATGAGACTCTATCTTCTGAGGGGCTGCGGAACTAAGAAAAAACTCAAAAAATTATTTACATTGGTATTTTTGTTTAGTGACTGCAAACTTGAAACAGTCTGTTTTTACTTGCTTACTTTGCTTTACTTGCAGAAGAAGATGTGATTTTGTAGATGAAGGGAACAATAGAATAAGGAGAATAACGTTTGGTTTACAGTGACAAAAAATGGCACCCCTTTGCAGTATATTGATCCCACAGCTTCAGAGAAGCAGAAAAGCAGAGTTAATCATTAAGAAAGACTTGAAAAAATACTGCAACGGGATTTACTTAACACTATCTGTAACATAATTAGGGAAAGAAATGCTAATAAAGAACTTAGTCTTTTATCTGCACTGGGAATTCTTTTTTCTTCCTTTTGAAAGTCACTGAAAATGTTATTGGAGGTCAATTGTGGTGGAATAGCACTTGTTATGCGTCTGTTTGTCATAAGAGATTCCAGAAGTATTCCCTTCTGCTGAAATGAATGTTTAGAGTGTCACATGAGATATAGGAAGCTACCAACTCTGTATCCTCTATTTAAAAGGTCTGTGTGATATATTAGGCTATCAGCAGCTTGGCAAACACTTGTGTTGAAGCCTCTTTGTCTCACTTTTCCTGTAATCACACTCCAAGCCTCACTCTGGATATTGAAGGAGATGCTGCTTGGTCTCTGTGTATACAGTTTGACCAAATCTGGGTGTCTGACTTGTTAATTTGGTGAGTCACATATGTGAAGAAATGTTATATCTGAGAACTGCAAGGCCTGAAGCAAATTCTGGGAACTGAGGATTTGTTGAAACTCAAAATGGTTTGCAGATAGGAGGAAAACATAGTTGGGTACCAGTATTTCTTAGTGCCCAATGGGATTGTGCTGAATGAGCAGTGGTGTCACTCAAGAAAATGAGTTTTTGGTGCAATGGTCTCTGCTGGATCACTGTCTCCACATCTAGGGTGTTCGTATTTCATGTAAGATGGATATCAGCATTTTCCTGCTGTTGCTTGTGTGTTGTTACCTTGACATTATAAACAACTATTTGCAGATCCATTTGCACACCCCCACCTATGTGCAGTTTGAACTCCTTGCAAGGCCTTGCATGTCCCCCTTCCTACCTACATAGCTGGCTATTTATATATTTAAGTGGGGAAGTTGTTGTTTTAATTTTAGAACTTAATGGCAAATTCTGTCTGTTCTAATCTTTGTTTGTCTTAGGACATTCCTACACAGACAAGCATGTTATACTTTTGGTTTCATGTATCAATTAAAAGTAGTTCTCATACTACTCTCTCAAGTATAGTTCTCTCAAGTATATCATACTTGATATTTTTCTTATTATAAGCAGAGAAGGTTAGACTCAGTGGAATGGAACTGTTTATTTTACCCAGAAACACTACCAATATTAAATAGCTCTATTTGTCATTCAAATTAGGAGCTAGAGAGGAGTGAGGTTCTCAAGAAGGGGAAGTGTGCTACATGGCTAATGAAGAGTGAAATAACCGGAGACTACAGAGGGAAGACACAGAGAATATTATTCCTGAAAATGCCAATATCAATGCTTCTTTGAATGATTTAAACACCAATTTTATACATATTTTTCTAACCTTGTTCTAGTTGTGTATCAACTTCTACTTGATAGAGACCTTTACTTGATAGAGATCTTTACTTTTTATCTGCATACATGAAAAAAAGATTCAGCTTTTAACAAACAGCAACTAGGGAAAGTTTTGGGTTGAATCTGTGTTGCTGTCATTTCTTGTGTGTTCGTGGTCCTGAGAAAGCTGATGTAGTCAGAGCAACATCCCATGTGGCTTAGTCTCAACAGAGTGTGGTTAACTGAAGAGGAGAAGGTAGAATTTGAGTTGCATTTTCAACTACCCTATATGCACAAGTTTTGCTTCAAATTTCTTCCTACTTTTCGCAGAAATCTGGTGTTTTACCATACACTTTATATTAAGGCAAAAACTGCTGGTTATGTTGAAGGTTTTTATTTAAAACAGCTTAGCATCCCTGACAAATATATTAGTGATTTAGGAAAAAGATTTCACTCTTCAAGTGGAGAACTTCAATATTTTCTTGTGTCACAGTACAAGTGAACATTTTTAAAAGCAAAATTCACTGCAAAACAGATGAATCACTGTCATTCTTGAAATAAGTCATACTTAATCAGTTGTGGATGTAAAACCAAAGTAGTCCAAAATGGTATTTTCCAGGGTCCATTAGCTCGTCTCTGAATCACAACCGTCAAGGAGTGACGTGGGGCTTTATTTGAAAATTGAAGTTTCTGCTGAACCAGCTGATTTAAAAAAACCCACCCAAACATTTTGCTTTTCCCTGCTAGAAATTTTTTTGTCAGAGAATTCTTAGCAGCTCTAAAACTAGTTTACACCACTCAGTAACAGAACAAATAGCTGTGAAGTTCTTGGCTGTGTTTGTTTTGGTTTGTTTTCTATATTCTTAAATAATTCACCTAATTTCTAGTCTGGAGTATTTCAAAGAGAGATATCGTATCTTGATCTACAAGGGCTTTGTAACAGGCATTTTTTTTTTGCACATGAAAGAAAAGCTGCTGCACAAGAAAGATTGAAAATTATTATGGTTTAAACTGTACTTGAAAATATGTATGCCTTGGAGAACAAAGCTTTAAAAAAAGGATGATGGATGATTGTTTAAATAGCAAAGCAAAACTATGCTCAGCTTAAAAGGAAATTGACTTTTTTTTTTTGAGCGAATGAAATAAAAGAGTTGTAACTTCCAGCAGTCTCTTATTCTCTTGCAGTACTACCGAATACAGCCAGTAGATGCCTGCAAACACCGTAACATATTTATAACTGAACACCTACAGAAACAGTATATGTAAAAATTTTGTTTTACCATGGAAGGATCAATAGTTAACTTAATATCCAACCTCATTAAAAATATGTTAAAATCACTCTTTTAACAAATATAGCTATAATGAAAATAGCTATGCAATTCTATCCATGGTCGTTCTGACTATTCCTTGTGTGTAACTATAGTAACATGCTTGCTTCTGCTGTGTTTCAATATTTCTGTTTATTTATCCGCTAAACTACGTTTGCTGACATGTATTAGTACCTCAAAGTGAAACAACATTAGTATATTAAACTCAGTAAACAAAAAAATGATGCAGTGTATCATCCTTCCTGCTTCACATTCACAATGTTCCTTGAGTGCTTGTTTGAAGTCTGTTATAATAATTTGTACTTTGAGAGGGAAGTTATTACAGCACAATTTCTTTATGGGGGGTTGACTTGGACTATTACTGCATCTGAATCATAAATTTTACCAGTATATCTGAGTTGTCTTGGTCAGAAAATGAATTGATGAAAGGACAGTGGAGACAAGAGCAGCGTTAACTCTGGAATCCAGAAATAATGCAGATGTATTTCTGAAGGGCATGTCTGTTTCAGCTTTCCTTCCTGTCAACCCCCACCCCAAACCCTTAGGTTAATTATTTTAAAAGGTGAGCTACTTGAAGGAAGTACTTGTAGCAGTTCCTTTTTCCCATCTTGCATTTGTGTTCCATTCAGTTGTCCTAATACCTAGTTGGAAATCTAAAAAAGGAAATTTTGAAAATTTCCAGTTTTCTAAATTGGAAAATTTGTGCTGACCCCAGATTATTGTGGTTTAACCTCAGCCAGCAACCATGCCCCGCACCCACTCACTGTTCTCAGAGTCAGGATGGTGAGAGAATCAGAGAATAAACATGAGAACTTGTGGGTTGAGATAGAGACACTTTAGGAGGTAAAGCAAAAGCTGTGCACAAGCAAACCAAGGAGTTCATCCACCACTTCTAATAGGCAGGCGTTTGGCTATCCCCAGGAGAGCAGGACTCTATTCTGCTTAATGGTTACTTGACAAGACAAACTCCATCACTGTGAGCATCCCCCAGCTTTATATACTGAACATGTGGTATGGACGTCCCTCAGGTGTGCTGGGGTCAGCTGTCCAGGCTGTATCACCTCCCATCTTCTTGTGCACCCCCAGCTTCCTTGGGGATGGGGTGGGCCAAGGAGCAGAAAAGGCTTTGATTCTGTCTCAGCACTGCTCAGCAGTAGCTGACACATCCCTGTGTTGTGAACCCTATTTCTGTCATCAAACATAGCCCCTATCAAACTAGCTAGTATGAAGGGAATTAGCTGTATCCCAGCCAAAAACAGCACACACATATAGCAGAAAAGCACATACCAGATCCAAGCTAGAGGATTCTTGTTAGCACTGACAGGACAGTATATTTTTCATCACAAGTGTGATGCCCTTGTTTGTGTTCAAACTTAGGGATAAAATCAGTGAATTTACTTATTGGCTACCCACTGAAGTGGCAAGGTGTGGGGGGAACAGCAAAACTGTTTGGAATTCTCTGTCTGGAGAAAGTATAATATTTTTCCCATGTTTGATTCTATCATACAAGTATAATAATTATATGTTTTTAAATTATTTTAAAATTATTTTTCCGTGAGATAGTAAATGTTATTTACTTTGGCATAAAATTTTAAATTAAAATGTGATGCTTTGCAATATTAATGCCAAGAGTTAATTTATTAAGTTGAATCTCAGATATGCACAATCTATCTCATCATGGAATTTTATTCTATTTTAGAAGGTAGTAGGTGTGCATAGATTCAGAACAGTGAAGTTGGTGAGAGGTAAGTAGTGAAGGGGTTAATTTAGTTATATTAAGTATGGTGAGCTCCCTAAACATCATGACAAGTAGTGTTAGATCAGAGAAATTTAAAATTCCATGATAATTAAATATTTTGACTGCCTTTTTATTACAGGAAGTGTTCTCAAAAGGAATAATACTGCTCTCTGCAATAGCAACAGTAAGAGTTCATGGGGAGAATAAGTTTGAAGTTGTCACATCCCACAGGACTTTTGTTTTCCGTGTGGATAAGGAAGGTAAGTAGAAGATGTGTGTTTCTAAAAATTGCCAAAAAGCCATGTAATCACTGTTGATAAATTCTATTTGTGAAGTATGGCTTGTTATATTATGAAAAATATTTCTGGAATCCAGTTGGTTTAAGCTCATAAAGTGAAACTGGAGATAACTCTAAACTTTGTAAGAACAATGGAAATTGTTGTACAATAGTTTTTTCAAATATCAAATTGATAAAATTATTTTCCCGACTCTTTTGCCTCCTCCTCCATCCTTCCCAAAGATTAATTTGTTTTAACATTTCTCAAGTCTTACTAGCAGCTCTTACAGCCTGTGTGCTCTCAGACATCTCTGAGTCACCACTTGATAAAAATTGACAAAGAGACAATGAATGATGCCTGGGATGTGATGCTGTGATCAAAGGAGACCTGAGATTTTCTGTCCTATACAGTATTTTTAGCCAGGTATTGATAGAGATTACAAATGTAAATTGTAGCAAGGAAGTTAGTATGCCTTCTAATTGAACGCTTTATCAACCTACAGCTGTAATATGAGGAATCAATATCAGTGCATGTATGATTTATTTATGGAAACAATCAAATAAGAATGAATGCCTAGAAAAAAAGAATTGTGCAATATGTATTTACAGCGGTACATGCCAGAGCCATTATAGCTCTGGGGTCTCTCAGCATTTCCATTATCAAATCCCATTTTTATGGGTTATAGTTGGTAGTAAACATTTGCTGCAGGCTGTAGCAGGAATGCAGCATCAGTGAACAAATCCTTCTTATCAGGTTTGGCTCAAATAATTTCAGTCATTTTTATGCTCTTAGCTGAGTTTAAAGATATGTATTTCTTTTTTTTTTTTTTTTTGCATTTCTCTTCTAAATTTATTTTAATTTTTTTTTCATAAATTATAACCATCTTGGTGCAATACGTTTTGGAGGGCTGCAATATTTTTGTAGACCTTTGCCTTGGATACTATAACAATGTTAAAAACTTTTGCTGACTTGTAAAATATATTCAGAGCAACCACTTGTTATACATGAAATTCCATTTTCATACTGTATATAACCATCTTTGGACATAGTAAGATGTCTGTAAAGCTGTTCACTTAAGGTTAAAAATGCCTATTGTATAAGGAATGTGGTCCAGAATTGGATGATGCATTCCCAGTAAAGTATGTAAATAACCCTGCTGGATTTCTATTATATGCGAAAAACAAAACTGTTACTTGATGCTATTACTTTTGTGGATTTGTGTTTGGGAATTGTTCTGGGACTATTCAAAGGGTACTTAGCTTCTTTCAGAGATTTTGAAATGGAGACTTTTACGTGTATTTTGAGATATCAGAAATGCATTTCTTTTGGATGGATTTAAAAATCTAGAGGGAAAAATACTATATAGAATGGTTTGGAAAGTTTAGGGGCTTTTTGGGGCAAAATAAATAAGCAAACAAGGGATAGCAGTGAATTATTCAGATGCAGTGAGATTTGGTTTCAGCAGAGTGAAATACCTTTGAAAAAAACACTTCTAGAGTAATTTGATGCCCTCAGCTATACTAAAGTACTTTGAAAAGATTACTGGAGTATTTCAAGACAGCATATATGTATTTTAAAGCAAAATTTTTTACAGGAACACTTGGATCACATTCCCTTTGCCAATCTGTCAGGCTGCTATCTTCCTTTTCTACAAAGTATTTTATGATACCTAAATTTGTGTATTTGTTGCTGTATGTTGCACATAATGCCATTTATGAAGTAAGCACGTTATTATTTCAGTGCTGCTCCCTGCAGTCTTCCATGCTAATTTTGCCAGCTTTATACATACTGTGTATAGAACTTCCAGTCCCCCCTTTCCCCCCCTCTACTTCTCCCCCAGTATTTTTTGTGCTCTGGCTCTTTCAGAGCAAACAATTGAAATATTCATGACATTCCAATTGCATAAGGCAAACTTAATTCATTTGGACTACTCAGCATTAAAGTATATTGATCTTAGTCCAGTCAAATGTCTGAGCATTGTGAATGAGACTGAGAGAAACTTTATTACTTCACCTCCTTGTGTTCATGTGTTTGGAAGATGCTACATTAATAATGTATGCAAAGATGCTCAAACACACGCTTTCTTAATTACTCAGTACCCTTGACAATGTCACGTTTAACCACCACACCTTAATGGAATAGATTGTAAATTACCAAGTATTTTTTATTAAAAACATGGCCAGGCATGGAATAGCACTGGTGATGATTTGCCTCTTCAGTGACAGATCATATTTAGGCTCCCTGGTTTCTGCTTACATACTGTTGTAATTATTTCCCATTGATCTGGCTTCCAGAAGGTGAACATGCCACCTGTCTGCCACCTCAGTCTTTAATATAGCAACAACGTTGGGAAAACCAATGTGTAGAGAAGAATGAAGCTGCTGCTTAACTAACTGTCTTTGACCAATTTTTTTTTCTTGTTTAGAAGAAAGAAATGACTGGGTTAATACGATGCTCAATGCCTTGAAATTGCTGTCTGATAATAACTCTCAGTCTCGAACTTCTGTCACCCCTGAGAAAAGTGGATATCTTGAGCTGAAAGGATACAAAACCAAAATCTTTATTCTACTTCAGGGGAGTACTCTATGGATCTGCAAAAATGAGCAGGTAAATTTTTCATGTGCTTTTTTGTGAATGGAAGCTTATAAAAATGGTTTAAGTAGTGAGTTGGAAATTGATGGCTCTTTGTGAATAGCTGCATTTCAATATAAATGCATATCTCTTTATATGTAGTACTTTATTGCTGAAATTCTGAGAAGGCATCACAAAGCAGGCAAAGAATCATTATATCTGTTTTACAATAGAAAAAAAGTGAATATATAGTAAGGTGAAGTGAAAAGCTCTGAGTGTCAAAACATGTTAATGTCAGGGCTGGGATTAATTCACTCTTAAAATGTGGACCATAAACACTCAACTTAATCAGAAGGCATATTTTGTGCTCTGGTTTCAGTGTTTTATAATACACTGCCCTGGAAAGTGTGCTATATAGAAACACATTGTGGTATTTAACTGATACTTCAGGGAAATGTTCAGAAATTATATTATTTTTGTTTCCAAGAATAGAGACTGGCCAGATTCTGTTGTGCACTGTAATATTTTAAACAAATCCAGTATTAAAAAAATGTGAAATAGGCCTATCTTTTCAACTTCCAAAATCTAGGGCTTTTAGTTTTGTTTTGGGCATGACTATATGATAATATAAAGTGGAAATTCTCTAGGGTGCCGTAGGCAGGGAATAAATGGGGATAGTTGAGTTCAATTAATAATTGTCTGAACTAGTGGAAGAAAAATCTATTGCAGGGCATTAAATGGCAGGTTCTATTTCTTTGTGAGGCAATTGATTACCCTCAAGTAGCTGGAACTTGGGATGGCATTGAAGGAGGTGTTTTTACATTCTTGCCTTGTTCTGTTTCTTTCAAAGTTGTGTAGAGGCAAATCCCTGTCTCAAATGTCTGTCTTGGAGTTGATCTCACTTCCTCTCCTATTATCCTCTGTGTGAAATTATTTAGGCCTGCTTGAGGGGCCACATAATGTTTGATATAAAATCTTAGCATTCTTTCCCAGGCTATGTCAGGAAATTAGAGACTGAGAAAAACTTGTTTTTCTTTCTACTTACTGTACTTCAAGGACGTTTTAGTTGTTAGGTACATTTTTTGAGATCAGTCAACAGCCAAAAAATCAAGAATGTTGCAGTTGGGTTTGCATGGAAAGCCTGAGGAGGGAGGACCAGCAGAGACAAAGTGTGATGAACTGACTACAACCCCTCATTCCCCATCTCTTTAAGGTGGTGAGTGGGGAGGGGGTACAGAAAATCAGGAGCAAAGTTAAGATCATTAAGAAGGGAGGGGTGGGGAAAGGTATTTTAAGATTTCATTTTATTTCTCATTATCCTACTCTGGTTGGATGAGTAATATAAAATAAAGATTAAACTGATTTGCCCAAGTTGAGTCTGCTTTGCTTGTGACAGTACTTGGTGAGTGATCTCACCCTGTCCTTACCTCATCCTTCAATATTTGTTATATTCTCTCTTCCCTGTCCAGTTGAGGGAGGGGGGAGTGATAGAGCAGCTTTGGTGGGCATCTAACATCCGTCCAGGATCACCACAAACATGATACGGTTTATGGGTTTATGCTGTTCTGTAACTATAACAAAACTCCATAAATTATTTAGATATGTAATATGATACCAAAAGTGTATTTGTTGTGTGTCATTTGAATTTAAACCTACAGCATATTTTGCTGAATGATCATCAAGGAGAGAAATTTGTCTTCATAGCTGAGCACAATACTACTTATATATACTGAAATCTTTAGGCCTGATTATTATAATGAATAGGTGACCTATCAGTTAGTATGTTTATTTAAGTTCATAGCTCATCTTTAAGGAGCAACAAAACCAAGATGCAAACACCACCCCTTCTTTCTGAGACCCTGTATATCACTGAGGTGCTCTTGTGTTTAGAAAGAGTGAAATTGACTGACTTCATAGTTGTTGCTTGTGAGACTCACACCATGAGTGTGCTCAGTGTTACTCTTCCGTCATGGCACTTCCAGGTATTCTATCAGTGAGGGTCCATGGAAAGCATTCTCATCCATTAAAATCTTCTTTTTGTAGATGTTCATTGTTAACGAGCCACTTTTCCTTTCAGGACTTCTGCTTTTTGAATCTTATGCCGCTGAATATCTGAATATGCCGCTGAATATGAGTGGTCCTTGTGAATGTTCTGAGCTCTTTTGTTTGAGGAGTAAAGATATCCAGACTTGTGGAGCAATTTCTCCTCCAGAGTGATAGGTCATTTGAAATTAGTTATGTCCCTCTTGAGTGTTGCAGTACCAGGCATCAAATTTTTGCTTTTCCCCTTTGTTCTTAGTCTACTTGAATATAACTGTTGGGAGCATTTTTCTTGCCTCCAGTTGTGCTTTGCACTTCCTCTGTTGACATGGGGCACTCCCAGCTGTGCCCACTGTGCTGAGTCAGTTTTTCTGACTGTATGTTGATACAAAACAGAGCCATTTACTCTTGAAGGGTTCTTGATTGCTCTTTTCTGCATTTTCAGAGTGCAGATTATATGATTCAGATACCCTAAGACTGCTCCCCTTCCCCATCACTTTATTTTTACAGATTTTTCTAAATTATTTTTTGTATGAGTGCACATGTGTGTTGGTTCTATTGCTTGTGCTATTGTGTGGCAGGTTGTATCTGCTCTGCCCTTTAAACATCATGCATTTCAGAATTGCTTTATCTGATCATGAAAGCATATCCTTATACAGCCCTTTTACTTTATATTTATTCCCTTCTACTACATGGATGCTCTGCAAAGATCACTGACTGCAGTACAGCAGAAGGCAAACCGAAATCAAGCCCTGAAACAGAATGGTTAGAAGTGCTGCCAGCCTGTTAACTCCTCGTGTGTGCATGAATATTCTAAACAATGGTGCAAAAACATCTTCTTCCCAAAGCTTGCGTATCTAACCCCCAGAAAATTCAAATGGTCCTAAAGTATTTCTTTGTAGATTCTGCATTTGAACAGTACCCTTTCTTCATGCAATTTCTGGATGTTTGTGAATCAGAAGAAATGCCTTCTGTCTTTAGGCTTTCAAAGTCTTTCAAAGCCAAATTCTTTGGCTTGCTCTTGTGTTTTAATTTCAAGTGGAAAACAGAATTATTTTTACTGCAGTACTGAAGAAAACCATCACAATAATCCATTAGAGGGCGCTGTTGATCTAAAAATCCTTCCCTGTCTCACGTTTGCAGTTGAGCCAGTAATTATTAGGCAAATCTGTCCAGGGATGTCCTCAAATCCTGTTCATATTGGAATTCACATCCACACTAGACTCCCAGAGAGCCTTAGAGGGGTTTATTATAACTGCAGTGCTAAAAGACACCTATTTGGACTTCTTACAATGTTGAAATGAGATTGGATCAAGCTTATTCATTGATTTCTAATAAACTTGCTAGAGGAGAGTCTGCTGTTACTTTAAAAAAAAAAAATTCTTCAGTGTTAAAAGTGGAGAAGATCCTAAGCCAAATGCCAAATCGTAGCTTTACCACCATGAACTTTGTGGAGTTCAGATTGAGATCAGAACATCATGTCTCAGGCCTCTTTCTAGTTAAAAAGTGATTGGTTTAGCTTGAACTTGTGGCAGTGATATAGTACTAGTACGAAACCAGCAATTTCTTTGACTCATGTAGTGTACATTTCTTAAACTTCCTCTTCAGAAAAAAGTGAAAAGTAAATCGTACTGGATCAACTTGTTCAACCTGCAACTTGCTGAAATTCCCATTTCTGTTTCAAAGTCATTTGTAATAAATAAAAACATGTAATCTGATCATTCATGGCGGTTCAAACATTGGCTTGAACTGTCAGTCTGCAGTGGAAGTGCCGACCTTCCCTTGGTTACCATCAGAAGGGCTCTGACAAATGCTTCTCTGGTCTGCTTGAATATATCCCCTTTGTTAGGCTGTATTTAAGATTTACTGGCATCTAACGTCAGGGAGAGCCTAGGTGTCATAGTTTTTTGTGCTAGAATTTGGCTTTGAAAAGAGAAATCAGGATATTCTTGTTACTGCTTTGGGTGGTTAGATCTATTTAGCTAGGATATTTGAGGAAACTTTGCCAAATATAAAGACGGGGGACTGGTATGGCTGTGTGCCGTAATAATTTGTGGCATGCTTTCTCCATGCCTGACTCCAAGTTAAAGCTACAATGGTGATGAGTATTCTCTCTGTTATGTATAAGCAATAATATACATTACTTATTAAAAACCTCTTGTTGTATTTTGGGTCAATATTCCTATTGATTTCAGAGGGTATTTTGTTTTGTGAAAGATTTAAATGATTTGCTCTGTGGCAGATGGAAATGTTTATTCATGTTGAATGAACCAAAAAGGGTGCCTAGTAATTTTAATTTCATCTGTAATGCTAATGGTGCATTTAAACCAAAACTGGACAATACCAAAGGATGTATTAGGAGAAAAGATATTAAATAGGCATAAAGTGGCAAAGGGAGGGATAATATAGAGAACTGATACAAGGACAGCTGAAAGGACAAGCCAAAGCTGATGCTTGAGACTGACATCTTGAAAGAGAGGAAGTGGAAGGAATGTCAGTGGAAGGAAGCAAAATGAATGTGTGCATGAATCTCTGTCTGCGTAAGAGCAGAGATATGTTCTTATCTCTGTTAAGAAATACATGCTTAAAGTGGAGCATTTTTGAGCAACCTGATCTAGTGAAAGATGCCTCTGTTGGATACATTTTTGAGGGGGATTGCATTAGATAATCTTTAAAGGTCCCCTCTAACCCAAACCATTCTATGAGACTTATGAAATAACAGCGCCAGAGACATCGTGGTTGGGAATCAGGGGCAGACTTGGAAGTCTTTTGGTATACAGCAATGGGAATCTATAATGATACTCTGCAAAGGGGATTGTTTATTAGGAAATGTTCTGGTTTTGCCTGGAGAAAATGGAATCCTGATTAATAATCAAGAACATGATGAACGAGAGAGAAACTCTTTTAAAAAAAAAGTGTCTCTTAAGAACAGTCAAAATGTTTAACAATGAAGGTTACCAAAGAAGAACACTTAAATGAAGTCCTGAAGATCAGTATTAATGATTGGTTGTCATGCTAAATCATCATGAGAAATTATTTTTAATGTATGCAGCTTCTTTGGTGTATCATCATTATTATATTTGTGAATATGATGAGTACAAGATGATGGAAACAGTAATGCAAGAGAAAACTGGGGAGAGGACTTGAATGCAAGTTTGATCAGAAACAAAAATAGTTAAAAGTTTTGAGATCTAATGAGGAACCCTGAGAAAAGCAACTGAGTTGTGAAAAGGAGGCTAGGGAAAATGGGAGCAAAGGCAACAAAAGGAAGCAGAAGGGGGAGCAAGAAGACCATTTAGATGGCTGATAGAGAAGGAGAGAGAAGTGCCTGATGTGTATAGGGTGTGGCAGTGGAAGGAGGGATTACTGAGAATGAGACAGCAAGAAGAAGCACAATCCTTGTAATTGTGTTTCTTCTGTTCCCCATTCTTATCCCACATCATCATCTCCCTTGCCCCAAGAACATGTGTGCTTTTAGAGATTTTATGATGAAAAACTGTTGTTTGTAATAACTGGGAAATTCTAAAGAAAGCGTGATGTACTTGATTGCTCGTGCAGACCGTGATCAAACATGGTTACAAACATACAACTGAGCTTGTCCCGGAATGCCTTAAATGGGTGGAGGTAACAGAAGAACAAAAGAACATTTGCTCTTACCTTTTTCATTCATTCCTGGTTTGCTCTTCCTTCATAACAATACAAATCTTAGCAAATGTTAAAAAGCAAAAACAGAACAACCCAAAATTATAACAAATACATTGGAGGGGGAAAGACTAATATGAAGAAGTGTTTTAAGGCAAAATACACTGATACTTTGGTGACTTGTAGTGGAATCAAATGATCCAGCCTCTTTTAAATATAGTCGTTTGCATCAAGGTGTAGTTGGGATGATAGATTAAGGTTACATCCGTAATTTTCTAGCAGTTCCTTGCAGAAAATTCATTCTGATTTTCCACACACAAAAACATAGCGATGATCAATTGCTGTGCATGACATAAGAAACAACTGAACAGGAAATAATTTGAATGGTGTAAGAAAGCTTTAAATCTTTTGTTCTTGCTTGTTATAATACAAAATTAATGATTACAAGAAATCGTGTCAAGTGGGGAAAAGTTCTGTTGTTTTTATGACAATTGCTTCTTCAGTTTTAAACTAATTGCACCCCTACTTCAAAAAAGATTAAAAAATAGATTTAAAATAATATTCTGCTAAAGTGTCTAAATCAGAGAAGAAAAATGTGTCAATGACCAACTTTATAGGGAAGATCTGCATTTTACATTAAAAAATAATTTTGTGTGATGTTGTTCTAGGTTGTGGAAAATATTAAAGAACATAGAGAAGGGCATAAACAGGACTTCTGTCCCCCAAAAAAAAAAGTGGGAGTTAGTTTAAGTTCTTCTACATGCAGCTAAACTTTGAGGATTTTTTCCTGCTCATTTTTTTATGCTGAGATCTTGTTTAGATGTAAGTACACCTAAAACAGTCATCAAACATGGTAAAAAGCCTAATGCTTCCACAATGATAAAAAGTTTCCTGATTAATCTGATTTGGAGTAAAGTTGTCAGTTTTCAGTAATGCTCCATCAAGCTTTACGGATGACTAATATATATCTGTATCTATATCTATAGCCACCTACCTTAATCACTTAAAAATTAGCAGTGAAGAAAAATGGGATTTGTTTGAATAACCTGAAGATTTTACACAGTGGCAGAGCACATGCATAAGCAGTAGAAGAGGGTTTCAGGTCTACTTGCCATAAGGCTATAACACAATTAATGCAATGTTGGGGAAATCATTTACTTCTAAGAGTACTGGAATTTCCCAAGACTGTTGTCCTTTACTATATATGTTGCTCATTTTTAAGAACTGGTAGCTTGGCTTCAAATTCCATGGTAAAATAATGTGTTGGATCAAAAGCCCTCAATAGAGGAACTCAGAGCATTGTTATGGGAACTTCCTTTTATAATTGTAGACTGGGTTTGCATTTATCTTTTTGTTTTAAATCACATGAGAAAGTTATTTCTACATTCAATTAATCAGAAAGGTTGTATAATCAGCATATATCTGGATATATACGCACTTAAAATCTTTTTTTGTATGTGCGTGCAACAAGAAAGTTTGAGGCAACAATGAAAATGAAAAACAAAGTATTTTTCAAGAGCACTTGGATCTCTCTTCTTTCAATAGCTTGATATACTGTTGAATTAAATGCAGCTAGAACACTATTTGATTTCTGTTTAATTGTAAACATATTAGTCAGCTCTCATAGGAAACATGATGAAAAATAGTCAGTAGCTTTCGTTTGCTTTTTCTCTTTTAAATTGAAGGCAATTTAAAACAAATTGTCCACATTCCTTTGTTATTTCTGTGCATTTGTCACAATTGGTTTACTGATTAGTTTCTTTCCTCAGCCTTTTTTTCCTATACTTTATTTCAACTATTAAACTAATTAGCATAGCTAAAATATTAATACTCACATAAAATTACATGGCTGTTACAGCAGTGAAGATCAGAGCATTTCTGAGGTAGTGTAGACAACATATCTTCACAGAAATATTTGTCCCACAAACTTAGGTACAGACATGTTAAGATCATCCTAGAATCATCATAAAATGGCTTGGGTTGGAAGGGACCTCAAAGGTCATCTAGTTCCAGCCTCCCTGCCATGGACAGGGATACCACCCTCTAGACCAGGGTGCTCAAAGACCCAACCAACCAACCAACCCAGCCTTTAAGACTTCCAGGGATGGGGCATCCACAGCTTCTCTGGGCAACCTGTTCCAGTGCCTCACTACTTTGGCAATAAAGAATTTCTTTCTAATAGCTAATGTAAACCTACTCTCATTCAGTTTGGAGCCATTCCCCTTTGTTCTGTCACTACATGCTGTTGTAAAAGTCCTTCTCCATCCTTCTTTAGGTACAGAAAGGCTGCAGTTAGTCATCCTAGAGCTTTCTCTTCATCAAGCTGAACAATCCCAGTTCTCTCAGCCTTTCTTCATAGGAAAGGTGCTCCATCCCTCTAATCAACTTGGTGGCCCTCCTCTAGCAGGTCTGTGTCCTTCCTGTGCTGGGACCCCAGAGGTGGTTGCAGCACTGCAGGTGGGCTCTCAGCAGAGCAGAGCAGAGGGACAGAATCCCCTCCCTCCCCTGCTGCCCACGGGGCTCTGGATGCAGCCCAGGACACGTTTGGCTCTCTGGGCTGTGAGTGCCCATGGCTGGGTCACGTCCAGCCTCTCACCCATAGCATCACCCAGTCCTCCTTGGCAGAGCTGCCCTGGATCTGTTCATCCCCCAGACTGTGTTAATACTGGGGGTTGTCCTGACCCAGATGTAGCACCCTGCTTGATGTCATTAAACCTCGAAAGATTCCCATGCGCCGAGTTCTCAAGTTTGCCCAGGCCCCTCTGGATGCCATCCGGTCACTTGAGAGTTTCAACTGCACCACTCAACTTGATGTCATCCTCAAATGTGCTGAGGGTGTATTTGATCCCTTCATCTATGTCATTAATGAAGATATTAAGTAACACTGGTCCCAGTACAGACCCCTGAGAGGCACCACTTTTCATTGATGTCCAGTGGGTGTCTGAGACGTTGTCTCTTGATGTGACGTTCCAACCAGTTCCTTATCGGCTGAACGGTCCACTCATCAAATCAGGGTCTCTGCAATTTTGAGAAGAGATTTTATGGGGGACTGTGTCAAAGGCTTTACAGAAACTCAGAAAAATGATATCTCTGACTTTTCCCTTGTCCACTGATATAGTCATTGCATCATAGAAGGCCACTAGGTTACTTAGGCAAGACTTTCCCTTGATTAAGGTAAGTTGGCTGTCTCAAATCTCAATCTTCTCTTCACCTGTTGTCACCAGACTTCCTTGATAGTGTGAATTCCATGTCATAATTAGTTAAAAATACTGTAATATGCTATTGCAAATTTTTGTTTAGTATATAAACTCTGTTACCAATTTGCCAGGTTTGAAATCCAATGCAACTCAATTAAGTAGATGTGGTTTCTGAATTCAGTCTATATTTCCTGTGGCAGAGCTCAGACAAGTAATGTCATGGAAGGATATTTTTCTTTTTTGGTACATTGCCTATATGATAAAGGACTAAGTTGTATGGATATCCTTCTGTGCGAGGTAACAGATGGGGTTATTCTTTTGTCCAGACTGAAGGGGAAAAGCAATATTGCTAAGACTAGGATTTGCCTAATCTATGACAAGTATCATCAGATGAGCGCTGGCAGTCACTTTATGATGATTAAAATTTTCTCCTTGGTTGCAAAACAAAATAAAATGGATTAGTGTGCACCAGCAGGAGACCAAAGAACATGTTTGCAATTCATTAATGTGCCCTGTAGCTAACACTGTAACGTTTAGAACTCTAAGCACTTAAAAGCAAGTGATTGATCATAATGCATTTACCTTGCAATAGCTGATCATGCAGGAAATGCACGTGTTCATAAAGACAACAGTTTTGGCATTCATGGATTTCTGTAGTTACTCAGTGGTGATTTTCAAGATTGGGTGTTCTTACTTCAGTCTCTGTTGGACATCAGAGTAAGGACCATTGCAACTTTTTGAAAATACCCAGAATTTGTAGTACCCTCTCCCTTTTTTCCTCTTCATACTTTTTCAGCTTCCACCCCTTTGTACAAATGCTTAATTCAACAATGGACACTTTCTCCAAAACTGTTCTTTTCTGCACAGCGTGGGCTAGAGATGGGAACAGTAGTTTTGGTGGCAGTGCAGGGAGAGTAGGTGGGAGTTGCTATTGGACTACTAAAATAATTAGGCCATTGGAGTTTTTGTTATGTGAAGTGAATAGTTTAAAATAAGAATTATAGAGATGATCCTTAAAATACTAAGATCCTTAATATCATTGTAGCTCAAGTGGCATTTTAATATTTTTGGGCCATAAATTTTTTTTTTTTCATCTGTGCTGGTTTCTTGATGTTGTTCATTGCAGTATGGTGTTGTTCAGGTAATAAAAATTATTTTTGATACTCCACTATCTTATATCTACAAATTTTACTCTAAATAAATGAACCATCCTTATAGCAAAGGAAGAGAATATATGATTTACAGCTTAGTATGAATGTGGGAATACCCTAGTGTGCTTTCTCAGCAATAATTTCTGTCCCTAGTTAATAAATGCTAGGCCAACAAATTTGAACTTAATCAACTCAGACTGAATTCTTACTTCATGAAACACTTCAGTGTCGTGGTTATTAAATGAAATTCTCTCTCTCAAATATTTTGCATACAAAGTAACATCTTTTTAGGGTTGGCATGTTTAAATCTCATTCATTAAAAATCAGTATCTTAGATATATTTCCAGAAAACTTAACTCAAAAGTTACTTCCATCTCAGCACGTGGGTCAGGACCCCTCAGAGATCCATCAGAATGATTGATTGATATCTAACGCTTTTAAAGAAACAGGTAAAAAATCTTGCATGCACTGAAGAGCAGAAAAAAGTCAAGTTTTGTTGCCTCCACTCAGGATGGAAGGCTGTCAAAACGCTTGGCTGTGGGCATCCAGAGAACCATTTGAACAGGCCTGGACAATGGTTGAAATAAAAATACATGGAAAACTATGTTTCAGGAAATAAATGTAGAAATAATCTTGCTTGTATCGTGAGTCATGCCTAGTAATGTATGTTAGAATGTTTTGAGCATTTATAATAATTTTTGTTTGGTTTGCCTTGTTGGTTCTTCTTTTCTTCTTGGTAGACCTTTTTATTGTATCTCTGTGGCATTTTCAATAAAATTACTTTGAAAAAAAAAAAGCTGACCCAAATAATGCAATGGCTGAGGAATGTGTTTTACTCATAAATACTTTCATTGTTGACTTCGCTTATCCTTTTGGGGATTCTGGTATGCAGTATTTAATTATTACATTAAATAGATTTTATTTCCATTTCTTGTTTAAGGTGAGTTAGCCTATTAAAAAAATAGTACAAAACCCTCTTACTGCTGTCTGTGGATATGTCTCTTTTTCAGTTATTGCAAAATTGTTTCTCTTGTACTAGCCAATGTTTCCAAATTGTAGATGTTTCTATGCTCCGCAGGCAGGCAGAGAGGAGTCTGTATCCATTATACTGCATTTACCCACATTTATCCTAGTCTGTGGTTTAAGACCTTAATACTGGTCTTAAGACCAGTATGCAGACCTGTGTTAGAGATACAAGAGCGAGGTTTAAAAAAGATTTGAAGCAGAATGGCTGCATTGGTATAATAAATATGGCTTTGTGTCCTGTTTCCTGGTTCACAATCAGCCTGTCTGGCACTTATTTGAGAGGCTCTGCAGGATGTTGTATGTATGATGTTTTTTCCAGCCAAGGGCTGTTATTTCTTGCCATGGGGTCATAAAGAAGTTCAAAGGCAGATAAAATGACAGCAGTCAGCAACAGCAGCTCAGTTCCTGCAACACAGGAGTAATTGCAGCCCATTATTATAATTGGCTGTCGCTTCTTTCCCCTGAAGGAACTGAGCAGCTGCCAGTTAAGTGGGCTGCAAGAAAACTGATGAGACGGGAGATGGGGGTCATAACAAAAGTTGAGAAACTGATCAAGGCAAAATTCATTAGTCCTGAGTAGCTGTAAGAGAAGAGGAGACACTGCTGTGACTGGTCATCACCGATGCCCATGTGGGAGATGGATTCTGACTTCCAGGTTGGTTTGTTTATTCACAAAGAGAAGCAAGGGGGAGTCTATGATCTTTCATCTTATTTTGTATAAAATAAACCAACCACACAGCAGAAGGCAGAAACCTCTTTATGGGACTGACCTAGAAAGGGTTTACTTCAGCCTGAATAAGTGCATCAGTTGGTTTTTCGTGTGTGCTGCAGCTAAAAAGGGGATGGTCTACAACTTGTTTGGTTTTGTTTAACAACAATGTGCAGTTGGATGATCCTTAGGTACTTGCTTATGGTAAATATGTACAATTAGCAGTGTGAAACTTGTGTGTCTTTATTGGTGTTCTCAGCAATAAATGCTAATGTAGAAATGGTAGCATGACATGTAGAATGAAAGGGTTACACAAACTCTGTTTCAGACTGTTTCTTCATCTGTCTCACTTATGTGGTAAGGAATATCAGAAACAAATGGAGATGTAGGGGAATTTTACAGGGAGAAGAAAAAGTAAAGTTTAATAGAGTGCACTGTAGATACAAAACCAGAGGATGTTATCACAGTTCTGTGTGATTCTGTGGTGCTCTTCAGGTCTTCTAATTGTGCAAGTCTTTTATCCTCACACCTAAATTTCATTCTCCTATACTGCATATTGATCTATTTTAAAATGAACCTGAAGACGCATGTACAAATTTTCTTGTAGCTGCTTGTCTTTTTAAGTAGAAAAGTTAAAGATGCATTGCAGTTTCGGTATTTATGGGGCCATGTAAGGAAAGCTGTTTCTTGTGGGATATATACACAGACACCTGGGGAGAATTTCATCTCTTTGAATGTCAATTGCCAGCTTTTCATTTTAGTGCAGTATTTTCTTTCATTCCTGAATTATTCTTCATCCTAGTTTCTTCAATGATACGTTCATGCTGAGAAAATATACCTTCTTGTAAGTCCAGTGTGTTTCCAGATTACAGCTGCGCATTCCTACTAATATAGAAGGGTTTTTTGGTAGGTTTCCTGTTCTTAAAAATCATTGTAGCATGTTACAACCCTTCCCACTCACAAATGTTACTAAATGCTGTTGCTGGGTTTCTGAATATCCTAAATTGGAGTGATTTTGTAATTCTTGTTCTGTTTTTACTGTTTGTGACATTCTCTTTTACGTGTTATCTTGATCAAGTCATTGCAATTTTGATGCAACTTGTGTGTGATGAGATGCATCTGCATAGTTTCACTTATGAGGCAGAACAGCATTTTTATCACCGTGCTTCCCCATGACATGAAGTGGGTTTGGTTTGCTGCTCTCTAGGTCAGGATGTTGCTGTATGAGCAGCCTGTAAATCAGTGCTTCTCTGTTTGCTTTGGTTACTTTCCATGAACAAATTGCCACTACAGGTGCTGCTCTTCACTAACCACTGATTTGTAAAGGCATCTTGACTAATCTGAACATAGCAATACGTATTTCAGAAATTATTATTTTTTTGTATTACTGTGTGATTTTGAAGGCTATTCTAGCACAACAACTGGGAAAGAAAGAAGTTGTAGTCTAGGCCTGTTGCCCCTACCCAAGAATGTGCTCTCAGGCAAGAGTTAACATTGCTGTTGGCGAGTTTTGTTTTTTCAGTTTCTCATTAAATTCAGGTGAGTGATATTTATTTTTTGCTTGCAAGGATTTGGGCATGAGTGAGAGACTTGAGAAGTGAAAAGAATGTAGTAGACAGGTGGAATCAGTATGCTACAAAGGAGCCATGTATCTGTAGCTTATTTTGGGTCCTAAAAGACCTTCCTGTATTGTTCAGTGGGTGACAACAGGAAGCTTAAAGAAACAAGCAGTAGATAAATGTGTAAATAAAGATAATTTGTTAAAGATTTAATTTTTAGTGTTCTTTCTATTAACTGCCTGTCTAGATAGTAACATAGAGTATAAAGTTTATTTGAAAGATGTATGTGGAGGGCTTTTTTTTAAGGATTTTGGTTTCTTTCTAACTTCTAATCTGTTGAAGAACATTTTTTAGAGAATGATTGTTCTATATTTTTACAGATAAATTGTCCTTTTCTGTTAGATATTAGTCTTTGCTCCTCATTATGAAGAAAATAATTTAATTGAAAGCTTGAATTTTTATTTTTACATAAGGTGCTTTTAGCTCAAAATTTGTGATAGGAGGTGAGATTCATAAAAAAAATTAAATTACATTCATTATGATGAACGCATTTTGTTTCGAAGGGTATATTAATTCTACACACAGTCCTGAAGCACAAGTATAGTGCAGATATTTTAGAGCTGGATCCTTCTTTAGCTGTGATAGTTGCCCATCTTAGCTTTGATCATTGTAAAATAAAAAATTTTAAAAAATTTACTAAAATCAAATGGCAATGGCTTTTACATGGACTCATAATAAAACTTATTTACAATGGATTTACTAGGAATTCAGTAATCTCTGTAAGTATTTAATACTGTAAGCACTTCGGTATTTAAGTAGTGAGAAGTAGGTTGCTTATTTGTAAACTCTATTAATTCTTGAAACTCTCTTTTAAATATTTACTTTTATACTAACTGTTTTTTTTAATGTGAAATAACTACCTTCATGGCATAATGCCTAGACAAGTATGAAAGTGAATAGCTGCTAAGCAGTAGCTGTATGTGTGTCCATAAGTGATTTTGCTTTACAAAAATTTAGAACAGTTTTTCTGCATTTATCTATTTTCATCTTTGTTTGTCACACAGAAACAAATTAGTATGAGTGAATCTAAAGCCAGCAGAAGAAAATATTTTCTTTGTAATCAAAACCAAATAAACCAATCCCTCAAACAAACAAAGCCCCAAACCCACCCCACTCTATTTTTCGCAGAACTAAATTTAAGGAGGATCTCTTCCCAGGAGACATAATGCTGAAATGAATGAGTGAGTTAGGAAGGATTTGGCTTATAAAAAGCTGTGGTGCAGCGTTGCTGTTGTCATGGCATCAGCCCTCTCTTGGTCCAAGCAGAGAAGAATGTATGGCAAAACTGTCAGTGCTGCTGTCCCTTCACTGTTTTAGAATAAGTGTCACAGGAGTGGGAAGAAGTCACAAATCATAATATGGTCTCCTTAGGTTTCTGTTTCTGGGCCTTAGTTGTAAGTTTATACTTCACCTTGGCTTCTAGTAGAGGTCTGAACTTCCATGAAGTCTGACACATTCTTCAAAGTTAATGAATATGTGTGCATGCTCTCAAAATTTCGATCTACTGAATATTTATTTATGTATTTCACAAGGAAAAACATTATCTTTTTGGTTCAGGTAGTCCAAAAATTTCTGAATTTCAAATTTTAAACAAATTCAAAATTTTATGGCATTTGATATTTCCTTCCTGCAAAGGTGAACATTTATTAAATAGATGAGAGTTTATGCTGTCTGGCCAAAAGCTTTTGTGAGGGTCTGTACTCTCCTTGGCTAATTTTTTTTCCTTTTAAATTTAAGATCATAATGTCAGCTGTTCAAGTGAAACATTTTTCTTTATGGCTCACTAAGCAGAAGGTGTCTAAAATCTCCCAAGCTGGAAAAAATGGTTAGCACAGTCCAGAGCTCTCCATGTTTAATGTAATTCATTCATTTATTCTTATAAGATGTGTGGGGGTGTGTGTGTTTTCCATATACACCATCTCCGAAGAGTAATTCAGTTTGATAGGATCAGAAATTTAAACTGCTCATTTTATCAACATCAGCTGGAAAAATCCCATAGGGATCCAGTTATGATAAAATGGGGTATGTTTGGAATATATTCATATAGCCATAAATACATTTTTAAAGATGTGAAAATGTCTATAATAATTAGTGCTCTTTGTATGGTACTCTAAAAACTGCTGAAACTTTTTTAAAAAATGAATTTCTCTTTGTAATTATTTTGAGCCGTGCAGATTACTTGGAAATTTGGTTTGTGAGTAAAAAAAATAAGCTTTGGAAAACTTTCTCCATCAGGAAATGCTATTTTTGCTTGTGGTTATTGAAATATTATGAATTATGTTAGTTATTGATTATTTCTACTTGTGCAATATCACATCATAGAATTAGATTTCAATTTATTAAAGAAGGAGGTAGTAAATAAAATAAGTCTTCATATTTACTGTGAGGTCCGTTTGCATTGACACCTTACTGTTTGTAGTCAGTAAGTAAAAGCACTGTGCTTGGTCATTAATACTTTTTGTCAATATCATATTTGTTTATCACCATGGGCAAATTTTGGAGGAAAACAGACACTCCATTATTTGGAGGATTTCTTGGTTCATTAGGGGAATTTTGCCTGTGGGGATGTCATAACAGTTTTCTCTTTTACCTAGTGGCAACTGTACTAAAAGGCCAATCAAAAGGTTTGTCATTTTTGCATTACAACTGTTGTAGATTTTAAGGTATTGCAAAAATGGTCACAATCTGTCCATCCTGTAAGAGTTCAAACACTTTTTAAGCAGTTTTTCTGGATTATGAATACATAACAAGATCCTTGGTGTGTATGTAAAGCTTTGGCAAGAAGATTATAAAGATACAAATTCAGAAAATTACAGCTGTATGTGGTATCTTAAAATTCACTGATCCTTCTGGTCTCCAGAGAACAGTCTTGCTAAATCTAAAAAGGTTTCCATTTGTGAAGCACTTCCAAAGAAGAGTCCAGATGGCTACTTAAAATTGTAATAAAAAAATCTATGTTTAAAAATGTCCTTGTATGAACAGGAGTTGCTCTGGGTGCTTATTGCAGGGAAGTGTTTAAAATGGTGTATGAATTTGACATGGTGAGATGGTGACTATATGGATAGCTGTTTCAGCTAATGAAAAGAAAAAAAAAAAAGGTGGAAGGGCTCAAACACTAAAATTGAGGAAAATTGAAGCATTTTCACATAATTTTAGAATTTTCATGTATTACACTGGTATCGCTTTGGGGTAAAAAAGATGTGAATTGAGTAGCAAGAAATGGGCTCTAAAATGGAATGAGTTCCTATGTATCAGAAGTTGTGCATCTTAAGGAACATGATTGCCTCTTTAAAGAAGAGACAATGTTATGAATAGCTGTTGAAATTAAAGTAAAGGTGAAAGCCTTGAATATAGGCTGTACTTGTTCCTGACAGGCTTTGACTTTTATTTACATGTTTATTTAGCTGTACCATCTTTATGTCATCTCATGATTTTTCATGAAGAGCAAAAGTAAAGATCATAGCCCAGGTAGCTGCAGTGGCTTCAGTCTCTGTAGCTAACAAGGTGCCGATTTCTGAATGAGCTGTGTGCTGCAGAGAAGCCCTACTGGAAGGGAGTTACTGTAGTTGTTCAGACTGGAACTTTGCCTACACTTGTCTTCTGTGTGTGTGGTGGGGGAGTGGGGGACATAACACAGAAAGCAGGTTTCTCTCTCTTGCCGGGGTACCTGTCAGGGTATTTGGGAAGACAGCAAGGAAGGTTTTGTGTGCAGTATTACCAGCTTGCTTTTGATGCTTGGTTTTGTGTTGTGTGCCTCAGATGTGAGACCGTTGCTTTCTTAGTATGTTGAGTGACAAGAAGAAGAAAGCATGTGTCTGAAGAATGGAGTATGATCTGAATGACACTTTCTGGGATTCAGAAAGCTGAGCTCTGAATTGTGGAATAGTTGAAGAATTCAGGTCCTTCGGTATATTTCTAAAACAGGAACGCAAATGACTTATGGTACCTTTAAGTCAAGAAATCTACTTTCCACTAGTAACTTAAACTGCTTTCTGTTAAAATGTACATCTTTATGTAGAATTCAGGTTCTTATATTGAACTTGCACATGTTGTTTCTGAGGTACACAGTTTGCATACATACAAATTATTTGTAATGGCATGGTTGCAGCATGGATTGTTTCTTCCCCTTCCCTTTTAGCATGTTTCAGCACAGATGAGAAACGTATATATATTTGGAATTATGATCTTTTCTCTACTCTCTGTTGTCTTCTTCTCTGTTTTTGAGGATTACAACATAGAAGCTTTTAATTTATATGTTTGTCGGTGGCTGGTGACTTTGACCATCCCCTTCCAGGTTGCATCATATTATCTCAATTCACTGTGGCCATACACTAAAGCCTTTTCTAATGAGACTGGGCAGTAAAGAAGTGAGGAAGTGTGGACTCTGTGTTCTCTGTTCTGATCTACTTTCCTTAAGTCTTACTAAGACCTGAAGATTCATTGGCTGCTGTTATGTTGAAATTGATTGAAGCCAAGGATCTTTCTAGAGTAAGAGCTTACTTGGGGTTACATGGCGAGACAGGTGCTCCTGTATTATGTAAACCTAATTTTTTGAAGAATTCAGCTAAAAACTTTTGATAACATTATCTCAATTACAAATTTGTGCACCCCTCTAATCATGAGAAAACTGGTCTTATTTCTAAGACCTTAATTTCACTTGATTATAATATTGTGCAGTAGATTTCCTTTCACAGGATCACTACCTCTTTCAGTGCATTGTCTATTTAGTAATTGTTTGATAATTTTAATTTCTTTTCATGGTGTAGCCCATGCCTTTTTTGTAGCATACTGTTGAAAAGTGCCTTACATCCAAATTATTCCTTCACTGATAAAGAAATGTTTTTGAGGAGCAATGAGGAATTTATTTTTCATTAGTTCCTGTAAGGTAAAGGAACATGATTGTTTCCTCCATGTGACCACACAGTTCTGAGAAACAGAATTGAAGGATTCAAATATCCATATATTTAGCATTCTCTGTTTTTTCAGTCTTTTATGGATGGTTAAGAAGGAATAGTTCTCTGTCAAACTATACCTGCTCAAAATACTGCTTTCTTAGGTCTTGGCTGGAGTTCCAATTGCTCAGCAGTTCTGCAAATCAAACCCTAGAGCATAAAGTCAGATACCAGGAAATGAAAAACGTGCAGTGAAATGACTGTATGCTAAGGCTTTGATTTACAGTGAGTAGAAACTGGAAAAGGCAAAGATAAGAGCTAACTCTCCAGTATAGTATTCAGTCACTTCAGTTATGTGATCTTCCTCATCTTTTTTTTTTTTTTTTTTTGTATTTTGCAGCGAATAAAGGAAGGGAGCTTTCATCTTCATGTGTCCTAGATCCATCCCATACAACAAGCAAGGCATGGGCCTGATGGTGCATAATCAAGCAATATAAAATTGTATTGATATTGCAAAATACATACACATAACTGCTGAAGTGAGGATGCTGAATTGCTCCTGTAGTAAGTGAATAGAGACATCTGTAACTTAAATGAGAAGTAACATCTAAGGTTGTAACTACCTTAGAGTGTTCATCAGGAAAGCATTTTTTAAATTAATCTCTTTAGTTATTCCCACTTCTTATGTATTGACTTTCATCATAAAGCCATCTCAAAGTACAGGTATTACATTTTTTTGTAAAGTAATGATGTGGAACGATGCAGAGAGGGATGTATTCTAGTAGTATATCCAAAATACTCCACTGCAGACAAGCTTATTATGGCACTGACTAGAGCTTGTCTAAGTGGCCCTTTTTGTCTTTTTCTGTCTTCCTTCTTTGTAACCTCCAAAATTTTGGATGCCAGGTTGTCATTACAATTTTTTTTTTTTCAAAAAATAACGTGAATCATTTTTTTTCTCTAATGGGGGAAAGAATTTTGCTTAGTTAAGTGAAGAACTTAAAACTGATGATGTGATCACCTCATATATCATAACAAATGAGCACCCAGCTACAGAACTGACATGCACAGACAACTGGAATTCTAGCATCTCCTTGCTCATCAGGGCTTGAGTTAGCAACCTTCATGTTCTTTTAACATTATTTTTTGAGTGTGTAATTATATACTGTATGCTTCACTGTGGTTGTATTTTGGGACCTCATTAGAAGACTGTAGGACAGAGTGCATATGTGTGGTTTGTATTACAATCCACAATATGTAACTATCACTGGAAATCTATATTAAAAGCTTTTGGGCTGTGATGAGGGATGTAGAGAAGCCTGATGAAAAATAAATGGGGGTGCTAATCTCAGTACATATAGAAGGAGAGGAAATCAATATAAACTTGTGTAAACTTAATATCGTCAATGCAATTTGCATTACTAGTCACTCTTTCTTAAACTCTTTAACATATAAAAAGGTCTTCATTTTTCATTCATATGGAAGCCAGTTTTTTCCCATATTTCTATTGCAGAAATTAGCCCTCCTTAATAGCTGGAAAGGCTGAGGTATAATGCCTTCAAATAATAAGGAGAGGAAAGAAACTATGAATGCTTCACCTGAATGATTCTAGTTACTGTCTTTTACTCTCTCTGGAATAATTTTGTTGTTTGGAAGGAATTAAATACCATGGGGTAAGAATGAAGGAAAATACTAAATCATGCTAAATTGTTAAGGGAATTTTCAGATCTTGCAGGAATAGTGTAGTTGTCACAAACTTCATGATAACTTTCCCAAGGTAAATCTAAAGAGCTGTTGCAAATTAAATGGTAAAGTCAAGGAACCATGTAAGGTCCTGTTTTGGAGCTCTGATCAGAGATACTGTGATTAAAGGTCAAGAATGTTCTGAGTATGGGCAGGAGAACAAGAGTAGTTTTAGAAATAGGAATAATCTTTTTATAAATTAGTGTTGGGGTGGTCTGAAATTTACCTGTTAAAAAGGAAACAAAAAAGTGTGCATTTATAAACACATACATATACATTTGTGTGTGTAAATATATCTTTATATGTAGTATAATGTTCTTGATTTGTTGCCTTTTATCACTGTTAGATATCTATCTGCCTGCATACACTTAAATATTGCACATCCTCAAGATCTGACTGCCAAATACACAAAAAGCAAATGCACCATGATCTCATAATACATGGGAAGGAAACTGATGTGCAGTGAGAATACTCAGTTGATGTAGAATTTCCAAAAGTGCTCTGTTCCCCCCACATATCAGTGCTATTTCTGTACTTCAGAGTTTTGTACTTCTGTATTCTTTTTACTTCAAAATAAGCTACAAACATATATTTGTATATGTTGGTGTATACTTAAGTATGTATATGCATGTGTGAGTATGTAGAAACATAGTCTCTTGAACTCATGTCAGCAATTTTCCTTTTTCTCTGCTGTTGCTGTTATCCAGTTAGTCCTCTACCAAAAAAGAAAGAGGTAAAAATATGGATTGATATTTCTAATATAAAAGGAGTAGTTAGCTAACCTTTTATTTTCAGTATTTATTTTATTTCAGTATTTTAAGTTAGTTAACTTTTTTGTGGGGAGTATGGGTAAAGTTATAATTGTGGGTGCATTTATTTGGTTTCATTTCTCTGAGATGTTTTCTTGATGCAAAGATTTTTTAAATCAACTTCATACATTGAGGACCTAATGTTAGATCCATGAAAGTGCATGCAAAGACGTGATAATAACTGCTGAAACAGTAAATGTTGGGGAACACAAGCAGCATCTCTAGAACTCCTGTGTTCAGATGAATTTTGGTTTGACTAAACCAGTAAGAATGCCAGCTCTGGTGTTACTGGGAAAAAATAGAAAGAAAAATAAATTCCAGTATACTCTCTGGGTAGGAGAAGAGCTTTTTTAAAAGTGCCATTTTCTGGAGAAAATGTGTTCGCTGAGAGTCACAAGGTTCAGCCTCTGATTATAAATTTATGATTTGCATGCAGAAAGGTGCCCAAGTCTGGCTTTTTAAGACAACATACCGAAAGTTTGGTGTCCAGCAGCTCTGAAAGTTTCACTTGTTCAGATATAGTTGCATGATTTTATACATATATACTTTAGTGTTCCTTAGCCTTGGTGTTTATTTCTGTCTCTGTAAAAAAGTGGTGTATGTTAGAAAAGGTATGAGACTAATTTTGAATCTCCTTGAATTTCATCCAAAATAGAATTGAAGAAATGTTAGTAAAGCCTGTCATGAGGCAGCTTATCTATGAAAAGATAATAAAGAAGGCAGTTTTGTGCACTGAGAGGCATTTTATAGATACATGTTAAAGGTATGTTTAAAAATAGAAGTTAAATAATTTCATGATTTATATACAGATGACAGATTTTCATAAGTTAGTCTTTTTCAGACAGGGGTGATAATGACAGCAACACTCCCACATTATAATCATTCACCCTTCAGGAAGGAACAACAGCTAATCAGAAAGCCAGTGCTCATTTTCGTATTTTTAGCTTTTAGTTAACTGTGCTGTTTCGTGTATACTTTTGATCTATTATTATATCTATAAAGAATTTTTTTGTTTTTTTTAAAGTTCTTATTGTCAACTGATGTTTCAACCTTTATTAGAATTCATGAAAATAGTATAACTAAAGACATTTAAGTCATATCTATATTTAAATTAAAAAAAAACCCAAAAAACCCAACACTCATCTTTCTCTGTGCATTTTTGAATCTTAAACTTTTCTTCCTTTGTTAGAAAGCGTATTTCAGTTCAGTGTATCTGAAACAATGAGATTTCAGTGGGTAGAAGCAAGACAATTCTTATTCTGAAAAGATGCTGCTTGCTTTCGCTGTCGATATTTTTTGTGTAGTTCTTGAATGGCCCTATTGTCCTTCTGTGCACTCAAAGTGAATGAATTCATCTTTCAAAGTGGAGCACTTCTTTCTTCCCTGTACCCATTCCCACTTCTGTGTCTGAAGTAGAGAAGAAGACTGCGCTCCTGAAAGCATATAATTCTGAGCGCTGAAAATTAGATTCTAGTGTACCTGTCACTCACAAAGCCAGGTTTATGCCAAGTGTTGTGCAGTTACTTTAAGGAGTTTGTTTGGACCATTTTGGAAATAACTTCACTCTAATGTACCAATGAAATTGCTTAATTTGCCACCATATTCTGTTCTGAAAAGTAGATTCTAATTTCTTAATGTTTCTGACATTCCTCACACTGGAATTCAGTGTTGTAAGTTCTCGTGCCCTTGCTGAATGTAAAGCATAATGAGTTATTCTTTCTTTAATGGGTTTGTTCAGACACTGGGCACATGTGCAAATTTTGGAGGGTTGGTGCTGCACATAAAGGTAAAGACTTTCAAATTAATGCACTTTGTTTCTAGAGTGCTTTCTTGTTTCTGTGTTGTTGAATGTAGTACAATAAAGTTTGGTCTATGTTTTCACAGATGTTAATGTGTGTGTGTGATCTTCATGTGGCAGGTTGCTTCCATGCAGCTTGCTCTGTTTTGCTCCAAGGGAAGGATGTACAACCAGCTGTTGGAAGGCATAAGAAAGACTCTGAAAGTCATATAGAATAAATATTTTCAAGAAGGAACATTATGGAATAATTAGGTGAATGAAGTTTAGTTAGAGTTTCATTCCTCTTATGTTAATGAAATTCTCAGTTGTCAGGCAAAAAAAATTGAAAATTCTTAGTTGTCAGGTCATACATATACAAAATTACTTCCTTTTTTTACAACCAGTATTTGGGAAGTTCATGAAGTAAGATCCTGCAGAGACCTCAAAGCATGTTGTTGTTGGGCTTTTTAATTCATTGAGGATATTTCTGTCAGTTGTTAGTAAGTATAATTTTCTTTGCTGCAACTGTTTGTTTAGCGACTTTTAAGTGCTTAGATTGCTGGAAGCTTTTTAGAGAAGATGAGCATGTACCTTTTCTTATTTACATTATTTTTATGACTGTCACCAGTTGGAAGTGCCTAAAGGGAAGCTACTCTACAGGGGAACTTTTGATCTGGCTCAATAAGGTAGTTATTATTTTGGTCATCTTTGTTAATCATTTACCTTCAGTAAACTTTAATCTGGACCTAGAAATGTATTAAACACCTTTTAACCATGGCTTCTGGTGGTTTTTCAGCCGTTATTTAATAAACAAAGAATGCACTGTGCAGGTTCAGGGATGGGCTTATTACCTCTCATTTGAAAACCAGGATTTCTTAAGGCAAATTATTTTAAATAATTTGAAATACTTGAATCAACAAATGAAACTTGCAACCAATTTACATCTCAGAAGCATAAACAATTTAATTCGACAAAGGTGTTGGTTTTGGGTTGTTTTGGTTAGGTTTCTTTTTTTTTTCCCATTTCACTATAGAAATATAAGTTTTGTTTTTTTCTATCCTCAATCTTTTCATTTTTAGTATTTCTTGCTCCTCTTTTTCTCGCTGGTGATATGAAGTTAGAATGCTTCACTGCTACAGAGGATGCTGTCAAGTGCACACACAAAAGGAGGTGAAAAGGCTCACTCTTTTCCCACAGAGGGTGAATTAGGGACTGTGTAGGCTTAACAGAACTCTGCTGTCTTCTGAGGCAGGTGTGTCAGTATGAACCCCCTTGATTTATAGGCAAATGGAGCGGGGACTGAAGATGAGGTGAGAGAATAAAAATGTCTGTGTTACAGGATAAGAGGGTAGAAGAAAAGGGGAAATATTTAAAAATATTTCTATTTTTTCTATTTTCTAAAATAAATTGTATGAGGAGTGGCTAAGATAGATTAGTTATTGAAAAGCTACTTTTTATAAAGGTTTGTGTCGGAATCCACACCTAGTTCTCCACTGTTACTGTCAAAGGTAATGGCATGTAAAAAAAACCCCAAAAATCAATTCTTAATAAGAAGTCTGGCAAGGAAACATTAGCTAACTTATCTCACAGTTTTTGGGCCATTATGCTATTCAATGCCTCGTGTGATACAATTGATTCTTCAGCTTGTGCATAAACACACACATATATGTGTCTTTTGTCAGATGTAGCCTTAGCAATCCTGGCTAAAATGATAGTTTTATTTGCTCATACCTGAAATAGGGAAATAAAATTATAAGAGTTTTGTGAAGTACGTTCTCCATGTAGGCTTTCGTGCTCAAAAATATGTGAATCTTACAAAGTGAAACTTGTCAGTGATGCAGGTTTAAATATGTATTAACTAGAAAAACAATCCTTTCTTCAGAGGCAGGCAACTCTGAAGCTTTTACCCTTCAGTGCTTTTATTTTTATCAGTCTGTACCCAACTATTGTTATGTGAGAGGTAACAGTGAACATGTAAATGGTAAGATATGTGAATTTGGCTCTTTGCTTGGGTGATACAGCTTGGTTTTGTTTCTGATTTATTTACTGTTTTCAAGAACTATGCTAATATTTCCAGAAATTAAACTTGTGGAAGTGACTGCCTTGAGATGAACATATAAATAAATTTAAAGAAGGAAATGCTGATGGTATTCCAAATAGATAAGAAATAATGTATATATTCATCTGATTTTCCAAATTCCATACATTTTGAGAGGCCCCCACAGGAGCTCAGTGTGAGCTCACATTTTATTTCCTAATTCTGTCAATACAAAAGTTTTTAGTACATTTTTCCATGCAGCAGGAAAAAAAACCCTAACAATTTCACTTGGTTTAAGGCAAAAATACTTCCTTATAATTGAGTCAAAACTAACCCTTTGTCTATTTTAGCAGCTGTATAGGATCTTTTTTCAAAGACATGTATAGCTATGTACTACATCAGAAGCATGAAGAACCAAAGGTTTAAGAAGGAATTTTACACATATTTAGTTTGTTAAAATACTCAGTTTTAAAGCATGAAAAACTGCTGTCAGTGAGAAGGATTTAGATGTATAAAGTTTATTTAGACACTTAAGCATGATTTAAGCTAGATCCTTCCAGAATTTTGCATTGACATTTTAATGCAATCTATTGTTTAAACTTTTTTTTTTTTTTTTAAATTCTTTCATTTATTAATAGTTTGAGCATGCATTTTTACTCTTACCAACAATCAATTCTAGCAGTTGGAAACTTACTGGTTGGACAAAATTTAGTGGAGGTTTGTTTATCCGTTAATAAATTAGAAGTGGCTTATACGTTATGGTAAATATGTCTGTTAACTGATCTTGTTTTTTCTGGACCATGAGGAAATAATTTTTCTTTACATGTTTTGTTCTTAAATGATAACCTCCTAAACTTTTATTATCTTTTTCCTAGGACTTTAAGACAGGATTTGGTATCACTTTAATCCCTATGAATGTGGCAAATGTAAAACAACTGGATCGGGCTGCAAAGCAGTCTTTTGAAATAATTACTCCTTATAAAAGCTTTAGGTAAGAACTTGAATATTTATTTTACAAAATGTGGAATTAACTAAGGCAGTAAAGAAATACTGGTTTCATACTGCAGTGCTGTAGCTAGTTTGAATGAAAAGGTAATGTTTTTATTAAGGATGTTCAGCAATGTTTAGAAAAATGGGAGGATTTTCTTTGATTCATCTGTTAGCTCCTGACTAAGCATGTTATGCTCACAGGTTCATACTTTTATGTAGCCTTCTTTGTTCGTTCTGTGCAAGGGCAAAAGGTAAAAAAAAAGAGAAATTAATTCCTCCACTTTCACAAATTTTCTTCATCCTAAAGAATAATAAAATTCAATAGTGAAATAATGCTGCATCCATTTAGTTTTATGCATTTTATTTGAAAAGAAGCTTTCATGTGCTATCCCTTGTAGATATCCTTGGTAGAAAGTAGTTAAAAGTTTCACTTTGGCTGATTGCTGAGACTTGTAATGGTTTTTAAGAAAATGAAAGTGCATGCTAATAAAAGCCTTTTGTTAAGTGTTGTAGTGTTTCTTAAATGTTGTAATGAAGGAGGAAATTTCTTTGTTCTCCTGGGATTGCAAATGTTAGGAAATACTTTCACTCTCAGTCAACTAGCAGGTAAAATAGTCTTGATCAGCAATTTGAATCTGTTGCTACTTGGTAGATAGCTAGTTCTTTGATTTTTTTTCTTAAGACATGACCATGTTGATGTTTGTTTACTATTTAATTTTTAAAAAGATAAATTTAAATGAAAAGCAAGTATTTTTTTAATTCTCAGTAATTTTTTTAATTCTCAGTAGTTTTTTAAATTCTCAGTAGTTTTGTTAATTCTCATTTAATTCTCCATGTTTCCTTATGTCATTCTATGCTTTTGTTAAAGTTCAGTATTTAAGTTTGGTAATTGGAAACCTAAAAGGATTGAAATTAACTCAGGGATGTTACATGAATGTTACAAAAGCTATGTACCTTATACTAGTAGTGGTTTTGTTGAAAACAATGCTAAAACAGAGGGAGTTTCATTGAATTTTAAAATACAAAATAATACATTCCATCTTAGGATTTATATCTGTGTGGAGGGAGATTTTTGACTGTGATTTCAGGTGTAAATGTAATAAATAAGGAGGCTACAGATCATGTTTAATTGGGCTTTAAAATAAAGATCAATAACACAGAAAAGTCAATTGTTTCAGCTTTACAGCAGAGTCAGAAAAAGAGAAACAAGACTGGATTGAAGCACTCCAGCAATCAATAGCAGAAACTCTATCTGATTATGAAGTAGCTGAGAAGATTTGGTTCAATGAGTCCAACAGGAGCTGCGCTGACTGTAAAGCTCCCGGTCCTGACTGGGCATCCATCAATCTCTGTGTTGTCATTTGTAAGAAGTGTGCAGGTAGAGTAATTAATGACAAGCTATGTGGGTTCTACAAAATGCCATATTTGCATATCTATGTATGTTCTTGAATTGGCGGTTATTTGTATTTTTTTTTTTAATTTTTGAAGTGTTATTCTCGTGGAAGGTTTGAGAAACAAATTATGAGCATAACTTTTTTTTTAATACCAAGGTCATCCTTATTGTAAGGCACTTCCACACATAAATGACATGTCTGTCATGATTGAGTTCTCTCAGGTAAATCATCCTTCACAATTAGTGGAAATTAAGACACACTAACACTTTATGGGAATGGAATGGCTTTTGCAAGGCTAGATGCCAAAGAAAAACAATTTTTAGTGCATAAATTTTGAGTATTAATGTTGTTACATCTGTACGTATTTTACTGCCAATAGCTTTTTCAGATATTACTCAAAATATAGTTCTGCCATATTTTATGTTGAAATATGTGCTTAAGAGGTAGATTCAAGGAAGTATTTTATAATTCTAGGCATTTTTTCAAACCAAACTATCCCAGAAATAGTCTACATGAGACAGCCTACTTTGTTTATTCATTACTATCAGCTGAAATTAACTTTTTTTTAAAAAAATGAGGTGTATTTTTGATGCTTTTATTTAATATTCAAATGTCAAACCCAACCTTTGGTAAAAATATCAAGTAGAATAAATCTGGTGTCATCACATTTTTTCGTTATCTAAGCAGAAGAGAAACCCTGTTTAAGTGCCTTACTCAAGTAATGCTCTTGGATTTTCAGGACAACACCGATCTTTAGGACCAAGAGATTCAAAGGTCCGGAGTCTAAAAATGGATGCCAGCATTTGGAGCAATGAACTTATTGAGGTGTGTTGTGATATTCTAACTCTTTTTTCCATCTTGAAACTTACTGCATGAAAAGGAGGAATTTACTGCTTTACTCACAAGAAAACTGAACGTACAACTGCTAAACAATATGGTGCTGTTACAGTAAACTTGATGTTACTGTGCATCATGTACCTCTGTAATTCCAAATATTAACTTGCTTTGCTAACAAACTGTAGAGTTTCTCTTAGTATTTCTCCAAGTATCTAATATTCTGGGGGAAAAAGAAATAAAATGCTTTTGGATAGTTCTGATGATGAAGGGGAAAAGAGAGGAAACTTGTCACTACCAGCTTAGGTGCTTGGGATGTTAAAAAGTGGTGGTGGTAAGAAGTGGTCCTGATAGAAAGGGTTGGAGCCATCAGTGTTTTCTTTAAAACACATGCTACTCTTCTCTGAACTTTAACTATATGTTTTCTGATAGATACAAATAATTAGCCTTGTAAAGCTTAGCTGCTGTTGATGGTAAATGATGAGTGCAGGCTTTATTATTCATTTGTAGATGACCATAGGCAGTGACTGAGAGAGGCTTCCAAATCCTGAAGGAAATTTTCTTTTCTTTAATAACTTTCTTTTTCAACTTTCAGCAGCTGACAAGTGTGTAGAGGCTAGCTTCATGTCCTTCATACTATTTTGCTAATTTATTCCATGCATCTCATTCAGCTCTTCATTGTCATTGGAAATAAGAGGGCAAACAGTTTTTGGGCTGGAAATCTTCCTCCAGATGAAGAATTGCATATTGATGACCCTGCAGAAAAAAGGATAGCATTCATTACACAAAAATATAAAGAGGGAAAATTCAGGAAAACACCTTTCCACTACAAAACCAAGGAACAGTTGAATAAGGTAATACAGCATGGTTAAGCCCATACTGTGTTTTGGATTGTATTGTATCTGTGTGCAATTTGGTCATCTTGTTAAACTGGTGAGAAATTAATTCAGTATCCTGAGTGACATTCTGACACAGTTGAATAAGGGTTATTTAGGAGCCTTTGCAGGAGTCATTCCATGACTACCTAGTTTATTGTTTTTCCTGTTAGTTTATTTGAAGAAGGTTATTGTAGTTCTTCCTATGTTTTCCTTAACCATCAAAATATGGATCTTTATTTTAATGTAACTGTAATCTAGGGATGCAAATTTCCACTTCACTTCTTTAGATTACTTCCTATATATTTGTCTGACATCTAGCATTCAAATACAGTAGATAATTCATTGTTATCAATGGTGAAAATAGCTCATACACACTTACATAGTAGCTGGTAGCTTATTGGAAATGAAAAAGCTGAAATTAATGATTGAAAATGTGTGTTCTCTACTTTTACAAAAATAACAAATTCTTTAGAGTTGTAAAATTGTCAGTGTCTCTCTAAAGTTTGATGTCCATTTGACTGAATTCTAAGATCTGATGGTTTGAGTAATGATTTTTCAGGGTTAATGAATACAGAAGACTTTTAATGCATTTTGCAATTTAATGCACTCAATTACATGACTCAAATTGTCTCAAAGAATATACAGAGATTGTGGGATTTGTTTTTTGTGGGGAAGGATATATGTCAAATAATCATTTAAATACTGGGAAAAGTTGCCAAATTCTCTATAGATTTATGAAATTATGTAATAAGGCAGTCATTGCCAAGTAATTCTAGAACTTTTACTGAACTGTCTTCTCTGTTATCTTGTGCCTCCTGGGTGCTTATATGTTTATTAGAACAGCTAAATTTTGTAGGAGTAATCTTCCTATTTTGAGTGACTTCTGCTTTAATAATTTACGAAAAAGTCAATCTTTGACTAAATAAATAAATATTAAATCATAGAAATTTTAATGGAATAGGTTGCTGTAATTGTGTAGCTATTTTTGGTTTTAAGGTTTTGGACCAATCTCGTAGAAGAAAAAAAGTAAGTTTATCATATTTGTTGTATACAAAAATAAAAGGAGACTCATGATTTAGGATGTGGTGAGATGTTTCTGTTTCAAGGAAGATGAACAAGTATCAAGATACAGCTTAATAAAAAGAGTAAAAAAAAAATCTTAATATATTTTAATCTTAATATATCTTAATAATACCTCTTGATAAAAAGAGTAGTTTGCCTTATTGACTGATGGTGGTTTCTAAAAATCTGCCTTGGAATTTCAATATGTGTCCTAGGAATGAAGTTTAAGAATCTAATCTTATCTCTTTTGTTGAACTTCTGAGGTCTGAAATAGTAAGAGTTTTTTCTTCAGTAGTTTGATGTAAATAAACAGCAAGGTTCCCCTCCAATTGTATTTACTCATGTTATCTTTCCCAAGTGGAATTTGTGAAAGCAACATTTTGCTGGGTTTGGGGTGGTATTTTGGGATATTTTTGTTGCTGAATTTGTCTAGATTTAGATCGTACTTCATGGTTTCTGATACTTCTCAATGTTTATGGTCTACCTATATCAGAGTTGAAAGGATTTGCGTCTACGTTACATGTATTTGTTGCCAGTAACTTTCTAATTTAAAGACAATTCCTGTTTCCCCTTTCTGTTATAAGGCCCTGTGTGCTGCTGTAGTCAAGCAAGATGTGCTAGAAACTCTGATGTTGCTCTTCAGTGGGGCTGATGCTATGTGTGCCACTGGAGACCCTGTTTACAGCACCCCTTACTTACTGGCCAAGAAAGCTGGACAAAGACTGCAGATGGAATTCCTGTACCATAATAAGTTCTCCGGTATGATGCATTTCTTTCTTTTGATCTAATTTTTTATTATGAAAAAGAGAAGGAAATAATTCAGAAGCAGAATTGGCTTTGCTTTCAAGAATCGTGGTATATCAGAAGGGCAGTTGTGATGGCATTAACTGTATTTTATTAATGCACAATTTCAATTGTGTGCAGGTTTGCTGTTTTGCTCAGACATCACGCTTAGGACTTAGACTACATCGTGATAAGTCATATATCTCATACCCTTAATTATAGCACAGAAAAAAACCATCATTTTCTCTGCCAATATTATCAATCTTTTACCAGGAAAAAAAAATGGGTACATAAATTTAACATATGTCTAAAGAATTCATCTAGAACTTTTCCTTAAAGAATATTTAAATTGATATCTACCCCTATTGCACACAGACCTAGCTGTTTTTTTCACAAACTCTCCTCCCAAAATAAAACTCACCTCTTGAACCTGCAGTATGATCTATCCAGAAACCTCTTTTTCCCATCACAGCTTCTCTTGCAGCTTGGAGCAAATGATTAACTTTGGCTTGGAAGTGAACAGTTCTGTTTGCAGTGTATGGCTGCTATGAGGCTCTTGGAAACAGAAAGCTGCTCTTAACAGTAAATAATTTGAGGTGTATGGGTGCGACTGAGCTTTTCTTTTAAAAGCACTGGACAGTTTCTGAAACCATCAGGGGTTGAAAGTTCACATGCATATCTGCACTGGAAAAAAACAAAAAGGCTATGTGGGTGTTGTCCTGGTTCAACTTTCCATTAGCTTGTGTCACTCTGCAAAGTGACGCTGCATAGGCTGAACAAAAAAGGGATTAATGGGAAACACAGGAATGAATTAAGGCTTCCAAGGGCAAACACAGTGTCTTAACTTCTGCCTGAGTATTGCTCAGGCCAGTGCCATGCACTGGATCATAGGATGTTGAGTTCAGTCAGGTGCAGACCCGTAGATAGGGTGGTTTTTTTGCTGCCTATGGTCCCAAGTGGTCCTAAGGTTACAGAGAGAGAAGTCTGCTTGTCTTGGCCCTGTCTTTTCTACTTTTGGCCCTCCAGCCAAGGCAGCACCATCATGTTCTTAACTTTAGGGAAGGGGAGATCAGTGTATGTTGATGATGATTCCCAGAATTACTGTTAGTCTGCTGCCAGAGTTGCTGGTAAACTCTACATAAGCCCTCAAGAGAAGTAATCTCCTTCTGTTGAAGTATGTTACACAAGGGATGAAAATCGAAGTTTGGTACATCAGAAAACAGTATCTTGTATTACCTTGGCCAGCAGTGGTTGACAGTGGCAACATTGTAACAAATGTGAACAATTTTTTTAAAATGAATATGCTTTCTAATTATAAAAATAAAACCACTAAGTTTTATCAGTGTTGTAGTACAGATACTGCAGAGCAACCAATTTTTTAGACATGCATTAACTGATGTTACTGAAGATCTGTATGTTTTTTACTCCTTTGTCTTTGGATAGATTTCCCAAACTATGATCCTTGTTTTGAAAGTGGTTTCTCTGAAGATTCTTCACATTCCACCTTTCTTTGTGAATTCTTGTACAAAGTTTCTTCTAATGCGGCTAAGCTTCCTACAGAGAAGAAATTAAAAGAAGGTATTTAACTTTTAATTTATGTATTTGAATAACACATGAAATATGTATGATTTAGATTAATTTTATTCTTTTTAACTTCTTGCATTACTTTTTTTTGAGATAAAATGTCTTTGATAAGAAATGTCTTCTTTTGATTCAGTAGACCTCTTTCAGATAAAGAAAATACTGTTTGTCTTGATCTCTTCATTCAGTAGTTGACAGAGGAAGAAAACCGAACTTCTGAAAAATTGTTCAGTTAACAGAGTAATTGATAAATAAAAAACAAACAGAAACACTTCTTGCTTTAATTATACTTAGATTAATGCCAAGAATTAATTTTCATCTAAATGATTCTATTACAGAAATAATTTACAAGTAGCACTGAATTTTTAGTACGGTATTTCTCAAGCTCATAAATTTACAAAACCTTCCAAGTAGAAATGAGCATCTACAATGACTCTATGACAACTTGAGCTTTGTGGGGTGATAATGCTTGTATATCACAGTAGATATACATGGCCTCCTGTGCATATCAGGCTTCTGTTTCTATTTTTTTTCTGAGAGAGAGAGGATGTTATCAGATAATTTTTCCCTTTTTCTTCCCATTTGCCTTCCTATATTTTTCTTCCATCTAAACAAATAATACTGATTTTTAAAATCTGTGGTGATTTATTATTGAATTTATTGCTTCTAAAATCCTTACACAGCATCCTGCACTGGTGTATACATATTTTTGTATGGTTATGTCTGTATTCTTATGGCATATGCCTTTAAGATTCTTAGTGGACATTAAAAGCATATTAAAGCATAGAACTCCTGTTTAGATATGCTTTTGAAGAATCTATATGTTAGTGTGGCTTCAAATTCTTAAAAGCATTGGGTGATAACTGAGCTAATGCTTGATCACATGCATTTCCTAGCATCTTTGCAGTTCTTAACAAACATGCCTGTTTTGACAGAGGACTGCTGCTGGATAGGAGTTTATCTGGGATTGCGCTGAAATTGCTCTGAGCTTATTTGGGAAACAATATAATAACTACAAACCTCATTACTACTTGCTCCAAGTTCAGGCCTGATCTTCCATGCTGTGGCTATCTGTATATATACATACATAGTTTATAAAAAACCCCAGAAGTCAGTGCTTAGCCAAGCGGAGAGCAGATACAAGGCAATCTCTTCCGAGACAATGGCATATTAGAAGTGGCATATTTGTAAATACCTATATAGATTGAAGCTTTGGCTGAAAGTGCTCACAGAATGGCTTCTGTAGTCCTTTTCGGGGGAGATGCGCTGTGACTGAGCGTTGTTAGTAGGATGTCTTAAAATTTATGAGGAAAGCCCTCAGGCAAGAAATTTTGATTGTCTTCCATTTCAAGTCTTTATTGGACAGAAATGAAGCTGCTTTGAAAGTTTATAGTCTGTTGCTTAGCATTGCACTTACTACTTGAGAGAACATATAATAAATGGAAAGGAACCAGATTTCTCTCAGCTCAGGTTTTATTCTCTGAAGCTGTGATTGTGTCTTGAAGATTGTAGACGTTCTAGTGTTTGCTTTTTTGGGCGTAGGTCTTTGTTTGCTTTGTTTTTGTATTGATGTTGAATTACCCATGGGTTTGTCAGGACTAGTGTTTCTGGGACGGGCTCTTTACGGATACATAGGAAGATAGGTTTCCCTGACCATTAACAGTTCAAGGAAACAAATGGAACAAGGGAGGGAGATGTAATGACATCCTTTAAAAAACAACAAAAATCCTGCAACTTTGAATGAGAAACTACTCTTGCCTTAGGACTCTAATCTATCTCTGCTATGTTTAAGAAGCAGTATGACAGAAGTACTTCTTCCTATTCAAAACATAAAATATATGATCTTTCTTTTTCTCTTCTTTCACTACATCCAGAACTGTTTCTAAATCTCACTAACATGAAGTAATACTCATATTGCAAAATACTGTAAGTGGAAGTATTATTTTTCCTTCTTACTCTCTTTAGGAAGTAATTTGAGAGTTAGAGTACTAATATGTGGGAGAAAATTTCAGTTCCCTCCTCTGCCTGTAGATACTCAAATAAGGTCATGTTACCTGAAAAATCTGACCTAACTATCCAGTTCTAGAGAAGAGAACTCCTGTTGAAGCAGTTCTGACTTGCTGTGAACTAATTGAGGCCTCTGCAGGCCAGAAGGGGAGCACCATTCTCTCACAGCATTTGGACAAATTTGGGGGCTTTTGTTTGTTTGTTTGTTTTTTAATGCTGTGTATGGATAGGGCTCCAACTCCGAATCCCATGAAGCTGTTTAATCATTAGAATTAAGTTTTTCTTCAGTGTCAGGAAACTCTGAGACAGTTGACAGCCTTGCCTTCAGCACCAAGGGTTGAAAATTTAAGTGCTTGCTTGTTGTCACAGGAAATTGTTACCTCTTTGAAGAATTGGCCCTAATGGTAAAAGGACTCTGAAGAAATCATTCAGTGCTGTGAATTAACCAAGGTTTTATACCAAGCAGGTGGAACACCTGGAAATACAGCCTCGTTTTTCATTATGTGTGTCTCAGTACAGGAGAGAGCCAGCTCTGTGTGTACTGCTCATTATAGCAGCATCAGTGTTTTCAGCAGGGGTGCGTGCATTTTGAGGAGAGTTGTTGTTAATTAACAGCTGTTGATATCAGCAGGAAGAAAGCTCAAATGTTGGTGCTATTCTGATGTAGTGGATCAAAAAGTAAAGCTTAGAGGTTTAGGGGCTCGAGTTTGATTTTGCTTTCGTTTCTGGTGTAAAAGATTTTATGGAGCCCTTTAAAAAGCCTTGATATTCCCAAATTGTCCTTGAGAATTTAATAGTTTAATGAATATTGAAGTAGTGAGCTGTTTTGTAGAATAGGTTTTGGAAGATGGGAGAGGGAAGGCTGGGGGACAAAAACCCTGAACATTCAAACCCTTAAAATTTGGTGCTCAACTCCCATAAACTTATTCATTATCAAGCCATTTATCTTATTTTTATTTTAGTACTTAACATGTGTATTTATACAGTATCTAGATAGTACTAGATAGCAAATAGCATGATACAAAGAAATATTAATAAATAGTACCAAAATATTTATAAAATGAATATAAACCATGTAGCAAACAACAGAAAAAGGAATTGGATGAAACATCAGATAACATAGTTAGTATTTGCAAATTTCGGGTGGTTTTTTGGTTGGATTTTTGTGGATTTTTTTTGCCAGATCTCTTTTACCAGATTCTCAGAAGTACTTTGCCAGCTGTATAGTAATTTTTAGACTGTGGAAAATTAAAAGAGTATTTTCTATTAGGATCCACTCTGCAGTAGTGGAAACAGATGCACATCAGATTTTGTTCTCTAAGAGCTAGACATAATCTAGAATGAATTAATGATTATTTTCAGTAGCAAATAGATATTAGTATGCTATGTCATGTGTTCTATTCATATTTTAGGTCATAAGAGGAAGTAAACATTTAGTTGTAGTTAAATATACCAAATGATTTATTGAAGGTGCTCTGCAGATTTTTTTCTCCATCTTGTGTGTGGCTGCTATGAGGCTCTTGGAAACAGAAAGCTACTTATTTAAAAAAAAAACCCAAAACTTAAGGAAATCTGATCTTTCTATTATTTCTTTAATCACAGATTGCAACAAAAGATGGTGCACTTTGGAAAGTGGCTTTCTGAGCTACTATGAAAATGATAAAACTACCACTCCTAATGGTATGATTGACATCAGCGAAGTTATCTGTCTTGTAGTGCACAAGTCAGATTTCTTTTTAAATAGAGGGTAAGCTCCTGAATTTGTATTTCAGTAAACAAACTGTTCATTTTTTCTTGCATTTTAAATAGGCAATTTAGAAAAAAAGCTGGTTTTATTTGGCTTCAAGACATTAGTGCTATGTGATATTTAGGGATTTTTTTAATAGTGATACAATGAAAATATTAGAGTAATTTAAAAAGGCAGCTTAAATTAGATAAGTCTGTGTATTTTAAAATCTCTAATGCATATTCTCAGTGCTTGAAAGGTTCCATGAGAATAAATGGAACAATTAATACTCATTTTTCTTTGTGGGATTAACCTCTGCCCCAAGCCAAAATTCTTGCATGGCTTCTTCCTTCTAATGCAACAGACAAGAACTCTCCACAGTACTTCTGGATTTGCTCATAGAGGTATTGGTTTTTGAATTTCTTTCATTGCTCTGTAGCTGAGAATAACAGTGTAACTGATGAACATTTTTAATTGGAAGAAACCAGCTTTTCTTCTGGTGGGGTGGGAGGTCTTGTTTTTTCTTTTATAACTCTCTCACATCCCATTTGTACATGAAAAACGTCACATGGAGAGTGACCTAAATCTGATTCCAGTGATACTCAATTTCTTTAGTGCAACATTTGTGCAATATGCTTTGTGTTTGTCTAACAGACTCCATAACACTTTATTTTTATTTTTGAACCTGTGTATATGCACCTAAAATAAAAATAACTGTCTATAGTATAATACCGTAACGCTTTTAGTTACAAAACAAAATTGTCTGCAAAGAAAGCATAGTCTATTCAGTAAACTTCTGAAAAAGATAACGGGAGTAAAGGACTTAGACTACTACAGGGGAGAGAAATCCTGAAACATGGTGATATCTCAATATGCTATCAATATGCTACCAAATACAGAGAAGTGACCTTCACTATTCTGCAGTAGCTCTGTGATAAAGAAAAAAAATCACTTTTTTCTTCCATCTCAAATCTAACCTATTGCTTGTTGCATTTCCAAATGGTTCCATTTAGGGTAATAACTAAATTAAAAACCATGTTGGCTGAGTACTTCACTCTTTGGAAATAACTAACTTCCTGTTGTGCTTTACCTATGATTGAGGAATTTTATGAGAAATTTTATTTAGATTTGATATTTCATGTAGTGAAACAGCTGGTCACTAAAAATGCCTATTCTGTTAGTCAGATCTAAGTGTTTATATAATTTTCAATGTGTTTATTGAAAATTATAGAAGTGACTCATGCTCAGTTCTCCACTTTTAGACAAATCTCAGTCTTCAGCATTGAAAGGAAAAAGAATACTCCGTCCATTTGGCATCTAATGAGAGGTCACAGACAAAATCATGCTATAAATTGGTGAACATGAATTTGTAAGTTAGAGAGTGACTGACCCCAACTTCAGCACAATATTTGCTTTCCAGATTCCACACCAATTTAAACTAGTTTGTGTTTTCTTCTTATTTGTCCATTAAAAATTGAACAAACAGGGCTCATCTGCTTAAATAGTGGTATAATTTTTAAAAGGAAAAATACCCAAGAACCTCCCTTAAGAAAACTTTTAAGCGTTTCTTGAGCGACAGCAACTTCAAAGTATTCCTACTCTTAGTGATGGCAGGTGATACACAGTGACCATGCCTTTCACTCCAGCAGATTCAGGCTGTCTGACAGGAAAAGCCTCTTCAGTTAAAAGGCAGGTGGAGGGCAGGAACAGGTTGGTGACAAGAATAGTACTCTCCATCCATGACTGTTTTCAAGGCTTCTCATTGTGATAATCCCTCTTTGAGCAGGAGATTAGACCAAATGACATCTAAAAGTCCCTATGAACCAACATTTCAACTTGTTTACAGCTTTCCATTCAACTGGTTGTTCAGCTTATATTAAGCATACAAAAAAAAATCTTTTGAATGCGTCACAAAAATGTGCTTGATCAAATAACATGAGCTTGCAAAAGCAAAAAAAAAATTCTATGCATTTTTAATGACTATATGTAAACATTTTTATGCATTTTGGAATTATTAAAAAAACTATTACACCGTAGCCTCTAAACATGTGTTATTGACATGCAAAGTACTTTGATCCTGTTGTATTTTAAAGTGCTTCATTATTAAGTAGGCTGTACTTGTCATATTGGAGGATAAATGCAGATGGATTCCATTCCTTACATATGAAAGAATGAAAAAATAGTGAAATAAGACACTTGTATGTCTACACTTTTGGAGACTAAATACATTTTTGTTTCTTCTCTTACTTGCTTTAGGGACATCTTTACATTTGAAATATACTTACTGTCAGAACGTGTTTTTCTGTTTGGAGCTGAAACTGCACGTTCACAAAGAAAATGGACTTCAGCAATAGCTAAGGTAATACTGATAATTATCTTTTTCAGTTAGGCCAGGAGCCTTGGCACAAATAATAAAGTGCCATTGTTAGCTTAAAATCTTTGAGAAGCCATTATTGATGAACACTGATCTCTCCTGCATGTAAAGGTTTCTTGAGCAGCAGGAAGAAATAACTTTTGTGATTTAATGTTTGCAACAAGATAATAAAATAAAATGTGAAAGGAATTGAAGCAGCATTTTAATGCTGACCTTAAGAATATATTAAACATGCTCCAGTATAAAGTCATATACTGCATATTTCAGCTAAGTTTTTTATGGTTACAATTGTATTAAATTTATTTGCTGAAATGGAATTCATAAAGCGATGCCATATTTTATACTATTCCAAATGTTAAGACTCAAATTGCTAATTAAATCAATGGTAGTTTAAAAGCAAAAATTTTTTTAATTGTAGAGCATGAATGGAAAAAATGTTAAACTTGATTTTATATTTGAAATTTAGTGTATCTATGGAATTATGAATGTGGGCTTTATAGCTCAAAGTTTTGTTTATCTTTTTACTGTGACCTTCATCCTAGAATCCTGTAGATTTGCAATATTTTGATTTTGTTTTTTAGGGGCAGAGGGTTTTTTCTTCATCTGACTCACCCCATTTTCTTTGGTAGCATTTTGTTCCCCCACTGGCTGAATCATTGTTGGAACGAGACTGTGACCTTATTGGGCAGCTGTACTACAAAGATTGCCATAACCTGGATCAGTGGAGAAAAGGCTGGTTTGCTATAGAGAAGTCGAGCCTTTATTTTTGTCTTGAAATGGAGGATGCTGAAGAAGATTCCATATATCTAAGGAGATTGCAAGAACTAAGTAAGAACATCTAGTATTCAGAAAATGTTCTGCGGGATTAATTCACCGTTAAGGACATTTCTATTACATTTCAAAGTAATAAATATTGGGAAGCTCAGTAACTATTCCTTCACATGAGTCAGATGTTTTTCCAATTCTTATCTAAATATGGGGTTTGGTTAATTTCTGTCTTGAGTTTGTTTTTTCGTACTTTTTGGCACATGCCAGAGAAATTTTTCACAGCTTTAAAATGAATGATGACAGTTTTTATTCCAGTTGCAGCAGTATCTTTCTTACAAGAGTACAGAATTGAATAATAATATACAACCTTTTGGGATTATTGTCTCATATTTTTGACACGGCAGAAATACTCACTGCAGAACACATTCTTGAGATGATTGACAAGTCTAGTTTTAAAATACTCAAACATAGTGGAAAATTATAGTTCTCTTGGAAAACTGTTTCACAGACTAATAGACTTCTTTTCCGATAGTAAAAATATTATTTGCTCAGTATCACGATATGGAGAGATAAGAATATTTGTACAAATGGTCTTCTATCACCAATTTTATGTCATTGTTTGTAATTATGCTCTGAACCCACTTTTAAGCATATCTACCTGACTTGTTTTTATACTGAACAAGGCAATATGTTACATAGAAAAATGCATATAATTTGAGGTTTATAATAAAGTAACATAGAGAAGATAATTTAGCTCTTTATTGATGATACTCTTTATAAATGCTGAAAGATTGTGGGCTGTTTTGCAGGAGCTTGCCTAAATGCCATTGGGTTTTCTACTGTTTATTTACTGCCACCTTATATTTGGTGTAAATAACACCATTAAGGTGGTTTTTAATCAGGAATGTTTTTATGCCTCTAGGTGTCTTTTAACTTGTGAATACTTTTGATCCTAATTCAGAATTAAAAGATTAGGCATAAGGAGAACTGTTCCTGATATTTTTTTGATGATGCAACTGTAATTGCCTCTGCCCAAATCATAAGAGCGTGCAAAATCTGTGTATATTATATCTCATGTATAAAAATGAAACACTTTTGACTTTCAGTTGAGAATTTGTTTTGCTTGGGGTTTTTCATATTAGTTGTATTTCTTGGAAATATTATATATCCGTACTCTTTTCTTTGATTTCTGCTTTCTCCAGAATATATCTGCTCCACTCTTAATACTAATTTGCGTAAATGAAACTTGAAAACTAATGAATCATTTGTGAAAGTATAGTAACTTACCTTCTTAATATTTGACTCAGTAAATGTAGATGAGGCTAGGAGTATGTATGATACAAAACCAGCATATAACATGCAATGTGTTCATTGGTTTTTATTGCTATTTAGGACTTGACTCTCTCTGGGAATTAGTTGAAATAAGGTGTGGATTATATATGACACACACTTTGAGAAATTAAGTTTTCAGAATTTCAAATTAGTAGGCAGGTTATTTAATTTACTGGTTTTAGTTTAGTGCACGGTATAGTTTTTAAGCAGTGCAACTGAAAGCTATCCAGATGTATTTGATGTGTTATGTACAATTGTAGGTGTTTTACAGGCTGCTTTTTTTAGCAGGGATAACATAAGGCAACATAAAGAAGGGTAGCACTGATCTTCATGCTAAACAGATAACTTGCATTGTCTTATTGGAAATATGTGCAGCCATTAAGGTGCAAAAAGTTAATGGATTCTAAAATCCAGCTTACTTCTGAATCATTATGTCTTCTACAACTTGTATTTACAAGTTGAGTATAATAAAACACTGTAGCATGTTTTCACATTAAAAAGTACGTTTAAACTTTCTTGATAATGTTTTGTGTTACTTTTTCTTTTAAATGTAAATGTGGTGTGGTATTGTGTGGAGTTTTGTTTCTATTATCAGCAGCATTCTTTATTTGCAGAATTTAGGAACTCCATGCTTCTTTTGCCACTGGAGATCACTTTGAAAAAAACATGTCTGTCTGTATGTGCATGCATATATGTGCTTGTCTATAAATATATGTCTGTGAAGGTCATATGAATGTGTATGTGTTTTGTTTCCAGCAACCAGCAGTGTGATGCAAAATGGAGAGAGAATAGATGTCCTGCTGCTCGTTGAAAAAGGAAGGTAAGGTTCCTATCTGAAAAAATATTTGATCTGTTTTTTATAGTGATATCTTAGCATTATTGTTGATAAGTTCTGGAGTTTTTTTCACTTAGGGTTGCTAGCAAGAGAGTAAATTTTCAGAGTTTTTAAAGGAGAGAATATCTTTGTGCATTAATTACATTTTATGTCTGGGTCACAAAATGTTAACAAGCACTACTTAATTAAAAACTGTTTTCCCACTGAGAAAATTATTCCCGGATTAGTCTGCCAATAATGATTTCTTCAAAAGGAGCTAACTCCTTTTACCTTGTAAAAAAAGAGTACCTCTTTGGAGCTTTTACTACAAACTACTTGAGTTTTTAATTGTTCTTATGTCTGAGAGTTCTGTATCTCAATCTGCCTAGGTCAGGTTTGAGAGGATATGAATGAGTCCTCTGCTTAATCTTATTATAGTATCTGATCTCAGTTAACAATATACTGTCTAGGAAAAAGCATGCTTACGAAGCAAATATGATCCATATCTGCTTCCAAGTAGGTAATATTTGGCCGAGATGACTGTGTCGTATTTATAATGATAGGGGAGGTTGGAACTTGAGATGAGGTAGGTATTCCTGCCTCAAATATTCAACAAATTCAAAGATGAAAGTAAAAATTGTGGAAAACAATTCTTAGTTTTTAATAGGTTGAGGCTGTTTTTATTTCAATGACAGATTATTGGGCAAGAGTGTGTCTTAAGTAGTACAGTATTTATACAGTCTTTTGAGCAGCCAATAGTAGGTTAATAAATGAAGGGTATTTTCTCTTTGGCAAACAAAAAAAACTTCCTAGATTCCATTGACGTCTATTCAGAGTTGGAATAGCTTGTCAGAAATGCATTGTAACTTGAGTGTTCTGAATTTTAACTCTTTCTAGGGTATTGTATAAGTTTCAGAACTGAGTAAGGCTACGCAAGGTAGAAGGAAACACTTTTTCTTGTCTTTTTGGGAGGGCATTCTGTTTTGTTTTGGGGTTTTTGTTTGCTTTTTATTGGTTTGATTTGTTTTGGGTTTTATGTTTGTTTGGGTTTTTTTTTTTTTTTTCAAAAAAAGCATCTTGAAAAATGCAGCGTTAAGTAAGTTACATACATCAAACAGGGAACCTGAGGTATCCTCTTCAAGGTGCAGTGCAAAAGATGGATATAAACCATGCGTATAATTTTGTAGGTATTAATGCTGAGCAAAACTTTTAGCTCCAAGTCAGGGTTTATAATTTATTTCATTAGAATATTTCTTTCGAGTGAGGGTAGGTTTTCCCTGAATCACTTCAGTAGTTTAAGGGAAATTCTGGACTATTTGAAAATAATTTCAACAGGGACACTGGCTGATTTAAGGTGGACATGAATATATTTAATTTTTCTTCACTGAAGTCTGCCGTAAGGAATTTAAATGCATAGTCTTCACAATATCTTAGGCATGAAAAGCCATATGGGTGTATAGGCTTTGGCACGGTGATTGTTTTTTAGGATATTATTTCAGAACTATCCAGGTGTGCAGTGCAGTTGTATGAGATGGCATTTTAACGTGATAAGCAATTTAATGTGTGTGTGGAAGATGATTAAATATAAAATTACATTTGTCTTTAGACTCAATTACTGTAAATGGAAATAAAACCACTAATCCTCTTTGTGCTCCTCCAAGCTCTAGATAAATTAATACCTTGAGATGTCATCAGCATCAACTAAATGAAATGTCAAAGTTTCTAGGTTTTCCTATTCTGTCTGTTATTTTGTATCGGCACTTGTCTAATGTCAACTTTGGCACAGATTGATCACTTGGAAGAGACTCTGTGTAGCTGATGACTTTCTTGTTAATTTATTTGTCACTTAAATGCAGGATAAATTATAAAATAAAGAAAGAGTAGTATTGAAAGAATTAAATAAAACCAGTAGGATTTTTCCAGAATTTGAAATAGTTTAGGAGAAAAAAAAAACAACCCAACGACCATAAACCAAATCAAAAAAGCCACCCTCCTTTGCATAAAAAAAAAATAAATGTGGTGAATTCCTTAAAGTGTCTCGTTACATTTTATTAGAAAATTTTATGAAAATTCCTTGAGGTATTTTTCTACTGACTTTCCGTTTCTTACAAATACTTATGTCTTTTGTTTCAAGTCTCAGTCTTTGGGTGATTAATTAGGGAAAGTCACACATTTACATGTATCATATCTTCCTGTTTCACACCTTTTCGTTTAATTACTAGGTAAAAGAATGACTTCAGTTGTTACAAATGGACTTCTCACTTAAAAATGATTGCATATGCAAGTAAACATTTTCAGAAACTATAAAAACTTCAAGTCTTACTGCTGAAATTATTACAATGTAATAAATCTATGAATTCTTGATTCTTAAAAACAATAAATTTGGGATACAAAAATTTAACATTAATTGGTTACATATCTACTCAGAAGAGGAATTTACAATTAATGTTGGGACATAATGTACATAGTACTTTAGAGCTTGTATAAAATACAAGAATTCGGAGACAATACTACCAAAAAAGGCATGTGAAATTTTCCCAAAATGTCTTAGATATTAGTACAATCCACTCCTGCCTTTTCTTTTTTTACCACCCCTTCCTTTACCCTGCTTTCTTCTTGGCACCCTGCTGTTCATTTATTCTCTGTATGACATGTTCGGCTGATGATGTCTATCAGCTCAGAAATAAGAGGTGGCAATCATACCAGATAACAGCATATCATCAGAGGCTGATCCACACTAACAGATCTCTGAAACCACAAGACTGCATCTCTTTTGAAGATTGTTGTCTTTTTTGAAGCTCAATGTACTCAATGTTTTGAAGCTCAATGCAAATTTTCAGGATAATTCTAGATGACTTTTAATTCTACACTTTTTTTCAGGTCTCATGCATGTTAATGCTTGTGTTTGTGTATCTTCACTAAAGTGAATTACAGAACATGCTCTTTTTTTAACACCTACTGGAATTTTATTGCATTCTGGTCTCTATTGGAGCATATTATCTGCACTGCTAGAACTGTATCTAACTCAGCTGGAAATCTTGACTTCTCACAGCACTGTGCTGTATAGTTTTACACCCTAATCAGATGGCCATTTGCCTCTTCTTGCTTTTCACTTTAATAGCTGAAATATTCTAGTTTCATAGTTGAAATGCTTCTTGACCTCTTGCTAGAAGTGGCAAACCATTTTAAGGTTTTCTGCGTTTGAGGCTTCCCTTTGTCACTCAGAGTTGTCCTCTGATTTGATCCATATTCAGTTTGGATTTTTTCCCTTGATCTCTGCATTTTTAAAATGGTTGAAGTGACTGGTGATACTTGACCTCCTGTCGCTATCCAAACAGAAGTTGCATAGCATATTGGTGAAACAGCTATTCACATGGAGTTCAGCAGAGACTAGCAGAGGGATCTGCGCAATGAAAAGAAGAAAGTTTCTGAAAACATCTGTATACAGTAGTTTTTAAATATATATTCTATATGTAGAATTTAATGCAAAATCTGTAATGATACACTTTAAAGAAACAGTTATCAGATAGTTCAGTATCAAACATTTCTCATATTCTTCTGAAATAATTTAAGCTCTCTCTTAGGTGTCAGTGAATGTTTTCAGACCTTAATGTAATCCAGATGGTGCTTTTTTCCCCCTGTTATGCTTCTGATGTAGTTAGCTGTTTCTTATTATGGATAATAAACCTTCCCTACATACTGGCCCAATTTCTTTAGGCTGATGGTTCATTCAGTGCTTTCTTCTTAACTCTTTGATGATAGCAGTAAGTTTTCTCATAAAATGCAGTTATGGGCACAAAATTCTAAAATCCAGAATTAATATAAACTTAAGAGTCAGATGAAAGGACTTGTGCTTCCAATATAGCATGCTGGATGTAAGACCTTTTGAAGAGTCCCTTGAAGAAATACTGCTTGGTTACATTTAACAGTATTTTTTAATGGAACATCCATGCTTCAGTTGCAATTTGATTTTCCAAAATAATTTCATATTGATATTTACATTCTTAGTACCTCTGTTTTCAGACAGGTAAATTATTAGAATCATGTGGGAATTGCCAGAGGGCACTGAGTTGTGCTGATGTCTGTTTCTCCTCTCCCTGCCCCCCCTTACCCAAAATCACCTATTAGTACTGTTTCCCATTGCACAGCTGTGCAGCAAAGCTTATAGACATAGCTAAAGCTAGGGGACTTTGCAGGATGGGTTAAAGAGACATCTTTGCACTCTTGTGGATGAAGTGTGGTCGCATCTGTTGTCTGTCTGACTGCTGGGGCAGAAGGATGTGCTGGTAGTCAACAATAAAGCTGTGTAGGTAATGGTAGCTTCCTCAATGTTGAGACTCATTGATCTGCTGCAGTCACTTGTGCCAATTCAATTCTCTCAATTCACTAAGGCAGAAATCTTTGTTGGCAGGCTGCCTTGTTTGTTTGAGTACTTAAATTATTAATTTCTTGGCTATGGACTGTATGTTCTTCACACAACATAGTAAAAATTCTGCCATTTTTCACCATGTCATTATTGCTAACTCTTTGTTATGAAATGTGATATCTTTATCAATTTTTAGAACTGAAAAAATAGCACATGTGTAAATGTACTATAGAAGGCAGTGCATTTGTATTGAAGGAATGCATTTTGCTTGAGTCTGTGGAAAATAGTTGGTAATCTGCATGGTAGATCTTCATAAACATTACAGTACAAATTCTTACAATCATGATTGCTTCTGTAAGCTCTTTAAATTCCTCAGTTTTGTGCTACATGGGACATCACTATATTTCAACCTGTGTTTATGTTTAGTCTTAAGCCTTGGGTTTAATATTACTTTATATTTTGATAATGACAATTAGTTCAGTGAGAAATGAATGTATTTGTTATTAATTCTGTCTGAAAACTCTATGAAAGAGATGAACACAGAGGTTAAATCTGCAAAGTTATCTCCATTGTTTCATGAAGTTCTGTAGAAGACTTCTACTGTGCTTAAGGAAAGTTCTGGTCTTCTGCTGGAAATTATTTCCCCTTTCCTTTTCATTACTTCCAGGTTCGAGGAGATAAAAAAATCCTTTCCAATTAGGGGAAAAAAATTGTTACGTTTGTCTGGAAGGACTAAAATGAGAAGGACTGCTTTAAACATCTTATTTTTAAATTGTTTTGTTTTTCTGATTTAAATTTATTCCAGGTGTGTTCTCTCTCAGCCAAAAATTATTGAGGTTTGAGATGAGCTTTTTAAGCCACTTCCATGGGAAATTGACTGAGTTCTGGAATGTGTCTGGCACTAGTTTATTTTTTTTTCTCCCTTCTTTGCTGTTGTGATGCAACACACCACTGATTTATCCTACTTTTTGATGCTGCCACTCAGGAGATTTTTGACTGGGCAAGTATAATTTTTTCAAAAATAATTCATTGCCTTCTATGAACAGTCCAGGTTCTGTGGTAGCAGTATGATTTTCATATTTATATTTCTTACTAGCAAGTTCTCTTTATGTGTTGGTCCCATGGGACTACAACTTAAACAAATACCACATTTTCTTTGCTAATTATTAAGTAGCCTCTTCCTCTGTAACTGAATTGAGCTCAACAGCTTCTCAAATTTTAGAAAACAATGAGAACATCATCACTTTGTACTTCTGAGATCTTCTTTCTAATGTGATGCATTGAGGGGAAGATGGAAAGATCCATAAAGTACAAGGTGATCTTTTCCACATAGTTTAGGTATTTCATATATCACAACAATTGATTGACAGGCACATGATTAGACTTTCGTATCTCTATGAAAAATGCTGATAAGTTCATATGACCTTTGAAGTTCAGTACGGTATTTTTTCTCTCCTCCTCTCGTATCAATTCATTGATATGCAGCAGAGTTGCCCTTTTCTTGTTTAGAAGTAATAATATTTTCATTTTACAGTACATGCTTTCTGTATATATTGTAATTCTTTGGATAAAAAATAATCTGTTGAGACTTCCATTTATCCTTTTGCATAATACCGTAATGTGAGTCCTGCTGTTCTGCAGGGGAAACAAACACCAGTAATATGCATATATATGTACATTTCTTGTGTTGGAAAGCACCATAAATCTTTATAAATCATTGTCCTAACCTCTTCTGGTCTGTGAATAATAGTAGGAAACGTGTAGAGTATCTTGCACTGTCAAACTTTTTTCTACTCACTTCAAAGCTTTTACTTTCCTTGTATATGTATGGCAGTAGCAATACCCCAAAATGTGGTGATGTATTCTTTGGAAGGCATTGGTTGAGACCTACCTGTTTTGACAAGTCTTAAGGAAACTTTTGATAGCACTGACTTAGGCTCACTCATTTTGCTGCAAAAATAGGAGAAGTTTTTGAATTTTTTTTTTTTTTTTGTTAGTGGAAGGGAAAGAATGTGCTTCTACTATACAGGCATATGTGGTCATTAACATGACTTCATTACTTCATTTGAAGTGATGAAGTAAAGACTTCCTAAAAACGTGGTCCAGTGGGATGAAATATTTTAGTGTCATCTACTCTGCTGCTCTGTGGCTCAGTCTGTATGGTGGATTCTGAGAAAAGTTCAGATCCTGGCTGCGTATATGTAGTACATTGACTGCAGCCCCACTTCCTACCAAGATAGGAGTGCTAGAACGGAAACATTTATAAAAGCAAAATTGAAAGATATTAACAAAAATAAATGAAATTAAGTATTCCCTCATAATATAAAATGCTTCCCCCCTCTAAAAATGAAATAATCAAAGTAAATGTATTTTCTATTTACATGAAACTGTTCTTATAGAATTCAGTAGAGCATTTTGACTTATCCTAATTAGCAAATAAATGGTCATTAGTGAAAATTGATCCCTTACATGTCTTTTAACACTTTAAACAGCTGTTTATTACACACATGCATATGGTTGGACATTCCCCCTTAAACTGTTCAATGTTGATATTTTCTCTTAGAAGCTAGCTTGTCAGGGTGCCACACAGGAGATTACTGTAGCATGCTTAAATAAAAGAGTCAGAACAAGGCTGGGCTTTGAGACACAGGCAGTGTTGCATTAACTTACTCTGCTTCAACTCATAGCTTTTTCATATATGTTCCTTAACTTTGTGGTAGTGGGTGATCATTTTGATACTACTGTATGGAAGGGAGTTCAGTATGTCTCAGCTACTCTATAGAAGAGGTTGGTGGGTGTCTGGGATGTTTTAGGGTGTGAATACAAAAGAAGGAAAGCTTTTTACAGTGTTGAAAGTTGTCTCTAAATTTGTTTCCTTCTTGGCCATGGCTTGGACATATGAATGCATAATGTAGCAGCAAAACTGAAGAAGAGTAATTAAAATACTGGAAGGTTCTTTCAAAGGCTTGTTACAGTGTTTGTGGATCTTCTTTCATTTTTTAATGGCACTGGTAATACAGATGAATTTAGAAAAAAAAAAAGATGCTCTAACAATAGACCACTATCACAGCTTTATGTGGTGAAAGGTGCCTTGATGTCTTACTCCAAGTATATATATATTTTTTTTTTCTTTTCTGAACATCTGCTTTGTTGCCATGGTACAATAACATCAGTTTTTCATTTCTTTCCTGAACTCAAAATATTTTTATAATTTTCAGAACGCTGTACATCCATGGCCATACAAAGCTGGATTTCATGGTCTGGTATACTGCAATTGAAAAAGCAGCAGGTACAGATGGTAATGCACTGCAAGATCAGCAGCTCAGCAAAAATGATGTCCCTATTATAGTGAACAGCTGCATAGCGTTTGTTACACAGTATGGTAAGTAGAGTGGATTTTAGTCAAGCTAAGATCATTTGTATAATATCTAAGCGCCCCCAGTACCAGGTCCTATTGAATGAGTTTCTATATTACTTAAAGTAAAAGTATGCCCCTCAGTAGCCTTGCCATTCTTTAATGAGATGGTGCAATACACTACCACATGGCTGAGAATGGCCATTTTGGGGAAATACAACTTGGTAAATGCCCTTATAGACACTTTTCTATTTTAAATTTTGTGTTGTTTGCCTTATGAAACTGAGCCTTGGGGTCCACTGCCCTAGTGCAGAAAATAAACTCTGCAAACCTGGAAAAGCTGTGGTCTGAACATATCTTGGAAGCAGGCATTAACTGTGGAGTTGAGTTCAGTCTTAGGCTGCTGTTTTTGCAGTAAAATAACCTAAGGATGTGTAGTTGGTTACCATTTATTTAAGTAAATTTTGCCAGCTTTCTGTGGCATTAGGTTATATGCAGATGATGTTCGTGTACTTTTACTACTGCAAATTCATGAGTTTTCTTGTGAGATTGCTACATGCATATCAACCCTTTACAAATATGTCTTTGGGATAAATGTGTCTATAACCTCTGTCAGTATGATTTCTATTTGAGTCATTGAAGTTTAACTAAATAACCTTCGGACAGGGCAACACTGCACTATTGTAAATAGTTGTATTTGGGTTATACTTAGTGCCTAAAAGTAAGAAAAAAAGCTTTTGCTAAATTATTTTGAATGGTTAGCAATAGAACTCAAGTTTTAAAAAACAAAAGTTTTAACTACAATAACATATGCAGTGATTGAAGGTAGTCATGACTTAATTTTAAACTATACATTTTCTTTTTAATTTGACTTTAGTAGATTTTTTTAAACATATAAGAATAGTAGCTGACTGGTGCCTTCCAGACATGAGAAAAATCAGAAAAAAGGGTGTTTTCTACTAACTTCAGGCTTTTAAGAATAAAATATTTCAGGTTGGATGAATGCAATAATACTTTGAGTCTTAAGCTGAGTTCATCCGTAGAGTAATAAAATAAAGGAGTTTTCTCATGAAAGCAGCTGTGTTTTATGTGCACTATAATACCTATAATCAAAACTTCTTCTCTTTGCTATGCCTTTTGAAAGTTCTGTTTTAGGAAGCCCTGAAGAGATTTGGGGATTTGAAGTGCCAATAGAATGCTCTTGAAATAGTGATCCCAGGCTTGCTTACTATTATGATGAGTATTTTTGCAAAGAGGTCTACTTGGGTATAAGAAGACTCGGCAGTGTTTTCACTAACAAAGGGAGTATCCGTAAAAGATTAGAAAGATACTGTTAGGAAATGCAACCACATATAATTGTTTGGCAGCCACATATAATTTTCATATAATGATGTCCAGAATTTTTGAAAGAATACTTAATTTTACATTCATTTATTTTTCTCTCCTGTATTTTTCTGCCTTAGGTTTAGGTAGCAAGCAAATCTATCTTAAGAATGGTGATTCTTCCAATGTGGCCGAACTGCTGGAAAGCTTCAAAAAAGATGCAAGAAGTGTTAAACTAAGAGCAGGAAAACATCAACTTGAAGATGTGACGGATGTTCTGAAAAGTTTTCTTTCTCAAATAGATGATGCACTTCTCACTAAAGAACTTTATCCATTCTGGATCTCTGCATTAGGTAAGGTATTCAATAGCATTCAATACAATAAATGTTATATGTACATTTTCCAGTATCAAATTTGAGGGGGTTGTTAATTTACTTACCCTGTGTCAACCTATATTATTTCATAACTAGCAAAACAATGTAGTGAGGAAAAAAATATTTGGAGGATGGCTGCAATAGATGCATGTTAATCAGAGATGATTTTTATAATGTTCTTTTAAAGTGTTAGTTTCTATATTGCGATATTTGCAAACTGCAAGAAACAAGTGGTTTCCCTGCCAAACTGTGCTATAAAATTGCAGGCACAGCAGTAAGAGATGCATGGGAAATGCTGACAGAATGTTAATTTCTATCTTAATGCATAGGAGTCACACATGCATATTTCTGTGTGGCACGTTTTGTCTTTATAAAGAGACATTAAAAGCATATTCCTCTTTGATTTTATTTAAGTTCAACTCTATGGATATTGCTTTAATATGAGCCACTAGACTTTCAGGAAATTAAAATATTATCAATATTACATATTTTCGACCTTTAAACTCAATTACAAAGACTAGAGGAAAAAGTGTTAAGAGTTTATTCACTTACCACATGATTAATTGCATCAGAAAACATAAGTTCTGAGGCAGTTTGCACTTGTGCAAACACAGTTGCACTCATACATGTACATGCACAAACTACAAATTAAATATGCTTTGAGAGAAAATGCAATTGCTGTTCTGGGCTTTAGTCTTAAACAGTGGCAAAGGGTGCTTGAATATAGAACTGTCCCTCTTTATTGGTGTTTCTCTGAACTGGTGTACAATAGTAGATTACTATATTGTCAGCATTGCCTTTATGAAGAAGAGGTTGATTTGGTAAATAGTGATTTTAAAAGACTAGATGATGCTGATACAGTTAATGAGAACTGCTGTTGGTTTTTAGTGTGCATTGTTATTAATGCTCAACGATTATTATTTTCTGGCAGATACGCAGAATGAAAAGGAGCGTGTGAGGAAGTACAGAGCTTTTATTCGGAGTCTTCCACCAGTCAATAGAGCAACTTTGGCTGCTTTGATTGAACATCTTTACAGGTCATTGCAAATAATGCATTGTAGCAGAGAAATTCTTATAATGTGTTCTCAGTATAACTCTACAATATATGAAACATGGCTTGTTTCAATAGCTAGTAATCACAAAAGCTTATCTAGTTGCAGCAATTAATTACTTTTGAATTCCTTTAATTGATAATGTGTTTTTTCTTTGGTTGTATTTTTAGCAGTAGATATCTATAAAAATTAATGCGTTGGAACAGCCTTACAGAGAGAGAGGGCTGCCAGTGTATGTGTCCAAATAGAGTAATTTTTGATGTAGCTTTTTTATGCAATTTCATTTTACTCCAGTCTGCTAGTCTTCCAGAGGATTGTTGCAAATGGTTCTTGAAATTAAAATATTTTTTTCAGTGAAAATGTCCTTCTCCACAATCTGTTTTGCACATAATAACTTTGAGAATTACCTACCCTTTCTGTTTTTCATCAGTGCTTCATTTTACAACTGAGGTAGGTGGTAGAGAATATCCAAAATACAAACTTATTTAAGCACCAAAGGTCATGACTTATTCCTAGATCAAATAAGGGGCAGAAAATGTGTAAAAAATAAGTGACAGGATGATTCTGAGGTGTCATGGTTAAATAGTACTGGTCTATGTTATATCATCTATTGAACAAGTCAAATTGTATTTTTGGTGAATTGCAGTGAGTATAGAATGTGTAGAAACTTGTCTTTACAGGATGTTGTGTTCGGAAATTATGGTACGTAGACAGGTACATAGCCAATGTAATTTAAAAATATTTATGTGATAATGAAATTGATTGGTGCCCTTATTTGGATAAAGATTGTACTCCATATTGTGTTTAAGAAGTTTCTAAGCTGTCCAGTTAGAGATATTAATATGATGTTCCATGTGTTCTGAAAGTAGTATGAATTAATGCATTTAACAGCCAAAATTCTATGGTAGTTTAAAGTGTTTGCCTCTAAAAGAGGGCATGTTATGTAAACAACAGAACTGATATGAAAGCTTTACCCTAGGGATAGCAACTAAGAAGGACCTAAGTTCTTTTCACATTTTGTTTGATCTTTGATCTCAAGTTTGTAGGATATACTTACATTATATAATATAGTGAAACTGTATTTGGCATTGGTTTGGCCTTACCTGGAGCTCTGTGTCCAGTTCTGGGGTCTGCAGTTAAAGGACATTTAGGTGTTTAAATGCATCCAGAGGAAGGCAACAATGCTGGTGAAAGGGCTGGAAGGAATTGCCCGTGGGGAGTGGCTGAGGACTCTGGGCTTTTCTGCTTCAGAGAAAAGGAGGCTGAGGGGTGACCTCATTGCTCTGTGCAGCTTCCTGAGAAGGGGAAGGGGAGAGGGAGGTGCTGATCTCTTCTTCCTGGTATCCCGTGGTAGGGTGCATGGAAATGGTTCAAAACTGCATCCAGAGAAGTACCAACATGTCATTAGGAAGCATTTCTTAATAAAAGGGTGCTTAAACATCGTAACAGGCTTTTTAGAGGGATGGTGGATGACCCAAACCTGTCACTGCAGATGGACAGTGCCTTAGCAACGTGCTTTAGCTTTTGGTCAGCCCTTAAGCAATCCAGCAGTTGGACTAGATGATTCTTATAGGTCCCTTCTAACTCAGGTATTCTATTCTGGTTTTATTGTTTTCTATTCTAAGTAATTTTGATATCACTTGAAATGCAGTTAGAAAGTTTTCATTTCTGTAATGAGAAATCGAGTATAAACACATATTAAATAAATAAGTAATAGTACATGTTTTCATTACATTTCATGTAGTTACCTTTTCTGAAGTGCTCTCCATATTCTGTAAAGGAGCCTCAGACAATCAAAGGAACAATGAAACTGTCTAAATATGTTTATTTTTCCTTCAACAGGGTGCAGAAGTGTTCTGAAATTAACCAAATGAACCCTCAGAATTTAGCCGTGGTGTTTTCCTCATGCTTATTTCAGACTAAAGGCCAAACTAATGAAGAAGTCAATGTAATTGAAGATCTAATTAAAAATTATGTGCAACTTTTTCATGTAGGTATCGTTATGTGTATCTTATCTGCTTGGATGTTAGAGATTCAAAATTACAAAAATCTGCTTTAAAATGGTCTTCCTACTAGTTCAGCTGAGGATTTACAGGATTTTTGAATTCTAATTCAGTGGATGTTTTTCTTTGGCCTGCTTTAGATTTTATTTCCCAGTTAGTTTAATCTGTGTAGGAAAGACTGTTTATGGGATGCTGTGAGCTAGTTTTCCAAAATAATGCTCATTCTCCTTGCTGTCAAAAGCTTACTAAATTTAAGAAAATGTTATCATTATGACTATTAAAAATAATGCTTCTAATCAAATTTTATAGGCCTGATCAGAACTGAAGCATGGAAGGATTTTGTATTCTTAGTCTCTGAGCTGTGATTACAATTTGTTTTGTTCCTTAGACCCAGAAATAATGTTAAATCCAATTGGACAGAAAAGCTACTACTAGCAGCAATTTATATTGGCCATTTTGATTTGGAGTTGACTGTGCCACTATAACATTGTTTTGTTGTTTTTCATTGATTGCTCTCTGTTTCAATACCCAGTTTTCCATGAAGTTTATAATGAGTCCCATCATTGAAGAGCTGTTTCTGACTGATAGAATATTTTGCATACCTGCTTCTATGAGAACATGATTGGTGGTATTGGCAATTGTTACCATAACTATTATTAATCACTCCAAAATTATTTATTTATACAGATAAATGAAGACCAAGTCAAACAAATGGACATAGAGAACAGTTTTATTACAAAGTGGAAAGACACTCAGGTAAGTGTCCAGTTAGGCGTGGATAAAAGGGAGTGAGGCCTTAACATCTCTGTACATAGGTGTGGGTGCTCTTCTGTTCATCACTGAGACAGCATCACCCCAGGCACTGCACAGTTGCTAAGTCATGCTTGAACCAGGTGCGAGATAAAGTGGCTCGTCTCACCTTCTTACTCTACTCATCAGTTCTCCACAGCAGTTTGCCACAGGCTTCCAGTTAGGGTTAAAACTATTGATGTGGTGCAATTGAATGTTGTAACAGCAGCACTATAATCATGTAGGTGTCATGGGTAATTGGAAACTTAGGCCTCAAGCAGCTACAATTATGAATTGTAAGAATTCTTTACATTTAACAACTGATAGTCGGACATCATTGCATCAAAATGTGTGCATATATGTGGGAAAATCAATGATGTAGATACTTAATACTCTGGGTTATTAATACTTAATACTAACTATAGTATTACTATACTAACTGTAGTATTAGTAAAGTATTATTAATACTTAATACTAACTATAGGTTGCCCCAGTACAATTATATTTGGTGATGCAGAATGTTCAGAGAACAACGGAACTGAATTTCTGCTGAATTACTCAAAGTTCACATGTCTGAAATGTCACTGAAGTTCTGTTCCAGGTGGCACTTCATTAGTCGCTTTTCATTTTCTGTCCACCATATACTTATACCAGCTGTTGCAGTAATTTACATCACATTTTCTCTCCATACGGCTGTTTATGTGAGCCCAGTGGAAATCATGTGTCAGCTTCATTCTTATTTCCAACCTTTTTCTGTAATATCATCTGAAAAGCAAATTTTATAACTAAATGAGCCTTTTTGAGTCTGTGCCACTATAATTAAGCAGCTTTCTTCAAAGTAGCTTTGTACTGCTTTTCCTCACAAATGTTTCCATTAGTTTTCTATTCTCAAAGACGAAACTAACTTAAAAGTTGCTGTTTATCAGAATGTGAATGTTCTTTAAAATTCAGCCCTGCCAATTATTTTTCTATAGGAATGTAATCTTAGCTTCTATAAATTGGTCAAAATGTATCCCAAAGCTCAACTGTTTATATATATATATATATATATATATATATATGTTGATATATATGTTGATATATATGTGTTTCTATATACTTTTCTTAACCTTTTCCTCTGTTTATAGTAGTATATAAATAAGTAGCATCAGTACCATTCTCAAAAATGAAGACAAACATTGTTATCTTAGTGTTAATTTGATTATTAATTCTTTATATTTGCCTATTAATAGAATGGTACACCTTCTGGTGTTTCTGCCTTAATTTTTCTTCCTATGCTCTGATCATCACTTATTTTTTAGGAAATACTTTTTGGTACTGGAGATGAATTGCAACCTTTTGAAGATGCTTATGACTTTACTAAAAGGGAATTAGAGCAGGCAAAATATGAGACATTTTTAACTTTAGAAAAATAAAGTAATTTCTCATCCATGAAGATAATTTTATTGCCATAGATGAGCAAACCTAGTAACAATGGAAAATATTACATCCCCTCTTATAAATCATAGTTTTCGTCATGATCATAAAATGTTGGATTTAATGCCTTTCTAATTTCTGAGTTATTTGTTGTTAGACATTCTTAAATAACATTTGTCTTGAGTATATGAAATTATTATACATGTCATAAATTTGCTTTACCTGATTATTCCACATTAGCCTTGTGTACAAAGTCTAGCCTTTTCTCCAACAAATTTGAAGAGCTGTATTTAACAGAGGTTGATATCAAGAAGATTTGTTTTAATTCCTTCTTTAATTAGGTAATGACAAGTTTTCATTGTGATTAAGAATCATAAATACAGTATTTGTAGTAATGAATTTTTATTTTCTTGATAGGTACATATGGCTGTGTGGCTGAAATAGTCTGTTATTTGTAATTTTTCATCTCACTTTTAACTAAGTAATGTTGGGGTTACAGTCCTTTTTCATTGTTTTAAATTCTGTTAATCTGTTTTGATTCTGAGTGAACCTGAGTAACCTTCAAATCAGAGTTACGGGTCTGGCAGTTTAAGGTACTGTGATACACTCATGTCTTAGACTTTGTAGTCTTAAATGTAAATTTAAAATTTCCATTTATGCCATGTCTCCCTTAGTTTTCCTACTCTTGAATGTATATATGTAAATTAATGTTTGATAGGATTCTGTTGGACTTATTCAGGGTTTGGATTTTTCTCCTGAATCTGGGAATCAGTATTTTTTTCCTTAGGCTAATTAAATAATTGTACTGTCCTTACTTAAAATGTTAATTTTTAACAACCAAATTTTTTATTCTTTAGGTTTCCCAGGCTGGAGATTTGCTTATTGAAGTTTATGTGGAAAGAAAGGAGCCAGACTGCAGTATTATAATCAGGGTTAGTGTATAAAAATGATACAGTGATTTTTATAAAGCAATTTTTCTTGAAGTATATCACATTTATTTTAATACATGTTTTTGTATAAGTACACAATGAAAGTATGAATTTATGTTTATTGCTGTTCTTTTAAATATGTTGTTTTAGAATTTGCTGTGTTGCCTAAATTATGTAAAGACTGATTATTATGCATTTTTGAATTTTTGAGAAAAATTTGAAGAAAAATGAGGCAATTTTAAAGCGGAGATGTCTTGTTTTAGTTTTGCTGTAGTATACAACAGTAAAAATTTTCCCAACTCTACATCAAAAAATACACAATGAATGTTGGTTTTATTTGATAGTTACAACCACTGAAATGACATTCCTCCTTTCTTTTTGTCTGTGGCTTTCTTCTTTCTTTAAATGTTAAGAAACCAAAGCTTGTTACTAACTATAATAGAGATTTTTGAGCTTTCTATTTAGTAGTATATTTAAACACCTGCATCTCCATGTAGTAATGTTCTGTTATTTTTTATTACACTTCTGATTTTGTTTCCTTTCTGTTCTGTTCAGCATATGGCTCTCAAACACTTTTGTTTGTACATATATGGGGTAGATGGTATACATGGATGGACATATGCACATAAGAAATGCTTTTTAAAACAGGAATAAAAATGGGAATATGCATCGCTAAAATAAAAAAAAATGGTGCTTCTCTAATATTTATCTTCGCACACCTAAGAAAATATAACAAAGCTATTTTTTTCCCAAATTTTTCTGGGGTAGAGAAAATGACTTTAAAGCTACCAAGTTAAGGGTCATCTTAAAAATATAACTTAATCTTATAATCTTACAGAACAAAATAAGGAAAACCTGCTGGAATCTGAAGGATATTTTATGGGTTTCCAGCTCATATATTTACTATCATCTTCTTTTTTCTTTTTTTTTTTTTTTTTTTCCCCTTAGGGCAATTGCAAGGAGGAAGACTTTGAAGAACTGTATCAGAAGTCAGTAATTGAAATGTATTATAAACTGACTTAATTTGTATTACAGGTATCACCTTTGATGGAAGCAGAGGAATTAACTAATGATGTTTTAGGAATCAAAAACATTATTCCCAGCAAAGATGATATCTGGGCTGCTTTTGAAGTGCTTGATAATGGAGAATTAGGTTAGTGACACTTGAATATATGTGTGTCAATCAGCTTTTGTTATTTTAATTTTTCAATATTTAATATCATCAAAAGCTTAGTTAAAAATTTCATGGAAACAAACAAAAAATAGCCTTCATGTCAATGGTTGTTGTGACATCTGCATGATTTCTTTCTTCACTTTGCCAGAAATTATGTGATGAATTGTTTTAAACTACTTATAAATTAAGGGCTGAGAAGGTGTTCATTATATCGCAGTGCTTTGCAGTTCCTTAATCATCAGCTATAGAAAAGTAGGTCTTCCCAGTAAGTCTTAGAGGAAAACCCTATTTTCATAAAAATGTCAGCACTTGATTTTATAAGCAATAATGCTTTCCAAAAAATTAATCAAGAAAACACGTCATACTTAGGAGAAAGGATCTTTTCTATTTTGCTCATTCAGGTATTTAATGTACGTAGGTGCAAAAAGGAGGCATAAAGTGTCTAATTCTTTACACACTTTAAAGTGTGTTTTTGGCAAGTGGCATTATGGTGTATCTAGCAGAATCTTGAAAAAATTGTTTGAAATATGGTTTTGCTGCCCCCAAAAGCAAATCTCACATGGCCACAATATTAATGAATGGTGAAGAGGCTTTAGCATTGGGAATACTTTATACATGCTGGAACATGTTTAAAATGCTGGAGAATTTCATTGTTAAGAGATAACTAAAATAACATAAAGTAGTAGGGATTTTTTTAAATTAAAACTTATTTTGATGAATATTCCCTAAGGTAATCTTAAGCAATTTTTAAAGAATATATAGGGGGAGAAATATGCAACATCTATTTGCATTTCCTAGTAAGTTGCTGCTCTTAACTATTTTAATGTTACAGAGGAAGACTGTGAATCTGTTTATTTCTGTAGTGAAGATACCTGTTTTCAAGTCAAGAAGAAAAAAGTGGACAAAATAAGATTACTGAATATTGTTCGAATATTTTTATTAGTTTTGTTGTACTTGATTTTCACATGTATATGACTAATATTACTTATGTACTCAGTCTGTGCCTGGCAGTATAAAAAACTAGGATGGAAGTGTATTCTCCCTTTCAACTGAAAATAAATTATCCTGAGCCCTCTTCACATGTTACAGTCTGCTGGTGATGCTGTATAGAGATGTAATACAGAGTTCATTTCCAGATTCATAGATGTGGGTTACAACTGAAAAAGAATGCTAGCATCTCTTATCTTTAGAAGAATCCTGATAATTCCTACAAGTACAGTACAGATCATATTTCTTTAGACTGAATAATGGAAAAAAATTGAATTTTATTTTCTTAAACTTGATATATGACACTTACAGGAACATGAAAACTAGACTAGATATAGCCAAGAGAACATAAAAGTAAATAAACAGATAGACCCCAGAACATCTTCTTCAGGTATTTAGGTGAAACAACTAATGTTTTAGTGGGGTATTGAAATGTTGTCTGAACTAATGACGGTGGAAGACAAACAAAATTAAACTAAGAGTGAAACACTAGAGGCCCTACATAAGACAATAAATATGGGCAGGACATTAGAGTGTATCCTACTGAAAGAAGAGTTTCCAACACAAAGTGAAATGGCACACCAGTGTTTTACATACAGAACAACAAACCAAAAAGCAGACTAAATTAAGTCCTAATTCATCACGTGACTCCTGTCAGTAGTGATTGTGTTGATGAAATGTGTTCTTCATGGATCCCTTTCTGGAAGAATCAGTGCATCAGAACAAGTGAATTACTGTTTCAAAATAAAAATAATGTTACAGTAAAGACACACTCAGATAGACTCCTATGGCAGAACGTAACAGGTCTGCACAGGGCAGGAGCACAGAGAAAGTTAATTCTAGAAGATATTTGGTCCAAATGTGACACTGAAGAACTAAAAGACTACTTGAGTCTTTGCTCCTGCAAGTTGATTCTACTAGTGTCATTTGACAAACAGCATGAGGCATTTACAAATCAGTTGAGATAGTGACACATGACAGAGAAAAAGTTTGCATATTTGTCTCAAATGTACATCAGTAATCACGGTGTCTTTCTGATAAAAATTAATTTTCTGCATTTTTCCTTGTGCAGTCTGCTACCTATCCAGTGCATGGTAGTATTCTGCTTGTTACACTCAACCCTGAATTTTTTTACTTTTTATGTTTTTATTTTACTTTTTAATATATACCATCAGGAAAACAACCCCTGAGAAAGCAAGAAAAGTAGAATAATATTTTATAGAAAGTAATTTCCTACTAATAGTTAATGTTGTTTAAGGTGAAAATGACTGGTTTAGAATATTTACTAGCATATGATGACCTAAGTGAAAGAAAGGGTAATTGAATGCATGTGTTGACTGCTTGCTGTTCAAAAGACTAGAATTGCAATATTAAAAAAACAGCTAAATTATTTGCATATAGAAAAGTTGCAATAATTGATGATTTTATCAAGCCTAATGCGAAATATTTAATACCATATGCTTTTACAAAATAGGGTGTATATAATTTTTTAATAATATGTGATTGATGGGTAGTTTGTAAATGAGGTGTGTTACCAGTAAAATAGCTAATGGTTTTCAGTATGATGATTTATGTACCATGTAATCCATAATGACAGATGGTCTTAAATGTAACTATAAATAAAAGTAGGTGTTTACTATGGGAGTGCTGGTATTCTAGGAAGATGTGGTGATTTGCCAGTCTATTGCCTTTGATTTGTAAAGTTATCCTCCTTAAAGTGGATTTTCTCTTTTGTACAAAGGCATCAAGTGTTCAAGCTTTATCACATCAGAGTCCAAAATTTCCCAAAAATTCAGAAGTTTGACCATTTAGAACAAAAGGGCTGGAAGAAGTAGTGTTAATATAGGGGTTGAGCTGCTATTTACAGAATGGTGTTCTTGTTAGGCTGCTTTGGTGTCATGTCTGAATAATGAAATCTTTTATGGGTGGTATCACATCTCTACAGGTTGTGTAGGTATTTTTGCATCCCGAAATAGCAGTGTTTTTTTCTGTCATGTAAGTGCGTTATTTGTGGCTGCTGCTTTCTGAGGCTCTAGTGTTCAGGTGTTCTAGAAAATACCTTCTGCTAGATTGTAGTGCTGGAGAATCCCAAAGCAGCTGTTGACATTTCATATTCATCTACCATAGCAGGAGTGAAAAATGAGATTATGGCTGCATACTTTGCCCTTCAGTACTCAAGGGACATGGCTAGACTGTGTGACCCAACATGACAGTGTCACAGAAGTGTGACTTTTCAGGACCCATACCCAGCTCTTCTCAACACCTGACCCACATAAATTGGTATGCAAACGAGAACACAGATATATTTTATCTCTCTTTGGAGATAAAATGACATTTGAACTCACAAAGCCGTTGTTAAGGCTTTTGTGGGTTCATGAATAACAGCAGGTTCTTGCTGCTGAGCAGGTGAAAGCTTTCAGGGATGTGAATGTGTATTCCCCCACTCACATCAGTGTTGCATCAGGCTGTGCTGTTCATGTGACACTCAGATTTCTGCTGGATCTGGTAATGCAGTTTTAGGGACAATTTGCAAGATCTTTTCTGCCTTCATTCGATAGGTGAACTGGGGTTTGTATGGAGTACTGGCTGGGCTTTCTTACCACTGCAGTTTTTCAATCTGGGCTACGTCTCAGAGTTTCTCTTCTAGGATGGATGATGCCTATCAAAAAAATGTGTGTTTGAGCATCTGAAATTTTGCAGTGCACACGTACAGTCTAGTCATGCCTTCAGTGCTAGTTAAATCTTGCTGCACTTCTTGTACAAGATTGAAATACACAGGTGCAAGTTTGGATATTCCCTAGCCACTGCAACAGGGAGAAGAATCTAGTAAGACCACATGCTTTTCCCCTCTAGTAAAAAGAATCTAATGAAACCAGATCTAACTAATGTTTTAGTCTGTTTTGATCAATAACAGACAGTATAATCCATACCAGTTGGAGGCATTTTTTTCACTGTGATCACTCCAAATTCTTTGGTTCTTTGAATGCAGAGAATTGGTAGCTATGATGTTTCATTTTCATACTGAGCACAGGCCAATAAGCACAGTATAACTGAACGTCTCAGTTCTGTTTGATCATATTTAGGTATGCCCTGCAACAGGTCCTAACTTCTGTATTTAGTTTGAAAGCAGTGCTTTAGTGTCTTTACATTAAAAATTTAACATTACAAAAGAGTCATTGAACATTTGACTACTGCTTGTTTAGTTTTATATTCATTACCTGTGCAAACACTGCGAGCAAAGGTATTGTCAGTGAAGTGCCTAATTGTCTTTTTTTGAAAGCAGTATTTTTCTTCTATAGTTCAAAGTCAATGAGACCTTGTTGTGTACAGGCAAATGTAACTTGTGAGGACCTCCAATATTGTTGGGTTTTCCTTTTATTTTAATACTAGTTTTTTGTGTTTTGTTTCTTTGGCATTTTTCAGAACGTCCTCTGCATTATACAGAGAATGTACTAGAACAGGTTCTTCACTGGAGTTCACTACCAGAGCCTGGCACTGCATACCTAATAATAAAGAGATTTCTAACAACAGACATGGTGAATCTCTACAGTGGTATGTAATTTTTTAAATTTAGTTATTTTACATGGAAATATGAGGATGACAATTGTTTTCAGTGGAGCAAAGTGTCCCAGAACAACTGAATTACTGCTACTTCATAAAAGTTACAGATTTACAGAGGGTTGTGGTTACTTCCCTATGGAAACACAGAGATTATGGATGTTTGTTTCTACAAACTATAAACTCTCCCATTGAAATATAAAAGTGTACAGAAATTCTGCAGTTAGTTCACACTTTGTCAACTTCTGCTGTGAAGCTTGTCTCTTATCTAGGACATATTGTTGGAATATATTTATAAAACTATGGTATACTAATAGAAATTTCTATTATCTAATTTGTTGCCTCCAAACTACAAAGCTGATTTCAAGGAATATTCTGAGTTAGAAGGAACCCAGAAGGATCATCAAAGTCCAACTCCTAACCTTACACAGGACAGCCCCAGGAATAACACCTGTGCCTGAGAGCATTGTCCAAATGCTTCTTGAACTCTCAGGCTGGTGCTGTGACCACTTCCCTGGGGAGCCTTTTCCAGTGCCCAACCACCCTCTGGGGGAAGTTTCCTGATAACCAACCTAAACTTCCCTTATAGAACTTCAGACCATTCTGTTATCCTGATGCTGGTCACCACAGAGAAGAGATCAGTGTCTGCCCCTCTGCTTCCCCTCTCAAGGAAGGGAAATTTTGACAGCAATGAGGTCTTCCCTCAGTCTCCTCAGGCTGAACAGACCAAGTGCCCTCAGCCACTCCTTATACTTGAGGGCTTCCTCTCAAGGCCCTTCACTATCTTTATTGCCCTCCTTTGGACACTCCCTAATAGCTTTATAGCCTTCTTATATTGTGGTTCCCAAAACTGCCCCAGCACTCGAGGTGAGGCTACCCTAGTGCAGAGCACTGCACTCCCCTCCCTTGGCCAGCCGATGATGCTGTGCCTGATACACGCCAGGACAGGGTTAGACCACCTGCCTGCTGACTCAGATTCAACTTTCTGTTGACTAGGGCCCCCAGGTCCCTTTCCGTGGCACTGCTTTCCAACATCTCATTCCCCAGTCTGTCAAGAGGCATCCAGGGTTGCCCCATCCTAGGTGACATACTCATTTGAATGACATACTCAAGCAACTGAACAATTTGGAGAGTATGTGGCCTTTAAAAGGGAGCTGACACTTAAAATACAGATCAAGTATATAGTGAAAATACACAGTTTACACATTGCCCCAGTCTGGTTTTCTTTTTTTCCACATAATACCTGACTTTAAGTCTCCTGTGTAATATGTATTATCTGCTTTGTGAGAAGTGGAAGTTTAGGAGTTCAAAAATTATATCCTGTTTTCAAGCAGTTGAAATCCTGTGTGCTATCACTGTATAATGTGTGATGGCAACACATGATGCCTGGTTTAATCTTCATCTTATTTTATCTAATGACTCATTCAAATATATTTAACTTTTCCTCTCTTTCTCATACATGGAAATGTTAATCTTTCCATTCTATATATCTCGTCTTGATTTCAAGAAGTAAAATTTATGCTGTTGTGCTTATTCTTCTGAAAGTAACGGCCTTCTTCCACCATGCTTTATGCCTGTAAAAGCATATTTCATAAATGTGAATGAACCTGAACAAGTGTGCTGTTCATGACTTTTATGGTTGGGTTTCACTGTCAATAAATGTGTGATAGCAGATCATGAATGGAGAGAAATGGCCTACTTCATTAAAAGCTTGATATATGAACTCACATCACCTCCCTAGGTATGTGTTGAGATCAGAAGAGGGAATGGGTCATAAGGATTGTGTGAATCACTGGTCTAAGAAACACCTAAAGATTAGGCTAGTGTCAATTTACAAAATGTAGTAAAGGAGGGATTTGCTGCTATTTGCACTCCTTCCTGTCTCCTAGATTTTACATCCATTTGTTCCCCCAGCTTATTACAGTAATTGCTTGCATCAATTCCATTCAGTTTGATCTTAGTGTAGACACACTGTCTTATGACTGTTTACATTTATTGATGTTTTTTATGTTTGTTTTAAAATAATTAAAACCTTATCAAATAAATTATGTTGGTTTTCTCAGTGGTTTGAAAAGGAAAATTTCTGCCATGTTGCAGACTTACAGTGTTGATGTCTGCAAACTCCATGTGGCAGAGTAATCTTGTGAATCCATCACTGCATGGAATGTCAGAATGAGAAAATATACTGAACAAAGTTATTGGGGAAGGGATGTTCCCAGTGTTTAGGGTACAAGGCACTTAACGGTTATGGCGGGGCTCTCCATCTCAAAGTGCACAAGAAATAACTGCTAGCTTGAAGGAAGAGGGGCAAACCTCAATCTTTTCTGTCTCTTACACTCCATATGTAGATAACTCCTTGTTACTGAATAATTGGGCTAAGGCCAGATGTTCAACCACTATGATTTGAAGTACGTTTTTTAAGAGTGGATTCAGCCCATACAAATGGGAAACTGGGTGGATGGCTGTCCTCCAACTTTGCAGTGAAATTAATAGGACTGTGGTCATTTAATGTTTATAATTTAATTACATGAATATTCCTTGCTTCCCTGATTTATGTAATAATCTTAAATACTAATTATTATATTCCATACTTTTTTTTCTGTTAATGTTACTTGAGAGCTTTTCATTCTCAGCACTTTTCTCCTTTTTCTTCCTGAGTCTGTAATGCTGTTTGAAATAATGTTGGTTCAATAGTGAGCCTAAGGAACAGCTCTTTCAGCTTCATTTCATTTTGGCAACTTATCACAGTCTTCTCTGTTAGTGCATCTTTTCCCATGTTCCTTATACATAGTACATTCTTAATTTTGATACTTATTCTCATCTTGCCCATTTTAAACTATTTTGTCATGTTCTGCAACTGAGATGAGCTCAGTTGTTCAGAGCAGGGTGCTAATAACACCAAGGTTGTGGGTTTGATGCCCGTGTGGGGCATTGACCCAAGAGCTGGATTCTGTGATCCTGGTGGGTCCCTCCCAACTCAGACTCTTCTGTGATTCTGCGATCCAAACCTTACACTGAGGTCTAGATGTATGTTTTCTCTTGTATGGAAACCAACTTTCCTTTTCAAGGAAAAATAGTTAGTTAATTTGTATTGATAATTTTCAGCAAATTTGTGGTGAGTTTTCTGCTTTATTACAGTTTTTAGTTGGTAGTTCCTGACGATTTATTCCATAGCTTTTCATGCTTGATGTAGGAGCACTCTTTCAAGTACTGCTCAGTAGGGCAAGGTGTGCACTGTATTTTGGTATAAGAGATACTCAGGACAGCTTAATTCTATTTCAAGACCTATTTTCTTCTCCTTGCCAAAAAAACTTCTCATATTAAAGTTTTATTTGTTAGAAAACCAGATATTATTTATTTGTTAAATTTACTATAAATTCTGTGTATATAGGTCCTTGAAATTTTTCCAGTACAGTGTTGTATAATTTGAGTAGTAAGTATTGATTTCTGAGAACAGGAGATATTATTCAGAGATATTCTTTGAAATGCAAGCTTTTAAACCATAGGTGGGATCGATCCTTCATGGATTAAGTGTACCTACTTCCTAGCTGCAAAGTTCTAATAAGTTTAGCATATTTTGTAAATTTCTTGTCTGAAAAACACATTCTGATTAGGACACATCCCTATTGTCTTAGGGTTATTTAATGAAATGCTGACTTCTAAAGTATATGGAATATCATCAGTTTAGAGAATAATATTTTCCTCCTTCAGGCTATTCTAATATCTTTGTAAGTATCAAGTGTTTGACAGATTTGCTGCCATAGGAGTGCTGTGAAGTTTAGAATGAGTTTTTGTTATGTTGCGAGCTGTGTGCAGAAATGTAAAATCTTCCAGCTTGGTGCAGATGTGGATGTATCCTGCTACTCTCATTAAGTACTCTGCTACATTTTCTATAGTTAAAAAAAAAAAAAAAAGAAAAAGATAAAAAAGTGTTTATGATTGTGTGGATAAAGATTCATATTCTATTCTGAATATGAAATAAATATTCCTATTGGCAAAGAGACAATACATCAGTTTTTTTTAAATGTGCATGTATATTTGCACTTATAACTGAGGACTTCTAAGTAATTTCTGATTTTAATTGTTGAAATGTATTGGTTCTGGATTTAGATTCTTATTTTTTGATATTTTATCCTGTACTGCTTCTTAATAATAGTTCTGATATCAGATGTTCAAAGTCTAAGTGGAATTTTAATGAAAAAAGCCAATTGAGTAATTGGGTAAGGATGAGTTTTTCAATACACATTACACCCCTTTTACATCACAGTTCTATTTCTTATCTTGAAAGTAATATAGTGCAAAAGCTAGTGGTATCACACTGTGACTCCTAAACAAGTTGGTTCAGTATTTCCTAAATAAATGAATGACTTACAGGAGGTGCCTACACTTAACTAAAAGTAATAGGTGGTGAAAGCCAACATATGGCATAAGTAGTGGGCATGTAGTGTTTGGGGGTAAAGGAATTATTAACCCTGTTAATCTGGCTCCCTCTTCAAGGTGAAATGGTATTAAGTGGAATAGAGGAGGAGGCTACATGTGCCTGCCTGCTCTCTTCTCATGTCTGCAGTCTGCTTCCAGCACTGTTTACTTCAGGGAGAGAAGAATACTTCAGAATTCTGCTGAATTCTGTGTTCTGTCATAAAGACAGTAGGAATTATTGTCTTTTCCTTTGTTTTTCCTCATTTTAACTATTAAAGTGCCATTTTAGTTTGAGTTTCAGTTTATATGCATGAGTCATAGCAGCATGGCAATGACTGTAATTATTGTCCAGAAGTTTTTGCTGGGGATGGGTACTTACTGGGAAAAGCTGACAAAGTAGTGAAGAAGTATACAGATATTGAGCAGAATAGGAAACCTGAAAATACCTAGAAGTGATGGTGCAGTAGTTTATATGTACTAGTAATACTTCTTTGCATTGTTTTATTTAGGATTTTAAATTGCTGAGAATGCACTGAAAAATCTGATGTTTAATACTGAAAGCCTTTGATAGCTCTGGTATTTTTCTTTTAAATAAAATCTTCCTCAGGGCAAAGTTAAATGCTTTATATATAAAGCTGACTGCAAAGTTACTGTTTGGCTT